>NC_092811.1:116447342-117662310 GCF_040954645.1 Diabrotica undecimpunctata
ATTAAAATTATGTGGTTACCGAAATTCGCTACAATACAATCAAAAACTAAAATGTAATGCAAAACGTAATAAAATGTAGAACACGAAAAAGAACTATGAATGATAATGAAGTAGATGTTCAAAATGTTTACCGCGAACGTCTTGGCAACATCCTAATCTCAAATAAAACTGTCTTCTAACATTATTTATCATAACAGGCGTAATCGACCTAATCGCAAGCGTTATTCGTTCTTTTAAGTCATTTAAATCAGAAGGTTTAGTTTTGTACACATGGCTCTTCACATATCCCCATAAAAAGAAATCTAATAATGTAAGATCAGGTGATCGCGCTGCCCATTCAATCGATCCTCGCCTCCCTATCCACCGATTGGGAAATATTGTATTGAGGTACTGCCGGACATTAAGTTGGTAATGTGGTGGTGAAACCAACCTCCATCCTGCTGAAACCATATCGTATTCGCTGGAACTTGAGTGTTTCCTGGATCAGGGTATAAATTTGCCAACGTTGGAATGACATCATTTTAAAGTAGTGCCAAATAAATGTTGCCATTTAAGTTGCCCTCAATGAAAAAGGGACCAATAATATTGTTCCCTACAATCCCTGCCCAAACATTAACCTTTTGAGGGTATTGAGTGTATTCTTCTCTCATCCAGTGAGGATTTTCCGTGGCCCAGTAGCGGCAATTTTGCCGATTAGCATGACCGTTAAGTGAAAAAGTACACTCATCAGAAAACATAACGTCTTCTAATTGGATAATATTGTTATCCAACATGTCCATAATTTGCCCACAAAAAAAAGTTCTCCTATCAAAATCGTCTTCCATGAGCTCCTGAGTAGGTATCATCTTATACTGATGCAATTTATTTTCTTTTAATATGTTTACTATCGATGTATGGCTAGCATTGAATGTAGTGGATGCCTGTCTACTCGATGTATGTGGATTTTCCTGAAACTCAAGCAACACATCTAATTTGAGTTCATCACTCAGTGCATTGGCAGCTGCTTTTTTTATCTGCCTTACATGACCAAACTCGCGAAACTGCTTCTCTATTTTACTTATTGTTCCTTGGGATATAGGCGGTAAATTAGGAAATTTCTCATGAAATAGGCGAGTTACTTCCTGTTGTGTTCGGGTGTTATCTCCGTAACCAATAATTTGTAAAACTGTTATTTTATGCATTTCCGTTATTCTAATCATTTTTCAGAATTAAATTGAACGAACTTTTTACTTAAATTAAAATACTGACAACTTAAATAAAACAATTTACTAATGCTTGTTCAAATAACGTTGCCACGGAAATTCTTTAAAGTTTTTTAATGGTTACCATCTAAAAACCACATTGCTATGGTTTTTGTTTACTTTCTCATTATCAAGACCTAAAGGGGAAATAAGTTTTGAGCATATTTTAGCGAATTTCGGTAACCACATGATTTAAATTTATTTTATCTTAATTAATGTTAATAAACTTGAAAGCGACAACATTTTTAAATGGAGAATGAAAAGACCTTTCAAACAATATATCACAAGCCTATACTTCCTATTTTAAAAATTGGGGGTTGTACCTGTCATTCTGAGGGGGTTAAAGGTAGGGGTTGCATTTTCACGTTAAAGAATGTCAAGTTAAAATTTAAATTTGACGTGTTTCGGGATTTTTTATAAATATGTACAGTAACCTAAATAATGAATTTATTCCATTTGGCTTTTACACACTGTATAATAAAGGCATATTTGGTTATTTTTTAAGTGCATGTTGTATGCATATTTTAACCATTTTTTAGAGCATATAATCCAGTCTCTAGTAATTATGTATGTTTAATATATTATATTATTTATATTCGTAAAGGTGTTGCTTTAATAACTGGACATATGCAAATAACCACTTTAAAAGGTGTAAAAACCTTCGGATTACATATTAAATGTTGCAAAAGTTACAACTGAAGCGATGATTTTAGATTTAACCGAAAGGGAAGACACTGACCCTTACTAAAAATGGTAACCAAATGTGGTTGTAACCAAAGATACCAGCCAACTGTCAACTATCAGTTTCTCTGTAATTGTTCTGCATATTCAATTCTTTTCACCACATTAAACATTTTTAAATCATTGACGATTATCAAAAAAGATTTTCTGCTATTTATTTCAGCAGTTTTCTCAGCAGCTGAGAATATACCATTATGGAAGTTAATATAGAGCCTGCATATTTAATGCATCATACTCTATTTTCCAGGTAACTAGTGATTCAACTAAATGCAGCACCATGAAGTTTATATGAGCTAAGTTTTGGAAGTAACTTAGTTTTAATAAACAGCTAAGTTAGTTGTTGTATATCTTTTCTCTGAAAAACATGATATTTTCTTGGAAATTAAACAATCTAACAACTTTGAAAATTCATATTGCAAAAGCAACGCCCGTGGTTTTGAACATTTCCTCAAACCCAAGAAAACTTTGTTTTCAAACGTCTGGAAAGACACCAGAATTTCGTGACAGATAGCAAATGCAAAGAGCTTACCAATGTTAATATAGACTTAAAAAAAGAAAAGTGTTGTCAAAATGATAGTTTTTTAGTGTATTAACATAACATTATCAATTACCTCCTTAATATATATGTTATTTATTTATTTATTTATTTAGACACCTTACAAGTATTATAGACTAATAGTAATTACATGTAAAGTGTTTAAGACAAAAAAATACAATAAATGAATGAAAGAAACGAACATTAATAATACAATAAGAGAAAAATACAATAAACCCCTTAAACCTAGTGCTGATGAGCAAGAAATGTCTTAAGTTCACAGCTTTTTACATTAAATATATCCACATGAGTCAGTCTATTAAATATTTCATTACACATTTTTAACATATTGTTTATTGGTGATATGTTTCTATAGTAAGTATTTGTAAAGAATAGATCTAGGTTAGTTATCCTTAACCTCCTCTTGGGTACTCTAAAGTAAATAAACTCAATTAAACCACAGTTTGTGTACTTAATACTGTTAACAATCAAGTATATGAACATAATGGCCTGACTGTTTCTTCTAGTGGCAAGTGACTGCAACTGAAATGAGTCTAATATTACCTTGTATGAGACCATATATGGATATTTCTTATTTTTCCTTACGTATAGAAATCTTAAAAATCGTTTTTGCACTTTTTTAATCATTTCTGAGTTTGAAAATGCAGTAGAAGACCAGATGATTGAAGCATATTCCATATGTGGTTTCACCAGGGCATTATAGAGTTTTATCTATCTCTATCTATATAAGGATTTTTACAGTTGTCGCCGCCTTCCTTCTTTCAGCCAACGTCTCCAGTCCTTTCTGTTCTGCCATTCTCCATCTCTAAAGTCTCGTGTTTCCATGGCCTCGTCCACTTCATCCCTCCATGATCTTCGGGGTCTACCTCTTTTTCTCCTTCCTATTGGGCTCCAATCCGAAATCTTTTCAATCCACCTTGTATGATCTGTTCTTCTCACATGTCCATACCAAATTAAACGTTTTTCTTCGATGTAGCTGAGTATGTCTTGTTCTACTGCCATTCTTAGTTTTATCTCCTCATTTCTGATGCGATCCATTTTTGTCACTCTACAGCTCCTTTCATGACCTCCATTTTAGTTGTTGTGATTTTGGACCTGTTTCGTTTATTTATTACCCAATTCTCTGCTCCACAGGTCATTATACTGCGTACCAAGGTGTTATAAATTCTCTTTTTTGTATTTCTGGTAATCTATCTATCCCACAGTACCCCGTTCATTCTTTTAATACATGTTCTTGTCTGTGCTAATCTGCTGGTTATCTCTTGCTCGGTGGTTCCATTTTTTGAGAGTATAAATCCTAAATATTTGAATTTGTCAGTGCCGTTAATTTCCCTATTATCGTCCATTTCCAAGTTTCCCACTGGTTCTTGCTCTGTTGCTAAATATTCGGTCTTTTCTAGATTTTTTTCCAGTCTATTTTTTGTGTATTCCTTTTCTAATTTTCGGAGCATATAGCACAGATCTTCTTCATCTTGAGCTGTTACCACTTGGTCATCTGCAAAGCTTAATGTGTACAAGAAGTTGTCCCGGATTGGTATTCCCATTCCTTCACATTATCTTTTCCATGGTTTTAATATTTGTTCGAGGAATATCTTGAACAACTTCAGAGATATAGAGTATCCCTGCAATAAGTCTTTTGCGGTCTTAAATTCGTTGGAGTATTTATTGCCGGTTTTAACTCTTACCTTGTTGTTATTGTAAAGGTTTTTTACGGCTTCTATTAACCTCTGAGTTATTTCGATTTCCTTCATCGTGTTCCATAGTTGTTTTCTGGGGACCATGTCATATGTCTTTTTTAAATCTATTAATGCCATGTGTACTGGTCTATTTTTTGCCATTTTTTTTTTCAATTAATTGTTGAAGTGTATACATGTGGTCTATGCAAGATCTTCCTGCCGTGAACTCCGCCTGATCTTCTCCGATTTTATTTGAGATAGATTTTTCCAGTTTTTCTTTCAGTATTTTTCAATATAACCTGTCCATACATGCTATCACACTGATGCCTCTGCAGTTCCCGCATTTCTTCTTATCTTCCTTTTTATGTATCGAGGTTATATATGCTTTGGACCATTCATCTGGTATTTCGTTCAGGTTTATAGCGTTACTGAACATTTCGTGTATAATTCTATAATAGAGTTTTATAATTATGCTTATTCTGACATTTTTGCTATTTCTACTGACAAAACCCAAAGCACGATAAGCTCTGTTAGTTATTTCATAAAAGTGTATATTGAACTTCATGTTGATTTGGAATCTAACTCCAAGATCCTTCATAACATTCGCTCTATCAACTCGATCATCATTAATATAATAATCTTCAATAACACCATTGAGTTTTAACGTATATGAAACTACTTCATACTGTTTAACATTAAGAGTCATTTTTGAATCGTTAAACCATGGAATAACTGATCTTAGATCATCTTGCAATTTGACTGCATCTTTCTTATTAGACATTGTTTTAAAAAGTTTAAAATCATCGGCATACATTAAGCTATTACAAGATTTAATACAGTCTGGCATGTCGTTAATAAATAAAATAAAGAGCAATGGTCCTATTTTGCTCCCCTGTGGGACTCCTGAGGATGACACATATTGGTGAAAAAAGCAATTACCTACTTTTACTGTATTCTTTCTATCTGACAAATAAGATTTTAATAAATTAAAAGATTTTCTTGAGAAACCCATCAGTACCAGTTTATTTAAAAGAATACAGTGATTTACCTTATCAAATGCTTTTTTGCAATCGCCAATCAGTATACATAACGTCCAACTCTTCTCCTGCCTCAATAGCCTTAGCAGTATGTTCAGAGAGAACACAGAGATTAGTTACTGTTGATTTGTTTCTTACAAAACTATGCTGGAATTTGCTGATTTTACTCTTAACATGCTCATATAAATCATCATAAAGAATACTTTCAAAAATCTTAGCAATACTATTTAACACGCTGATAGACCTGTAGTTTTGAATGTCATTTTTAATTTTTTTTATGTATTGAAAAAATTGTTGCCACTTTTAAAATATCTGGAAAATATTCCTGTTTAATCGACATATTAAACAAAAACGCCAGAGGCAAGAGTTCGGCCATTCCCTTATATAGGGTGGTATTTCATCAGGGCATGTAAATTTTTTGGGTTTAAGTTTTTTAATACTATTTACAACATCTAATTCTGTGATATATTTAAAGGTACAAGACCACTCAGTACTTTGAGAATGACCATGTGTGCAATCAGATGTATCATACACTGATGCAAAATATTTAGCAAAAGCACTCGCAATATCAAAAGGTGTATTAAACTTGGAGTTGTTTAATGTCATTTCTATGGGAATTCCACTATTCCTATATTTTGACTTAAAGAAAGTCCAGAATTTGTTTGGGTCAGCAAGTAGATGGTTTTCAAGTGAACGTTTGTATAAGTTATGCTCATATTTGGTTTGGTTTTTAATATCAGTTCTTAACAGCTAAAATTCAACACTCTTTGGGTTTCCTGAGGCTTTATTTAAACACAAACGATGCAAACTATTTTTCTTTTTAATTTTATTCATGTTATTAAAACATTATTAAAACATGTTTCTAAATCCATTTTACTATACGTTGAAGAGTAGCTGCCTCAGTACGTAACCCTGCCGCATACCCTTGTTGATAGAAATTCACTTTCTACCTTGACCTGGCTCCTGGTATTGTAGTATAAATTTTTTATTAGATAGATCAAGGTGGTGTAGTCAATATGGCATAAATATGTTGGTATGTTGAATTCCCCGGCTTTCTTTTAATTCTCTTTACTCACTTTCATTAATATGTTAAGTCCAAATTACAGTTCCAAATTATATATTCTAGAATTGGACTATTTTATTGGTATAAAATTGCAAGTATACTTCTCATGTTCTCTCTTACACTCGGTTCTAGGTTTCTAACTGCAGATCTTGATTTGACTGTTAATTTCTTACGGTCTACAGCAGAACTTAAGTAAATGATAATGTGGTCTGAGTTAATGTCCGCTCCAGGATAATTAGCCACACGTTTATGTTGTTCTGACATTTATGCTGTGTTAGAAAGAATCTATTCGATGATTTCTAAAAATGTCGCCTGGCTACGCCAAAATGTAAAGAGATCGAATGTATTATTTATAATAAATATTTTAATAACGAGTTCTTGTTATCTAAAGAATTAAATTAGCACGTTCCCGCAGCAGTGGTTTAATTCGGTTTAAATCATGGAAGGTCAGTAACCGTCAAAACTTTTACGATCAACAATTTAAAATGAAATGTTACAAGTACAAAATACTTAATTATTAGCTATTTATTATTAGGTAGCAGTGTTGATACTATATAATTGTTAGACAGACACTCGAAGGTCAACGGAAGGCATCTAAAAAAACAATAACAGTAACACCAAACCATATAAAAGATAGTGATTAATAATAATTTTTGCATAATTTTTACATATTTCAATTTATTGATTTATATTTACGTTTTGTTTTAAAAGGTTTACATTTATTAAGAAGTAATTCTTTCTAGTGCACATTTAATTTAATAAATAATATAATTAGGCAGATTTTAGATAAGTAAGAAGCAGACTTTTCAATAAGCGGAGTTAAGTTATTTAAGCTATGATTTTTTTATTTCATTTACTTAACTGCATGTTTAGAATCTCCTCTATAAGATGTTTAACCTGAGATGAAGATTTATCGAGTGTACATTTATAATTATCATAAGGTTACAAGTCACTGTTTTATTAATATTGTTCTGAAGCTATTTTCTTGTGGCATTTTAAAGTCGATACTATTTTATAGGGAATCAGCCACAATTAAAGGTTAAAATAAGTTTAATGACGTTTTAATTTCCACTTCGGAAATCGTTCTCAATATACAAACAATAATGTTAAAGATGATTAATGGCTAAAGAAAAAATCGCCTAAAAACTGAAATTCATCTTACATTCTCTGTTAGACGCCACAGCTTCTTACCAGCTGAAAGAGGATTTGGGTGCGTTGAAAATGCCTTAAGAAAATGTGCTTCTTTAAAGACAAAAGAAGAATATAAAGAAATTTAGCGCTCTTCTGGAGCTGTAAAAAGCCTTTCATCTGATTGGATTCTGTATGATGTTAATCAGTTGCAATCATATAAAAAAAATGAATAACAGATGTTAAAATAATTATGTTGAAAAAAAAATCATCCTTCACCAATAACCATTACTTGCTTTGAATACTTTAGGTTCTAAAGTAACTCTGAAGTTCCTTAAACTTTGCTTAGGAAAAGTAAAAAAGACTCACAGTTGACACTAGAAACTGCGATATTAGGAAGACCACTAAAAGAAAATAAAAAGAAAGAATAAAAATCGTTAAAACATTTACTGATTCAAATATATGGAAATACGTGTAAAGAAGAAGAAGACGTTAAATGTTATAAAGACATTCTAGAAAACCAAGAAGATAACACCGCTAATGAAGGGGATGAAATGAAAAAGGAATGTGATTGTCTAGAAGA
The DNA here is from genome assembly GCF_040954645.1 of Diabrotica undecimpunctata. Classification (NCBI taxonomy): domain Eukaryota; kingdom Metazoa; phylum Arthropoda; class Insecta; order Coleoptera; family Chrysomelidae; genus Diabrotica; species Diabrotica undecimpunctata. The sequence continues at coordinate 116,455,368 of NC_092811.1, forward strand.
TGATACAGGCCTACAAATTTGAGAAGATGATACAGGCCTACAAATTTGAGAAGTTAGTTTTATAAATAATTGGAAGCGGGTAGATACTCATCTATGATCCCGATAGGTGACAGATCTACTTCAGGGATGCGCCCCTGCCCACGCGAGCCTTGGTTTATCTCCTAATACCATACAGGGGAAACCATTGTCCTACCCTCAGTCCATATTCAAACCTACCTGTTCTCTCCCAGTACCCTGGATGGATTTACTGATAACGACCCTAGATTGAATATGGAAATGATTTTTGATTAACGAATAGGAAGATGGTCCTCCGAAGAATAGGGGGTTGAGGCGCCGGGCCTGCTACCCGACAGTCGGAAAAAGTCATTATGCAAAAACCAATCCAACACAGCCTTGGATTTTGGACGGAAACAAGGATATACTTGGGCGAAGAAAAAGGACTATAAGAATAGGAACGTGGAATATACAAGGAATCGCATCTAAACAAAATGAAATAATCCCAGAAATCGAAAGACTAGGCACAGATATAATAGTCTTAAGCGAAACAAAAAAAAAAGGTCAAGTAGAGGAAATTATAGGGAAATATACACACATATGGTGTTATCATGGCTTAATTAGACACCTAAGATCAGATAACGTCGCAAGAAAGACAAAATGCCAAATATATAAAACCCTAATAAGACCGGTACTCACATATGGCTCAGAAACCTGGACACTCACTAAAAGAGAGGAAACGTTGTTAGCCACCTTCGAAAGAAAAATCTTGCGACACATATATAAGGGAACAAAAGAAAACGGAATATGGCGAAGAAGATACAACTCTGAACTATACAAAATATACCAGGATCCGGATATTATAACATTCATTAAAATAGGACGGCTGCGTTGGATGGGACATGTAGAAAGAATGGAAGAAGGCGAAATACCAAACAAAATATTCAAACAGATGCCAGTAGGAGAAAAAACAAGAGGAAGACCGAAACTAAGATACTTGAAACAAATAGAAAATGATATAACAACCTTAAAAATAAAAAAACTGGAGAAAAAAAGCACGAAACAGATCAGAATAGAGAAGAGTCCTGGAACAGGCCAAGACCCAAAAAGGGTTGTCGAGCCAGTGATGATGATGATACACACATATGGAGTGAAGTTTGCAAACATGAAAGAGCCGCAAAAGGAGTATCAATATTAATAAAAAATAAATGGAGAAAATACATACAAGATTACCAGCAAATAAATGAACGAATAATGGAAATTAGGATGAACATATTTGGACAACAAACAATAATTGTTGGAGTATATGCAATGAATGACAATGCGACCATAAGGAAAAAGGAAGATTTTTTCAACGCACTAAAAGATATATTAGACAGGACAAAGGAAAAAGAAGATATTCTACTAATTGGAGATTTTAACAGCCACATAGGAAAGGATGATGAAGATATAGTGGGACGATTCGGAGAAGACGAAATTAGAAACGACAATGGAAGTCGGCTGATCGAAATATGTCGAGAATACGATTTAGCCATAACCAGCACAAGATTCCAGCATAAAAACATACATAGATACACATAGGAAGAACCTAGTAGAAACCAAAGATCAATTATTGATTTAATAATAGTAAGAAAAGCCAGCAAAACAATAATACAAGATGTAAGAGTGTACAGACAAGCAGAATGTGCAAGTAACCACCAATTAGTGCTAGGAAAATTCATATACACGGGAAGACGACAAAAAGACAATATCAAGAAAGATGAGGAGATGCAAAAAATCGCAAATACGAGGTATAAAGTAGAACTTCTACAACAATTTAGTACTCGAACACTATATCAGAATAGGCTACAGAATATGCTACAGATGAACGAAGAATGGACCCCAACAGAAATGTATCAACACCTAAAGGAAAAAATAAACAAAGCGGCAAACGAAGTGCTGGGTATTGAACAACATAAGAATACATATTTGGAGAAATACAGCGACGACTTAGAAGAGATGATTAAAAGAAAAAAAAGTGCATTTCATAAATGGCTAAACGACAGAACCCCAGGAACACGGGGAGAATATGTTACCCTCAGACAACAAGTTAAACAAAGAATAAAGCTCGAGAAAAACGAATACTGGGAGAGAATGTGCAGAGACATAGACAACACAATAGGGTATAACAGATCAACGGAAGCATGGAAAAAAATAAAAAACATCAGAAGTAATAAACGAAGTAAAAATACCATACAGATAATTACATCAAAAGAGTGGACAAAGCATTACACAAAATTATTGCAGGAGAATAGGCCGGAGTATATCTCATACGACCCTGTGACAATAATAACTGAGGAAGCAGAAATCACAGAGGAAGATATAAATAAAGCACTAAAGAAATCCAAAAACAATAAAGCACCAGGACTAGGGAACATAAAAATGGAACTGCTAAAATATGGAGGCGCAAGGATAGTATCTTTTATACGAATGTTGTTCAATAAAATCGAAGCAGGAGAGAAGATTTCCGATGAGTGAAATTTATCATACATGTCCTCCATTTTCAAAAAAGGTGACAAAAGGTCACCAAATAACTACAGAGGGATCAGTGTAATGCCTTCAATAGCAAGAATCTTTTCATCAGTTATAAAAGAAAAACTAGAACAACACATGGACCATTATAGCGAAGAACAAGCCGGATTCCGAAAAGCCAGATCATGTTTAGATAATATATTCATTATGAGACAGGTGATTGAAAACACATATTGTCACATTGAAACACATATGGCCTTTATCGACTTAGAGAAAGCATACGATACCGTGCCCAGGAAACAACTATGGGAAGCAATGAGAAGAATGCGCGTTAGAGAGAAATGGGTGAATATAACACAAAGACTGTATAAAGAAACACAAGTGCAAATAAAGTTAGGTAATGAAATAACAAAAACAATCACCTCAACAAAAGGCCTCAGACAGGGACGTGGTCTCTCACGTACACTTTTTAACATATATATAGATCAGGCTTTGAAAAGATGGTATAGAAAATGCGGAACAATGGGCATACCAGTACAAGAGAATATATTACATTCACTACTTTTCGCAGATGATCAAGTCATTTTTGCACAAGACAGGGAGGATATGGAATATTTATATGATAAGGAAATTAAAGGAAGAATATGAACTTTGGGGACTCAAGATAAATATGTGCAAGACCGAATACTTATGTATTGGACCCGAGGTTGCAGATTTGAACTTAAGTTTAGAAGAAGAGACTATTAAGAGTTGTAAGGCTTTTAAGTAGTTAGGGTCAATGATTAGCCGAGATCGTACTTGTATGAAAGATATAGAAATGAAAATGGCACGGGGAAAACAAGCCACAAGAGCACTTCATGGAGTGATATGGAACAACACTCTAACCAAAGAAAACAAAAAGAGGATCTTTCAAAGCATAGTGATGAATATTACCCTATATGGAGCGGAAGTATGGCCAATGACAACAACAATACGAAATAAAATAAGAACAGTTCAACTGGACTTTATGAGAAGATGTCGGAGGAGATATGGAACAGAATGGAAGTAAAATGCTCAATTAAAAAAAAGTTGGAAAACACAGCCCTGCAGTGGTACGGGCATGTACAAAGAATGCCAGAGCATAGTTGGCCGAAAAGAATATTAAACTGGGACCTGTCGGGAAGAAGACGGAGAGAAAGACTTACTATAAGATGGAAAACATACAGAGGAAATGCTATGATAGATAGAGACCTCAGAGAAGGTGACTGGGAGAATAGAGTGCTGTGGAGGAAAACGGCGAACTCATAATGGGAAAAGCCGAAGAAGAAGTTTTATAAATAAATAATAGTATTTTCGCATACTAGTGTTTTATTTTCGACATTTAGGTTTTACTTATTTAACAAAATGACATAAATCCGCACAATGTTTAAGCAAACTGAGATATATCCGACAAAATGTCGGATATATAATTAATAAAGTTCTATAGTCAATGAAATATTTACTTTTAACTAGGTTTAATTTAATTAGTTTTTTTGTCGATAACTCAAAATCATATATTTTGGATTTAATACGTTTTGCTCAGTTGCTCCTCAAATATGGTATCAGAATGAAGTTTAGGAAGACAAAATTCGTAGTTCACGAAGTGTTCTTTCATATTTAGCGTTTTATAACTAGTCTGATGTAAATTTTAGTTTTTATGAAGACGTTTTACATGAATACATTTTCAATTTCTAACTAATATTGCAGTCGTCTTTTATATCTGGTGTCTTCATTTAATTTGTCACGAATATTTTAAGCAGTCTTCGAAACAAACTCATTCCCGTATTCCCAGTGCTCTCGTTTTCAGTCCCTACGGTACATTTATTTGTAAATACCCAACAAATTTAAGTTTTAATCAAACAAATCAATCATAAGAGGATTTGTTGAATCTGTTGTCGTTTTAATCTTTTCTGATTAAGTTTTCTAAGTACTTCTAATATACATAGTGTAACAAAATTGTAGGTAATAAATTAACTGACATAGTCGAGGCAAAAAATAGTTAGATTAAACCTAACTTACTTTGAAACAAATATGCACACGAAATATTAAAGTTTTTAAATTAACAGAACAAAAATTACAGTGTAGTGTCTTGAGGCACAGGAGACTGAAACCCCAGAAGCCTTGAAGAAGACATCAAAGAGGATATCGAAAGCTCGACGCAGTAAAAATCGACGCGGTTGAACTGGCAAGCTTTGTGAGTTTAATATTAATTATTATATACAGGGTGTTTCAAAAAAAGGTAACCCCGTCTCTAGGGTAGGTAAAAAACTAAAAAATAATTGGGGTTTGCTTAGTAAAAAATTTTTGTAACGCCATCCGTTTTCAAGATACAGGGCATTGAAGAAAAAAAAATTTACGCATTTTTTACGGTTTTGCCGAAACTACTGGCAACATTGTAATGCAATTTTATACAAATATGTTTTGGAAGCTGATACATCCCATGAATTTGTTTTTATATCTGATTCTCATAGAGGGCGCTAGTTACACGGATCGTACTAAGTATTAGTCAATATAACTTTTTTAAAAGTATAATTATTAATCAAAATTTCAAGCAAACTTAAACATTATTCAATTTTACACGAAAAAGGTACTCTTGGTAAAACTCGATACCGTGTACCGTTTTCGGAATATTTTAATTTGAAAATTATGAAGTAATAATTGATGATGGTATAAAATAGTTAGTAATTAAACAAAACTCACAAGAAGAAAATTAAATTAATGACTAAGAACATAAAATAAAATTCAATTACAGTAAGTGTTCAAAATGCCCTCCGTTTTCGCGAATACACAAGTCTATTCTTTTTTCTAAAGATTCCATTAACCTTCTAAATGGTAGGGGATCAGCTATGATGTCATTAAATTGACGTTGAATTCTTTCTTCCAATTCTTGGCGTGAATTTACCTCTGTAGCATAGACTTTTTCCTTAACATACGACCAAACTGCGTAGTCCAAACGGTTAAAATCGCATGACCGAGGAGGCCAATGAATCGGAGCTTCTGCACCTCTACCAATCCATCGATTCGGAAAATGATTACTCAACCAATTACGACACCTTCTATCAAAGTGTAATGGAGCTCCATCGTGCATAAAAAATAAAGATCTTTGCTCGTTTAGCGTTAAATCTTCTAATATCTCGAATAAGGAATTATTTAAAAAAATCAAGATACATATCACCATTTAAATTTCCAGGTAGAATATGATAACCTATTAATTTGTTACCTAAACTTGCTGCCCAAACATTAAGTTTAAATGAGTGTTATTAATGTGATACCCTTTTGACTCGTGGATTCTCATCACACCAGTAGTGTGCATTATGGGAGTTAAACATACCTTGTCGCGTAAAGGTGGCCTCGACCGTAAAAAGATTGCATTTTAAAAAATTTGGATTGTGGGCTGTCCTTTGTTGGAATGTTTCACAAAAATCCACTCTAACTGGTAGATCATCTGGCAAGAGCTCTTGGACTTATCTGTAATGATAAGGATGTAATTGCTGTTCTTTCAGTATCCGCCAAGTACTTGAAGAAGTATTTGTTTGTCTTGCTATATTCCTTACGCTAACTGTTGGATCTTGATCAAGTAAATTTAAAATATTATTTTCTTTATTAATTGTTCTTGTTGTTCTTGGTCTACCAGAATTTATTTTATTTGGTCTCACATTCCCAGTTTCTCGACAACGTCGTTCAACGGCTCTAAATGTTTTTTTACTTGGTAAGTTTCTTCTAGGAAGCTTTTCTGCATAACGTGTCACAGCTGCACTAGAACATCCTAAACATTCGCTTAAGGTTAATAACATGTCAGTGTATTCAACATTTGAGTACATTTTGATTTGATTTTACAAATAACAAGGTTTCAAAACTCTAATTATTGTTGATTTATAGTCATAACAATCAATAAATGTCAGATTTCCATGGCACACTTGGAGAAAATAGAGGTATACCTATTAGAACTTTATCATTACTACCAGCATCAATTATTACTTCATAATTTTCAAATCAAAATATTCCGGAAACGGTACACACTATCGAGTTTTGCCAAGAGTACCTTTTTCGTGTAAAATTGAATGATGTTTAAGTTTTCTTGAAATTTTGATTAATAATTATACTTTTAAAAAGTTATATTGACTAATACTTAGTACGATCCGTGTAACTAGCGCCCTCTATGAGAATCAGATATAAAAACAAATTCATAGGATGTATCAGCTTCCAAAACATATTCGTATAAAATTTAATTACAATGTTGCCAGTAGTTTCGGCAAAATCGTAAAAAATGCGTAAAATGCATTTTTTTTCTTCAACGCCCTGTATCTTGAAAACGGATGGCGTTACAAAAATTTTTTACTAAGCAAACCCCAATTATTTTTCAGTTTTTTACCTACCCTAGAGACGGGGTTAGCTTTTTTGAAACACCCTGTATTATATTAATTATTATATTATTTCATAAACCGCAGTAACCTTTCTACACATGTGTGTATTTATAATAAATTATATTGAAGATTATATTCAAAGATTTAAGACTCTCTTTGCTTTGATTTAAGAATTCCTTTGAAATAATTAATTAAGGTCCAATTTCAATTTAAGAGAATTTCCCAAAGATCTTTATATCAGCAGGAAAGATATTTCTATCATGCTGAAGAGCCGTTTCCCTTTTATTTGAAATTTAAGTAATTATAAGACCCAAAGCGATAAATGTAATCTTCTTTAAACTACTAAATGACTATAAGTGGCTATAAATGTTCTATAAAAGTAAAAATATTTCTACAATTGTAAAATTTAGTACGGGATGTGTATATTGTTTTATTAAATCTTCACAAAACTTTTTAACATAAAAGACGAATCCATACATATGCACACACACAATCATTTTAGTCATATTAAAGATAAAATCATTAAAAAACGTAAAATATGTTATATTTTGAATTCACAATAAAATAATAATATATTGTTTTATTAAGAGTAGAAATGATACTTTTTGTGGCGAGGCTGTACGTTAAGGACATTAAGCCGAGGTACAAAAAATCATTTTTACTTCGAATAGATCATACTATTTTTTTCAAACGTCGCAAATAATTTTTACGTTACTGTGGTTATTTCTATTGATTGTCACTTTGACTCTAAATCATATATTTTTTAATGCCCCATAAGGATCATTCTGGCTTTTGACCTATACACAAAATTCATTTATATGGATTATAATTCACCAATTATATTCCATTTTAAATAAACTTACTGAAGAATTAGTCAGCATTTTGATAAAATTCCTTTCAATTGATAAATTAAATTTATAATCGACAATGCTCAATACTTTTTGTAGTGTTTACTAATATAACCTATTAATTATGAATGAATTTTTTTTTACAAAATTATTTGGCACAAGTAAGTGGCCTCGAGTTGGTTTAGAGCAAGACTTTTTCGGGGTCACCACCAAATTGAGCTGGCGTATCACCATGACGTGGAAGCCATAAAAATAAAAGAAGAAGAAGACAAACAAGGAAAATCACCAATTTTTGCGCTATCCGTTTAGTTTTGTGAACGATTGTGCTTATTTTCACCCAAAAGTACGAGTGTTATGTCTGATTCCGATGGTCCCATGGTATCGCGTATTCCTCCAGATATTTTGTGTACCTACTGCAAAGACTGTAATCGAAGGATTGTTACCTATCAAGTCCACTGCGGTTTACGAAGCTTTTGAGCTTTTGACTGTTACACTTTTGTGCCTAAAAGTGCTTCAATTTTATGTGTAGGGTAAAAGTAACATTTTTATATTTATTACGTCCCAAAAATTAATACATTTGTGACGTTTGAAATAAAAAGTCTTTTGGATAAAATCTGTCTCCTCAAGAACTTCCCTGTTTACTGTTAAACAATTACAATAGTTGACTTGAGTTCTCCAATCAACAATACAAGATAGTTTGAACCATGTTCTTTCAACCATCAATTAATAGAGTACCGGCATGTAAGTAATGTTTTATTTATTTGTTTATTTATTAATTCATTACAGTTTAATAGACTATTTTACCAATTTGTGGGTCTTACCTTGTCTTCTTAAACATCTTATTCATTTTGAAAAACCACAGACATGTAATATTGGTATAATTACTGTAATTTATATAATTTATATCATCTATCTTTGTTTTATCTTTATTAGACAACACCCTAATATGGGTTTATTATTTTCAGCATTTAATTAACTTTGTATCGTGACCTGAAGATGATTTGCATATTGTAGAAAGCGAAACCGGTCGTCTGATTAGTTAAATTAAATTGATTGTGAGTAAGTCTAATTTATTATATCTATTTTAGTAGTATGGAAGCTTTCCCGATGGGCCGGCAGGCTAAAACGGGCGCGTATAGTAGATGACCGATATAGAAAAGATCCATCGGTCCTCCCTCTTAGATATGCTGGATCAGTCACTGAGCTCTAGATTTAACTGCTTGATGCACGTTCTTGTTTGACCTAGTCGACTTTTTAGTTCTTCTGTTCCTTTCCTTGAAACTCTGAATTCTAAGTATTTCAATTTGTTTGTGCCTTTTATTTGTCGATCTTTGTTTACTTCTAAAAAAGAAACTTCTGTTAACCACAATAAAAACAGCTAAACTCGAATATCTCGGTCACATCATGAAGAACAGCAAAAGATATGGGTTGCTGCAATTAATTCTACAAGGAAAAGTAGAAGGCAAACGGGAACCAGGAAGGCGAAGGATTCCCTGGCTGAAAAATCTACGTACGCGGTTCAACACAACAACCACAAATCTTTTTAGAACAGCCGTTTGCAAAATACAGATTGCCATGATGGTCACCAACATCCGAAACTGATAGGCACTACAACAAGAAGAAGAAGTCTACTTCTAGATTTTTTACTGCTACTTCGAATACTCTTTTTCCAATTTTCTGACTATAAAATTTAAGTCTTTTTCGTCTTGTGTCATTGCCACCTTATCGTGTGCAAAGTATAATGTGTATCTCTTACTGGGACCCCCCATTCCATTACATTTGCTCTTCCAACAAGCTTAACAGATTTAACAAATCCTCTCACTATTTATTCGTTTTATTTTTCTTCTTCTCGTACTATATAAGAATTATCCGACTTTGGCGATTACCATTGCGAAGGCTTCTCGATCTTCTGCAATATGGAATAATTATCCTGCTTTTGATATCTGTGTCCATTCACGAATGTTTTTTAACCAAGAAACTTGTTTTCTTCCCACACCTCTACAGCCCTCTATTTTGCCTTTAAGGATCAGTTGTAATATTTTATATCAACTTCCCCTTACTATATGTCTCGGATAAGACATTTTGCGATGTTTAACAGTCTTTAGCAGTTTTCAATTTTTGTTGACGCTCCTTAGTACTTCTTCATTAGTTTTCCTTGCTGTTTAAGGTATCTTTAGCATTGGTCTATAAACCCACATTTCCAATGCTTCAATTTTGTTTATGATCGATACTTTTAACGCCCACCTGACGTCCATCTGACAGAATTACTGTATCGTCTGCATATATAATCACATGTAGTTCCTTGTTGATTTTTATTCCATATGGTTGTCTCTAAAGTACCTTTTTAAATAACTGGTCCGAGTAAACATTGAACAATGTTGGCGACAAAATGCAACCTCGTCTGGCTCCTCGTTGTATGGAGATTTCATCGGTGTAGTTATCTCCAATTTTTACGATATCAGTTTGATTCGAGTAAAAATTTTTAATGACACAAATATCCTTGTCATCTATTCCGATAATTTTCAGTATTCGCATTAATCTTACATGCTGGACTTTATCGAATGCCTTTTAGAAGTCCACGAAATATTCAAATACATCTTTTCTTTGGTCACGGCATTTTTGTAATAGGATGTTAAGCGCAAAAGGTGCCTTCCTTATTCCCATAGTATTTCTAAAATCAAATTGGGTATCTTCGAGATCTTCTTCGCATTTGCGTCTAATTCTGTTGTGAAGTATTCTTAGGAAAATTTTAAGAGTTTGTCTCATTAGGCTAATTAATCGATATTCTGAGCATTTTCTTGCATTGTGTTTTTTAGGTATTGCGACAAAAATGGATTTGAGCCAATCTGTGGGAATCACTCCGGTGTTATATATAGAATTAAAAAGTCTTACTACTACTTTTATGTTATCATCCTCTATTAGTTTCAGCGACTCAGTTGGTGTATCATCTGGACCACAAGCTTTTCTAATTTTAGTATCATTTATAGCGTGTTCTACCTCGCATTTCATAATTTCTGGGCCGTCAGTACAGTTTTGGTAGAATTCGGCAATATTATTTCTGTCATCTTCAAACAACTCTGATATATAAAGCTGCCACTCTTTTCTTATTTCGTGCTCATTTACAATAATTTTGTTATTATTGTCAACGAGTACAGAGGTAACTCGTTTTTTAATATGTTACTCATTTCTTTTAGTTTTTTGTTCATATTAAATAAGTCGTGTTTAGACATTACATCCTCCATTTCGTCGCATCTTTCTCTGATCCATTTTTCTTTGGCTAATATGATCTCCTTTTTTATTCTTCTCTGCAGGTGTCTATATTCTGTTTCATTAGATTTTATCACTCTACGTTGTTCCATTAATTTTAAGATGTCGTCTGTCATCCATTTATTTTTCTTGATTAAGTTTTCTCTATAATCATTGTTTGTGGAAATTTCATTAACCTGGTTTTTAAATTCACTCCATAGTTCTTCTGGATCTTCTAGTTGTTCTCCGATGTTTTTTATTCTATTGTTAAATTCTTTTTTAATGTTATGTTTTATGTTTATATCGTCAAAGTTAAGTACATTGTTTTTTGGTTTTTGTCGATGAATTCGTTTTAACCTTAGTTTAATATCTGCTGCAAGTGGTTGATGATCAGATCCAATATCTGCCCCAGGAAATGTAGTGACTTTTTTGACGGCATTTCGGAAACACTCATTTACAAGTGTATATAGTCTATTTGATTTCTTGAGGACTCAGGGCTATTGCCATCATCAAATGGGGCTTTCCAAGTGTATAGTCGTCGCTTGGGTAGTTTATACCAGGTGTTTGCAATGATCATATCGTTTTCTTTACAAAATTCATACAATGTCTGTCCTCGATCGTTAGGTTGTCCTAGACCATAAGGACTTACAGTCAGACCTCGTCGACCTTCCCGAATTTTTGCATTGAAGTAGCCTATAATATATAAAATTTCGTGTTTATTCAGTTTCTGTAATTTTCGTTTGATTAAAAAAATTAATTTGTTGAGAATTTACGGTACAAATTTACGGTAAAGAGTAACAGCGGGTGCACTTTTTCGAAGACTGCTTAAAATATTTGTGACACAATAAATAAAGAAACCGTATATAAAGGACGACTTTAATAATAGAAATGGATTTGGTCTAATTGGTAAATGTTGATTCAAGTAATCTGATTTAATTAATGTTCCCAAAATTATAACACCCTTTATATACTACAAAAATATTACGTCAATTAGATACGTAAACAGCTTTAATAAAAGAAATTTTGGAGTATTAAAAGGGAAGCCGTTTGACCGTAAACACTCCTTGGATACGGAATAAGCTCAAGTGTGAGTCCTTAGTAACGTACTTATCAAGTGAGAAGTAGAAACCAATGGTGCCGAAAAGCATTAAGAGTTAACGAAATAATTTTTGACTGCCGCAATCAACCAAACCGAAACGTTGATGCTCTTAACGGATCAGGGTGCAAAAGAAATAAAATAAAAAAGTAATTGATTTCGTCAACGTTACAATCTGCTGTCGGAATAACACCACATAAATCGGGAAAATAAAATTTTTATTAACGTTTCAACTATTAAATCGGCAACCGGTTTTAAAATAGAATATCCCGAGAAGCTACTTGTCACAAAAAGTTCCGCATAATTTTTAAAACAAACTTTCTAAGTTTAATTTTAAATTTAATATTACATATATACATTTCTCTCTTTCTTTTATTATTATAACATATGTTACAGTGGTTTTGTGAAAGAAACCAAATTCAAAGAAAGATTTGTTCTATTTTAACCAAAAACTATAAAACCAAGTAGAAGATTTTAAATATGTCTCAGAAATATTAGTTTACATACAGGTTGAATTAGACGTCAAGGTCTTATAATATTCAGGATGTTTCAAAAAGGTGTGTCGTAAATTAAATCACGCATTCCGGGGACAAAAATAAGTTGATTGTATCCAACTTACCTTAGTACAAAAGTGTACACAAAAAAAGTTACAAAATAAAAATTGTTTTTTTGCATTATATCCTAAACTACTTGACATTTTGTAATAAAAATGGACACGTTATTTTCTTGTTCTGAAAGCATTTTTCATACAAAAGAAACAACAAAATCTAAGCGCACAGAAAAAATGTAAGGGGTGTGCAGCCCTAAATCCCCCCAAACTTTTGAGTACGTTCAAATCAAATGAATTTTGTGGCATCATTAGTTTAACACATTATTTTTAAAACTCTTTTGCCTCAACACTTTTTTCAACTAGTTTTTTCCTAGTTGGTCATAAAATTACAATTAGTTTCTACGGATACAATAATTACAAACAGTTCCAGCAATAATAGTAATTTATTCTGTGAATAAGATTAATATTAAAAATTTTGATATTACAATGGCCTACATATTTCAGGAAATGGCAGATATGCATTTAACTTTGGGTAAGTTGGATTAGATTAAATTATGATTTCAATAAACTATCGGGAATATAATTATGCAGTAAAATACCCCAATAGAAATAAACCCGATAGACGATTATTTCTGACCATTGATCGTCGTTTACGGGAAACGGGTACATTCTAAGCGCAAGTTGCTGGCAATAGTGGTCGTCCAATAATGGATGCAACTGATGAAGACATTTTAGAAATCATTGAAAAAGTCCCTGGAATAACTATAAGGGTAATAGCTGCTCAACTAAATGTTCCTCACGTAAGGGTTTGGAGGCGTTTGAAGGATCAGCTGCTTAAACCCTATCACTTAACAACAGTTCAAGAGTTATTGGTTGAAGATTATACTAAAAGGATTGGATTTTGCGATTGGTTGTTAATGGAAAACACTCAAAATGTTAATTTTATTAGAAATATTTTGTTTACCGACGAGGCTACCTTCAGTAGAAATGGAATAACAAACCATCATAACGAGCACATTTGGGCCGACGAAAATCCTCACGCCAAAAAAACGACTTATCACCAAATGACTTTCAAAGTTAATGTTTGGGCAAGAATTGTGGATAACAATCTAATAGGCCCAGTATTTCTTCCCAACAATTTAAATGGTGATAATTATTTGCAGTTCTTGGCAAACGGTTTACAAGAGTATTTGGAAGAAATGAATATTGCAATAAGGCAAAATATGTGGTTTCTACAAGATGGCGCTCCACCGCATTACAGTAATGTAGTCCGGGAATACCTTTTCAGGCAGTATCCTAGTCGGTGGATTGGAAGGGGCGTGACGCACCTATTTCTTGGCCACCCAGAAGTCCAGGTCTTAACCCATATGGACTTGTGCTTTTGGGGGTTTATGAAAGAGAAAGTGTATTCTGTAACAATAGAGGACTAACAACAATTAAAGGTTAGAATAATTGAAGCAAATCAATTTCGTCAGAAAAATATGATTTTTCAGCGCATTCGGTTTTCCTTATTTAAACGATACCGAATGGGTATTGAAGAAAATGGGGGTTATTTTGAACATTTATTGCAATATCATATTTATAGAGGTTAAAGACATTTTACTTGTTAATTCATTTAAGCCATTTATTTAGTTTCACGTAATTTTTTAAAGGTTAATGAAAAAGGCCGTAACCCAATAAAAACTGTTTTTTAATTTAAATAAATTAAAATTTTTTTTAAATTTAAATATTTAAATAAATTTATTCTTTTTATTTAATGTGACACAACTCCAAAATTCTCAATAATACAGTTTAAAAATATCTACAGTTGTCTGCTATAGTGGCACAACTCAAAAGTGCCGGTATTGCACAGAAACTTTATATAGACAAGGTTCGACTTCCTCTGCATAACTATAGCGACACTAGTGAGGTCTAGCGGATATCTGACAAGAACTCTGGTAATGTTAACTCAATTTTGTAAATTTTTGAGTTAAGTCACTATTGCATACAGCCGCAGCTTCTACGAAAACCTACACAGTAAACGAAATTCCACTGAATGAATATAATATATGTAGCTCTCTATTTGAAGAGAATATAGTCGATCATAGATTTTTGTCCTCTTGTATTTTCAAAGGTATACTTTACTGGGGCATTTAAGTCACCCATAATTAAGTGCCTTTCTCAAGTTTGCTACTTTTGTTATGCGTCAATACTTTATAGTCTTTAAGTGAATAAGTTGAGGAGGAGAGAACTGTTTGTCTCAAGTTGGCCACTTAGAATTATATCCGTATTTTTTAATTTGTTAATTTCCATAGATTCTAATAATGATAGCTTAAGGCCTTTATTTTAAATGTGAAGAATTTTAAATTGGTTACTAAAAGAATGATTAATATCTACAAGGTGAAGTGCTTAAGTAGAATCTGTTTTTCTATTATTGAAAGTCCTTTTTTGTTTTGCTATCCGTTTGTTAAAGTTCTACCTATTTGACCGATATAAGTGTTTGGACAGTCGCTACATGTAAGTTTACATACCCCCACTGTGTAAGTGCTTTTTCTTTTGGCTCTCGTTGTTCTTCTGAAAGCTGGCGTTGTTCCCTTCTTTTTAATTTGTTTGGCTATTTTTGATGATATGTTGCATGTATATATAATCGAGCAGAAAATACAAGGTTTTTCCTCTGTTGGTGGAAAGACTAATTTTAGGGCTTTCTTATGCAGTTTTTGGTTTAAAATTTTATTTTTTGTCTGTTTGTTGTAGCCATTGTTTACTGCTATTTGTCTAATAATATTCAATTCTATCTCGAAGATGTTTTTTGACATGGGAATTTCTATTAATCTATGTAACATGCTATGATAGACTGCCAATTTATGTTGTATAGGATGGGATGATGAATTGTGTATAGTCGTGTCAGTATGGGTAGGTTTATGAAATATGGAAAACTCATGTTTATTTTCAAGTCTGATAATGTTAAAATCTAGAAAATTTCTGGATTGATTCTGTTCTGTTTCTATTGTAAATTCGTTATATCTATGGAGTGAGATAATATCAGATAAGAATTAATCAAGTTATCTGTTAGTTCCTGTAAAGCATACCAGTATATCGTCCACATTTCTCCACCAAGATAAAAACTGTTTCTAGATGATCCATAAAAATATCTGATAGTAATGGGCTTAGGAGATAACCCATGATAAGTCCTGCACTGTTATTAGTATATATTTGATTATTAAACTCAAAATAGTCATGATTTATGCAAATTTTAAGATCTAAAATTTCAGATGTAATGATTGAATTTGTTATATTTACTATCCTCTAAAAGGTTTTTTTATTAGAAGAAAAGTTTCTATAGGAGGAATACTAGGAAAAGATATTTTACGTCAAATGAAATCAATCTAGATTGTTGGGTAATTGAAAATATAGTATTTTATTAACTAGTTCTATTGCGTTTTTTACGGTAAATTTAGGCGAAAATTTAGTGTGTCCTAAAATAATATCTAAAAGTTTTTTGAAATTTTTGAAATGACGGAGCTGTATAAAAAGAAAGAACAGGTCATATTGGGTGGTCAGGTTTATGTAGTTTAATAAAAGAGTATAATTTAGGCGGATGTGGGCTCATAATATTAAGGTATTTCTATTTTATTGAATTTTAATATTGATTGATATTCTCTGTCAGATCTTTGTTTATTGTTATAATATTTTGATTTTTTAAAAATTCTATTGTTTTGTTATTATATTCTATTATACAGTGTGTCCGTATAGTGTGGAATAAATTCGATATTTCCTAAATGAAAAGCCTTTTTAAAAAAATCTAAAACAAGTCGATTTTTAAATTTTATGTTCTACATTTTACAATAAAATTTCATTATACAAGGTGATACACATTACAGTGATGACGTTATCGGCTCTTTTTTTAAATGTAACACCCTGTATTTTAGGACATTTTTAGACCGATAAAAAGAACTGATTTCAAAAAAGTATAATACTTTGGTCTAATAGATATAATTTGAAAGATATGCGCTTAGAAAATAAATTATTTATTATCAATTGCAAAAAAGTAGCCTACTTCTAGTTTTTGGTAAACTGTAATTATTTTTAGTAACGTTCAATAACAATTAAGTAGTACAATTACTCTATTAATTCGTAAATGTTCTGTATTATTGCTTAGAATTAATTTGAGTGTAAAGCAAAGAATTAAAATACTCTTGATGATTGGGTATGGAGACAAATCGCGAACTCAGATGGAAGTGTGTAATTTATCTAATGATAAATATCCAAAAATACCCATCACGCCGTCAATAGTAAGTAAGATTGAAAAGAAATTTCGAGAAACTGGTACGGTTGAAAATGCACGCAAATCAGGTAGTCCCTCTGTAAATTATGTTACAACATTAGATGTTCTACTTGCTTTTGAAGAAGATGCGCACACTTCTATTCATAAGGTTAGTAGTGATCTCGATGTTTGCAAAACAACGTTACACAAAGTACGTAAAAGTAAGTAAAGTAAGTAAAATGCACAGTTGTACAGGAATTAACCGAGGATGGTCCAGATAAAAGAATACAATTTTGCGAAATAATGATGGATAACAGCCATCAAAACCCTTTCTTGGTTCAAAATATTTTTTTTTTCTGGTGAGGTTACATTCAAATATAATGGCGAGGTCAACCGTCAGAATCGTAGATACTGGGCAAAAGAAAACTCCAACTAGATGTGGGAACATCATACAAAATACCCGAAAAAGGTAAACGTATGGGCTGGAATTGTAAGAAATAAAATCATTGGACCTATTTCGAAGGTAATTTAAACGGGCCAGCATACCTTCAGCTTTTAGGTGGGTATCTCGTACCTATTTTAGTTAATTTATTCCCAGTATAATTAATCTTGGAGGTTTTGATAAAAGTTTATGGTTTCAACAGGATGGTGCGCCTCCGCATTACGTTTTAGATGTTCGAAGGTACCTAAACGAAATTTTTCCGAACATGTTGATTGGAAGACGTGAACCATTGAATGGCCAGCGAGGTCGCCAGACCTTAATCCTTTGGATTATTTTATGTGGGGTCATTTATAGAATGTTGTTTAAAAAACGAAACCTGTAAATATTGGAGACTTAAAAACAAGAATTCGCAAAGAAATAAACAATATTTCTCAAGAAAGCATAAACAAGGTTCTACAAGAATTTGTACAACGATTCGGTTACTGTCAAATACAACAAGGGCTACAATTCGAACATTTAAGATTAAGTCATGTATTAATTACTGGATTACTTTCAAGTTATTTATTATAATTTATTTATAATTTATTAATATTACAAATCAATAAAAATTAATTTTCTAAGCGCATATCTTTTAAATTATATCCGTTAGACCCCAGTATTATACTTTTTTGGAATCAGCTCATTTTATCGATCTAAAACTGTCCTAAAATACAGGGTGTTACATTTAAAAAAAGAGCCGATGACGTCATCACTGCAATGTGTATCACCTTGCATAATGAAATTTTATTGTAAAATGTACATTCAATTTAAAAATCGACGTGTTTTAGATTTTTTTAAAAAGGCTTTTCATTTGGGAAATATCGAATTCCATACTTTACGGACACACTGTCTACTTTACGGACACATTACTATAGCAATAGTAGTGTTTGTTACCTTTGTCTGCTTTTGTAAACACTATGTTGTCTTCTATTAATTTATTTTTAATTGAAATGGCTATTTGGTTCTCTTTGTAACAGGACTTTTTAGTTTCATTACACATATCGTTAATAGATTTTGCAACGACACTTTTTTCTATATCGTTGGCAGTTTTGTTTAACGATAGTTCACATTCTACCCCTAAGTATTTAAAAGTTTTTTAATTATTATGTTGAGGCAAGTTGTGTTTAAATCCTTTCTCTGAAAGTTGTATCTCGCTATTACTGAATTTAGTAGATATCTGTTAAATTTATATATCTATTAAAAAACTATGATCCCAACTTTTTTTTGTATATTGAATATTGGATTTTTTACTATTGCAAATTAGATTATAATAAAATATATATAATATATAAATTATAATAAAATTTGTTGTGGAAAGTGTTGAAAACAAAATTTTTCAATGTTTTATTGCTTGATAAAATAAACTTACATCAAATAACGGTCGAATCTATTTTATCTAATCTTATTTTACTTATTCCAATCATATTTTAATGCATAAAAAGCTTAAATACGTGTTTTCCTATTTTTTTACAATTAGGAGTAGTTTTAACCACTTAAAAATAGAACACTTCGCTCATATATAACTTTTACAAAGGAAGGTAAGGCAAGCTTAAATTCAAATTTTCAGCTAAATCCATGCATTCCGACAGAATTGAGAGGGAGGGGGGGTTAGGTCCTATTTTCCTCCCCAGTTACTGTACTATAATATGTATACATTTTTTATAATATGTATACAGTTTTATTTATATTTATGTCGATTTTTTTATAGTCTATATCAATTTTTTTCTTGAACCTTGCTTGTTTTCAAATATTTTAAAATATATTTATTATTTAAAATATAATATTGAAATACAATATTTTTAAAAAGTTTTGTGCTAATATTAATCTTTCTGTCTGGTTCGTACACGGGTCCTTAGTTGCAAGTACGAATATATACAGCGTACTATTTCGTATAATATTTTGCGCAATCTACACATTTTTTCAAATATTTTTAAACGAAAATGAAAACATGAGTTCTTCTAACCTCAAAATAAATCGTAATTTGAAAAAATATATTTTTAGTACGACATTTTCAAACAAAAGTTGCCAAATCAGCGAAATATATCAAGTTCGTATGTCGCTATGTAAACAAAAAAATCTTTTTCAAATATAATAACAGCTCGTAATAAACGAATAGGAAAACAAAACATACCTTATCCTTCCCTCTCAACGTAAACAGAACGGTTTTCACTGTTTTTCTTCAGATAAATTGATCGCGGAAAAATGAAAATCTCGAAAGCTATTTAAAACAACGACACAGTGAACTTTTTCGAGTTTTTCCGTTCATTTTTCATTCAATACACGCGGAAAACGTGCGCATTCTAAACAGAAACACTGAATGACATTTTTCATCCAGATGTTCCGCGAGCCTACTGCGAAATCCAAGTTTCGTTGCTATCTGGGATCAGTTTTCCTGCGTTGGTAGTTGCGCAAGCGTCTGGTGGCAAAGGACATGCTGATGATAAATTGAGGCTGGGTATTAAAAGGATACATGTTTTTCTTAAAGTATCGTTTAGAATATATTTTTCGCCTGATATGATAGAAAAAATTTTACTTCGCATGGGTAGTGTAATAAAATCCAGCACGTCTTTATGTAGGTTAAAGACATATTTCTTGGGAGAAATTGATGTAAAGCAAAGCCTTTTTTCCTTGATGCATTCAAAATGTCTTTGGCATGATTGGTTAATTTTTGTGTAATGGTATGCTGAAAAATTGGTTCAATTGTTTGAGTACTCTATTTTTAAAGGTATCGTATATGCACACATATATTATACATCACGAATTTGTGACTGTTTTCAAATATTGCTAGACACTTGATAGCTAATTGTCCACTCTAATGTAGGGCATAAGAAGTACTAAAGTAAATTGCTCTAGTAATGAAAATATAAAATAACTAATTTTTAAATTGAATTAAAAAAAAGTCTTTTATAATCTTTTGTTTACGGAAGATAAATATATATATATATATATATATATATATATATATATATATATATATATATATATATATATACACTCAGGTGCAAAAAAATCGATCCATTCCTTATTTCTTATTTATTTGAAGTTGTATAATTTTAGAGACATTAAATTACGTATGTAAATTTAGGTGTACCCTCGTATACGACAAATAAAATAATATTTTTAATATTGCTTTTTATATATTTCTTAAAACAAATTGGTATTTCAGGTTTTTGTCAAAAATGGTCTGAAGCAAGTAGATATTTATTGAATGTTGTTTTTAATTCAACAACCATACTAGTGTAGTGATTTGATTTTCAAAACGTGTTATATTTTTATTTAATTATCCTTCCTAAATGTCTCTAACTCCGACAGATGCTGCAAGGGCGGTGACTTTAGTTCAAGATGGTCGTAGCCAATATTATGCAGCTGAAATTTTGGGTGTTAGTCGATCTTCGGCTCAAAGAGCAGTTCGGCGTTTTAGCGAGACCGGTAACTTCACAAGAAGACCAGGATCAGGTCGTAGAAGGGTAACATCCGAAAGAGATGATCGATTTCTGGTCTCATCATGTTTGAGAAATCGGCATCTAACTTCAGTTGAACTGGCAAATCGTCTGAGCTAAGTGAGAAATGTGGATGTAAGCAGATGGACAGTTCGTCGACGACTTGTAGAAGGTAATTTATTATCCAGAAGGCCAGCCCTATCTCCAATACTATCCATAGAACATCGCAGAGCTCGTCTTGCTTTTGCAAGAGAACATGAAAACTGGAGTGATGCAGATTGGAGCAATGTAGTGTTCTCAGATAAGTCCAGATTTTGTCTAAGGTCACCAGACGGCCGAGAAAGGGTTTGGAGAAGACACGGAGAGCGACATTTTCAATGTAATATTGCGGAAATAATAAGTTATCGGGGGGGGCTCCGTTATGGTTTGGGCTGGTATCAGTTCAGAAGCCCATACTGATTTAGTTATTGTAGATAGAGGTTCTATGACTGCTGCAAGATACATAACAAGTATTTTAGATCAGCATGTGGTACCTTTTGCTCCTTTCATTGGACCTAATTTTATTTTTATGGACGACAACGCGCGTCCTCACCGTGCTAGAATCGTCAACCAATATATAGAGGAGGTGGGAATTGTCCATATGAACTGGCCAGCTTGCAGTCCCGATCTCAATCCCATAGAACATATATGGGATATGATGGGAAGACGTCTTCGAGCACGAGTACTCCGTCCAAACACCTTGGCTGAACTTACAGCGGCTCTTCAAGAAATATGGGACCAATTGGATCAATTTGATATCCAGAGGTTAATTACCTGAATGCCTAGATGTGTACAGGCTGTTATAAGGGCCCGAGGGAGAAACACTAGATATTGATTTATTATCAATGTTTTTTCTTAATTTCAGAAAGTTTTGAATATTCTTGTATTTTTGAGTTTTGGCGTATGTCTCTATAGATAAATGATTTTTTTGGATAATCTGTAAAAAATTATTTTAATCTAACATATACTTTTACATATATACCTGATTTAAAACTAATATCTTTAAACGTTTTCTTTTTTCAGCAAATAATACCCATGGATCGATTTTTTTGCACCTCAGTGTATATATATATATGTATATATATATTGTAAGTTTTATAAATTTATTTCTAGTAAACGAGTAATATCTTATTTTCCATCTACGCTGGCGTGAAACTAACAAAAACAAACATTATTTTCTTTCTGTATGAAACCGTACGAAAACGTATGTTTTAGCGTAGTATGCCTATATCTTCTATAATGTTGTAGATGTATTTTCTGGAATCATATTTATGTGTAAATTTATATCATATCTACGAAAAATCGACTGAAAGAAAATTTTCAGAAACGTTCTTTGTGTCAAGATACGATTTCCTCTCAAGTGAAATGGAAATGAGATTATGGGTGTTGTTTAAAGAAAAAGATTTCGAGTAGAATTCAAACACGAATCATTTTTCAACATATATAAATTCGCGTAACTATAATTTAATAAAATGTTAACGTATTAGTTAATAAAAAAAGTTTGCCTATTATAATTTTAGTTTTAGGTTTATACAAATAAAAATTATACAGGGTGAGTCATGAGGAACTTTACATACTTCTACCATAAGTAGAGTCCCTCAGGGAACATATCATGTGGCCACTAAAAAATGTCAACTCCTCTTCTTTATTAATTAACAGGGTGATTTGTGTAATTGACCATTTATTTCATTTTACTGTAGTGTTTATACGGCTCATTTGATTTTTTTAATTTTTGCATGATACAGTACACTACTATCAAGCATTCGACTGGTATTAGCTAAACTAAAAAATTCCAGGACTGGCTTTGGAAAAATTAGTTTAGAAATTCGTATTAAATATTACACCCTGTATAAATTTTTTTTTAAAATGCAATAAGTGATTTTCAAACTACATAAATAGCCAATGAAAACGACATATGCGACAATGTTGTCGCACTTTTATTAAATTTTTAGTGAACGATCAAATCTTACCAAAAATAGAACAACCATAATGAAGTATCAAATTATAAGGTAATTAATTTAAACAAATGTTATAAATTTCAAACATTTTAATTGAAATGATAAATTGAGTCACTGCACAACAAAAAACAGTAACTACTAACAATAACGAAGAACAATTTAAAAAAAAACTAAAAATATGTACATAGTTATGATAAACCCATAAATTAGAACTGGAAAAGATACAATAATGGTAACAAAATAAAAATAATTCAAAATAGATTTTCGAAATGGAACCCTGCAGCCTGTACACATTTTTGTTGCCGAATTGTTAATTGACGTATTGAATTACGGATACTCTGGGGATCGTTTCTAATAGTATTACAACAATGTATAATTCTATCAATTAATTGTTGTCGGATATTAATATTCACTGCGTAAACTAGTTGCTTCAATCGTCCCCAAATAAGGTAATCAACGGGATTGAAATCAGGGGATCTTGAAGGCCATGAAATAGGACCTGCACGTCCTATCCACCTGTTGCCATAAACATTATTGAGATGTTGTCTCACTGCCAGTAAAAAGTGTGGGTGCCCCATCACGCTGAAAATACATCCCTCGGATAGCAACGTTCGCGTTGGCAAGCAAATTTGGCAAAATATTTTGTAGAAAGTTCAAATAGACCTGCCCTGTTAAAGGACCATCAAAAAAGTGAGGACCTGCTAATTGGTTATTTATGACACCAATCCACACGTTAACCGAAAACCTTAATTGAGAACGACGTTCTCGAATAGCATGGGGATTTTCTTCTGCCCACACATGTGAATTTCGTGAATTATTTATCCCGTCTGTGGTAAATTGGGCTTCATCTGTAAATAGTGTCCTGTATAGCGTTGGTCAATTATTGTTAATCCATCTACAAAATTCCAACCTATCGATCTCATCTCCAGCATGTAGTCGCTGAACCATTTGAATGTGATATGGGTATAGATTATTTTTTTGTAAGACTCTACTTACTTTTGATTGAGTAATATTGAGTTCTCGACTTACCTGTCTAGTGCTTATTGTAGGGTTCATAGTAACGGCGTCCATAATGTCATCTTCCTGCGCTTCATCTACATGTCGCTCTGTTGTTCCACTAGGAAAAGTGCCATTTTCTCGCAAATAATTAAAAACTGACCCAAATGTTGGATGACTGGGAGTTCGACGATTAGGAAATCTCCTGCGATATTCTCTACTAGCAGCCCTACCATTCCCATTACAGAATCCATAAACAAATATTATGTCTGCATATTCTGTGGTCGAAAACTGATGGCATTTTGAACGAAAGTAACAAAAGCTCTACCAAAACTAACACAATGTACTTAACGTAGATATGACAGAAGAAATATGTATTCTTATACACATAAATAACAATTGATAATGACAATAATGACAATGGGTATAAAATATCAAGAAACGTCAAACGGTCAACGCCAACCTTCATTTTAAACTTTTTTAGATTTATTTTTATTTAGTACAGTTGATGCAATGTATTATTATTTGACATAAAATTTTAATCATTTACAATCAACAAAAACTAACACATACAAGAGGTTTGACTTTTTAATCAATTTAATTTATTATTTATCGAAAATAATACCCCAATACGATCTATGAGTAAAAATTTAAAATTGAAAAACAATTGATTCTATCGTAGAGATAATACAAAGTGACAGTAAAGATGTTAATTTTCTACGTATTAGATTATGTTGTAGGAACTCATTTTAATTAAAATGTTTGAAATTTATAATATTTATTTAAATTAATACCTTATAATTTGATACTTCATTATGGTTGTTCTATTTTTGGTAAGATTTGATCGTTCACTAAAAATTTAATAAAAGTGCGACAACATTGTCGCATATGTCGTTTTCATTGGCTATTTATGTAGTTTGAAAATCACTTATTGCATTTAAAAAAAAAAAGGGAAATTAAAATTTTCCGAAGATACTCAGTGATACAGACATTTAGGAGCCATTTTTAGTGAGTTTAGATATATTAATATTATATAAAAGTTTGTAGTGGGCCATTTTAGGCTTATAGCTTAGTAATTCTGTTCCATCTCCTTCTTTCCTCCAACTTTCTATCTTCTTTTCTTGTAGATCTTTCGCAACTGCTTCCCTATCGGTCTGCTTCTCCTAGGTATGCCTCTTTTTCTCTTATTTTCCGGTGTGCTCCATGCTATGTTCTTTACTTCTCTACTGTCCTTCATTCTAACAAGATGACCTAGCCACTGCAATCTTCTAGCTTTGACAAAATCGCTTATTCTCCCTTTTCCGAACATTTAATAAATTTCAGCATTTGTTCTTCGCTCCCATCCTATTTCTGTCAACTTTCCTTCAAAAATTCTTCTTAATATTCTTTGTTCCCATATTTCAATTTTCTGTTGTAGTTTCTTTGTTAACACCCATGTCTCACAATCATACGATATAGTAGGTCGCAGGATAGTTTTATACAGCCTTATTTTTGTATTTCCCGGTACCTCTTTAGATTTTATTATTCTTTGCTAACTACACACCTGTTTCCTTTTGTTATTCGTAGATCTATTTCATTTTCTTCTTCGCATTTATTTGTCAGAAGAACTCCCAGATACATGTAATCCACCACCTCTTCAATTTCCAGAATTTCTCTCCCTAATACAATTTCCATATTTAGTTTTCTGCTTTTCTTTTGCTTATTCTTCAGCTCCATGTATTTTGGTTTATTTATATTTATCTGTAATCCCATATTTTCTGCAACCTCTAGAAGATTCTTAGCTATTTTTTCTAATTCTTTTCTACTTTTAGCCAAAAGCATACAGCATTGATGAGCCACACACTAAAAGTATTTTTAAAAATAATTCACAAAAGAATATTTAATAAACTAGAAGAGGACATAAGCGCCACACAGTTTGGATTCAGAGGTGGACTGGGAACACGGGAAGTTCTGTTTGGTCTGAGTGTGTTAATGCAAAGATGTTTGGATGTAAACCAAGATCTCTACGTAGGTTTCATAGATTTTAAGAAGGCCTTCGATAAAGTCAGACACCAAAAGCTGTATGAAATCCTAAGAAGCAAAAACATCGACAGTCGCGACATCATATCCAGGTTGTACTGGGGACAAACAGCAAAAATCAAAGTTGATAATGAGTTAACCGAAAAAATTGAGATTCGTTGAGGTGTGCGTCAGGGTTGTGTGCTTTCTCCACTATTATTCAGTATATATATATATATATATATATATATATATATATATATATATATATATAGCGAAACAATATGTCAGGAAGCGCTCCTAGAGCAAAACATTGATATGAACATTAACGGAGAGTTAATTAACAATATACGATACGCTGATGACACGCTAATAGTAACAGATAACCTAGCAAATTTACAGTTTTTGATGGAAAACATAAACACCCATACCAATAAGTATTGTCTAAAACTGAACATCAAAAAGACTAAATTAATGATTGTAACAAAGAAGCTATACACCAATGTGAATTTAACCATAAATAATCAGCCAGTTGAAAGAGTTACGTCTTACAAATATTTAGGGGTTTGCTTCACTGATACTAATGACCAGACAAAAGAAATCAAGAGGCGAATAGAGATAGCGAGGCAATCGTTTGTCAAAATGAAAAAGTTCCTATGCAGCCGGTACATAAATATAAACTTACGAACGAGAATGTTAAGGTGCTATGTTTTCTCCGTTCTGCTGTATAGCATAAAAGCCTGGACACTGAAAAAGATAAACATAAAAAACATTGAGGCATTCGAGATGTGGTGTTACAGGAGAATGTGGAAAATACCATGGACAGAAAGAGTAACAAATCAAGATGTTCTCTGAAGATGAGGAAGGAATGCGAAGTCATAAAAACCCTACAAACGAAAAAACTGGAATATCTGGGCCACATAATGAGAGGAGGAAAGTACTCTCTGCTTAGACTCATAATCCAAGGAAAAATCTCGGGAAAAAGAAATGTGGGACGTAGGAGGATTTCCTGGATGCGAAATTTAAGGGAGTGGTATGGGTGCAGTTCAATACAGTTGTTCAGAGCTGCAGCCAACAAAGTAGAGATTGCTGTGATGGTAGCCAACCTCCGATAGGAGACGGTACTGCAAGAAGAAGAAGCCAAAAGTACAACATCATCAGCATAGGCTACACACTGGTGACTCTTAATAAATGTTGTTCCCGCTCTATTCATATTGCTCTTATTATCTTTTCAAGGGCCAAATTAAACAGCTTGGTGGATAGGGGATACCCTTGTCTTAAACCTTTCTGAACTCTAAAGTATTTACTCTTCTTTCCATTAATCTTAACTGCTCTTGTAGTATTCTGAAGCATCATATGTACCAGTCTGATTATCTTAGGTGTGATTTTAAACTCCTGTAGTGCCTTCATCAGTTTTGGTTTATCTACATTGACATAAGCACCCTTAAATTCATGGTCACTAGTTGATCGATTTTTTCTAAAACCTATTTCTACGCATACTGTGAAAATACCTTTTCACAGTATGCGTAGGAATTCAGTGTAGACTCACTTTGTTACTTTTTCCAAGCCGAATCAAATTCTGAAGACAGAAGATAATTTTTATAGTTATCCCTGCAGTTCCTCTTTACTAGTTCCTGCGGACACATCTCTTTTAAGTATATTTAGTATTTAACTTGCGGTAATGATGATAACTTACTTGATTAATTACATAACCACTAGTTAAAAATATATTATTGTTGGATATATTTTTGTGCAAATACATTTTGTTTCGAAATACCTCACTTTTCATAATTTCTTGCAAATTGCTGCAAACAGGAGTATCAATTAATCTTAGATATAATTAAAATTTGGAATAATTTCCCTCTTAGTTGCGTTTGACATTTACAATTAAACGAACGAATAGTACTAATCTCAGAGAATCAAATGAAGAACCCTTCAAATTTATTATAAAAGTATCTCCTTGAAAACAAAATAAATGGATCTTTAAATCCATTAATTTAGGGTTGAAAATTAAGGTTGAATATAAGGAAAGGGATGAAAATAAGAACTTCCAAATTTGGAACGACAACATACAAAAAATGAATAAAGATAGTGCTCCGCTATATTAAGATCTCACCAAACAATCAATCGCGTATCATGGATGCGAATGAATCACTTGAACGCATCACTTAAAAAAATTTTATTCTTCTTGTGGGCAAGAGAAGTGTAGGAAGAAGAAGAATCTCATGGTTGCGTAACTTGAGGGAATGGTACGGATGCACATCAATAGAACTATTCAGAGCAACAGCATCTAAGATCAGAATAGCCATGATGATTGCCAACCTCCGTCGCGGAGATGGCACGTGAAGAAGAGAAGAAGATTCTTCTTGTAGCGCCTATCCATTTCAGATGTTGGCGACCATAATGGCAATCTGTATTTTGCAAACTGCTGCTCTAAAAAGATTAGTAGTTTGTAGCATTTTATTTTGAAGTCCCCTCGTATATGTGTTAATTGAAATCCCCTTATATATGCATTATAATAACGAAGAATTTTTTCAATGTTTCTTAGTTCGTATCCTTCAATTTAAAACCCATATAATCTTTCGTTCTTTTTTTAGGTGGCCGCCGTCGATCATGAATCATTTTATTGTTTATTTATGTCACAGGCGCAAATTCTTCGATATTTCTTTGTTCAAACCGCCCGATATTGCGTTTTCAAATTAAGGCTCCCCCAAACCAACGCGGAAAATTCGCATTACCTGCGGAATTCCGTACCGCATACGATTCGCATTGAATTGTTTCCACTGTGGTAAGTATACAAGTTCAGACAAGTACGATTTTCGTCGTTCGGGCATGCGTTTTGTCTGCGTATTTATTCGTCCGGAATCTTAGTTCGCACTCGACAGCGTTTTTATCAGTTTCGCAGTGGTTTCGCATGTGAAAAAATTGAAAATGGAGAGAATTATTGAGTTGGTTCGAAAGTATCCTGACCTTTCTCATGAAGATTATAAAAATGTAAGGAAAAAGGACAAGATTTGGACTAGAATAGGAGAAGAAATAGGCGAAAATGGTGAGTAGTTTTACGATTTGTATTGGTTTATTTTTCTACATCTAAGACTAAAGAAAAGCAGAGGCCTAAACAATACTATATTTACTGCAAGAAGAGTCCATTATTTTCATCGTGAACAATCTATTCATAGTCCTGAATTAAAATACGTGGCAAATTTTTCTCGAACAGAAAATGCCAGTCTTGCAGCTCTCCTTGGGTCATTGTCCAAATTTTGAAATGCTCCAAGTTTAGGCTCTGGTGGATCTAAAAGTTCTATGAATCTATCATCACATTTTTTTGTCCTTAGAAAATTATGCAAAATTCATGCAGTTTTCACAATGAGAATACTAGTATCAATTTTTGTTTCCATTGGTCTGTAGAATATACGCCATTTTTGTGCCAATATTCCGAAAGCGTTTTCTACTACTCTTCTCGCTTTACAGAGCCTCACATTATAATTTTCCTTGAAAATATCTGTTCTGCTTTGACTGTATGGAAAGGGCCTCAACAAGTATGGTTTTAGTGCAAAGGCTTTGTCTCCAATTAAGACATGGGGGGAAAGTTCATTCTGGCCTGGGAGATTTTTCGGCTCAGGTACACCCATCTGATTTGTTTCAAATCTTCTTTCCATGTTGGAAGCTTCGAATATTCCACCGTCGCTCTTTTTACCACAACCGCCAATATCAACTGAAATGAATCTATAATCTGCGCCAACAATAGCCATTAATACTGTAGAAAACTTATTTAAATAACACCAATATTAAGATCCTGTTTTGTCTGGACACTTGATAGTAACATGCTTGCCATCGATGCTACCAATACAATTTGGGAATCGCCAGGTATTTCTAAAACCTTCTTCAGATTTTTTCCATATTTCTGTAGTTGGTTCGGGCAAGTAAATATGTTGCAAATTTCTACATAAAGCTTCACAAACTTCTACAACTATGGCACTTACAGTCGAAAACCCGACTCTAAAACTATGGCCTATTGTATAAAATGTATCTCCGGTAGCCAGATACCTAAAAAAGAGTATTTTGTTTCAGGGGATGAGATTAAAAAAAATGGAGGAATCTGCGCGATACGTACGCTAAGTACATAAGAACTAATAAAACTAGAACTGGACAAGCGGCAAGCGATAAAAAAAAATGGATATGGGCAGATCATATGGAATCGTTCAAACCGTTCCTAAATTTTGCTAAGACTGCATCCAATGTCACAGATGTTGATACACAAGAATCTGAAGCATTCCCAAATATAGAATCACCCGAAAATATATTAACGGATGAAAATTCCGTAGTACAGAAACCAACGTGTAGTAAAAATCTACTAACAACTCAGACAGATGATTCCCAGAATAAGATTCAACCCTCCTCATCGAAACCTACTCGAAATGAAGCTCCTAGGGTTACTTTTTCAAATGAAACTCCTTCTACAGGCAGAACAAATAGAAAACGCAATTCTGAGCCATCCACATCTGTGAAAGATATGATCAGTTATTTTGAGAGCAAAAAGAGAGTAGTGCATGATGCTACCGATCATCTGTTTTTGGCTCATGCTTCTACGGTAAAATCTTTCTCTCCTAGAAGGCAAATTGAAACAAAAATGAAGATTGCGCAAGTTATCATGGAGCAGGAGTTGCTTCAATTGGAGGAAAGTTCTTTGAATAGCCATCAATCTAGAGCTGAAAGTACAGACACCTATCAAAACCCCTCTTCCGTCGGAAGTATTTCGGTTGTATCCCTACCTTCACCAAATGACACTGCATTACCTAAACAATCGAATACTTCTGGGTTCTATGAAGTGAATTGTGAAAATAATTATGTTACACTACACAACTTGGCGCAGAGTTGCAACCAAGCAGCTTCTCATAATCCATCAGTTTCCAACTATGTCAATTCCTTTGACCCTTACAATACATAAAGTATATTTTAGAGTTATTTTGATCCTTATTCTCTTTTACTGTAGTAAATTAATGATATAAATAATGCCTGCAGTTTTTTTTTCATTTTCTTACCTTAATGTTATGGCCAACCGTTCTTCGGGAGAAATAGCTTCTCGGTAATTCGTGTCTGATTTTCTAATATCATTTTCTACAAGGTGCAACAGTTCATCGAAACAATCTATTGTCATTCGAAAATAAATGTTGCATCTTTTATCGTCTTTTCGTAATTGAGGCATCAGCGTGTGATATTCCCCACATTTCAGTCTTTCTAGATTGATATCATGAACCCATTTTCTTCTTTTCCTAAGATTAAATTCATAATATAGTCCATATTGTTGTTTTAGGATAACTATAGATAATAATTTTACCTTGAATTGTCGTCCTCCATTGCTAACATTACAAGAGCTTCTTCTTCATCTGATGATGTATACATTTTTGTGAAGAATTGAGATCACTGAGTAGTATTCTTTGTTTTTCGTTGTCACCAACTCTTCTTAATACTAGACACATACGAGTATGACGCGAATATATTCGCTTCAATATGAAGTTCTTTACGAATTCCGTCAGGAATTCGACTGCGAACTTTCCGTCACGAATCCGCTGCGAATAATTCGCGTTGGTTTGGGGGAGCCTTTAATCTACGTCTTAATTTCAGTTGTGTTTTGTTTATACCCAAAGTGGTTTGTTTATTCTAACTGATGTGAGCATTTTTTTTAGATAATTTCGTCACTCTCGGTAAGGCCGGCCGCTGTTAAAGGCGTGTTTAGTTTCATTGGAGTCCGAATTTTCCTTCAAATTCGTAATGTTTTGTGTTTTTCGCCTTTTTTCATGGGAAAATGTATAGTATAGTAGCAGTTGTACGTGAAGTTAAAATGAGGTTGAAAAGATTGGTCATTGAGAGCAGACGTCGGTGTGTGTGGTTTGAAGAAGCCGGCAATTTTGTTAAAAAAAAAAAGATTTGTATCTAAGAGATTTGCGGCGTTTCCAACAAATTTGAAAAATACCCACATGGTTCCAGTATTTTAAAGAAGCAGATTTTCGAAGTTTGTGTCCACTGCCAACTTTTAGCCTCAATTTTGTTTGTCCTTGGTCGTCGTTCCAGACTATAGATGCAGTTTTTTGGGTGGCAAGTAAATCTCCAGTGTAAGTGAAGTTTCTAACCCCAGAAATTTTAGTGAAACCCAGGTAATTTTTTTATTTGAACTTTTAAAGGAAAAATAAACATTTTCTAATAATAATTGCTTTCATAAAAGTTTAAGAAATTGTAATGACTAAAATTGTAGATGTTAGGGCGAGGCCTAGCTTGCTGTCATTTTAATTGTTCTCAGTTTTAAGATTTAGTATTAACATATGACAGTTAGCACTATTTTTGACACTTGGTAAATACCTAATCATATTTGAGATTTTGTTTTTGTTTTTTAAAGAAGGTTAACCACTATGCATAGTTTCACTTAAAAAGATATTTTTTTGATTTGTAATAATTTATTTCTGCTACAAATTGTCGCCCATTAACAATTGTAAGTTTTTTCTGTATTTTTTTTAATTGTGACTATTAATATAGTGTTTTTATGTTCTCTATATTTTGTAACTGTTTGTGGTGACACAAAAATAAATGTTAAATTTCGTTTTTCAACATTTTGTTAAATTTTTTTAACAAACCCTTTTTTTGAGTTTCCATTTGAAAAAGATATGTTTTTTTATGTTTCATAATTATATCTCCAGTTACAACTAGCTGGTTGTAATAGGTATAATCAGGCACCTCAAGTGGCGCCCTATATTAAATTTCTTAAGGTGTTTCCGGTCTATTTTCATTCTGTTTGTCCCAAGAGATTTATGACCCTTTATTTCATTTTTCTGTAGTTGACCCAATCCAAACCCCCTTGTCTTTTACTTATCCACGACCCCAGCTCTCCAACTAACCCTTGAGTGCCCGTTCGCATATGTTTCGATTATTTTGCTTGCCCTTTTCCACCCCCAGTAGTTTCTTCCCCCAATTTTCTACCCCTTGTATTAATGCCTGTGGTAGGCAAAATATATCGTTACAAGTTATTGTGTTCAACCACGTAAGTAGAATTTTTAGCTAGGATATCCTTCGCCTTCCTGGTCCTCGTTTTTCCTTCTACTTTTCATTGTAGATTTAATTGCAGCAACTTATGTCTTTCGCTCTGTCTCATGATGTGACCGATGTATTCGATTTTGGCTGTGTTTATTGTGGTTAACATTTTTTTTTTTGCTTTTGCTTTTTTCTTGTTCCAGGACGTCGTAATAAAACGTCCTGGTTCGTAATGCCATTGATACAGTGGGAAGAGAGTTTGGCCTAAACATAAACTGTTCAAAAACAAAACACATGGTGTTTAGCCGTTTAGCACATCAAGATGCACGATTATATATTGATGGTCATATAATTCAAAGAGTGTCCAGTTTTAATTATCTTGGTTGCCATAGTACTGAACAACTAAATCCAGATCAAGAGATAAAACGTAGAATCGAGATAGCCCGCACGGCATTTTTAAAAATGAAGTCATTCTTCTGTAATGATAACTTGCAACTTCAACTTCGAAAGCGCATGGTTAAATGCTACATTTGGTCAGTCCTCTTATACGGTTTTGAAGCATGGACATTAAAAATATCCACCATTAATCGTCTGGAGGCCTTTGAAATGTTTCTGCACAGACGTATACTAAAAATTCCATGGACGGCTATGCTGACAAATGTAGCAGTCCTTGAGAGAGCAAATGCTGCTCGCGAGCTGCTTGATAACATCAAATGTAGAAAGATGGCCTATTTTGGACACGTAGTAGGTAGTAATTGGTAGAAAGCGGGCCTCTTGGTTGAAGAATATCAAGGAGTGGACAGGAATGAGACAAGCTGAGCAACTCTTTAGAATAGTTCAAGACAGGGACAGTTTCGCCATGTTAATCGCCAACGTCAAGGGGACTTGATAGGGCACGTTAAGAAGAAGGTTCGTAATGTAATCGGTATAGGATATCTACAGGATTCGACGATAAAGTCACATTTCGAAAGATTCAATTTTCTTGCAAGTAGCGTCTGTGAGAGTTCACGACTCAACTTCGTACAACAGTATAGGAAAGATATAACATCATAGTAACCTGATTTTTATGGGTACTGATAAATCACGACATTTGAATAGATTAGCCCCTTTTTGAAATGTAGATCTTGCTTTCTCTATCCTACATTTTATTTCTAGGGAATGGTCCCAATATTTATTGACGTTCGTTCCAAGGTAGGTGTATGTTTACTCTTTACTATTACATTCACACTAATTCTTTCAATTTGCTATTCCATCTTAAAGATCATCATATATTTTGTTTTCTTAATGTTCGGTGAAAGTCCACATCTCCGACTCACTTCTCTGACTCTATTCATTAACTCCTGGATGGCTTTATAACTGACAATACCACATGTTATCCGCGTATCTGATGTTATTGATATATTCTTCGTTAATTCGAATTCCGGCTTCAACATCCTCTACTGCTTCTTGAAAGATTTCTTCAGAGTATATGTTGAACAGCAAGGGAGACAGTATACATCCCTGTCGGACTCATTTGATTTTGATATCCTCAGATTCTACTGCCTCTGTACGGATAGATGATGTTTGATTCCAGTAAATATTGCTAGTAACTCTTAGATCACAGTGTGTATTCCAATATTTGTTAATATCTCCATCAGCTTGTGTTTTACTGTATCGAACGGTTTATGGTAATCAATGGTTTTTAGAAATACCTTTAAAATGTGGCTCATTAAGCTTATGGTCCGGAAATCATTGCAGGATACAGATTTTGTTTTCTTTGGTAGAGCAATAAACGTTGACTTCGGTCATGATCTTGGTATTACTCCGTTTAAGTATTATGTCATTGAATATTTTTGTTATTGAATATAGCTTTATGAGCTTAGCATAGGCATTGTCAGGTCCAGGAGCTTTGACATCTTTTAGTTGTGATATTGCTTTTTCCACTTTATCTGATGTGATTGGTAAGTTGTCATTACATATGTAGGACGGAGGTTTTTCGGAACTATTATCATCAAAGAACATACAGAAGTTAAAACACTTCACCATTGTATTTAGGTATATAAAAAACATGTAGTTAAAACTTTGTAAGTGTCGTCAAAATTTATACAGTAGCATAACGTTTTCGATCTAATCAGATCATCTTCAGTGCCTTATGTACTTGAAGCTAATAATGAATTTGTGGCTATGATATCCATATATGGGTTTACATCTTTCCAAAATTAAATTATATGTTGACTCTAGGTCGATGACATTGGATACAATTTAATACTTGAGGAGCTACATGTCTCCCTGCTCGGTTTTTAACACGTAGTTCTTGTCAGTTAAGATGACACAGACCAACTGCAGTTGGTCTATTTCGCTCTATTTCTTACGCTTTTTTTAATTTCAGAAATAAAATGTCATCGAAATCCAAACAAAAACGAAAGAATTGGGATAGTAAATCCATGCATGCAGCTGTTACTGCAGTTAAAAACAAAGAAATGGGGTACTTGCAAGCTTCAAAAACTTTTAAAGTACCCAAGAGCACGTTGGAAGACTACGTAAAAAAGAAAATAAAGTCACCTGAAGAACTTATCCAAACCAATATGGGACGTCCACCAGTGTTTTCCAAAGAAATTGAAGCGGATTTGGTCGATTATTGTCTAGAAATGGATAAAAGATTTTACGGACTGTGATATTCGAAAATTAGCGTTTTAATTAGCTATTCGGAATAATTTAAAACATCCGTTTTCAACTAATCAGAAAAAAGGAGGTTACAAATGGTTGCGTTCATTTTTAAAGAGGAATCCTGAACTAACGTTTAGGAGACCACAGGATTTATTAACTGCCAAAATTAAAGGATTCACAGAAGAAAACGTAAATAATTTTTTTGAAATTTTTAACCTGCGATGGAGAAGGTGAAATTTAATCCCTGTCGAATCTATAATGTAGAAGAGACAGGTATAACGTCTGTACAATAAAAGCATACCAAAATAATCACCTTAAAAGGTAAAACGCAGGTAGGGCCGTTACTTCTGCAGAAAGAGGATCAGTAGTGACTGTGGTTACCTGTATGAATGCGGCTGGTGGTTTTGTGCCCCCTTAAATAGCTAATAGCTGCCTGCCATGTGTCTGGCTGGATTCAGAGTCACATTTTCACCAATTGGTTACAACATTTGATTAGCCACGTTAAACCAAGTGAAGCTGATCCAGTTGTAATAATATTGGATGTTCACTTCTCCCACACGCGGAACATTGACTCGATAAATTTCCCGCGCCAAAACCATGTGGTTATTCTTAGTCTGCCGCCGCATTCTACTCACAAAATACAGCCGCTAGACCTTGCGTTCATGGGGCCTCTTAAAACCTACTACTCGCAGAAAATTGAAAATTGGCTAAGGAACAACCCTGGAAGAGTAGTCACCTGCTATCAAGTTTGCGAATGGCTTGGAAGAGCTTATGTAAGATGTGCTACAGCTGAAATCGCTATAAATGGTTTTCGAAAGAGCGGTATCTGCCCATTTAATAAATACATTTTTCGAGAACACGACTTTGCCATTCACCATCAAGCGGAAGGTGACCGAGTTCCAGTTCCAAATCTACCAGAGGCTGAACAAGAAAACCAAGTAACTCCTCCAAAGCATGTAACTCCTCCAAGAAGTATTGATGCGACCAAATGTGTGGAAGATTTATCATGTAATAACATTTCTAATAATAATGATTCGACAGTGCGGCCACAAGATATTAGCCCTTTACCCACCACTTCATTTTACAAGTCTATTATTAAAGACAGAAAGTCCAGAAAAGGATCTGCTGCCTTGATCAGATCAGAGAACAGAAGAGAAATAAAAGTGTTTCAAAGGGAATTCCGAAATTAAAAATAGACTAATGTGAGCCTTTTAAGAAAACAAACAAAAATTGACAACCAAGGTTAAAAAGAAAAGTTCTAAGAAAGAGGAAGCTTTTAGTTCATCTGAAGAAGATGAAGAATTCATTTTAGATGATTATTCTGACATGGAGTGTGACATTGGGGAAAAAGAAGCAGAATGTATGTTTTGTACTTGACTATTCTCTGAAGATACCTCTGGCGAACAATGGATTCGGTGCTCAAAGTGTTTTAAGTGGGCTCACACCGACTGCACCAATGTAGACAAAAAAGACACATACAGAGTGAGTCATGAGGAACTTTACATACTTCTACCATATGTAGACTCCCTCAGGGAGCATATCATGTGGCCACTAAAAAATGTCAACTCCTCTTCTTTATTAATTAACAGGGTGATTTGTGTAATTGACCATTTATTTCATTTTACTGTAGTGTTTATACAGCTCATTTGATTTTTTTAATTTTTGCATGATACAGTACACTACTATCAAGCATTCGACTGGTATTAGCTAAACTAAAAAATTCCAGGACTGGCTTTGGAAAAATTAATTTAGGGATTCGTATTAAATATTACACCCTGTATATATTTTTTTTAAAATGCAATAAGTGATTTTTAAACTACATAAATAGCCAATAAAAACGATATATGCGACAATGTTGTCGCACTTTTATTAAATTTTTAGTGAACGATCAAATCTTACCAAAAATAGAACAACCATAATGAAGTATCAAATTATAAGGTAATTAATTTTAACAAATGTTATAAATTTCAATCATTTTAATTGAAATGATAAACTGAGTCACTGCACAACAAAAAACAGTAACTACTAACAATAACGAAGAACAATTTAAAAAAAAAACTAAAAATATATACATAGTTATGATAAACCCATAAATTAGAACTGGAAAAGATACAATAATGGTAACAAAATAAAAATAATTCGAAATAGATTTTCGAAATGGAACCCTGCAGCCTGTACACATTTTTGTTGCCGAATTGTTAATTGACGTATTGAATTACGGATACTCTGGGGATCGTTTCTAATAGTATTACAACAATGTATAATTCTATCAATTGTTGTCGGTTATTAATATTCACTGCGTAAACTAGTTGCTTCAATCGTCCCCAAATATGGTAATCAACGGGATTGAAATCAGGGGATCTTGAAGGCCACGAAATAGGACCTGCACGTCCTATCCACCTATTGCCATAAACATTATTGAGATGTTGTCTCACTGCCAGTAAACAGTGTGGGGTGCCCCATCATGCTGAAAATACATCCCTCGGACAGCATCGTTCGCGTTGGCAAGCAAATTCGGCAAAATATTTTGTAGAAAGTTCAAATAGACCTGCCCTGTTAAAGGACCATCAAAAAAGTGAGGACCTACTAATTGGTTAATTATGACACCAATCCACACGTTAACCGAAAACCTTAACTGAGAACGACGTTCTCGAATAGCATGGGGATTTTCTTCTGCCCACACATGTGAATTTCGTGAATTATTTATCCCGTCTCTGGTAAATTGGGCTTCATCTGTAAATAGTGTCCTGTATAGCGTTGGTCGATTATTGTTAATCCATCTACAAAATTCCAACCTATCGATCTCATCTCCAGCATGTAGTCGCTGAACCATTTGAATGTGATATGGGTATAGATTATTTTTTTGTAAGACTCTACTTACTTTTGATTGAGTAACATTGAGTTCTCGACTTACTTGTCTAGTGCTTATTGTAGGGTTCATAGTAACGGCGTCCATAATGTCATCTTCCTGCGCTTCATCTACATGTCGCTCTGTTGTTCCACTAGAAAAACTGCCATTTTCTCGCAAATAATTAAAAACTGACCCAAATGTTGGGTGACTGGGAGTTCGACAATTGGGAAATCTCCTGCGATATTCTCTACTAGCAGCCCTACCATTCCCATTACAGAATCCATAAACAAATATTATGTCTGCATATTCTGTGGTCGAAAACTGATGTGGCATTTTGAACGAAAGTAACAAAAGCTCTACCAAAACTAACACAATGTACTTAACGTAGATATGACAGAAGAAATATGTATTCTTGTACACATAAATAACAATTGATAATGACAATGGGTATAAAATATCAAGAAACGTCAAACGGTCAACGCCAACCTTCATTTTAAACTTTTTTAGATTTATTTTTATTTAGTACAGTTGATGCAATGTATTATTATTTGACATAAAATTATAATCATTTACAATCAACAAAAAAATCGGTTGCCTGTAAAGTCGGTTTTACGGGCGAAGATTTTACGTGACAACGTCTTTTTCTCGGTAGAATATGTATTGATATGAATATTATTAAATTGCACAATAGGAACAAGGAATTGAATGAAAATAAGAATTGCACAAATTTTAACTATAGAAATATATTTTGTTTACTAAAACATGTAAACTTAAACTTAACTAATTTCTATTTGAGTGATTTTGTTGAGGATAGGACGATGATAGGAGAAATAGCATCGCACCAGCGGACCGATCACGGCCTCTCTCTCGTTCGGTGACTCATCGTAACAGACGTGAGCCGGCGTTACACTTTTTCATGAGTGACTCCGAGCCACAACCTAATTTAAGACGTTGTCACGTCAAAACTAACACATACAAGAGGTTTGACTTTTTAATCAATTTAATTTATTATTT
Source organism: Diabrotica undecimpunctata (assembly GCF_040954645.1). Classification (NCBI taxonomy): domain Eukaryota; kingdom Metazoa; phylum Arthropoda; class Insecta; order Coleoptera; family Chrysomelidae; genus Diabrotica; species Diabrotica undecimpunctata. The sequence goes on from NC_092811.1 coordinate 116,494,684, forward strand.
ATTGAAAATAATGCCCCAATACGATCTATGAGTAAAAATTTAAAATTGAAAAACAATTGATTTTATCGTAGAGATAATACAAAGTGACAGTAAAGGTGTTAATTTTCTACATATTAGATTATGTTGTAGGAACTCATTTTAATTAAAATGTTTGAAATTTATAACATTTGTTTAAATTAATACCTTATAATTTGATACTTCATTATGGTTGTTCTGTTTTTGGTAAGATTTGATCGTTCACTAAAAATTTAATAAAAGTGCGACAACATTGTCGCATATGTCGTTTTCATTGGCTATTTATGTAGTTTGAAAATCACTTATTGCATTTTAAAAAAAATTTATACAGGGTGTAATATTTTATACGAATCCCTAAATTAATTTTTCCAAAGCCAGTCCTGGAATTTTTTAGTTTAGCTAATACCAGTCGAATGCTTGATAGTAGTGTACTGTATCATGCAAAAACTAAAAAAATCAAATGAGCCGTATAAACACTACAGTAAAATGAAATAAATGGTCAATTACACAAATCACCCTGTTAATTAATAAAGAAGAGGAGTTGACATTTTTTAGTGGCCACATGATATGCTCCCTGAGGGACTCTACATATGGTAGAAGTATGTAAAGTTCCTCATGACTCACCCTGTATATTTGTGATTTCTGCCTCGATGATTAATTTTATCCCTTTATCCTAATATCCGGTATTAGGAACATTTTTTTTTTGTCAGTCTAAATTTACCGTTTTTTATAAAAATTTTAATTTTATTTTTTACTTCGTAGAAATGATTCATTTTCGTTCCATAAATGATTCTATATAGTCTATTATTTTGTTTGCTCTAAAATATTCATAAATTAATTGACATATTAAAACTAATATTATGGTTCAAAAAAAATATCCGATATTAGGGCACTTTACTCTACTACTACAAGGAGAAGAAGAAGAATTGAGATAAGAATTTAAGAATTGAACGCCGAGTATTCATGGAATAAAAATAGTTAAATGAAAGATAAAGTTAATACATGAATAACAAACTAGTGATTTTTATAACGTTACACAATTTTCTAGTCTGGTTTGCCCAACGCTAGTATACAAATCTCCTACTCATGCTTCATTTGGGCATAGTGAGGCAACACTTTTATATTTCTAGAACAATTCTACACATCTAAAGCTACAATTAATCATATTTTTTAGAATTTTTTAGTTTTAAAAACTATGTGATACCAAGATTATTACATAATACTAACAAGTTATACCGCTTAGTTCTATTACTTCTTGGTATTATGAGTATCACGAGAAGCGTAAATTCATTAAGGATAACAAATGAAATACACAATTTGTATAACAATTGAAAACCCATTCCCTACAAACAAAGAGAAAGTTCACATTGAATATCATTTTCGGAATAATGTCTGATATCTAGACAGACAATTAAAGACGTTTCAATTTGAATTTGCGTGTTTGTAGATAGTAATTCAAAAAGTGTACGTCACGAAACCCTACGTTAAATGGGTTAACATTTCATGTCCGGTTATGTCCGGTTTTGTCATTTCGTTTATAACCGCCGATATTAAGGGTGTATCATGCAAATTTCCTTTTCTGATGGATCCTACAAGGTTTTCCAAGAACGGACCTAAATCAATTACGGTGAATTAGGTTTATCTCGAGTGAGGATGAGTTGATAAAGGAAGCTCCATTTGTTGCGATCAAAAGAAGCTGACAAAATTTGCTAGTTTGAACAATTATTCAGTATTTCGAACTTCGTCTATAGCGATAGTAGAGTAGGTTTAAAAATTTTTATTTTAATTATTCAGATCTTTAAAATAAATCTAAAAAGCAATGTTAAATAGTAATAAAGTTAATAGTAAAATGGGAGAAAATGGTAGTGCGACAATGGGAATTACTGGCACAGGACCGACAAACATGGAAGGCAATAGTAAACGCGGCAAAGACTCAAGAAGTGTTGTAGCGCCATTGATGATGATGATGATGAAATAGTAATAAATATAAGTAGTAAATAACGGAAAAATTATCATTTAAATCAACTTAATACGTGTTATCAATGATACCAAAGTATTACTCTAGTTTTTTTATTAATTTGACTTCAACCACTTAGGATTATTAATTAGCATAAGAAAAATACAAAAAGTGATAAAGACATACATAGGCATATACAAAATATCAATCACATAATAAGGTATACAACATATATTTTAATTATTGATGTATTCTGTTAAAGTTTATTAAAAAAATAATTTATAGATTTTAAGAGTTCTATCAAGTCAGCTATGTATTTAGATTCTCCTAGAAGTTCTTTTAATATTTTTGGAATGTGGTGATATAGTCTTTCAACTGAGTATATTGGACATTCAATCAAAATATGCTTTACTGTCACTTTACATTCACAAACAAAACACACGGGTTCCTCTTCTCTCTTCAACAAGTATTTATGTATTGTAGAAATGTGTCCTAATCTGAGACGTGTTATTAGGACTTGATGTTGTCGCTTTGAAGGCCAGAAGTTCCATGGAAAGACAGAAGATTTTATTTCTATCAATTTAGTGGTGCTTCTATTTCATTGGTTGTGCCAAATATCGTGCAATTTTGCTTTTAAGTAAGGTTTTAAATCTAAATTCACCGTTAGATTTTCCACTGATGCGGCTGTACTGGTTACTGCGGACCTAGCGAGACTATCTGCTTTTTCGTTACCATCTACTCCAACCTGTGACGGTACCCAGAGGAACTCTACTGTCAAATTGTTTTGGTATATACGGTATAAAATTAACTTAATCTGCTGTGATGTTGGATGAGAGGTACTAGTTTCTTGTTTCCTAAAAACTAATGATCATAAAATAGAGTGCTGGTTTATTACTTTTTAAACTTAAATTTATTTTGAGTGGCCATAAACGTATTTGGAATAAAATAAAAATATTGAAACATAATGTTAGGGAATATTGATTGATATCAAAGCCGTCGAAAGGGAATATCGGACGATCTTTTGATCAAGATCGCCAACAGACGATAAACCAATTTCCGATCAGAAGGAACCGCTACTCGTCAGCAATGCTGTAACAGAAGCGGAAATCCTCGGGGCCTTACAAACCATGAAATCTCAAGCAGCCGGTCCTGATTTCATTAAGATCCGGGAGCTGCGTAAGGTACCCATTCAGAAATTGGTCCTAGTCCATAATACCATGCTTCATTTTGGTGTCACTCAAGAGGTATAAAGGGATTGCAGGACCACCTTGATACCAAAGGGTGGCGATCCAATGGAGGTAGGTAACTGGCGTCCGATAACCATTTCGTCTGCTTGGGAAAAGAACGAAGAAGAGGCCTTCGTCCATACAACATAATTTCCATCGATCTTCGAAAAGCTTTCGACACGGTGTCGCAATGATCTATTGAACGGACTATGACTCGCTTCGGGTTGGATGCAACATTTAAGCGGTATGTGGCGGACTCGTACCTGAATTGTCGTACGAGGGTCGCAGCCGGGAGCAAGTCAACGAAGTACATCAAGATGTGTAGACTCGTCAAACAGGGAGATCCCTTGTAGCCCTACCTCTTCACCATGGTGGTCGATGAGCTGATATGCAAGCTCGGCGCCTTCCAATTGCAGACGGCAGGAAGATCTCGGTGTTGGGCTACGCTACGATGATTTAACTCTGCTGTCCGAATCGGCCAAGGATGGTACCAAACAGCTCCGGATAGCCGTCGAATTCTTCAAGAAGAGGGTGATGTCGATAAACGCTGGTAAGAGTGCAGCTATTACGGTTAACGTCAACCGTGGTAATAAGCACTCTTACTGCGTGACGCGCTCTCTCGTCTCTGTCGGTAACGACAGGATTCGGCAGTTGCAACCGAGTTAGCTGGTTGAATACCTAGGCAGAAGGTATATTGCATTAGGACAGACCAGGGTGGCCTTCAGCGAGCTGCAGACATAGCTCGATCGCATTCATCGAGCGGGGCTAAAACCAGCACAAAAACTGCTGGTACTTAAAACATACTTGCTCCCGAAGTATATCGACAAGTTGCAGAGTCCAACCATCACGATAAAGACGTTGAAAGGCAGGTCCGTGCGTATAGCCGTTCGGAGGTTTCTGTCCCTCAACCGCACGTGCGTCGATGCTTTCATCCACGCTCCCACCAAAGAGGGTAATCTGGGCGTCATGGCCGTGGCCATGCACGTTCCGGTTATTATAAGAAGGAAATAGACTAAATTATGAAGCTCAGCTACTGATTCGTCGTATTTAGCCCTCAGTTTACCATATATGTCACGTCTCTGGGAGAAGATCCTTAAATGGACTAGAACATCCGCAGGCAATTCAGCATCGATCGCGCGTGAGTTGAGTCAGAAGCTTGAGGACGGCTATAGTGGAAACGGACTTCGCCAGGGCTCTTCAAACTCAGAAAGCTCAGCCTGGATAAACAATCCACCGCCTTATTGGTCGGAGAGAGATTTTGTCAAGGCAATTTAGCTGCGAGGAAATCTTCTACCAACTAGAGGTATCCCTTCAAATCCACCACATGAACGGAGGTGCCGAAAGGGATGCGAACGTCGTATCTAGAATGATACGTCGGATAAGATGCGCCGACGAATAGCTATAATCAAAATTTCCGCACTGCAATTCCTTTACTTTTACATTTCGAGGCAAGTCCTTCCTATTCTTACGAATTGTACCACATGCTAATGTATTTTCTAGTTTTAGTCTTTTGAGTAATTTTACGCTCGTAAAGAAATTATCAAAAAAAATAATTCTTTCTTGATTCCAGTACATCTTGGTTAATGACAGGACTACTATTTCTCCTAAACCATAGTTCTCGAATTTTTCGTTTATGCCTTGAAATAAGTCAAACTGTAAAATATTTTGGTCTGCAGTAGACCATATTTTCTATTCCCTTTTGATGGGCTTTTTCGGTTTATATTGTTTCAAGCTACCTCATCCTTTAAAAATGATCATAGTTTCATCCACACTAAGTTTTCTTGTACCCTGATAACATGTAGTAAATTGTTTGTTTAGAGTATCTATCATCGGTTGAATTTTAAGTGCCCTATCTTTATTGTTGTTGCCAATAGATTTGTCGTTGTCGTAGATTTGCCAATATTATCTCGAGACGATTCCTTGACATGGTTTTCGAAACAAGTGGCACATGTAAGTCTTCTGAAGTATTCCAGTACTTCACCTTGCTTCATATTCAGTATCTTATTATTCTGTACTGCATACAAATTACTTTGATAGATAATCTTCTCCATAATATCTCCGAGTGATCTAACAAAAACATATGTAGGTGTTGTGCATCCTGCGAACACTGGACTCACTGTTCCTTCTCTAAGTAGTAACTTTGAACAATTTCGATGACATCTTTTTTATACCATTTCCGGTTAGTTTCAAGAGGTTCAAATCTTTCATTTAGTTCGTCTTCAACCACAGCTTCTCCTAGTCCTGATTATTCAATCTCACCTACATCATTTTTAACTAATTCACTTTCTTCAGCTGCCGATGGACCAACATCTCTTATTTCACTATCGTCAGAATCGCTGGCTTCATTATTCACTAATTTCGACATCATCTGGTAGGTCCAGAATTTGTATTGCCAGTTCTTCTAATTCCTTTTCTGATAAAGGCCTTTTAATTTTCAGAAAATCCTTCTATTTACTTGCAATTCTAAAATAAAGTAATATAAAATAAAAACATGTTATGAATCCTGACGGGATGTGAGAGTCCCGAGGCATTGGATAGTAATATGAGATTTAATTATCATCATAACAAAATAAATGTTTTATTGGTGCTTACCCTGAAGTGTATTGCGTCTGATTCACAAATAAAATTCAGCAGAAACAATATAAATAATAATGATAAACACGTATAAATGTGCTTGCATTGAACCAACGTCCACCGGCAACAGTTACTGTTACAATAAATTCGATTACCGACAATTGTCAGCGAATACACCAGGTGAAATATTTTCTTATGTTAGACAAACGTTGTACAAAATTTGCCGTAATAAGAAAATCATAACGATTTAAAATTTTTGGACTTCAGAGTCCCGTCGGACAAAAAGGAGATATACTTCTTATCCTAATAGTGTCGCGCAGTGTATATATGTAGTCTATTTTTTAGTTAATCCTTTACGTTTATTTTAATCCCAGTAATATTTGTCTCCCGCAGTTTACGTCATCTTCAAATTTTACGAATATCGTAAACCGTAAACATTGAAATCCTTATTTGTCGACGAGTCGCCATCCCAAAATTAATCCAGTAAATTTTTGAGCGTCTTTCAATAATATTTTTATTTACTTTAGATCTAAATATGAACTAAGTTTTTAGAATAAACAGTCGGGGCTATCAAGTTGAACAGAGATGATTGAAAAATGAACCCGACGCTTTTGAAGTTAATATTTTCATTTTAATTTTGTGTCAATACTATTAGTTCTAACGAATTTTATTTTTGTCGCGTACAAAAAAATTATACTGGGCGTTTGTATATTTGTTAGCGGTATGTTTTACTTTGCCCAACAGGCCATACTAAGTTTTAATTATATTTTATTCGTTGTCGCAGTCGATACTCTATACAGTAAAAGGTCGTTAAGTTGAACTGAAATTTTACTATATCGCTGTTGGACGTGAAAAAGGGGACAAGTCAATTTTTGATGAAAACGAGATTAACTCAAATATAGGTTAAAAAAATATGTTTTAATTGTGAGTAAACGTACATTTGTATGTTAAGTTAATTGTTCCAAAAGAGGCACTTACAAAATAGTACATAACATTTAGTGTAAAAAGGGATATGTTAACATATTTCTTTTGGCACTGCCTATATCAGTATTTCTCTTAGTGAATAATGAGACAACTTGACTTGTTCCCTTAGTCACGGTTAAATTTTAATGTAACGAGCAACCAACTTACACGCATAACCTATAAATTAGTATTCAGCACATAATTGCTAAATCAAAACGACTTCTAAAAACAATAAAGAAGCAAAAGTTTATGGAATATTGTGGGAGTATTAATAGAAACGTAGACATCAGCTCTATTTGGCAAACTATAAGAAAATTTAAAAATGCATTCTCTCAACCTTCAAACAATAAACTTCCCAATGAAAAAATAAGTTATGAAATATTAACTAACCTTTCAGTAACTAATATTGAACCGGATTTTGAATTACAGACCATTGATCACTTGTCTAGTGAATTCAATCTCACGGAATTAAAAAATAGTCTATTTTTAAAGAAAAACACATCACCAGGCCTTGATAATATTACCTTTAATATGTTAAAACATTTACCTGAAATAGGACTAATATGGCTACTAAATTTATACAACAAGGTTAAAGAAGGTGAACTGATTCCCAATGAGTGGAAAACTCAGATTATTATAAGTATTCCTAAGAACAACAAAATTCAAAATTATAATTTAAGAGCAGAAAATTATAGAGCTCTGGGACTTTCATCATGTGTAGTAAAACTACTGGAATCAATGATTAAAAATAGGCTGGATTGGATCGTGGAAAATCAAAAAACATTTAGCCAATTTCAAGTAGGATTTAGAAAAGGTATGGGAGTTCACGATAATTTAAATTATTTAAATACTTATGTTCAATTGGCTTTCTCAAAAAACCAATATGTAAATGCTACTTTCTTAGATATTAAAGCAGCTTTCGATTATGTGAATATTTACATACTATACAGACTTCTTAATAATCTTCATATTCCAGTAGACATCAATAACCTTATATTTCAATTCTTAAACAATAGGACTCTATATGTTAAAAATCATTATCACGAAATGGTTGGACCATCGCATACTATACAAGGTCTAATACAAGGCTCACCTTTAAGCCCAATATTATTCAATATTTATCTTAAAAATATATACACAATAATGCCTGAAAATTGTGTACTTCTGTCATATGCAGATGATCTAATTATCTTAACAAAAGGTAGTAATTTTAACCATATAGCAAATCAGGTAAACTTTATCCTATATGAATTATCCAAATGGTTTGATACACATAATCTTAAACTATCCTCATCAAAATGCGAGACTTTGTGGTTTAAAATGAACCGTCCTATTAGTAATCCACCAGATATAAAAATTAATGACTATATAATCCCTAATGTTCTGACGAAAAAATATTTAGGTATAATATTTATGCACAATCTAAATTGGTCAGACCAAATAGATAACATGATTAATAAAGCCCAAAAGGGCATTAATATAATACGTGCTCTTTGTAGAGTATGGTGGGGATCAGACCCAAGAACACTAAAATTAATATATAATGGCTTGATACAATCACAATTAGATTATGGCGCTAGTATAATTAATAACTTCTCTCAACAAAATTTTATGAAATTAAACCGAATACAATTCCAAGCTTTGAGAACAACACATGGGATGATGAAATCTACTCCCACTAATGTCATTTTAGCAGAAAGTGCAACTATCGATCTACACCATAGATTTAAATGGATTGCCACGAAATACATAGCAAAGATTAGCACAACTCCAAATCACTCATTATTAAATATGCTTCTAGACTTAAAAAAATATCATGGTTATCAACAAGGATATTGGAAGGGAAAAAATCCAACATATTAGATTGACGCTCTAACAGAAGTTAAAAAGTTTTTACCATCAATGAACACAAGTGACATACCAGCCTGCTACTCAAATGAATATGATATCTACACTTATAATGTACCAATTATAAAAACATTAAAAAAAAAATAGTTCACATAACCTTTGGGAATATTACAATTTTGTAAATTCGTATTACTATAATTACATACAAATATTTACAGATGCTTCAAAAAAACAAAAAAATCAAAACCTTGAGGAAGCCAAAACGGGCATAGGAATACACATACCTAGTATAAATTATTCCTTTTCTGAAAAAATTCCTTCACGTATTAATATCTGTACAGCAGAAATAATAGCTATTCAAAAGGGTCTAATGATTTGTGAGGAAAAAGGTTTTGATAAAGCTATAATATTTACGGACTCAAAGAGCGCTATAGACAACATTAATAACAATATGATAACTGCAACAAAAGATTACAGAGTCTTGCAAGTTAAAAAGAAACTATACTATTTAAATAAATATGGAAAAGATATTAGATTATGTTGGATTCCTGGACATAATGATATCAAGGGAAATGAAATAGCTGACAAACTGGCAAAGATTGGGGCTGAATTAAATATTCCTGCTAAAATTCGATTAAGTAACTTGGATATCATGCCATTATTAAAAAATAAAATATGTTCTATGCATCAAAATAATTGGTTAAATTCTTTTCAATATAAAGGCAAGTGGTATAACAACATACAACATTTTTTTCCTAATAAACCATGGTTTGACACAATCCCATACATAGATAGGCGGCATATTACTACCATTATTAGAATGAGGAGTGGTCATTGCCTGACAGGAGTACATTTATATAAAATCAACATTCGCGATAACCCATACTGTGAATGTGGGCAAATGGATACACTAGAACACATATTTTGGGAATGCCCAATAAACAAAATAAAAGATTATGATATCAGGAGCTGATCAAAATTAATATTAAAACCCCAATTAACATACCAATGCTTCTATGCGAGATTAACCCTAAAATTATCAAAATTCTTATCAGATTCCTACAGATCAACCATATAAAATTATAACCTTAATAATAACCTATCCAATATTAACATTTAAACTAACGATAAGAAAATAGAAAACATAAATAAAATGTAGATTTGTAGAAAAAATGTCTATATGTCAATGATAATTGATAATAGGGCATGAGATATTCTCAGACTCACGACAGTGGCCCAAAAATTAACAAAACAAATGTACTGGCTGATTATTCAGAAGAATAAAAGTCAAAAAGAAGAAGAAGAATTCAGCACTTGTCATAGTTGTGACTATTATTGCAAAATAAAAATGTTTGTTTAAATTTAGTAATAACAATATAATAAGTGAGAATGAAAAATGTCTAGAGGAAAACAAATTCTGATTATGCTTAAATATCTGAATAATGCCGATGGTAATTTTCTATAAGTAGTTGTATAATGGATGTGACAATGGTTTACAAATGCACCAGAGAATATTCGTATGTATTCTTCAATTAAGGAAACTGTATTAGAAAATTAGAATTGGACACTTGGAAGGGATTATACCAATGCAGAAAAACTTTCGTTATGGTAAGTAATAAATAATTATACTGAAAGTAGGTACAAGTAGTATAAAGTATGAAAGAAATTATATGAACAAAAACAAAATGTGTATCCAGTGTCAGTTTTTTTTTGCTTGCTAATAACAATTTTATTTTTGTTTCATTGTAAAGCACCATGCCAGAGATGAGTCTCAGATGTGCTACGCTAGTGCTGCATCACTTCCAGATCAAATTAGGGATCTATTAGATTTCTTATCAGATGATAGTATTGCAGATCCAAATTTTGTCCTTGCGCAGTATGAAAAATATGATAGCTTTGCCAAGGACAGCGATATACTAGAAAAAAAAAAGAGAAGAGCCTTATCAGAAGGAGATATAAATAATACTTCAGTAGACCAATATAACTTAGATGGGAAAGTCCGCGAGAAAGTTAAAAAACGCACTAACATGTGCTGATGCTTCTATTTTCTATAGAAGCAAGAGTGTCTTTTTGGTTGTCACCAAAAGGAAACCAAATAAAGCCGTCACTAAAATTTAAACTCATTGTACAATTAGATCAATGGACTTTATTGCTTTCTAGTTAGTTGTGTTTTTTATTAAGATATTTGCTCTGTATGTTAAATACCTTTACAGTTTCTATAACATCCGAAAGACTACAAGTTGTTTTGTAAGTATAGTAATCTAATATTGTTTACTTATGAACTCTTTCATTATATTTGTGGTAAACTGAAGAAGCTTTTGAAATTGAAAAAAAAAAAAAAATAAAATCGTATTCATTACAATTAAACCAATAAAGTAGATGACGTCTCTTTTCTTTTGCCAACATAAATGACCGATTCAGAGCCTTTGCATTCACTTGTTGAGATACATGAAAGCCCGGTGTAGTGATAATCGACGCAGTTCAACTCAGAAGACTGATGAGTTTAATATTATTGTTTATAATAATACTAATCTTAGTTTTAGCTTAAATTATCCTAACCGCGGAAACCTATCAGAATATTATCAGATAACGTCCACCAAAAAACTAAAAACTATCTTTAAGAGACGAGTACCAGATTTACTACTGGTTTTGCCCACTCTTAACATTTTAAAATTTTTACACCTTTATGACTTCCCTTTATTTAAAAGATAAGAATTATGACCGTAACTTCTGAGAATATAAAACATCAGATTGTTTTTTCTTCCACTGCCTTCATTTATTTCACTAACTAAACCCCTTTTTGAACACATTAGTTATTAGTGAGTATAATTGCTGCTGGGACTAATTCGTCATTCAGTTTTTCAAATTTTCAGCTTCAGAATTAAGCTAAGGATTAAGTTTTATTCGTTCTTGACAACTATTACAATCAAATCTATGATTTCTTTTTTTATTTTTAAATCCATAATCTTTCTAATATAATAGTATTTAAATTTACATAAACAAAAAAGCAAACTTTGTTCTAAACAATTTAGAGCGTTTACTTTACTACTAGAAATCCATCGAATTTATGCTTGCCCGTTTTTCCTTTAAATACACATGCCCCTCCATCATCCATTAAATAGAATGACGTGGTAGCTTTGAAACTTTATAGAAGGGTTGGCTAATTGAATTTGTGTCACACCACGATTTAATTACAAAATAAAAAACCTAACCTTATTACAGACAATTTTCCTATATTCACCCTTAGTAATTTTTTTTATAATACTTCTGGTACCACAATAAATAAAATAAAAAATATTATTTTATTTATTTCTTAAAATTTGATAAATTGAAACCAAACAGTAAAAATTTATTTTCTTAATATGATTCTAAAATTATGTACTATTTATGTTAAATTATGTACTATTTTGAATGAGAAATAGCCATAATTTTGTCGAAAATACTTTATTTTATTCTTTCGATTTCCACTTCGGATTCTGAGAACAATTTTCGCGTTGAAAATCTAAGCGTCAAAATAAAAGTCGTTCATTATCGTTCTCTTTGCCTTTATCCCTATTTAATTTAATAACAAATAATTCAATTTATTAATATATATATATATATATATATATATATATATATATATATATATATATATATATATTTACTAAATACTATTTTCTTTCGATTGCTTATGTTATAATTTACATTTTTAATTTCCCGCTTAATTTTAAGTTGGTAATACAGTTGGCAGTACTAAAAATTCACTAACAGTATTCTGTTAGACGTTATTTTCAAAGTTGTTTTTTGTATTTTCTCCAAAGTATTTAAACAATAATTATCCACTCACTTTCTCTTTCTGCTCGTGAAATGTGACTGAAATCAAGCCTGCAACGACGACTATTTTAACATGTCGTCCTTCTTTTTGTTTTTAACTTTTAACGTTTTTAGTAATTTTTAAGTGTTTTTTAACAGTAACATTTTTAAGTTTAGTTGCAACCTCAGTTTTATCATGTTATTTAACGTTGTTGTTTATGCTACGAATCTTACATTCGGGTAAGTTTTTTATAGTTTTTTACAGCCTTTTTGGCACCATTCAGTTTGTTACAACATAGTAATTTTCTTTGTAGACCTTGATAAAGGTGGCAAAAAACCACCGAAAGCTTGGATTCAGAATAAATAGTACGCCTTAGCAAAGCTCTATTTTTTATTGACTACCACACCCAAAAAGAAAAAAGTATTTACATATATATATATATATATATATATATATATATATGTATAATATGCTACTCTAATATTGTTAATATAAATAACTTTTTGCTAAATCTTAAAACATTGTATCTAACAATCAGAACATCTATTATCATTCACTACCTTTTATACCATCATTAATACCTAAATTAATACAAACACTAAAGGTTATTGACAATATAAAAATAGCAACAAAGAACATCAAAACTATTTCATCTTTATATTCCAAAACTAAATATCCTATAGACAAATTTGAAAAAACGAATTTAGTATACAGCATTAGTTGTACTCAGTGTGAGGCTGAATATGTTGGTGAGACCGGAAGAAATATTTCAAATCGCATTATTTCTCACAAAAGTGATTGCAGAATTAAAAAACCATCTTGTGCTTTGGCAGAGCATGTAATCGATAAAGACCATATTATGGATTTTGATAACATTAAAATTTTATGTAGTGAAAGTAATAAATTCAAAAGGACTTTTTTGGGAATGGTTTGTATTAGCAAAAGTGATAATAATTTAAACAAAAGATCAGAAATTCAAAATCTAAGCAAAATTTTGATTTAATTTTCCATATATCTGTTACATTTTTTCAGACATCTGTCAATGGTGAATAAATCTTCTCCTTTTTTGTTACTAAACAAAAAAGAATTTACAAAATTTTATTTTTGGCAATATAATTGTCAAAAATAAAAAATTTAAGTTGGCATTTATGACATTGAGGCTTATTTGTAATTGATTACTATTTTAACTTATTTATAAATTCAATTGTTTTTGTATTTTAAATATTTCAAAATTATACTAAAAATTTCAGAGAAGCATTTATTAGATTAGGACATTTTTATATTAATTATTTTTAAGATGTATTAGCAGCAATTTTTATTTACTAAACTAATTTTATTTGGTGAGTTAACAAAAATTGTTTTTTCTTTCTAGTTCAAGTTTGTAAGATATTTTGTCTTTTTTAGCAGCTCTTGATAATAATTGTAAACACAATTGAAAGCTCGAGATAAAAAATAGTTAACCAATAGCCCTTTTATTGACTCCAACCCATCCAAAACAGTTATATATATATATATATATATATATATATATATATATATATATATATGTATATATATATATATATATATATATATATATATATATATATATATATATATATATATATATACAAAATCCCAGATTTGGTAGATTTTGCTGTAACAAAAGGGATAGCTGACATCCATAGTGCAATAGAGTCAAACTTCGATGTAACATTAGATCACAGCACAATAATAATAACTTTAAGTACACTCATAATATGGAGAAAACCACCACCCAAACTCACAACTAAAGAAACAAACTGTAATGTTTTCCAAAATTCTGTAAATACAAAGATTAGACTAGATATTAGGAATAAAGATACCCAAGATATAGAGAAAGCAGTAGACTATATAACAACAGTGTTACAAACAACAGGATGGGAAGCAACCCACAGTGCCAAAGAAGTTTGCAAGAAAACCATAATATCCCCCTACATATAAGAGAACTTCTAGCAGAAAAAAGAAGAGCTCGACACATCTAACAAAACTACGAGAAATCCACTAAATAAAACGTACCTTAACAGGAAAAAGTCATAGACTAAATATTAATGAAAATTACATGAAGAAAAAACGAATCTTTCCAGTTGTATGTTTTGAACCTCTCACATGAAGACCACTCTATATGGAAAGCTAAAAAAAATTTAAACGACAGACAATAACAAATTCACCTTTAAGAAAAACAGATATCACCTGAGCCCTCACAAATGCAGAAAAAACAACAGTATTTGCAGAGCATCTTGCAACTGTATTCTCAGCACTAGATACTTATAACCATGAAGATGATGATATAAGAATGTAGCTCAAAACTCCATGTCAACTATATCTTCCTCTGACAACATCTACTCCAACAGAGATTCGACAACAAACAAAAATGCTAAATCCTAAAAAAGCTCCTGGATATGATTTGAATCACTTATTTCGAAAAGGGCATCAGTCCCGTTTTTTCAATATGGCGTTTATGATGATAATGGGTTCTTACTATGTAGACGCATGTACTGTATGAGACAGACATCAGTCCAGCTAATATTGTAGACGTCAGAGAGTATTGAAGTATTTGCTTAGTATGAAAAGGTTGTCAGTCCGTGACTTTTGTCCTTTTCAAAACGAACTGTCAGTAATTTTTAAAACAGCTGGCTTTTTTATTTTACTTCTTGATTGTTTCTGTTACTGGGTATGGTTATTTGCAGTTTTGGTGTTAACGTTGATTGTTACAGACGTATTCAAACATTAAAATGAGTGGTAGTGACACCAATTCCAATATTATCGATAATAAAAAACGTAAAGGGGTGAAACATCCTGAAAAATACAAACATAACATTATTAAAAAAGCCAGACTTTCTGGGTCATCATATGTGAGTTTTAAAGGAACAATAATTGCTGAAACACAGACTGGAGACAACTATAGGTAAGTTTAGTGAATTCATTTTGTTTAATATTGTTCTGAAACTATTTCCTTGTGGCATCTTATGTAATTTACTATTTTATTTAAAAGAGGAAATCAATAGAAATAAACTAGCGACGTATAGTTTAAAATGTTTTAAAATGTATAATGTATGTCTGAGTTTTCAATATGAACGAATTAGATTAAATTAAAATAGAAGATTTTTTTACCAAGCAACAAAATCAAAATTTATTTTATTTATTAATGTTTTGTATTTTGATAGCGATTTCAGAAGTGGAAGTCGAAACTTCAAAAATAAATTAATTTCACAAATTGTGGCTTTATTTCCAAATAAAATAGTAAATTTAATTTTTAATATGAAATTTTTAATATAAAAGTATAACAAAATGGGCTGTTCATTAATGGGATGCAGTATGTACCAATAGTGATGAAATTTGGCTTGTTGCACTTAGCTGGACTTTCAAAACCTCTCATGTAAATTTGGACGATTTTTTGGCTACAAATGTAACAGCTCCTAAATGCTTTCGGACAGTTATGTCAAAGAACCGATTCTATATACTCCTTCGTGCACTACGCTTTGACGATATCCAGTCCAGAGTAGAACGACGAAAGCATGACAAACTTGCACCCATTAGAAAAGTTTTCGACGAGTTTTTGGAAAAGTGCATGGCTTGCTATACAGTTGGAATGTATTGCTGCATTGACGAGATGCTTAAAGATTTTCGGAGAAAATGTCGCTTTCGTCAATATATACCCAGCAAGTCGGCAAAAGATGGAATAAAAATGTTCGCACTTGTTGATTCACGAACTTTTTATACAGCAAAGTTGAAAATATATGCTGGAAAATAACCAGAAGGCCCCTTTAGGATATATAATAGTCCTAGCAGTGTGGTTAAACGTATGATAGAACCAATTGCTCATACTGGACGAAACATTACTTACGATAACTAGTTTACGTCCATTCCACTGGCTACTGACTTGCTACATAATTACAGGATAACTCTAGTAGGAACCCTGAGAAAGAATAAACCACAAATTCCTTCTCTTTTTGTAGCTACAAAAGGAAGACCACTAAACAGCAGCATTTTCGGTTATATTAAAGACTCTCCTTTACTATCAGACGTTCCCAAAAACAACAAAAATGTTCTGATGTTATCTACGTTTCATAATGATGACCCAGATGATGAAAAAACGGGTGAAAATTATAACATCTGGACCAGATGAAATGTAATTACTCCGTTTCTCGAATAAGATGCCGATGGTCACTTACAGTCTTTTTTTCATCGATAAATATTGCAGGAATAAATCGTCAGGTAATTTATTATAGCAATACTAATACTACTTAAATTAGACGCCATATATATCTAAGTGAATTTAGTACAGATCTCATCAGACCCCACCTGATAAGTCGTGCATCAATAAAAACATTGCCTATATTATTACGAATTCAAATAAGACGCCGTGCAGGTCTTCCTTATGAAGAAAAATTCTTCCTTATTTGTGGTAAAAATTGAAATATGTCAAATATGCCACAATAAATGTTATGAGAGTGAATAAAGGGTTTACATTTATTTTATGTTGTACAATTTTTCTATAGCATTTTTCATATAAAAATGCTTGCACGTCATTCAAGCTTTACGACGTCAGAACCCCACAGCGTTGCCAAAACATCAGAATAGTTAGTAAGTGAGGAATTTTAAAATGTCAACCTTTTGTCAAACTATTATATTAACAGTAAATACACTTAGTTTTAAGACTACTGCAACACACTAAAATACATAAAAAACATTTTAATACTAAATTATATAATCTACATTTTATACTTACCTCTTTTAGGGCTTTAATAGTAAAAACGTCCCGCCATTATTTCTTGTTCAAAATAATATATCTTATATGAAAGCTTTTCAGCTTTCTACATACTATTTATTTGGTTTTGCATAGCACAATCACAATACACAACAATAATTAGTTTTTAAAGCTATTAATCTAAATTTAATATGTATTTATAAATACAACTTATTAATATATATTATATTTTGATCAAATTGTGTAAGAAATCAAAACATAAACAAAATTCTTACTCTAAAAAAGTGGCAACACTTTATACACTTTTGCCACACACTGAACTGTCAATAAAATTTGAAGTATTGCCATATCAGTTGCGTACAATTGTCTTATATATTTAATTAAAATTATTATTTTGTAGAATATTAGACTTAAAGAGTTATTTCATAAAATTTATATTATTAATAATAACAAATGTTGTTGGTTATTTAATCAATATAATTCTAAAATTTCCAATATAATGATGATTACATTTTTCTGATTATTACACCATGTTGACGCCTATGAAAGATCGGGCAGTTCCGTATGGGTTTCGTATTATTAGCTGTGTTAGGAAAATTTGAACTCTAAGGTTGATGTTCTGGAAATTTTAAATACAAGTGACGTCACTTGTATAAATCGTGACGTGCAAGTGTTTTACTTTGAAAAATGGTATATATTATGTATTATTTCATTAATAAAAAGTACATACATTCATGTTATTTATCACTAATAAAATTAAAGAACCAGCAACCGACTAAGTTTTGTTAATTATTGAATATCCTAATAAAATATAATTAAATGAGAAGAAAATGGCGACTGGCAACAATCGCTTCATTTCCTGATACGCGAACAATCACGGGTTAATCCAAATCTTAATAAAATACCAATAAAAACTCAACAAGTGAAAAATGTAGATATACTTCAAACATGTGAAACATAAATAAAACGTCAACATTGAAGTTATAAGTATATTTCATTGGTATTGTCATTTCTAATGCATTTAAAAATTATATTTATTATTTCTAAAAATGTTTGTATCTATCATAAACGATGATATTCTTCAAGGTGGTTAAAGTTCTTACATTAATTACTTTCTTTTGTGATGTTTACTCCCAAAATATCTATTGCAGAGAACGCGAGAGACTCGTCTCGACAAATGCGGCTGATTTATTTCAATTAGTAGACGCAACTCTTGGATCAAATGTAACGTTAAAATGTGCATTTTGTGACGAAGTTGACGATGGACAAGCAAAAAATTGGTTCAAATCTGATAAAGTAGGAACAAAAGCTAAAGAGCTCACTCCAGGAATGGAAAACGAAAGAGAACTAAATAGAGTTGCAGTAAATACAGATCATAGTTTAAATATATTCAATGTTTCTTTACTTGATAGAGGAGTATATTATTGCCGAAACTTAGAAATGAAGGAAATTAATATGGGGACTAATTATTATATCGATATTATAGATACATTCACTGGAGGTAAATTTTTGATGTATTTTATTATAGATAACACAGTCCAACAAAAAAATTGTCTTGCTGCCGAAAACAAATCAACTCTGTTCAATCAATCAATTCATCTGTGCCGATTCCAAAAATACAAACCTTTTCTTTGTATGAGCTCTAGCTTTCGAGATATAACATAATCATCAAATACTTAAATATTCTTACATTTCTAATATTTTAACACTATAATTGCAATATGTTTATAACTAAACTTAACAAATTCTTAGACAAATGCATACTAATGACTTCTAATTAAAGTGTACTTATTGGAAATGCCCATAACTTGAAATTAACGCTAATTACTTCGTAACTATTTTCTGATAAGTAAATAGTATTTTCTCTGAAATGGCCTTAATAAATTCATATAAAGTCCACTGCATTCCATTGTAAAATTTAGTTTGAACTTGAGTTTGTTGCAATAGTTTGTTTTCGACAACTGAAAACCATGACTTCGACAAGTAGGCGTTGTTGTGTGAATAACCCGGACGTTTTTTGCTACATATGTGACGAGTACATTGTAAAGGAAATTATAAAACCAGTTTGTGATTTTGATCCAGATCAAGATAAATCCTGGGCTCCACATATAACATGTAAAACTTGTCTTGAAGTCTTGCGACAGTAGACGAAAGGATATCGAAAATTTGTGTTCCAATGATACGGAGTGAATCAAAAAATCATTTTGACGATTGCTATTTCTGTTTTGTAAATATAAAGGGCATTAATCCTAACAATCGACATCCTTGGATAAATCCTAACCTGGATTCAGCAATAATACCAATTCCACATTAGCTTGAGCAGACACCCATTCCAATATATCCATACGCCTTTCGTAAAGTGTTTTCCATTATCCCAACAATAATGATATCATCAGCATAGGCAAAGATTTGCACTGATTTATGATATATTGAACCAGTGTTTGTGATTTGTGACATACGTATTACTTTTTCCAGAACCAGATTGAACAGTATATAGGAGAAAGGTTCTCCCTGGCGCACCCCTTTATTTGTTTTAAAAGGTTTAGACAGTTCCCCCTAAATTCGTACTCTATATTCAACCTTATCAAGGGTTAGTTTTGTTAAATTTACCAACTGATTTGGTATTCCGAGCTCTTTCATTGCTTTGAACATCTCTCTTCTATTCACAGAGTCGTAGGCTACTTTGTAGTCTATAAATATGTGATCAGTATTAATGTCATATTTCAATGTTTTTTCTAAAATTTGTTTTAGGGTTGCGATATTTAAATTGGTGCCTAGATATGTATATTGCTCGACTCTTTCGATATTCTGTTGGTTGATTGTAAGTTGAGCGTTTAGTATTGGTTTTTTACTAATTGTCATAAATTTGGTTTTCTTTATGTTGAGAGCTAGTCCGTATCTGTTGCTGACTTCTGTTATGCGATTTGTTAATATCTGTAAGTCATTCAGATTATCGGCAAAATATCCGATTGAATATACAAATATCTATCTGTTTCAGAAATAGAAACAGGCAACCTGTCTGATTGGAAAATATATTATGAAGAATTCGTATCACCTATCAATAAACTTTTGTTAGAATCTGAAGGATACGATTTTGTCCACGCCAGACAAAACTTACAGCTCTCTATGGAGCTGTATACTTATTGGGAACCTTTTAGTAAATGTTTGTGTGATCGACCTGGTGGTAGAAGACAAAAGAAAAAGCGAGGATTATGTAGAATTAAGTTAAGACACAATGGAACGTATAATAATGTTAACGATCCTGATATATCCTATCTTTTAAAAGGTCATGAAATATCTTGTAGATCGCTTAGATTTGAACAAATCTTTCCAGGTGAGGAATTATATATATATATATATATATATATATATATATATATATATGTATATATATTTATATATATATATATATATATATATATATATATATATATATTTATATATATATATATATATATATATATATATATAAACAATAACGTGATATATTTCACTTAATGCCATTTGTTTATTTAATAGTAGGAAAGCTGTTAATGTTAATTGTAGAAACATGGTTGTAGCATGAATTTTTTCCTTTGAATATTTAAATATACACAACGCAAAAGTCTAGGGATATTTTTATAAATAGACGTATTTTGTTTATCTGTAATCAACTTAAAAAAAGTAATACAAAGTTTGTAATTTAAAGTGTTGTTTAATATGTCAAAAACCATAAATTGCAAAAAAAACAGGAAATTGGAGCAAAAAAAAAATATATTGCAAATCACCCATGTTTTACATACCACCATAAAATGTCAAAAATACGAAATATAAACTTAAAATAACGAATGGCCACCACGTTGGTTTATCACAGCTCTACACCTACTGTTCATGCTCCGAATCACATTGTTAATGTCTGCTTGAGGTAGTTGTGTCCATTGATCTCTCAGAAGCTGTTTTAATTGAAACTCATTGTAGATATTGCCCATATGTGGAGTAATTTTTCGTTGGAGCATGTCCCATACATGCTCAATGGGATTCAAGTCCAGTGATTGTGCTGGCCACGGCAATACATCAATACCCTCGTTATCCAACCAGTTTGTTACAATATAGGCAAAATGTGGTCGAGCGTTATCATGCATAAAGTAAACATTTTCTCCAACAGCAGCAGCAAACAGGCGCATAACAGGTTCAAGAATAGTGTCCAAATATTGCTGACTTTTTCCCCATTTCCGGGTCGTCTCCAAACTCTTGTCCGACGAGAATCTGGTTGAAATCTATATCTAGACTCATCACTAAACAAAACTGTGGCCCAGTCATTGACAGTTCAATTCTGAAACTCTTGACACCAGGTTAATCTTGCAGCGCGATTGCCTCTAGATAGGGGTGGACATCTCAGTGGTCGCCGACTAAAAAGATTGGCTTCAGGGAGACGATTCCTCACAATACTGCTGCTAATTTTTACATTATATGCAAGCTGTAATTCATTAACCAGCTCGGGTGGTGTGATTGTTGACTGCCTTCTGGCATTTAAAATTAAATATCAGTCTTGAGCGACGGTCTTAGAGCGACCACGTCCTGGATGTTGCTCGGCTGGACTCCCAGTGTCTCTAAACCGACGCCACAAACGACTTACGACGCTTTGGGAGACACCCAGCTGGTCAGCAACTTGAGTTTGTCGCATACCAGCTTGAAGGAGGCCCACGGCTCTATTCATCTCGTTCAACGTTAAATGTTGTCGTTGCATGGTAAAAGGACAATATCTTTAACTCACCTATTAATCAAGAATGGTATAAAGTGACTAAAATTAAAAATAAACAAAACATAAAAATATCGATTTTTTTGGACCTTATAAAAAACATTTAAAACACGTATTGCTATCAGTTTTACAATTGTTTTTTTGATAAGAGGTGAGTGTCTGTATCAACAATTATAGTACAAGCAAATTTATATGGCCATGAAATTTCTGTCATTGGTATTGGCAAATTATTAAAATATCCTTAGACTTTTGCGTTGTGTGTATATTTATTTGATACGACCCTGGTTTCAGAACCACAATAAGTAATAGTGAATGACAGTTCCATAACAAACGTGTTACAAATATTATAAAATGTTAATTACCAAATGTTAAGTTCAATTAATTTTCACTGGCTCAACTAATCAGTTGCCTGACTTCAATCATTTGGAGAACATCCATTTTCGAGCGGGGATCTGGATGTTCCCTTAAAAACGAAATCCTTTTACAGGTTCTGAAACCTTTAGTCCTTTTTGTATAATTTAAGAAAAGTTCCAACAAATTTCAAGAAAGTTGAAAAAGCTAATCACTCTCTAATACGACTAATCTAACTCTCTCCTAACAAATATTGGAACAGTTTGGTGCAGTTTGAAACAAGGAGCTAAGTTAACAATTAACTTAAATGACCCAGCAGAACTAATCAACAACTTGAGGATGAAGTAGACAAATTAATTACAAACATACAACAAGCAGCATTTAACAATACGAAATATATTTTAAGAAAAACAATAGGTTAAAACTACTTTCGGGAGAAATAGTTTCTAAGTAATTCGAGAGAGTTAGTGTACAGATACAGATAAACCAGGAAAATATTGCAAAAATCTAAAACGGCAAAAATAGGAACTCTTTAAACAACCTCACTGAACAGTTAAGATCAGAAATAGATAATATTAAAAATGAATCAATAAATCAATACTTAAACGATCTGACAGATAACCAAAACACTGCCTGCTAGCTATGGAAGTGTACAAAAAGAATAAGCAGACCAATTTAACAGATCTTGTCAATTCTAAAAGAAGGTATAACATGGGCACATAACGAAAAACAAAAAGCAAATCTATTATCTTACCAACAAATCAAAAGTCTAGAAAAAGAAGGGACGTTAGTAACTGATTTACAGGATACAGTAAATGAACTAGTTGATACCTATCAAAAATACTCATCCAGCTAAAATTACAGTAACAAGTTCGTAACTTACAAACAACAGAAGGAGGCAGTACCTATTACAATTTCCGACGAATTTAACCCTATCAATACACCTCTTAGTTATAAGGGGAGTTTCAAGAAGCAATTAATAACATGAAAGATACTTCCCCAGGTCCAAACGATAGGTTAATACAATTTATTAAGAAAATTTCCATAGAAGCAAAAGAGCTTCTACTCCAAATTTTTATTAATATTTGGTCACAAAAATCATTTCCAAAAATCCGGAAAAATGCCATTGTGATTTTTATTATTAAACCAAATAAAGATAAATTACAACCAGAATCATATCTTCCTATTAGTGTTGCCCAAATGCAAGAACAAGACGAGACTTAGGCAGTCTTGGTCTTGGTCTTGCGCCAATACACCTGGTCTTGGTCTTGGTCTTGGTATTGCACTCCTGGTCTTGGTCTTGGTCTTGGTCTTGCAGCAAGAGTCTTGCAAGTCTTGCAGTTACCCATTAGCCTATTGCTATTTATTAAACGTTACTTTAGATCTTAGAACAACGTAACGGAGTAAGTACATTTTAAGCTTGAATTAACATAGCCATAATAAAGACCAACCAAATTAATAAATGTCTAAACAACTGACATGCCCCACAGAAGTCAATCTGTTTCTTAATAAACGTTTGCATTTACTAAGCTTAAATGTGCTAAAACATGGTTAAAACACAAAAAAAAACAAATTAATGACATAAGCATGCCTGTATTTTAAAGAACATTATCTGCCTAGAAAGAGATTGATGGACATGATGGGCAAAAAATCCACATACATGTATCAAGGGCACAGATTTTTTAGGTGATAAAATAACAAACTATAATCCGCTTATTAAAGCAAAATAAATGTTTTTAGAAATCTTATCTCTACTTTTATATAAAAAACTAACTTGAAAAAATAAAGAATAGGTAAAAAAGCAATGACAATCAAAAGAAGTTCTTTTAAATTAAGGAGATACCTACTTAATAAATACATTAATTTACCAAAATAAAGTAGTAGGTATATGATATATGTAGTTGGTAATAAGTATATTTTTTTACATGTCCACTTTTACCAGCGGTTATTAAAATGCTTGTGATATCTCTACCGAATTTTGGTTTTTCAGGAAGAAATATTTGTAATTCCTTTTTGTGAAAAGATATTAGATGCTTCCTTAAACCTGACGTGTTTCTGTTGTTCATTTTTATTTCAACCTTTCTATGTAGGCACAATTTACACAAACCAATTAGCGATACATGAATTATTTCGAAAAACTCATCAAATTTGCTTTTAGGTCTTTTAGATCTATAACTCCAACGCTCACTATTCCGACTAGAATTATTTGAATCTTTGTCCCTCATGTCAAATTGTAAATTTGCCACTCCGGGAACAAAAAGGATTAGATGAAAAACAATTATTACATTAAACTCAAAGGAAAGCTCAATTGGGAATGAAGTCAAGTAATGTCGAAAAAGTAACTACGATACTACTAGTTACTTTATGTTCGTTACTATCCAATACCTTAATTATCTAATAACAAACCGAGAATTATATATCGTTTCTTTATTCTAAATACTTCGGTATTTTGTTACGGTAGGCGGCATTATAATTATGTTATTAATTTGTCTCGTTACTTTCGCGCTCTTTCAGCAAATTTTGTTTAACCGAATGATCTCATCGCACACTCAGCAGAAACAATAATTTATAGTCTTGCCGATAAGATTTGTTTATTTAGATTCCTTCTGACTAAATTATAATGGGAATATGATATTACTGTCGGCGTCGCAATGTTAGAAGATTATTTTTATGATTCAAAATATGAACAATTAATTTCAGAGCGAAGAAGTCGTGTGCTGGAAAAGAATGTACAAAATATTTAATTTTGTAATCTCGACCTCTGAGCACGTAGCACGTGTCAAATGTGTTTTTTTAATGAATATTTTGATTCGGTATGTATGTTTATGGTATTGTTTGTAATACGCATTAGTTCAGTTTTTCAAATTTTTATTACATTTTTTTGCGTCTCATTGAGTCTTTAAGCCTATACCCGAACTACTATACTTGCTAAAACCACATTCAGTCCTAACTGCAAGACGCAAGAGTCTCGCAGGCTTAGTCTTGTTCTTGCTTAAATCTTGCACGGTCAGTCTTGGTCTTGGTCTTGCTAAAATTAGGCGGTCTTGGTCTTGGTCTTGGTCTTGCAAAAACGCAAGAACAAGACCAAGACTGCAAGACCAAGACCGATTTTGGGCAACACTACTTCCTATATCATTAACATGTTCTTCATGTAAATTCATGGAAAAAATAGTCAACAAAAGATTAATGTGGAACCTAGAACATAATAATCAACTTACCATCAAACAAGCTGGCTTTAGACCAGGCAGATCTACAAACAACAACATTATAGATCTTCTTCTTCTTCAAGTTCCGCTCCAATCGGAGATTGGAAATCATTCTGGCAATTATAATTTTGTTGGTTACGCGCCTGAATAGTTCAATTGAACTGCATCCAAACCATTCACGGAGATTGCGTAGCCACGAGATTTTACGTCTTCCTACGCTTCTTCTGCCTTTGATTTTTCCCTGCATTATATTCCTTAGTAGTTCGTGTTTTTCACCTCTCATGATGTGCCCCAAGTATTCCAATTTCCTGATTTTTATAGAATTTAAAACTTCGCATTGTTTTCCTAGTTGTTCGAGAACTTGTTTGTTTCTTTTGCGATCCATCCATGATATTTTCAAAATACGTCGGTAACACCACATTTCGAATGCTTCTAGGTTTTTAATGTTGGATTTTTTAAGTGTCCAAGCTTCAACCCCATACAAAAGGGTAGAGAAAATATAACATCGAAGCATTTTTATTCGGAGCGATATATTGATATCGCGATTACAAAAAAGTTTTCTCATTCTATTAAAAGTTGACCGTGCAATTTCAATGCGGCATCTTATTTCTTTTGTCTGATCAGTATCTTCTGTGATCCATGCTCCAAGGTATTTGTACGAAGATATTTGTTCAATTTCTGTATTATTTACTACTAGCTTAATTTTGATGTTTTGTGCTTTTGTAAATACCATGAACTTGGTTTTCTTCAAATTTATTTTTAGTCCATAATCGTTGCAATATATATTTAGTTGTTCAGCAAGGTGTTGCAGTTCTTCTAGTGTTCCTGCCAGAAGGACGCTGTCGTCAGCATATCTTATGTTATTAAGTGGCTCACCGTTTATTATAAGGCCCTCACTGACCTCGGAAGCGCTAATTCTGAGATGGCTTCACTGTATAAATTGAATAACAAGGGTGATAAAATACACCGTTGGCGGACCCCACGGCGAATCTGGATATCCTCGGTCAGTTCATTTTCAACTTTCACTTTTGCTGTTTGGTTCCAATAGAGGTTACATATGATTCTAATGTCTCTACTGTCTATGTTTTTATTTAATAAAATTTCTTTAAGCCGATTATGCTGCACTCTGTCAAATGCCTTCTCAAAATCAATGAAACAGGCATATACTTCCTGATTTATATCTAAACATCTCTGCGAAAGAACACTTACTGCAAACAGGGCATCTCGTGTTCCCAGTCCTTTCCTAAATCCCATTTGTGTATTACTTATGCCTTCATCTAATTTCTTATGTATTATATTGTGAATTACTTTTAAAAACAATTTCAAGACATGACTCATTAAGGCTATGGTGCGATGTTTATTGCACTCCTTTGCATTGGCTTTTTTGCCAAGATTATAGATATAGAAAACGCTATTCACGAAGCTTTTAAAATAATCAAAAATGTATGGCAATTTACTTTGACATAACTAAAGCATTTGATACTGTATGGAAACACCGTTTATTGAATATTCTAAAAAATGGGATATCAAAGAAATATTTTGGCCTACAATCTCACTGCTTCCAAAGTAGAATGATTTTTTTTAAATCCAAATTGTATATGTGACATTTTATTGTTTTTTCTAACCATCTTTGGAGAAGTTTTATTATTCTTTCGAGTGTTTTTGTTATGCAGGAGCTTAATGAAATACCTCTATAAGATTTTGCCAAATCAGGATATTGATTTGTTTTAACCCTATCGCTCATGGCGTCTACAATTGTACACACAATTTTCAAGTATCTGGTCTACCCACAATTGGTTTCGTTTTACAGTTATGTGATATCTTACACATCCACAGACATTCTGTAATAACTATTGCCTAGTTTAAAGTGATTTCTACCATAAGGAAGCATCAATTGATAAGAGCTGTTTATATGGTGGTTACTGCATTACACGTTCTATCCAGGTAAGCTCTCGTATTTCCATAAATATATCAAAAATTATTCATCATCCAGTCAATTTTATATTTTTATTTGAAGTACAAATATTATATTATTAGATGTATATAAATATGTTCGTCATATATTTCTTGGAGTGACTATAGGTCTCTAAAGTATGGTGTCTTCAATTGTAGACAATTGTATAAAAGGAAAGTTTTATTTTTTTTTTAATATTTTATTAGTTTTAGCAAATTATGTCTAAGAGGACATTTTTAATGGAAAATAAGCTTCTTGAAGAGCTAGAAGAGGGCCTTTCTCATATAGAAGGCCATGAGTGTAGCGATGAAGAAGAAGATATTATAATGAAAAGAGGAATTGGAGTTCCTTTGCCTGATAATATGGAGGATATATTTAAACAAGCAGACGAGTTTCGTGATGTTATCGAGGAAAGCATTATGGATGATGAACATGCGACTCCAAATTCTGTAGAGTTTAAAGATATTTATCGAAATATGGATATATCCCAAAGAAACGAGATCATATGGATGCAAGACGTCAAATTCCAAACCAGAAGTTCGTTTTTGGAGGAACAATCAGTTCATAACCTTTCGCTTGAGAATGAAATATATCCAATAGACTATTTCATGAAATATTTTATAGAAAACATAATTATTGGTTGAAGTTTCCACGTCTAAGTATGAACTAGAGTAAATCATTGAAGGTGACAATATTTCACGAAAAAGTATCCATAAATAGAATCTACAAACTTCGAACCAATCTACATTGTGTTATCAATTTGGAGGATCTAAATAAGAACGACAAGCTGTGTAAAGTGAGACCAGTCTTCAATTCAGTACTAAATAGATGCAAGAAGCTAGAAGTAGAGAACTATGCTTGCGTGGATGAACAAATGGTTCCTTTCAATGGCCAATTAAATATAAAACAGTATATAAAAAATTAACCGCATCCATGGGGCTTAAATTATTACTACTTTGTAAACTATCAAAGAAAAACAATGAAAATAATTCCTATAACAGCTGAAAAATTTGGCCAAGGAGCCGCAGTAGTGTTACGTCTTACCGAAAATTGAGCGCCACGAAGACACACATTATTTTGTGATAATTATTTCGCTTCTTACAATTTAATCGAGGTCCTGAATCAAAAATCTATTTATATAACGGGCATTATCAGACTAAACAGACTTTTTAAACCTGTTACCAACGAATATGAATTCCGAAAGAAGCAGCGGGGATTTTCTGAGGAAGTAATATCAAATACTGGAGTTGTTTTGGTAAACTGGCTGGATAATAAGCCAGTAGCATTGGTTTTAAACTATGTAGGAATAGGAGACCAAGACAAAGTAAAACGTTGGGATAAAACTGCAAAATAACGAATTGAAGTGAACCGACCTCACGACCTCATAAAGTGAAGGAATACAATACTAAAATGGGCGGAGTCGACAAAGCTGACGTCCTATATCATTATACCGAACAAAAATTTTCTCCAAAAAATGGACACTGAGAATAATATTTCATGAGGTGGATATGGCAATTGTAAATTCTTGGTTATAGTACAGAAAATATTTGTGACGGGTAGCTCTTTATTTGTCGGCATGTTATTAATTTTCGGGTCTTTTAGCACTTCCTCAATTTTGCTCGGGCGCCAGTTTGTCTTCTAAAGCTTCGTATTCTTGGGCTAAATCTTGTAATTCGGTTAAGTTTTCGAAATCCCGGCGGCGAGCATAAAGCTTATATTCTGGTAACAAATTTTTGTATATCCTTTCGAGTTCTTGGTTTCTGGAAAAAGATCCTTCTCGTCTGATGTTTGAATCTCCGTGATATATCTATCCACTGGTTCGTTGTGTCTCTGTTTTTTGTTTCGGATTTGCTCCTCTAGTTGTAGCAAATATCTTCTGGGATAGAAAGCTTTTTTCTATCTTCCAATTTTTGTTATTGTTTCGGTACCATAACAATGCGTGGTCTCCTAACAATTCTGGTAATGCTCTTAGTAGATCTTGTTTAACGATCTCGTAGGCCCAGCTTAATTCGTCTATCCTCTCTAAGAATTCTATTGCATCCGAATGTTTCTTGTCGAAGTGTATGTTCCACTTTTGTACTTGATTTAGCAATTCTGATTGCCCCATTTGTTTCGGTATTGTTAATTCCTATAATTGTCTTCAGATGACCGAAATTTCCTGGGTCAGTGTGTCGGATTCTGCTCCCTGGAAGTTTTTTCTTTTGGGATTGTTCCTGTCGCTTCCTCGCGATCTTTAAAATAGGTTCTGAGTCGTAGTCTCAATTCGTCGACGGTTCCCTTGGGATCTAAGCCGCATTTTTCGGCTTCGCGCTGCAATTCCTATTTGCAAAGGCGATTTGTCCACGTACCTGTTTGACGTACCTGTTACTGAGCCTGTGTCTTTATCTGATAGTTTGTTGACTTTTATAAAGTAAATGCAAAATCTGTACGAGTTATCCTTTTTCCTAACTAGTACAATCGGTGAACTCCAGCCACTTGTGGAGGGTTCGATTGTTCCTTCTTTTAACATCTTGTCCACTTCTTGATTGATGATCTGTAGCATTGCATGATTGTGCCGGCTATAAGGCTGTCTGACTGGATCGCACCTTTTCTTCAACTTTATTTCGTGTTTTATCAAGTTGGTGGGTCCTGTTATGTTCTCAAACTCCCTTAGTTCTTTTATTAGGAATCTGTCTAACTCCGTATTTTGAGTGGAGTCTTTTAAAGTGTTACATGTCTCTTCTTGATGTTGTATGTATTGTTTGGTCGTATCGAATATAAGTTCGATAGAATGGTTCCTGAGGAATTCCACTCCTAGTAAGGCGTCTTCCGTCAAGCGTCTTCCGTCAACCCTGGCATTACTATGAATGTTTGTCGGGTTTGTAACTTATCGATCTCCCAACAAAAAAATAACTAGACTTATAACACTTCAGAATGGAGAGAAGGGATGTGCTCATCAAGCAGGGCAATAATATTTCTAGGAAGAAAGTGGGAAGGCCTTCAAAAGATGACGTCCCTGTTCAACTGAGTCGAAACAGAATTGAAATAAAGCCTCTTGAAGCGGTACAATTAGACAACATAAACCATATGCCTGAGTAGACTGGGGTGTCCCTGCCTGGACGCTGCAATAATGTAGGCTGCAAAGGCAAGTCTAGATCTTCTTCTTCTTCAAGTGTCATCTCTGCGGTGGATGTCAGCAATCATCATAGCTATTCGGACTTTTGAGACGGCTGCTCTGACAAGTTCATTTGATGTACATCCGTACCACTCTCTCAGGTTGCGCAGCCATGACATTCTACGCCTCCTTATGCTTCTCTTTCCTTGGATCTTTCCCTGCATAATCAGTTGGAGCAAGCTGTATTTCTCTCTACGTGTAATATGTCCGAGATATTCCAATTTTCTTGTTTTAATTGTATTTAAAATTTCTATTTCTTCATTCATCCTTCTCAGAACCTCTTTGTTTGTGACGTGTTCTGTCCACGATATTTTCAGAATTCTTCTATACACCTACAGCTCGAATGATTCCAGTTTTTCCATTGATGTCGCATTCAAGGTCCAAGGTTCTATTCCATAAAACAAAGTCGAAAAATATCCTCTTAGTATATCCTCTTAAATATCCTCCTCGCCAACCTAACTCTTAGTTCCAATTTCAAGTCCCTTGTACATAGTACTCTTCTCATTTTGTTGAAATTTGCTCTAGCGTTTTCTATTCTGATTTTGATCTCCTGAATGTAATCATTTGTGGAGTTAATCATTATTCCCAGATATTCATATTTGTCCACTTGTTCGACGTTGGTTCCGTTTATTAGAAGATTCTCGTTATTTCTTTGAGTTTTCGATATTCTCATAAATTTCGTCTTCTTGACGTTCATTGTTAGACCGTACTCTTTTCCATACTCCGCTATTCTGGTCACCAGTCTCAGAAGATCTTCAATATTTTCGGCTAAGATCACAGTGTCGTCCGCATATCTAATGTTGTTAATGAGAACTCCATTTACCTTTATTCCAGTTGTTTCACTCTTAATAGCGTTTTTCAGGATCTCTTTGGAGTAGGCATTAAAAAGAATTGGCGACAATATGTATCCCTGTCTCACTCCACGTCTAATTTCAATTTCTTCTGACAGCTTTTCGTTAACACGTACTTTTGCTCGCTGTTTATAGTATAAATTTGATATGATCCTAAGGTCGTTGTAGTCAATCTTCTTTGATTTTGGGGTATTCATTAATTGTTTATGTCGTACTTTATCGAATGCTTTATTAGAGTCAATAAAACATGCGTATATATCTTGATTGACGTCCAGGCATCTTTGTATCAGTATATTAAGTGAAAAAAGAGCTTCACGCATTTCTTGGCCTTTGCGAAAACCAAATTGTGTATCATTAACGCCTATGTCTAGTTTGTGATATATTCGGTTATGGATGACTTTTAGTAGTAACTTTAGCACATGAGACATCAAGCTAATGGTGCGGTATCGCTGCATTCTGCGTTTTTCTTTTTGGGGAAACAAATAAAAATCGACGTTAACCACTCTTTGGGTAATACGCCTGAACTATAAATTTGGTTCAAGAATGTCACTAAAACATCAATGTGCTTCTCATCTAGAATTTTTAGGATTTCTATAGGAAGCAGGTCAGGTCCAGGGCTTTTCCCACTCTTCATTGTTTTTAATGCGTGTAATGCGTGTAATGTAAGTCTAGATGTACTTGCACTAAATGTAGGGTGCATTTGTGCCTTCAAAAAGATTGCAATTGTTTGTAAATTTCCATGAAAAATATATACTTTTATTGTATTTTACATACTTAAATTTTGTTTAAATTTTTAATGTATTTTAATTTTTCAATAAATAGTATAATTTATTTCATTGTGTACCAATGTCTACAATTGTAGACATTATTTTTTTCATATACCTAAGGAAGCAAATTTTGAAAAAACCATGCGAGTGTGTTACTTATGATAATTTTATTTTAAAAATTATTTTTAAAATTATTGTGTAAAGAAAAACTCGTGAGTGAAATGGTTAAGTAAAGGAATCACGCGATACTCTGTTCTATCTAACTATCTGGAATATATTCTGATTGCCATATTTGATTTAAAAAATGAACACTTATATCCATTCATTATTCAGAAATTTCAGTGTCTATTGGGATATCATCTAGTTAAAATGATTTTTAAATTTTTAGTTAAATTCACAGTCATCTATCGTATCTTGTAAATGTGAAGTGGATATCGTTAAATAATGGCATAGTTGTTTATTCTTTCATTTAATTAAATACTACCATAATTTATTTTGTTTTTGTAAATCATAATTTTCCGAACGCCATATTTCATTCATTGCTTGTCAAATATTCCTTCGGCTACTTAATTGATCTTGATCCGTGACCTAAATAATTTTCGTATCGCCCCCTTAACATCCAATAAACAGAAAAAACGAGATACCTAACGCCTCTTAAGATATACTTCTGGGAGATAAACCACCCCACGTCATTGATTAAATTCTCCATTTTGGCTTTCAGACATAAGTAATCGAACGAGAGTTATACCCGATTTTATTCAAGTGGAAATGTGCGTGGAAACATGCACTCTTGATGATAATGGAGAGAATAAGGGGTGGAAAGTAGGTAAAACGAAGGGATTTAAATACAGGAAAACATTTGTCTTGATGGAAAAATCACATTTGACTTTGGTTTGTCCCGAATCAACTCTGGATAATATTGTGGTGTGGAAGAAACGCGGGAAGTCTTTAAAGCCAGGAGATGCAAGTGAGTATAGTGTTAAAACTTTATTCACTAAATTACTTTAAATAAAATCGCCATTACAAGAAAGTAGATAATAGCTTGTCTGATTGATAAAATTTGTCTGTACCGAGATTAATAATTGTAAAGTTATTATGCAGATAAAGAATATTTTACTAAGACGTCTTTTGATTCAAATGAAAAATAATAATACTGCTTATTAGTATGAGATCCCGCTGCAAAATCGCTACGTTTATAACGTAGTGAATGAAACTCACATTTTTACATACATTTAAGAATAGGAGAATACACTAATAACAGGTTGCCAGTAAAAAAGTGGCTGCAAATAGTTTTAGTTCAATTAATAGCAATTAATTTTTGTACAAAAATTTCGTTCATTTATTTTTTAAATGAAATATGTTACTCATGTTTTTTAAATCAAGTTGTAACGATTTATTTTGCCTACCACACGGGGTAGAAAATTGGGGGAAGAAACTACTGGGGGTAGAGAAGGGCAAGCAAAATAAACGCTACTTGTGCGAACGGCACTCAGGGGGTTGCTGGAGAGCTGGGTTCGTGGATAAGTAAAAGACAGGGTATAGGATTGGGGTAACTACCAGAAAAATGAAATAAAGGGTCATAAATCTCTTGGGACAAACAGAATGAAAATAAACCGGAAACACCTCAAGAAATTTAATATAAGGCGCCACTTGAGGTGACTAATTATACCTATTACAACCAGCTAGTTGTAACTGGAGATATAATTATCAAACATAAAAAACCATATCTTTTCCAAATGGAAACTCAAAAAAAAGGGTTTGTTAAAAACGAATAAACAAAATGTTAAGAAACAAAATTTAACATTTATTTTTGTGTCACCACAAACAGTTGCAAAATATAGAGAACACAAGAATGCTCAAAAAAGACAATACAAAATTACAATGACAATAGCTGCAAAATACAAAAATACAAAAAAAAACTTACATGTGTCATCTGTTTACAATTTCCAGGAGTTGGAGATACTACAAAAACTTACTGATGATACTCACGTATAAACTGTGGTAAATATAAAAATTTTTACAAATAAAAAAAATTTTCTTTTTAATCAATGAAAGCAATTATTAATTTATCAAAAAAAATGTCTGTCTTTACTATAGAAATTAAACACAAAATGTTACCTTTAATTCACATAAAATTTTGGACTGAAACTTCTGAGGATTAAACGGGATACTGGACATTACTAATATTTCTGGGAACTATCTGGACACGATTGAAGAAAAACTGGATCTATTTGAGGTTAAAAGTTGAAACTGGCATATTCAAATACAAAACTGCTCCAGGAACAGAACAGGAACAAAACGAGGTTGAAGTGGGGCACTTATACACATCTTGTAAACGGGAACCATCTTATTTACTTTTCAGATGTTCACACAAATCTTCATAACATCGAAACAAGTGGTTACTCTTCTAAATCTGACATATTACGTAAGAGTAAAATTCCACTTACTTTAAACAAATTGACTGACCTCTGTAACTACACATTGAACTGCTACATACTAAAAAACTTCACTAATTCCGATAAAAAAACAATAAGGAAAAACCATTACGAACTAGATGAAAATTCGGACCAACACCGAAACCACTGCCTCTAACAGCGGCTCCACTGAGAGTGACGAAATTATCTTAAAAAATTGATGGCATAAACTAGAATAAGCAAAATGCTAAAATAAACAAAACACAACGAAAATTAAGACGTTAGATTAATTTGAAAACGCAATATCGGGCGGTTTGAACAAAGAAATATCGAAGAATTTGCGCCTGTGACATAAATAAACAACAAAATGATTTATTATCGACGGCGGCGACCTATAAAGAACGAAAGATTATAAATTGAAGGATACGAACTAAGAAATATTGAAAAAAATTCTTCGTTATTATAATGCATATATAAGGGGATTTCAATTAACACATATACGAGGGGATTCCAATAAATTTCAAATGCTACAAAGTTGGTGCTACTTTTTTTTAATATGATGGTATAAGGTTACCTGAGAAAAAATGGTATCAAATTAGGGTTGTCAGCTGTTAAAAACGCGAGGTATCAAAGATAAAGAATAGATCTAGCGCACGACGCTACTGTTTTGACAAAGATTACAAAATAAAAAAATCAAAAAATCAGTTATTTGAATTTTTCGTACAAATTTTGAGGCTATGTAAAAAAATGTTAATACCATAGATATATAATACAAATATACTGAGCGTTACAACACAAGTGCGACAGAAAAAATGAACGCAAAGCAGTCCCTACATATCTTTCTAATAGACCGGGTTTATCGACCACGTGACCTTCCCATTGGTCATTTAGCTGACGTGGTCGATAAACTCGACCATTAGAAAGAGATTCAGGGACTAATTTTCTTCGCTGCACTGGGAGAACGGTCCTGTAATGCAGCACTCATGCCCCGGATTACACGAGGCTAGTTTGTCAAGCTAGGATAGCAAGCTGGCGCTTTTAAACTAGCAAGCTAGTATTACTAGCTTCATGTATACACAACTAGCTTCGCGTGTAGGCTAGTAAGCTAATAAGAAAGACAGAAAGTCAGTGACAAAGAAGAGGTTTTTAGTTGGACGCCGACCATCTCGGAGTGGCGACAGGACAAAGTGCCAAAGATGTTACTCCCTCGGGAATCTCGTCCTATCACAACTTCGTTATGGTATTAGGAACTCAACACTACCTATGTGAGTCACAGGTGTCTGTATGCAGATGTTCTTTCTTCTCGTTAAAAATGTAAAAAAATCTCTTAAGCTAGGATAGTTTAATAGCATAGAGTTCTATTTTGCTAAGCTACTTGCGTCCCCTTCTATTGGTTTTACTATCCTGGTTTGTGTACCACCCTCATCTGGCCGGCAAAGCTAGTGTTTTCGAACGGCATATGCGTAGTGGCGACCTGTTTTATTATTTCAAAAAGATAACCACGTGCTTCTAAAACTAATATGCCAAAATTAAGTGCCGAGATTAATTTAAAGTTGGTGCAAATGTATCGTGAGAAAGAATGTCTGTGAAACGCCACTATTCCATCTTATAAAGAGTCTATTCTTGATTCAGCACTACAAAAAATAATTGGCAAATTGTTTGAACTCGGCATAGAAATGCCTATCAAAGACATAAAAATGACAGGAACTGTCAAAAATTGAAAAATCAACCTGTCTTGAGCAGGTTCTAAGGACGAATATAAGCCAAAATTAAACTGGTTCGATGAAATGCACAGTTTTATTAAATTTGTACCAATGAAAAGGAAAACAATGGTAAGTAAGGTTGGATTATTTATTTATTTATAGTAAAGAAAATGAGTGTCAACACAAAGGGAAATTTTGAAAAGCAGCGTATTGTTTCTGGAGCGCGCATATAAACAGTCAAGAAATATTAAAGTAAAAAATAAACAGTAATTATTCGAAGAATAATTACTCCCTTGTTGACATAAGCCCTCAAGCTCTGCAGTTTCTGTTCTCCAAGAGCCATGAAAGGTGTTTCCTGCATCAATGTCTTCCCGGACATCACTGCTGATTAAATAATTTCGTTTTTTTTCCTCAACTATTTATGTAAAGCGCATGCTGCCAATACAATTTTGTTGACTGTTTCTACATTGGTTGCAATTGGTTTTTGGAATACACGAAATCAGCTTACCAATATACCAAATGCTTTTCCACTATTTGTCTCGCTCTAGATAGTCGGTAGTTGTAAACTTTTTGTTCCAATGTTAAATTGTCACCAGGGTAAGGTTTCATAATATAGGTTTTTAATGGAAATGCACCATCCGCAACAATTACTCCACTCTCTGGTAAAAGATTATTCTCCAGTTTATTATATATGGAGCAATTTTTAAATACACTTCCATCTGATTATATTCCACAAGCCCCAACATCAACATAACGAAAGCAGTAGTCATCATTTACTAACGCCATAAGAACAATACTAAACACTTTTTTATAATTGAAGTACGTACTTCCACTATTATCATGAATATGTTTTCCATCAATGGCACCATAGCATAAAGAAAAGTTCCATCTCTTTCTAAATCCATTTTCTATTTCCGCCCATTCTTTGGCATTATTTGATATCTAAAAAAAATAATATACTTATTTATTAAAATTATTACTAAAGTGTTTCTTTTTTTTGTTGTTTTATGACAGTCAAGAATCAGCAATAGATGAAGAGCAAGATAACAGCCGAGTGAGCCAAGCCAACATTGAAAATAGCAAAGGAAATCATATTTCAAATTCTGAAAATTGTTCATTACGACCATCTACATCTGCGACAGATAATAAACCACAATGCAAGGAGTCTGTCGCCAAGGTAACCAATCACGACAAAGATTATTACTTTGGCCGGCCAACCACAGAGCATGTTATTAACTGCGCTGTCATTGGCCTCTCGACGGAAGATTGCTGCAAATGCTCAAACACGATGTGTATAAAAGAGCAACACATCTTCCGATCGGGATCCAGTCGTCTTACACTACTAGTCCCGTTAGACCTTGTTGGCTCGGTGTGCTACCACGCTACTTTGAGTTTTATTATTTAACCAATATCCTGCTATCGTCGAAACCCAAGAATAGTTATCACAATTTAGAAGTTAAATTATCAAGAGTACGAGATAGATAGACATTGGTCTCAGAACTATTTCAAATTGTGTCGAACTGACCACAGCGTTATTTGGGCCTGTCACGGTAAAGAGCAAATAAAAGCCCCGACGGGGACTTGTGATTGCTTTTCCGATCAGGTCAAGCTCCAATAACACTTCGTCTCCAGAAACCTTATGCAAATAGTAACTACAGGAATTACTGTTAGCGAAAGGTAGCAACACGAAGCGACTGGCAGCAGGAAGACTCGACATTGCCGGCATTCTTGTGACTCTCTCGAGGAGAGGGAACGCGACTACACGAAGGGAGAAGGCCGACATCTCTGTGGAATTTGAGGTATACACTACGAATCAGAATTCTAACACAAATTAAGTCATTGTAAGAAATATTGTCTGTAAGAAAGCTCGAACTGTTAGAGAATTCTGATTGCCGGTGGCCCCTCACCTACCACAAAGGCTCGGCGGAACTTCTCGCCCGTAGAGGCCGGTGTCCAAATTTAACTCCTTGAAACGAAGATGGACTCTTGAAACTTGAGATCCTTCGAGAACGGCGGTCGTAGATCGTCCAGAAACCCCTGAAAACCAGGAAGACGCTACGGCCGTACGACAAGTCTGCGACGCCAACTGCGAGAGTTACTGGTAAATCAAACGATAAAATGTCAGCTCCAACACCGAAGAAGAGATAAATTTCAGAAGTGGCATCTTTAATTAGGAAAATAAAGTCGATTAAGAATGCTTTAAATAAAACATCTACGGGTGAGCATTCTACATTACAAGAAAATGATTACGATATTTTTGGAACTTTTGTGAATATCCAACTCAAAAAATGTTATCTACTGCATTATGGCTATATGGGACAAAATCAATGCCATATTATCTCAGTCTCGCATGGAAGATCTGAAATTAAGCTAATAGTTATCAAGGACAAAATCCAATCGACGAGATTAATTTAGATTTTTTACGCCAGGACAATGAGAATCCTATTGCTATCCTACAATGCATAATTTTTTATTATCTTATTTGTAATTTTGTGATTAATACAAATATAAAGTTATTAGTAGTACTAAGCTTTATATTTTCTTTCAATGCCTTAAAGATTTCTTCACATACCTCTGGTATGACATTAGATATGGAACACCTTGAAAGGTGTTCCATATCTAAATATGCCTCTCTGTTTTTGGATGAATTAACAGAAGCTTTATTGGAAAAACGCGTTAACAAAACGTTTGGCAAACAAACGAAAATTAAGTACAGGGAAACATTTTCCAAAACGATTGCAAATTACTTCTATAGTGTAGAAATAGATACGGAGGTGGATCAGCTTATAAAGAAAAGACGTTATTGAACTATTTGAAACTGTAGCATTTCTAATTACCTTGTATATGTTAAAACACCGAAAAATATTCTCAATATTTTTGCGTCGCTGAGTTTGATAATATAAACATTTTTAGTCTTGTTTACAAAACACAGATTGGTATTTCGCACTTAATCTTGATTCCGCTTAATATTGAGCGTGAAATAAATATACACTTGTTGGTGAGAAAGTAGTTAGATTAAACAATCTGAGATTTGCCGACGACACCGTTCTGATCGCAGAAACACTTGAAGAGCTACAGACATTGGTGAATAAGATAGCAGACTGCAGCGAAGAATATGGACTATCTTTGAACATAAAGAAAACTAAATTTATGGTAATATCGAAATCAACACAAAATGTTCAAAATTTATATTTACACAATGAAATTATCGATCGAGTTAGCAAATACAAATATTTAGGCACTTTTATAAATGAAGACAACGATAGCTCAGCAGAAATCAAAATAAGAATAGAAAAAGCCAGATCCATATTCACTAAAATGAAGAGAGTGTTCTGCGGAAGAGATTTGAGCCTTGAAATGAAACTTCGCCTGATGAGATGTTACGTACTTTCTGTGCTGTTCTACGGAATGGAGTCATGGACGTTGAAAAAGATTGATACCAAAAAATTAGAGGCATTTGAACTGTGGATGTATCGCAGAATCCTGAGAATATCATGGACCGAGAGAGTCACAAATGTCGAGGTCTTGAGAAGAATGAATAAAGAAAAGGAAGTCATATTTACGATCAAAAAACGAAAACTGCAATACTTGGGACACATTACAAGAGGCGAAAGATATGAACTGCTTCGAATAATTATGCAAGGGAAAATAGTTATTCACCGATTTGTTCTGCTGTGTCCTATGTGAGAAGTTTGTAAAGTAGCGTTACAACAATTTGAGAGGACCGCATGGTTTTAAACAAGAATTGAGCGGCCGAGTTTTGAAAAGTGCAATTTGTTGTCATACAGGATAATCCGAAGCCCAAATCAGTGTCCTACATCCCCAGGACTTGTCCATTTTGTGTTCCGTGGTCGTTCCAGACCATTTGCAGTTTGTGTGGGACCGTGTTTTGATTTAATTCCAATCCCAAAAGAGAAAGAAAAGCCTTTCTTTCTATCCAGCAAGAGGATTCTTTTAAACGGCGTCCAATTCAAATAGTTTAGAAATCTTCTTGTGTTTTGTTGCCCAGGAAATCTCTGTAAGTATTTTTTGATGTCTTACTTTGTAGTTTTCCTTTCCAGTCCCTTAAATAAAGATACTTACCTACGACCCCAGCTCTCCAATCAAAACAAGAGTGGCCATTCACAAACATTTCGGTTTGTTTGCTTACCCTATCTCTATCCCAGTAATTTACCAGTCCCTCTTTCAACCCCCTATACCGAAACAATTATACATTGTTACAAGTGGTACCCATTGTGGTAGGCAAATTAAATCGTTACAAAATGAATCAAATACCTCAGAAAGAATGGATCGATTATCTCACTAAACTAAACAAGGTAGAAGCCACGAAGGAATTGTTGAACACACTAGAAATAATAATAAATGAGATCATCGAAATCAAACTACAGGACATACAATCTTTTTTCTAAAAATTTAATGACAAACTAGCACCATCATACTCAGATTTAAGAAGAGAGATAAGCAATTATAGAAGAATAAACTTCTGCGTGAATTTCAGGTGAATTTTTGAATAAATTGTAGGTTCATTTTGTTATTATTATGTTACTTTTTTATGCTTTGGCATCTTTTCTGTAAAATGCAAAGTGTATACATACTCACAATTACCTAAGTCATTTTCCATGCTGGAAAAACTTTTCTGTCAATGTTTAACAAGTTTTTCTAACACTGATTATTCCAAAATGATTAGAATGACGATAAAACTACCGAATACATGTGAAATAACGATCCGTTCATACTATACCCGTATAGAAAATATTTTCCTTATATATTATCAACGACCTTTGTTTTCTTGCTGTTAAAGGTATTTTTTGAACAAAATTTAACATATTTTATGACTGATGGCGCGGCGTCAATATTCCAATTTCGCTAAATAATAACGGCCCATTTTTCACCTGTACCCTTCCTCCTACGATCAGAGAGCAAGCCAATCATTTCGTAGAAGCTTTTGGTAATAACATTAATACAAAGTTATATTTCAGGTTATTCCCATATGTATGTGGATTCTTTCAATATACTTTATCTAGTAAATGTGACAAATGAAGAAGAAGGAAACTATACTTGCCAAGTAGATGATATACAAATGCAAAGGATTATTGTTTTTATTGTAGGAAAATCCAAATTTCTTTCAGGAGAACTCACGAGACATATGGGGTATTTGGGATTTATTCTTCTATTGACAGTAAGTAATAGGTTAAAATATAATTCAATCTTTTCAGTGGTTATCGTTAGTGGGAAAATAGCTTCCCAGATGAAGGAGGTAAGAAATGATTTCTTATGGCCAAAGTTGTGTTTTTTATCGAGTTATTTGCATTTTATTACGTCAAGAAAATGCTCTAAATATGAAACATGTGCTTGATATTACTACGCTTGTTAACAGCATTTGTTTGCGAGCACTCAATCATAGACAATTTCGAGAGTTTTTCACTTATTAATAATTGAAAAGGGCTGATATGTTTTTGTATACACTTACGACAAATGAAAGAATGAAAAAGAAAAATATTTTTGAAGCGTGTAAAAAGTTTGTTAAGTGGTTAAAATTCCTAGCTGAACGCTTTCGGGGGCTAAAAATCCATTCTGAGCTGTCCTACAATTAACACACATTAAAATATTTGTCTATGGCAAGGGTGTGAGAATTCAACCTTTTGGATGGAGTTGAAGCGACAGACAGAATGAATATAATCCAATGAATGATTTTTCAAAAACTGACACTTGACATGTGTCATGCATAGAAAATTAAGATTATTATTAATTAAAATGAGAAATGTATCAATTTCTCTAAACTGTTTTTATACTGTCTAAAATTAAGTTACGTAAATCTTGGTTTAAATAGCATCGTAAGAATTATCATCATCAGTGGTACTACAGCCCTAGTTGAACCTCGACCTTCCACAGTCTATTTTGCCGGGTGGTTTCGGTTCATCCAGCAGTTGTCAGTTTGTTGCACCGATCTTCCTCGTGTCCTTGTCCACACCATCCCTCCATCTCAGTCTTCGTCTACCACTACTCCAATTTCCTACTGGTGCCGTTAACAGGGTTCGTACATATTTCGGGCCCATATTTCAGCACTGGTAGGATGAGTATTCTATATACAGGGGTCAGCATAAATCAGGCAAATAATTTGCAATAATAGCAAAAATGCAGCGTCAAAATGAATTTATTCAAAGAAATTACAAAAGGGATTAAAAAAAAGGTTACTGTAAGTGTTCAAATTGATGCCCATATTAATCAATATATTCACTGCAACATTTCGCAATGGAGAGGCAAGTCTGGCGAAGTACGTCAAACTTTTCAAATTATTCTTCAATTTCACTTTGGAAGTCGGGAAGGAAGCGTGTTCCTCTTGTAAAAACGCGGGCCTTGAGAAGTCTCCACAACAATAAATCACAAGGAGTCAGGTCACACGACCGTGCGGGTCACTTAACGATTCCTTGTCTAGCTATCCATTCTCCAAAATAGATATTAAGGTACTCCCGCACACATGCCGCATAGTGCGGCGAAGCTCGATTCTGCATGAAATAACGGATTTTCTCGAGTT
Source organism: Diabrotica undecimpunctata (assembly GCF_040954645.1). Classification (NCBI taxonomy): domain Eukaryota; kingdom Metazoa; phylum Arthropoda; class Insecta; order Coleoptera; family Chrysomelidae; genus Diabrotica; species Diabrotica undecimpunctata. The sequence continues at coordinate 116,537,465 of NC_092811.1, forward strand.
TTGGATCGTTGTCCATTTGCCGTAATCATCGTAATTTGCACGAAAATCGTCGAGCATTTCCAGATAATTTTGGTCCGTCACGTTACTCTCAAAAAATACGGACCCACGAGACCTCCCGCATGGATACCTGACCACACACACACACCCCAGGCAGGTTTTATTCCTTTTCAATGAAGTCGTGAGAATTCACCACAGCTTGAAGGTTGCTTCATCCGACCACAAAACGCTGGAACGCTGAAACTACGGATCATGCTGACTGCGAGGTACCACTCGCAAAATTATAATCTGCGATCAAAATTATCCTCGTGAAATGCGTAGAGGAGGCGCGAACGGTGGAAAGTAAACTCGATAGTGCATGGGTTTCAGCATTCGTCGTAAAGAACGATCAGATATTTGATAGCTGCACCACAGTTTAATGCTCATTATACTGTGGTCGCACTGCAGATTTATTTGTGCTTGGTTTTTTCCCTTTTTAATTGGTAAGATAAACTCTGTTACTTGTTTAATAAGTGAAAACAAAACAGTTCTATCTATTATGCCAAAATGTGCGATGAAGGTTTGCATAAGCATAGGCAGTTCTTTTGTCAAACTAACCTAAAATGTATATAAAAAAAAAGAAGATGCATGGGCACCATAGTGATAAGTTTAGATTGAAAGAAAAAAGAAAAGCAAATTCATAAAATGTCGTCAAATGTTAAGTAATTCTATTAATTTTATCGTAGCATGCTCCCAAGGGTAAGACTGTTAAGATACAACTTCATTGTATAATGTATCTAGTTTTTTTTTTCATTTTTAGTATGTTTTGATACAGAGTTAAATAAACTAAGGTTAAGAAACCTTAACAAACCTTAAAGAGTTTCAGTTAATGGCCAGTATTTGACAACAAACACAAAATATCCATATGTATAAATCACCACAGGGGATCGTGGTGGCCACTCTATTACTCCTCATCTACCAATCGATCTGCCAGGAAATCTATCATTTAACCACTGTCTAACTGGAATAAATTAATATGGTGGAACTCCATCTTGTTGAAAGTGAATTAGATCTTCTTACCAGCCGCATTAATTTGATTTTCCAAAGTAGTTGTTATTAACGGGTCTATTATAACTATACTATAGTTATAATATATATATATATATATATATATATATATATATATATATATATATATATATATATATATATATATATATATATATTATAACTATAGTATTTTTCATATAAAAATGCGTGCACGTCATTCAAGATTTACGACGTCAGAACCCCACAGCGTTGCCAAAACATCAGAATAGTTAGTAAGTGAGGAATTTTTAAAATGTCAGCTATTTGTCAAACTATTATATGTATAACAGTAAATACACTTAATTTTAAGACTAATGCAACACAATAAAATACATAAGAAAACATTTTAATACAAAATTATATATTCCAAATTTTAAACTTACCTCTATTTAGAGCATTAATAGTAAACGTCCCGCCATTATTTCTTGTTCAAAATAATCTATCTCAGAGTTTCCCAAACTTATCTAAACCGCGACCCGTTTTTGCTAAAAAATTTGTTCGCGACCCCTCAATTTCCCCCCACTCATTTATTCAATATTAATTGACAGAAATAGCGTGCTTAATTTACAATTATCTGATGGTTTCTCAAATTTAATTTTACTTTACTGTTTAAGTTTAAATCAAAAACAATTATTTTATTTTAATACAATTATTTTAACGATTGCGATCTGTCCCACTAGTAATTAGTAGTAGGTACTTCTGCCAGAATAGCATTTACAATAAAAATAAATAATAAGAAGTCGACTGCACATTGTACACCGCGACATATTAGGTTGTGTCTACATCGCAAAACTCTTCCATGATAATCGCGAAAGATGGCACTCTGGAACGTTCTCGTAGCCTCGTTTTGGCTATATACAGGGTGGTCCTTAAGTAATTGTACAAAAAGAAACAGTAGATTCTACACTTTAAAATATTACGATATAAGCTAAATTGCTTTAATAAAATGTTGATATTAAGAAAGATACAGGGTGTTAAAGTGCAAATTAAAAATTTTATTTTTGGCTATAACTTTCATGTTTGTAAACATTTATGCATAAAAATTTACAACTGGGTACTTTTAAATATGAGAAATTATAATTTGATGCACACTTTGATGTAGCGGATAGAGGGCGCCACATATGCCACATATGTGGCATAAATTTGCACTTAACTTTTTTGCTCTTTGAGTGAACTGTATTTGTGATACAAAATATTAAAGATACATTATTTCAACAAAAAAAAGGTATACCTGTTAATAACTTTTAAACTCAATAGTTTTCGAGATAATCGCATTTTACAAATCAGCTGCATATTTCTGAGTTAAGGCAATTACCCCAGGCAACGAAGGAAAAATAGACAAAAACATTAATAAATCTAAATTTTGGTATAAAATACCAATAACTAAAGTTAATAGTTAACGAAATATTAAATAAAATAAATATATCAGCAGGATAATTAATAATAGGATATGACAAAAAACAGAATAATAGGATTTTACATCAAACATTTTATATTTTATGTTAAATTAAAGTCGTAATCAAAACATTTTGTTTACAAACCAAATTAAGAAATAGTTAAACTAAATTACTAAACTTTTTGTTAAAGTAAGTGTTCGATATGTCTACCATTTTCATTAATTCATTTGTCAATATATTCCATAAAAATCATCTCATATTAAATAGCATCATTGGTTCTAAAGAAACTGTTGCAGTATTTATTTCTTCCCATATTTGGTTGCAAATGTTTATGGCATTCTTATAGACACGTTGTTTTAATACGCCCCATACACCAAAATCAAGCGGATTAAATTCTGGGCTACGTGGTGGCTATAATGTATAATGGACGAATCTATATCCAAATCTTATAGTATATTATGTCGCAAAGGTTAAATAATGTATTAAACTGTGATGTATCTCATTCATTGGTTACTTATATACACTCATATAAGCTTACGAGTAACTATAATTACATATCGAACAAATGGACTATTATGATAATGATGATAATATTATGAACTAACGAACTAATATTATGCTGAACTAAATTGCCTGTTTGTTTACTATATTTATAACAATATCGGTTATTAGGCCAACGATGATGTTTTTGTAAAAATGCTGAGTCTTTAAGGTAAGATTTGTAGCAAAAGTATTATGAAACAAGACACGTGTGTTATTTCATACCTGTGCTTTAGTTTCCATTTGTCATAATAAAAATGGGTAAACAACAATTTACGTAATGAATAATAAGTATTATTTTGTGTTTTTTTATAAATTAAATAATTATATCAATATCTCACCACATTGCCAAGGAATATGACTGCCACGTCCAATCCAACGTTCAGAAAATGTATATTTAACTATGTTCTCAGCGCCTTCTCTCTAGAATGTGGTGGTGTACCATCTTACATAAACCATATATTTTGGTTTTTCAGCATTTTACAATAGGGAAAAAGTAATACAACGCCAGTAGGTATAGAAATTTAAGAAGCGATAGAAAAGGGAAATTGTATACATGATGACGGCCAGCGTCTGAATACGGACACGGCACCTAAAGAAGAAGATGAAGAATATTTTCTCCAATAAGACATTTAGCAGCCATAACAAAAATTTTGTAATGTTACATTATCATCTTTGAGTTGTTTTAATAAGAATAAACTATGAATTATGCTCATCTACAGGTATTGAGTGCTTTACCGCACAAATATCACAACTAAGAATTATGAGGCAGCTGACTTATAAAATGCGATTATCTCGAAAACGGTTAAATTTTGAGGTTACTAACAAGTATACCTTTTCTTTGTAAAAATAATGTATGTTTAATATTTTTTAACACAAATAGAGGTAACTTTAAGAGCAAAAAAGTTAAGCGCAAGTCTATGCCACACCTATGGCATATGTGGCGCCATCTATCAGTAACATTAATTTATGTATAAAATTATAATTTATCCTACTTAAAAGCGTCCAATTATAAATTTTTGTCCAAAAATATTTACAAACGTAAAATTTATAGCGAAAAATAGAATTTTAAATTTCCACTTTAACACCCTGTATCTTTCTTAATATCAACATTTTATTAAAGCAAGTTGGCTTAAATCGTAATATTTTAAAGTGCATCTATGGTTTCTGTTTGTACAATTACTTTAGGACCACCCTGTATAAGCGCCGATGCGCAACGAAACCTCAGTTCGAATCCAAACAGCCTATGGTGGCGAACGCGGTGTTGAGTAATGAGTAAATATTTTACGACTTACGTATTCATGTTTACGTATTTACGTCTACGATAAATTATAAATTATGGATAAGTTTTTAAAAAGAAGTGCAGAACCATCTACGTCTGAAAGTGGCAGTAGCAGCAATAAAAAGAAAAATAGATTCTACATTGATGAATATCTTAAATATGGTTTTACCGTTATTTGCAATAAACCACAATGTGTTATTTGTGGACAAGTCTTGTCAAAAGAAAGCATAAAGCCATCAAAGTTACTTCGACATTTAAATAGCAAACATCCAGATAAAAAAGACAAGCCCGTAGAATGCTTTGAAAGAAAGCTGAACGTCCTTCACAAACAGCAAGACAGTTTTCCCTTGGCAACCACTACTAATGAAAAAGCATTATTAGCTAGTTATAAAGTTGCTTATCGTGTTGCCAAAACTAGTAATCCGCACACAATTGCTGAAAATCTGATTTTTTCAGCAGCTGTTGAAATGGTACATATAATGTGTGGGGAAAGAGAGGCTGCAAAATTAAATACAATACCTCTGTCAAATAATACTATCCAAAGAAGAATTAGTGATATGGCAGAAGATATTCAAGCGCAAGTTGTGGAAAATCTTAATAAATGCACGTACTTCTCTCTTCAAATGGACGAATCTACAGATATATCTAACTGTACCCAATTCATTACGTTTGTAAGATATGATACAAATAATGGCATTCAAGAAGATATTTTATTTTGTTCCCCATTGGAGACCAATACCACTGGAAAATGTTTACTTGACACTTTTGTGAAACGTACAAGTAAATATGATATTGACTGGGGTAAATGTATTGCTATATGCACAGATGGCGCTAAAGCTATGACAGGACATAAATCTGGTCTTATCGTCAAATTACAAGAAATAATGCCTAATGCTAAATGGAGACATTGTTTTTTACATCGAGAAGCTCTTGCGTCCAAAGCTTTACCTCCTGAAATGGACTGTGTTATGAAAACCATCATTAAAGTTGTAAATTCCATTAAAGGAAAAGCTTTGCAGACCCGTATTTTTAGAAAAATTTGCGAAGACATGGGTGCTTTATTTGAAAATCTTCTCTATCACATCGAAGTAAGGTGGCTTTCAAGGGGCAACGCCTTAAAAAGAGTATTTCACTTAAGAGCAGAGCTTTTAATGTATTTGAAAGATGAGAAGTCCCCATATGAAAATCAATTTTCCGATCCTATTTGGCTTCTGAAACTAGGTTTCCTTGCTGATGTTTTCGAGCAATAAAATATTTTGAACAGTAATTTACAAGGTCGCGACATTAATATAATTACAGCCACAGATAAAATTAAGGCGTTTCTAAGAAAAATCGATTTATGGTCGACCTCACTTGGCAAAAAACAACTCGATTCATTCCAGTGCCTTCGGGAAATTATGGAAAATGTATCCAATTACAGTGCTACAAATTTTGAACAAGTTTTTGCTGACATGCATGTTACTTTGCTCAATTTAAAACAACAGCTCTGTGATTATTTCCCCGAAGAAATTCAAAACAGTTACGACAGTTGCAGATGGATACTAAATCCGTTTTTAGCCGATTCCTTTCAGCATGTTGAAATACCAATAAACATAAAAGAAAAACTTATTGAAATATCAAGTGATGGAATGTTGAAGCTCCAATTTTTTTCCCAGAACTCGGACCAATTTTGGACCGAAAAGATGCAGGAATACCCCCGGTTGGCGAGTGAAGCTGTAAAATGTTTGGTTCCATTTGTAAAATCATATTTGTGTGAGTTAAGTTTCTCGTCTATGACTGCCATTAAAACAAGAGTTAGAAATCGTCTCGTACTTGAAAATGATATAATTGTGTGTGTCTCAAATACACAGCCTAGATTTGAAAGATTAGTTTCACAGAAACAGGCGCATAGCTCTCATTAAGATTATAATATTTGACTTTGTTTTAATCTTTTATTTTTACGGACTTTAATATTTAGTTTTATATTTCGTCTGATAATTAATTGTTAATTTCTATTTACGGCGTTGTTAAAATAAAAATACATGATCTAACAAAGTGGTGCTTTTGTCTTATTTTGGAAATGTTCGGCGACCCCTCTAGTACCTCATGGCGACCCCCCATCATGTGAAACACTGATCTATCTTATATGAAAGCTTATCAGCTTTCTACAGACTATTTAGTTGTTTTGGCATAGCACAATCACAATACACAACAATAATTAGTTTTTAAAGCTATTAATCTAAATTTAATATGTATTTATAAATACAATTTATTAATATATAATATATTATGATCAAATTGTGTAAGAAATCAAAACATAAACAAAATTCTTACTCGAAAAAAGCGGCAATACTTTAAATAATTTTGCCACACTCTTAACTGTCAAAAAATTATTCCCATATCAGTTGCGTACAATTGTCTAATATATTTAATTAAAATAATTATTTTGTGGAATATTAGACTTATGGGTTATTTCATAAAATTTATATTATTAATAATAACAAATGTTTTTGGTTATTTAATTAATAAAATTCTAAAATTCCCAATATAATGATGATTACATTTTTCTGATTATTATACCATGTTGACGCCTATGAAAGATCGAGCAGTTCCGTATGGGTTTCGTATTATTAGCTGTGTTAGGAAAATTTAAACTCTAAGGTTGACGTTCTGGAAATTTTAAATATAAGTGACGTCAATTTATATCAGTTGTGACGTGCACGCATTTTTATATGAAAAATACTAAAGATATAATGAATTGTCGAAAAGTATCCTTAACTTAAATTCTGCTGCTACTTTGTTTTCCACTAGCAAACTTATAAATATTTAAACGACAGGCGATATAAATCACTTTACCCGTATTTTACGAACCAATCCTTTTAGAAAACTGATTGAAATAAAGGGAATCTTGGGAAAGTAAACATTTCTTACAAATACTGACATCAGCGTGATCCCAGGGGACTTGAATAAATTACTGCTAAAGAATACTTATGTACATAAACGATTTAAGATTAAAACTTTAAAATTTAGTATATGTATAGGTACATAACTATATATATATATATATATATATATATATATATATATATATATATATATATATATATATATATATATATATATATATATATATATATATATATATATGAAAAAATCTAGGGACATTCTTAGAAATCATTTATTATAATTTATTATAACAATTTATTAAAAAAAATAAGGTTAAAAAATATGGCCGTAATAAAAAAAATAAAATTAATACAAATTATGGCGTCCACCCTGGTTTATTAAGGCTCTACATCTGTCGTTCATAGACAAAATAAGATTGTCGATATCCTGTTGTGGTACGTTTGTCCAATCTTCTATCCGACGCTCTCGAAAACAAAATGGCGTGTATATGTTACCCATATGTGGAGTAATTCTTCGTTAAAGTATGTTACATATATGCTCGACGGGATTCAGTTCGGGGATTCTGCTGGCCAAGGCAACACATCAATACCTTCGTTAGCAAGCCAGTCAGTCACTAGGCGTGCAACGTGTCGAAGAGGACCACCTATAGCGGTACCACCTATGTATGTGTTAAACTTGCTGGACATGTCTTAATCGTTCTACATTTCCAGATCGTCTCCACACTCTTACTCGACGAGAATCTGGATAAAATCCAAAACTAGATTCGTCGGAGAATAAAACTGTAGCCCAATCATTTGCATCCCAATTTTGATATTCTTGACACCACTTTAACCTTGCAGCGAGATTGTCTCTGAAGAAAGGTGGACATCTAAATAATCTTTAACTGTGGCTTCATGAAGACGATTTCGTAGAGTATCACTGCCTTTGCTCACCTGGTGTGCTCACTGCAAGTTGCTAACTAATTCAGGTACTGTAATTGTTGGTTGGCCTCTAGTGGTTAACACTAAAAATCGGTCTTGAGCTGCAGTTGTAGAGCGCTCTTGGATGGCGTTTGGCTGGTCCAATATCACAAAACGTCGTTACAATCGACTTGTAACACTTAGGGAGACTCTCATGTGCTCAGCTACATTAGTTTGCCACCTGCCACTTTGAAGAAGGTCCACAGCCGTATTCATCTCATCCAAAGTTGAGTGAAGTCGTTTTATGATAAAAAACAATATTTTCAATCCACTAAAATAAGAACTTTATTATAGCACGGACAAAATCGAAACTACTCGAATATTTACGGCAGTATAAAAACTATAGTGTTTTCCTCCCCTGTTAAAAATTTTGTCAAATATTCGTTATTACTTTTGCCGGTTCATATATATATATATATATATATATATATATATATATATATATATATATATATATATATATATATATATATATATATATATATACGAAGTAACAAGAAGTCCAGAGACCTCTCTCTGATAGTAAATTAGATGAACCGCAAATTCAAAGCCTCTTACTAGAGACTTTTAAAGACGCTAGAAGTCCTTTTACTTCAAAATGCATCTACGATTCACCTTTGAAAATTACTATCTTTTTCGCTCTTTACGTACGTAGAGAAAGACGTTTAAATGAAAGTAAAAGATTGCATTTCATTTCAATCGGAACTCCACCATTGCTCTACACGTGTTTCGAGTTATTCAACTCATCATCAGGAGCACTTGTGGAAGTTCAACTGAAATGAAATGCAGTCTAGTATTTGGTTATTATAACCAAAATAACAGCCAGGTACGCTAGCAGCGACATCTATACGAAGTAACAAGAAGTCCAGAGACCTCTCTCTGATAGTAAATTATAATATATAAATATATATTTATATATATATATATATATATATATATATATATATATATATATAATATATATATATATATAAAATATATATATATATATATATATAATATATATATATATATAAAATATATATATATATATATATATATATATATATACAGGGTGTCCCTGAAAATAATGCGTTCCTTAACGATATGTGCAGATTGCAGCATTTAAAACAAAATGTCTTATAACATTTTTTTATGAAGTTAACCGTTTTCAAAAAAAAAATTAATTTTAATCCATTTGATTATTGTTCGCAGAAAAGGAAATACAGCCGGCAACGTTGCGTTCCTTGTTATTCTTCGTTAATTACTGTAAATCAGCTATCATGAATCATCGACCGTTAGGCATAATATGTATTGATACTGATAACAGTGATAGAGAAAAAGCATGTATTTGTTTTTATTAAATATTTAATAATTAAAGTTTGAATACTGTTTTTACCTACATGGAAAATTATTATTACAATAAATGTTCGAAATGGCCACCATTTGCACAGATACACGCGTTTATTCGACGAATCCAATTATTCTTAATATTATAAGTATGTAAATTATGTCTGATTATTTCAGCAAAATCAAAAATTCGTTGTCGCAATTGAGCTTCTGTTTTAATTTCATCCTGGTTGTCGTATACTAATGATTTTAGATGTCCCCAAAAATAAAAGTCCATAACATTGCATTCTGGTGTTCTGGGTGGCCACAGAACGTGTTCATTTCTACCAATCCAACGACGAGGAAAAGTGATGTCGAGGAAATCTTTAATATGTCTCGTAAAATGTGCTAGAGCCCCGTCATGAAGAAATCACATTTCAGAGCGTATTTGTAACGGAACGTCTTCAAGAAGTATCGGTAGAACATGCTGCAAAAAATTTAAATAGGATTCTCCATTCAATCTTCTGGGAAGTTCATACGGTCCAATCAGACGATTACCAATAATCCCAGCCCATAAATTTATACTAAATTGTTTTTGAAAATTTGTCCTACGTATAGCATGCTGGTTTTCATCACTCCACACGTGACAATTGTGAAAATTAAACACACCATTTCTCGTAAAACAAGCTTCATTTGCACACAACACTTTGCACGGAAATTCGGGTTCTCTGGCGATTTTGTTTTGAAACCATCTACAAAATCTTAATCTTCGAGATAAATCGCCTTGGTGTAAATCTTGCACTCGTTGGTAATGGTAAGGATGTCCAGTTGTTCCGTAAATGTCTTGTGAACAATGTTTTTTGAAATGCCAACCATTCTAGCCACAGATCGAGTACCTACTCTTGGATTATTACTGACTATATCCAAAATCACATCTTCTGCATTTAGTCTACGGTTACTTCGTGTTCTACCGCTAGTTTTTTTAGGTATCACACAACCCGTCTCTAATAACCTTTGGGACACGTTCACAAAACTTCGGGCATTAGGATGTCGTCGTTCGGGATAGCGTTCAACGTAAAGTCTAACAGCCCTATTACTGTCACAGTGGGCTTCACCGTACTTAATTAACATATCGTGATACTCGCGAATCGAAAACATGACAATACTATTTATTCTTGAGCTACGGGTAATTACAACTGTTTACAAATAATGTACCTTTTCTGTATCAAAATAAATTAAACTATCGCATTCTGCCCATACCTTTTGGAGCGCAACGTTGCCGGATGTATTTGCTTTTCTGTGGACACTAATCAAATTTATTAAATTTAATATATATTTTTTTTAAAACGATTGACTTTATAAAAAAATGTTATAAGACTTTTTTGTTTTATATGCTACACTCAGCCCATACCTTTAAGAAACGCACTATTTTCCGGGACACCCTGTATATAAATGTATATGTAACAAGAATGGATAAGAGAAGTAATGACGAAATAAAGCAAAGAACATCAATAGAAACAGACATACTAACATATATAGAACAAAAAAGACTAAAGTGGTATGGACATGTAAGAAGAACTCGCGACAGCAGATGGATAAAGAGTATAACCGAATGGAGCCCCATAGGAAGGAGGAAAAAAGGACGACCCCAAAAATCCTGGAGGAACGAAGTTTAAGGTCGCCATGAGTAAGAGAGGCCTAAACGATGGAGAATGGGACAACAGAGTGAGATGGAAACGGTTGAGCGAGGGAAGGCAGTGAATACTGTAGAATCCCTGAATATATATATATATATATATATATATATATATATATATATATATATATATATATATATATATATATAAGAATAAGATACAAAGATGGAAACATCACTACGAATAGAACTGAAATCCACGAGGTTGTAGAAACCTTTTCAGACGCTATAACACTTCGCTAAAATAGAATTGGGTAGAGCACTTCTCCAGATTATCTGACAACCGATGGACAAAACATGTTGTCCAGTGAAGGTCAAGGCAATAAGCACTACGGAGCAGAGACCGCCCACTAACCAGATGAACTGACTACCTGAAGCTTTATAATAAAATAGTAGTAATTAATTCATCTGGATGCATAATTGGTTACGTTGGAGAGGTTGATTAATTCATTCCAATTACACAATGTGAAACGTAAAAATATGACTAACATTATTTAAGAATTTTAATATATTAGGAATAACATATGTATGATACTCAGTCAAGTGACAATCATATTATTCATGTTGGTAACAAGATGGCATGACAGGAGGTGACAGGGGACAGATTATTAGATTAGACAAGGTTGTTAGGTTAGGTTACTGGCATTTAAAGTTAATATACTTGTTGCTTACACAATTACTCAATATAGTATTTGTTTTATTTATTACACCTTCCATCAGGCTTATACATGGTGTCATCTGTGATAATCCTTCCGTGGTGAAAACATTTCTTGTTGGGATATGTACACAACTGTAACCTTGTAACACGTGAGTATCATTTTTTGGTATCATCATGGAATCCACGTTTAAGCCACCTGAATCTCTAGTATTAGATGGGAATATATCTGAAAACTGGCGCAAATTTAGCCAAAAGTTTGATCTATTTATGATAGCTACGAACCTAATCTCCAAACCAGAAAGTATAAAGATGGCAGTTTTCTTAAGTCTAGTGGGCGACAAGGCATTAGACCTGTAAAACGCCTTCACATTTGACGAAAATGAAGACAGAACAGTAACTTGCGTAAAATTTGACTCGTTTGTTACATAACTACGGAAAGCCAATAAAACAACAGAGTCTAGCCAACAAGACCAGATGATCAGAGATAGAATAATAATGGGCATACACAACAAAACAACACAAGAAAAACTGCTCAGAGAATCAGAGTTAACGTTAATGAAAGCAGTTGACATATGTCGAGCGATAGAAATAAGTAAAGACCAGTCTAAAATGTTACAAAATGAGTTATTAATAAATGCAGTTCAAAGAAGACAACCAAGATGTGATCGTCTGTGTACTAGATGTGGATATAATCATTTGAGAGACAATCGATGACCTGCTTGGGGTAAAACATATGCTAAGTGTCAAGGTCATAACCATTTTGCAAAAGTTTGTAGAGAAGACCATAAACCTAGTGGGAGCAATGTGAGAAGGAAACCGGAAATTCCAAGAAAGGCGATGAAAGAGCAGAAGAAGAAAGTGCATCAAGTAACAGAAGCTAGTGTAAGTGATGTGCACAGTTCAGAAAGTGAGAGTGAAAGTAGTGAGTATCAGTATTTTGTCAGGTCAGTAAACTCTAAATGTAAACACGAGGTTGGACAAGATATGTGGTTGATATTTATGTTAACAATAAGCCTGTGTCTTTTAAATTAGATACTGGAGCTGAGGTAAGCACATTGCCTTTAAGTATTCTCAAAGAAATAGCCCCAACAGCACATATCCGTAAATCTAATATATCATTAGTATCGTATGGGGATTCAAAGTTCAAAATTAAAACTGTAGGTAGAGTTACATTAACTTGTGTTATCAAAAATGATAAAAAAGATATATCTTTTTTAGTTGTAGATAAGTACAAAACATCAGGTTCCTTTGCTGGGATTTAAGGAATGTCTAGAATTAAATTTAGTCAAACGGGTAGATTCATTAGTAAGTTCTAAATTTAACAATTTAAATGATCTAGTAACAAAATATTCACATGTGTTTGAAAGTCTAGGAAAATTTCCAACAAAACACCATATAACCTTGAGAGAAGGTACTAAACCTCGAATAAGCACCATAAGACGGGTTCCACGTGCTTTACGAAAACATTTAAAAAATAAACTGCGTGATCTTGAAGCGCAAGGAGTCATAACAAAGGTAGATAAACCAACAGAATGTCTTGATCCAAAAGAACTTAATGGGGCCATCAAGAAAGAACACTTTCAAATTCCTTCTGTTGATGAAATTGTAACTCTACTTGGTAGATGACAGTTTTTCACCGTTTTAGACATGAAGGATGGTTATTGTCAAGTGGAGCTGGATGATGAAAGTGCAGATTTAATGATTTTCGGCACACCATTTAGTAGGTATCAATTTAATAGACTGGCTTTCGGTATCTGCTCAGCCTCAGAAGTATTCCAGAAAAAGAATTTTGAAATATTTGGAGATCTTGAAGGCGTAGGCCTTTACTTTAATGATTTAATTGTCACTGCTGCCTCAGAAGCAGAACATGACAGGAACTTAAAAAGGGATCTTGACTGTACTATCAAATACAACATAAAGTTCAATAAGTCCAAGGTACAGTTCCAACAAAGCAATGTTAAATACATGGGTCAGATATTTTCAAAGGATGGTGTGAAAACAAGTGATAAATATATCAAAGCAATCTTAGACATGCCCACACCAGAGTGCAAACAAGATGTTGCAAGATTTTTAGAAATGGTAAAATATGTAGCCAAGTTTGTATCAAGCCTATCAAAAATATCTGCCTCGTTAAGAAACTTAACAAGATTGGATGTATATTGGCAGTGGTCAAGTGAGCATCAAGATTCACTGGATCAACTAAAGCATCTGTTGACTAACTCGCCAATATTGGCAGTATTTGACCCAAAGAAACCAACAGAAATTGGAACAGATGCATCAAAAGATGGATTGGGGACATGTGTGTTGCAAGAAGGCAGACCTGTGGCCTTTGCACCAAGGAGCCTTACAAAAACTGAGCAGCAGTATGCTGAAATTAAAAAAGAAACTCTAGCTATTTTATTTGCTGTAAAGAGGTTTCACTACGTTGTCTATGGAGCTTGTGTAAAAGTCCACAGTGATCACAAACCACTGGAATCAATTTTTAAAAAAGATTTACAGTCGATTTCACTAAGAATCCTGAGAATGAGATTTAAATTATTAGATTATGATTTATTTGTGTCGTACAAACCAGAAAAAAGCATGTACATATCTGGCATACTATCAAGGGCATTTCTAAAAAATAACAAAAGATCTGTTGATACGGGGATAGAGTTTGCCGTTCATTCAATTGTCAATGATTTACCGCTATCTGCGGAACAAAAAAATCAGTTTCGACAAGAGATAATAGCAGACCCCCAACTACAAGTGGTTTTTGACTTTATCATCAGTGGCTGGCCAGAGCAAAAATATAAATTTCCAGAAAATGACACTTTGCCAAACTAAAGGGGAATCTATTTATAACTAATGACCTTTTTCTAGACAATAAATTAGTTCTTCCTTTTTCATTAAGAAAAGAAGTTCTAAGATTACTTCATGAGGGACATTTAGGCATAGAAAAAACAAAAGCACTAGCACGCCAAATTTATTATTGGCCTGGTATGGCGATGGATATTGAAACATACATAAGGGCATGTAAAAGTTGTGAAAAATTTGCTAAAAAAAAACCAAAACAAACTCTATTATCATATCCACTACCTAAAAGGCCATGGGAGAGGGTTGGGTCCGACATTTTCACATATGCTGGAAAAAGTTACGTAGTTTTATTTGACTCATATTCTAACTGGTTAGAGGTCAAAAGTGCTGATTCAGTAATTGCTGAAATTAAGACAGTTTTTGCACGATTTGGATCACCTGATTTTTTTGTAACTGACAATGTACCATATAATTGCATACAATTGCAAAAAACATGTTAAGGAAAACCATAGATGAAAGAAAGTATGCAGACCTTCAGTCAGCATTAATAAATTATAGAAATTATCCATTAAAAGGTATGGGATACTCCCCACCACAAAGTCTTCAGAGCAGAAGATGTAAAACAAAAGTTCCAATTTCAGTTGATTTGTTGCATCCATGTTTGTGTGAAAATGTTGAAATGAAAATGAAAACTAAAAAAGAATTAAATAAGACAACTTTTAATAAAAATGCAACAATATTGAAGCCATTGAACAGGGACATGGATGTAACAGTCCTTGATCACCGTAATAACACCTGGAAGTCTGCAAAAACCTTGAATCAACACGAATCGCCTAGATCATACATCCTGCAAGATGACAGTGGAAACATTATCAGAAGAAACAGATCTCACATAAGATCATCAGTAAATAAACATGTTGTAGACTGTGGTGATGATCATCATCTGGGTGGCGATGGTAGTTTATTTCATGAATTGTCAGACAGTGAAGGTATTGAAACACATCAGGAACATCAAACAACAGAAGTTTTAATCCCTGATAATAATCATATACTCGAAACATCAAATCATAATAATACTTACTGTACAAGGTCAGGGAGACAAATTAAAAAACCTTGTAAGCTAAACTTATAAGGAAAAAGAAAAGGGGATATATGATACCCAGTCAAGTGACAATCATATTATTCATGTTGGTAACAAGATTGTATGACAGGATGTTACAGGGGACAGATTATTAGATTAGACAAGGTTGTTAGGTTAGGTTACTGGCATATGAAGTTAATATACTTGTTGCTTATACAATTACTCAAGATAGTATTTGTTTTATTTATTACACCTTCCATCAGGCTTATACAACATAAAGCGTGTTAGCAGTAACGAAATGTAAGCTGCACAAGACAGAAACAGATAGAAAGAGCTGAGGGAGACCTATGTTCAGCAATGGACGAGTAAAGGTTAATAATGATAATCCCGAGTAGAAACCAGTTACTCTCGATGTTAATTTGTTCTGTTAGTATTCCTGCAAACTCCAGTTAGGCGTTTTAACCGCAAAAAATAATTCTATCAGAAGTACGTACTTTCCCTAAGGTATTTCTTGAGAAACAAAATCATCCTTTAAATAAGGTAGAAACGAATACGAATAAAGTGAAAATTGTAAAACAAATAACATATTATTATTCCAGTATTAATGTTCGAAATAATTAATGAAACCCTTTTGTAATTAAAACGTAATTATACTTCTTAATTGAATTAGTATCTGCCCTGTAGAGAGTCAAATACACAATTTAAAATCAACCCTATCACTCAAGTTTGAGTCAGGGAGACGGTCTGAATAATGACTAAAATTTAGAACAGATCGAAAGCAGTTTAAAGCTGGAAATAATTCCTTCATGAATCTAATCTTGAATATACACTTATTTGTTTATCTCCGGAGCCAGAAATTTACTAGGAATTTGCAAACGTGCTGTACACAAGAAACTCATTCCTAAAACTAATGTTGACTGACAAACAAATTGTTCGCTTCACTAAAGTATTTATGTGGAACATGGTATTTTAACTGGTAGAGGAAAGGATGCAAATATGGGCTACCTATTTTGTATTTCTTTATGAAAAAAAAAATAAAAATTATATTTCAATTGCAGAGGTACGTAAGAATACCTATATTTAGTTACTTATAACCTGCCCAAAGTCCAAATTGATTAAAAAGTATATAACTGTTTTAAATGTACAAATGATGAAAAATTGTACTTTTGCGTCGTTTGAATAATGATCCTAAATATGGGCTACCCCGAAAAATGTCTCTCAAATTTGTGTGAAATGAAATAAATGCGTGACAAATATATTTTCTCTTCAAACGTCAAATAATGATGATATTACTTATCTAACTTGATCCTGTCAAAGTTTGATGTCTCCGCCGGCAGCAGTTTTTTTTTCCCATTTCTTTACGGCGGAGGGAAAAATGTTGTCATGGCAACAATATGAAACATGTCACAAAGCAACAATACAAATGTCATTAACAACAATTAAACATCATTTTTATTTATAGTAATATTAAAAGTACAATTAGTTAATGAGGCATTTTCAAAATTGAAACCGTGCAAAAATGTTCCCGACTCTTGATACGCATTGGTAATTGTTGATGATACTGATGGTCGAGAACAACTTTCAGCAATCATTCCCGATGTTGGCGAATCATGAGGGTTTAAAATTTTTGGAGCATTATCGTTCTTATCGGACTTGGGCCCCAAACGTGCTACTGCATCATTAGCCGCGGACTCAATTTCGTTTAGGTTTTCCATTTTCGCACTAAATTTGCGCTTGCGGTTGCAACAACAATAAGCTGTCTTTAATAATTGCAAACAACTGTCAAACAACTGTAACCAGGGAGACGCAAATCCCACCGACGACTTAATTATTTTAATTTCTAACATCTAGATGACTTTGATAGTTGTCACAGTTAATTTCGAGTAAAAATAGCGTATGAATTGTACTATTTATGGTTGAAAATTGCTACGTTTGAAGAAAAAATAGTATACTTTATTCGGCAAAGAAGCGAATTTTCTTGACTTGCCCTCTATTACGCGCCTCACTTCGTTCGGCGCGTCAAGAAAAGTCATGCTTCTCCGCCTCATAAAGTAATATACTATTAATATCTAAAATACAAACAATATATCAAATAACTCATAGGCAATGACGTATGTGTTTGATTTTCTCAAGTTTTCTTTTTTTTTTTATTTTATTTTTACGCACAACAGGCCGTTAAGGCCTAGGGCATTTTTTTAAAACATAATCCTAATATTAACTAATTACAATTATTTTAAACAAAACTTTAACTTAAATATGTATATACAATATTCTTAGCTACTCTGAAGGACCTGGTGTACAGGTTATATTTCTCCATTCGCTTCTATTTTGTGCTTTTCTTTTCCAGTCCCTCACCTTCACGTGTTTAAGGTCTTCCTCCACTTTACTAATCCACCTCGCTCTGGGTCTACCTCTTCTTTTGGGGCCGATTAATTTTCTGGTTATTACTAGTTTAGGCATTCTGTTTGTTGCCATTCTTTCCACATGTCCCAACCATCTGATTCTTTGTACCTTGACGAACTTAGTAATGGTAGGTTCTTTATATAAAGCCATTAATTCATTGTTGGTTCTTCTCTCCCAACCATCTTCTGTCTTCCGTCCTCCGAATATGCGTCTTAATATTTTCCTTTCCCATCTTTCCAGAGTATCTCCTTGCTTCTTATTTAATGTCCATGTCTCACCGGCATATGTTACTGTGGGTCGAATTACTGTTTTATATATTCTAAGTTTACCTTATCTAGAAACGTATTTTGAGTTCAGTAGGCCTCTTAAACTACCTAATTTTTTATTCTCTTTTTTATTCTCATTTCTCTTTTCGATTTTCATTGAAAACTACACCCAGGTATTCAAATTTGTCCACCCTTTTAAAACTATAGCTTTTACCACTTACAGACCTCACACTAAAGTCTTCTTTTTTCCCTTCTATCCCTCCCATGATCATATATTTGGTTTTGTCTTCATTTAGTTCCAATCCGAATTTCTGTGCTTCTTCGATGATTTTCTTCACAACTCTTTTTAATTCTTTCTCGGTTTTTACTAGAATCGTTAGATCGTCAGCAAATGCCAAGCACTGGTGCTCATTTTTCATGATCGTTTCTTTCACCTTCATGCTGCATTTTCTGATTACAGTTTCTAACACTAAGTTGAATAATGTAGTGGATAAAGGATCTCCCTGTCTCAAGCCTTTTGCAACCGTAAATTGATCTGATATGTGACTCTGCCAAGCAATTTCACACGTAGAGTTATTTAGTGTCATTTTAACTAGCCGGATCAGTTTCTTTGGTATACCCAAATATTCCATTGCTCGATACATTTTGACTCTACCGACTCTATCATATGCTTGTCTAAAATCCACAAACAAAACATGCAGGGGAACTTTACCTTCATAACAAGTCGTTTGTATCTCCTTTAATGAGAAGATTTGGTCTACAGTAGATCTGTTCTTTCTAAAGCCGACCTGATACTTATGTAGGATTCTTTCCGTGTAGCAATTTAGTTTATTTCTCAATATTCTTGGCATTATTTCCTTTTCCCATACTTGCACTAGAAGCTGATATATTTTTCTTTGTAGCTGTTCTCCACCAAACTTGATCATTTCTATGCATATGTCATTATTACCAGAACTTCTGTTATTTTTCATTTCTTGTATTGCTGTCACCACCTCCTCCTCTGTAGGCTGCCTTTTAACTATCGCATCTTCTCCAACCGTCCAGTTGTCTACGGCTTCGTGGTCCACCTCACTATTTAATAATTCTTCAAAATTTTTTTCCATTCCGTCATTATTTCTGCCGGACCGCTAATTAAATTTCCGTCTTTACCTTTCATATAACTACAGTGGCTTTGGTAACCTTTTCCCATGTTTTTAACTTCTTGATAGAACGACCTCACCTCTTTGTTTTTAAACTTCTCTTCTATCTTTTTTAATTTCAACTCATTGTGGTATCTCTTTTTCCTTTTACACAGAGCTTTCAATCTTCCTCGTATTATTCTATATTCTTGTTTTTTCTTTTTTTTACTAGGGGAAAAACTATTTGCAAAAGTCACACACATATTCTTCTTTTTCAGACCCAGCGCACTCGTTATGTGCCCACAAATGGCACATGAAGCACTTGATCCATATTTTACCAAGATAATCCTCTGAAAAAAGTGCTTCGCAAAACATACACGTTAAGTCAGCTGCGTCTTGTGAAGGCTGTGTAGAAGAAAACTCATTATAATGGCTCTCATCGTCTGCAGGCACATATTCCTCCTCATCCTCGCTACTAGAACCCGATTTCTTTTTTTGCTTCTTTCCCTTTTCTTTTTTCTTTGCCTTTTCCTACTTCATTTTGCTCCCCTTGTCTTTGTTAAGAGATTGAATCAAATTATTTTTGTAAGCTGAAGAGGTTATCACTAAAAACTTACTTGGCTTACGCCCACGATTGGATTTTTTTTTCTTTAATAATGGCTCACGAGAAAGATCATATGGTGTTAGCAGAGATGTTCTTGAAGACCAAGATGTGGAAGGAATTGATGGATTGGGCTTATTCTCAAATAATTTTCTTTTTACACCAAGCTCTGCACAACGTCTTCTGGAAGGCGTAGCAGACTTTGTGTAAAAGCTTGTTGTAGGAATAGCGACAAGCTGTGAACTAGTTGAAGAAATAGCATCAAGCTGTGTATTAGTTTTAGGAATAGTTTCAAGCTGTTTATTAGACCCAGATGAAAGAGTGGAAGAATAGGATAATAATTAAAATTACAGGCTTTTATATTTGTGGAAGCGATACATAAAATACCAAAAATCATTATGGCTTTAGTTGCCAGTTCTTATCGATGATTAAAAAAATTATATCACCAATAATTCATTTTTTGTCTCACTGTGTATCACCTTCCCCTAAATTCGACTAAATAAATCTAATAATATCTAATAATGAATAAAATCAGAATACTATCACTTAAAAGACAACTGTTTTGAAAATATTTGAATTAAACCGATGTTATGGCGTCATTTTTACAAAGCTCTACAACCTTTAGAAAGCACTTTTGTATAATGGGATTTAAGTCAAATCGAAATTTCAAAATTAGTAGTATTTTTTATTGAAGAGCGTGTGTGGACCCTTGTATACTGACCTTTAAGTAGTATGTCAATATTTCTTGATACTACATCGATGGCTAAAGTAATTTTGTAAATAAAAAATATTGGATTTTTATTGTCGGTATTGAAGCGTGTCTTATAAACTAGAGTGTTAAAGGATCAATCTGACAAATGGCAAACATTTTCCAGAGCACAAAGAAATGTGCAGAATCGCCGAAATGAGTTCCTATTTGTTTCTTTTTGTGTCGTGTGGCATTTTCATTTGTTTTCCTTTATAGGTGCCGTGTTATTTCGCAGGACTAGTGGTGACATGGTGGCGCAGACATACTTTCGAAACCTATGAGGATTATATGAAAGGCAAAGGGAAAATCCCCTATGAAGAAGACGACGAAATGGAAACTCTGTTGTAAATTAAATATTATATTAATCTTATTTGATAAGTATAGTTATCATTAATGTTAAAAATATAAACTTTTATAATATAGGTACCTACTTACTGGAAATTTGCGAAAAAAATATATTTGTAATAAGACCGAATGTCTTAGATGGCTTAATAATTTTGAATCGTGGTGATAGTACACTTAAGAATTAATTTCATAATTGCTGTAAACAAAGTCTTGTACGATCGAATGTTGTACTAAAACATGTACTTGATGTACATAAATTACAGCACAAATCCATATTGATATGTCTGCTTATATAGTTTTAAATCGCTAATAAGAGTGTACTTTACAATTTCCTGAACGTATCTATAGTGAAATTCACGCTGAGAATGCAGTAGGACTAAGATATGGTAATGATTTTCTTATGCAGACTAAACGCATAGGGTTGTCCGCTTCACCAGCTGTTGATTAGCTTATGAAAAGTTGGAATAGGAATGAGCAAACTGTTTCACTCTAAATCAAACCGTTTGGATGTCACAACTGTAAAAAATCTGAAAATGGCCACTTTTCAAACCTCAATAACCAAAAATAAATTGAACTTATACATAAAATATGAAGCATGAAATCTATTACCTATCAAAATGTTACCAACCATAGTTTTTCCATAATCAATCGATACAGTTCTCGGAGGTCCCACCCTGTATAGATATCAAAAAATTATTTATCGCTATAGTCTTTTTATTAAAATCCATGGCTCTTATTTGGCTACTTGAAGACAATTATTTGTAAATATATGTATTTTATAATAAATACCTATTATCTCTTTATTTTTTTCCAATTTAAAATCAAAAAAAAGGTAGTTATACTCGTAATATAGCCCTGCGGTAAAGATCTTTGGACGATTCTGTATGTGACCACTACTTTGAGCTGTGAAAGCAAATGGCGTGAAATTTAAAGCGAGCACAATCCAGTTGTAGTGGACCTTAGACTAAAAAGCTTTCGAAAAGAGAAAAAGGGACAAGAAAAGTACACAGCGCTTAACTAAAAATCTTTAAAGAAAGAAAAAGATAAGTCTTAAGATCGAGAAAGAAATATAAACGATAGCCAACTTTGACAGTACAAAAAACTTTGAAAGATGTGGAGTGATTTAAAAACAAAAAGAGGACATTGTATTCACAAAAAATTACAGGAAGAAATAATAGATAATGCAAGAAATCGTAGACCTCGTGAATGAGCACTGAAAGCACAAAACGAATTCAACTGAATACAAGAGGTTCAGTAAAGTAATTAGAAAACTTCAGAGAAGCTACAGAACTGTATGTGAACAAAATGTTAAGAAATCGAACAACTTCAGAAAAGATATTAAAAAGATACTTAACGAAAATTATTTCTACGTTGTTCAGACAAGCCCATCTAACTGCCAGTACTATGAATCAAATGACTAGTTGCAATGATTAAGCAACATCGGCGCTCCCGAGAGTAGGCCCCAGCTATATTTCCGGTATGCAATCATCCGGAGAAGATCTACCGATAATTTTAACTATTTACTATTGTTCCTGGTCGGCAGTGACACTGACTTCTGTTTCACTGCGCGGTAGCATCTACTGCCCTCCTTATCACACGTGGTGAAGGTTTGAGTAAACACATTATTTGTTGTAAACTTACATTGTTGCTATTAAGTACGTTCACTTGTAAGACACACACACATATAAATATACTACTACTACTACTTGTCGGTTCATAACGTTCTCCGCCGTTTTCCGACTTCCAATCGCCACTTAGACCGGTTGTTCCATAGATCTTCTTCTATGGCCCTCTCTCTCAGTTCTTTATTTATTCCTTCGCTCCAACTTTTTCTCGGTCTACCTCGTTTTCTCTTTCCTTCTGGTTGCCACTTTAGTATTTCTTTTGGCATTCGTTGTTCGTCCATTCTTTGTAAGTGTCCGAACCAGATAAGTTGTTTTGTTGTTAGGTCATCTGTGATTGTTCGTTTGATTCCCATTATTTCTCTAATGCGTTCGTTGGTAATCCTTTCTCTTCTAGATCTTCCTGCGGCTCTTCTCCAAAAATCCATTTCCGTCGCTTTCAGCGTTGACAGTGTTCTTTCTTTCAGTGGCCATACCTCACAGCTGTATAAAGTGTTTCTTTTTACTATAGTCTCATATATCCTCTTTTTATTTTCTTTGCTGATGGATTGGTCCCATAAAATGGTGTTTAATATTGTGATGGCTTTTCTCCCTGACGTATTTCTCTCTCTTATGGCTTTGTCTAATGTTCCATCTTGTGAAATAGTGATACCTAGGTATTTGTAGTCACAGCAGTGCTTTATCGTAGTGTTATCGTCTAATATGAGATCTTTTTGTTCTGCTCCAATGCACAGGTATTCGGTTTTCTTTTTATTTACTTCTAGACCCCATATATCATACTCTTCAATTAATTTTCGTGCCATATAGTTTAAATCGTCATAATCTTGAGCCATTATTACTTGATCGTCTGCAAAGTTAAGCGTATATACCATAGTATTGGTGAGCGGTATCCCCATTGTCCTGCATTTTTGTTTCCATCTTTTTAAAGCACTTTCGAGGTATATTTTAAATAAAGTGGGAGACAAGCAACATCCTTGCTTTAATCCTTTTGATGTTATAAATCCTGTTGTTATTTGTGTCCCCGCTTTTATCTTTATTATTGGTTGGTTGTATAGCACTTTGACGGCTTTTATTAATTCTATATTAATATTCGTGCTTTCCATTGATTGCCACAGCTTCTTCAGTGGAACGCTGTCGTAGGCTTTCCGTAGGTCGACGAACAACATATGAATCTCTTGATTCCTTGCCATCTTTTTTTCTATTATCTGGGTTAAGGAGAAAATGTGGTCAATAGTGGATCGACCCGTACGAAATCCTGCTTGTTCTTCTGCTTCATAATACAAGTATTCTCTCTCGATTCGGTTCTTTAACACCTTTCCATATATTCGACTCATAGATCCGGTTACAGCTATTCCTCGGTAATTTTCACAATTATTTTTATCACCCTTTTTATATATAGTGCTAAGGTGTGATATCTTCCATTCCGTAGGGATTTCGCTTGTGTTTATGCATTCTTGAAAAAGTTGTCGAAGACATTCGTACAATTTGTTCGTTCCGTACTTAAACAATTCTCCGGGTATATCTCCTGGTCCGGGTGCTTTGTTCCTCTTCAGCTGTTTACATACATTTTTAATTTCCTCTGTTGTTAATCTTATTGGCGAGCCAACTATTGAAATTCTATCTTGGTTTTGATTTCTACGTTCCTGAAATTCGACTCTATTCTCTACCAAAAGTCCTTTGAAATACTCTTCCCAGTCTTCAGGTTTTATGCTCTGTATTACTTCTTTATTCTTTTCTTTTCTCAATTTTTTTATCAGTTTCCAGCTTTCTGTGCTTCTGGTTCCTCCTAGATAAGTATTTATTCGTTGGCAGTTTCTTTCCCAAGACTCGTTCTTCTTCTTAGAGATTTTCCTTCGTACTTCTGCTTGTTTTTCCTTATATTTTATTTTGTCTTGTAATGATTTAGAACTTAAATATTGTTGGTATAGTTGTCTTTTACATTTTATTTCTTCCTCTATTTCGTTATCCCACCAGTATGGTTTGTTTACCTTGGGTTTTATGTAGTATCCCATTGCTTCAAATGCTGCTTCGTGTAAACAGTTTTTTATATGTTTATATAGCTGGTCGATATTCTTGGGGGCGGGAATTTGTAGCTTCTTATCCAATCTATTTTTAAATAAGTCTTGGGTACTTTCTTCAATTAGGCTTCTGATGTTGTATCTTCGTTCCTGTATCTTTTCTGTTGTGTTTATGTCTATGCGTGTTTCTCTCTGTGGTCTTCGGATTGGGAAGTGTATTTTTGAACGTAATAAATAGTGATCGCTACCGCATGTTGAGCTTCTCTGAACTCTTACATCTTGTACTCTTAGTCGGGTTTTTTGTTTTGTTACAATATAATCGATTATTGATTTTATGTTTCGTGTTTCCTGAGTCCATGTATAGCTGTGTATCAGTTTATGTGGAAAGTACCCATTTAATATTCTGAGTTGATTCTGGTTGCATAAATCTATGAATCTTTCACCATTGTTGTTCATGGTGTTGTCTCCGTATTTTCCTACTATTTCATCCGCATCTTTTCTTCCTACTCTACTGTTAATATCCCCTATTAATATTACTTCCCGCGATTGACTTATTTTCGATATTTCTTCGTGAAGCTGTTCAAAAAATGCGTCTTTTACGTTGGCTAGTGCGTCGTTATTTATTGCGTATACGCCCATGATTGTTAGTTTATTTCGAAGCTTATGTCGTCTTTGTTGTGCCGTCCTATTCCGAGGCGTGTGATTGGGTTTTTTAACATTTTTATGTTTTTTACAAGTACTGGGGAGTTAGCCCAATGCCTTAACCCCCAACCTGGAGGACCAGGGGTTTGGGTTCAGAGTCTCCCTCTCCTAGACGAATTGCGGGATCTACCGCTAACGGGTTTCGTCCACCCTTTTTAATTTTATACGAACCCTAAAATCGGGGGTCGCCACTTCCGCCATACACACCGTACTGAAGATGTTCTTCTCCGCCGTGGATACCGTTGTGGTCTTCATCCGTGACCCTGGATAAGGGACCCTAATCAGGTACTAGTTTCCCGGGTCAGGAAACTCCTGGAATCTGCGGAGGGCAGGGATTGATTCATTTTCCCTGGTAGGACTGTCCAAAGGAGTTCCTACCCGCTACCCGCATATAAATATATATATATATATATATATATATATATATATATATATATATATATATATAGTAAACTCTTAAATATTGGGGAAATCTGCAAGAAATACTCTAATGTGTATCAATTGTTTCGCCGAACGTTTTCGCCAAAGAGAATTAATTTGGCTTCTTCAGGGCTGAAAGAGAATAAATTATAATTAGCTACCATATATTATCTATTAAAACATTATTGATCTTACCGTAACTTAGAATTGTAGAGTTAGTATATTAAAAAACTTTGCTAGTAACATAGTGGTGTTTTTTGTTACTATGTGCAAAAAAAGTTTTTTATAAGAATTGAAATGTATGGTAGCTTCGAACTTGACACGTAAAGGCTTACCCAAGGTTAATCGAAAAACCCAATGCAACTACATTTAAAAGGAGGTAATTCTTTGAAATGTCGGCAATAACTAAATTTTTGATTTTAAATAGTTAAAAGTGAGGTTCTGTTTAAGCCAGAACGCAAGCGCTGACAACTTCATTATAATTGGTATGAATCTTTATGTCGTTAAGGTTCATTGGTAAAAACGAATGAATTTAAATCCCAGTAAGGGAAATATTATTTTGATTTTCTTTATTTAATTATATTATATTGTTCATGTATTATTGAATCTTATTGAGACGTATCTAAGAAAAGCAAGGGAATGTTATATATTTTTTGTTAATGAAAATTAATTATAAAGGTATGTTAGTTGTTAATGGATATATCAGTCAAGTTAGTAATCTGTGATATAGTATTGTTCTTGGTATCTGATTTAAGTAACAGGTGGTATATATCGCTTAGATTCTTGATGTCACTCTTAACATTAATGGAGAAATCGTTAAGAAAAATATAAGACATTTCAATGAACTCTCTTTTAGATTTATTGTTCTCACGGTGGAGAATTGTGGTGTTGGTATAGTCCATGAGATGACCAGTGGAATGGACATGTTTGGCTAATGCACAACGGTCAGGGTGAAGTCGAGAATCACTTTTGTGTAGTGTAATACGTGATTTTAATAATTGAGATGTTTGACCGATGTAGGAATTGTTGCAAGAGAGACATGGAATGTTGTAGACAATATTACTAAGCCTATCTATGGGAGTCTTATCTTTTATCTTAGAATAAAGATTATTAATTGTTAGGGCTGATCTACAAGCTACATTAAGTTTAATGTTGTTATTATTATTGCCAAAGCTATTTTCAACACTTTTCAGAATCCTTGTTAACCCCGGAGTGATATCTCTGAAATATGGTAATGAAAAATATTTGTTTATAGGAGTATCAGAGACTGGGTTCCCACTTAAGACATCAGGATCAGCATTGTTAGTCGCGAAGGAAGGTGAAATATCTTCGTCATGGATAGTATTAAACAAAATCTTATTAACTAATGGTGTTGGATAAGCGTTTGAAATAAAAAGTTTCTGTAGGATTTGTAGGTTTTTTGTATGAAATGAAGGATCTGACAGTTTTGTTACTCTATTTTTCATCTGTTTGATTAAGTTGACTTTGGTAGAATTATTATGGTATGAGTTGTAGTTAAGGTATCTACCAGAATGGGTCGGTTTTTGATACCAATCTATTTTGATGTTGTTGGTTTCCCTGATCATCCTTATGTCGAGAAAGGGGACGGACCAATTACCATCTTCCCTCTCTATAGTGAACTGGATGTAGGGGTCATAACCATTAAAACGTTCTGGCGTAAACAGAACCTCACTTTTAACTATTTAAAATCAAAAATTTAGTTATTGCCGACATTTCAAAGAATTACCTCCTTTTAAATGTAGTTGCATTGGGTTTTTCGATTAACCTTGGGTAAGCCTTTACGTGTCAAGTTCGAAGCTACCATACATTTCAATTCTTATAAAAAACTTTTTTTGCACATAGTAACAAAAAACACCACTATGTTACTAGCAAAGTTTTTTAATATACTAACTCTACAATTCTAAGTTACGGTAAGATCAATAATGTTTTAATAGATAATATATGGTAGCTAATTATAATTTATTCTCTTTCAGCCCTGAAGAAGCCAAATTAATTCTCTTTGGCGAAAACGTTCGGCGAAACAATTGATACACATTAGAGTATTTCTTGCAGATTTCCCCAATATTTAAGAGTTTACTATTTAACTAATCTGCAAAGATTAAATTTCTTTTCTATATATATATATATATATATATATATATATATATATATATATATATATTTATATATATATATATATATATATATATATATATATATATATATATATATATATATATATACTGGCAAAATTACCGGAACACCTTAAAAATGGGACATGTTAGATGTCTCGAATTTCCTAAACCTGTTGTCAGATTTTAGTGATTTTTTTAGTATGTTATAGTTATATTATTTAAGAATATCGATGTAATAATATTGTTGCTAGACAGGTCAATGTCATTTTATACCGGGTGTAACAATCATACTGTGTTTTTTCCTTAAAGTTCGGTTGACCCCTTTTTTGATTCATTTGCTTGAGTTTGATAATAAAAAAGTTAGGTACGTTAACAACTAGTCATGTTTTTCATTAATAAATCCTCATTTTCTGCTTAGTTTAATAAACAAGCCTAAAGTAATTTAATACACACACCGGCAAATTTAAAGGAACAAGTTATTAATGCAATATTTCTTTATATTTGTATTTTATAGACTATATCTACATAGCTTTGAATGCTCCTTGTCATAAGAAAGTCTTAAATGTCAAAATGTTAAATTAATTTGTTTATTTGTATTGTGTTTTACATTTTACAGTCGGTTTGTCTGTTGATAACGAGTACAAACTTGTATTTAATTGATAAGTTAATTTGTTTGAGTTTGTTGGATGTGATTTTTCTTTTGATTTGTTCTAATCAGTGGTGTTCTTATTGCAAAGAGTAAGTAAAAATGGGTGATTTAATACCGACTGATATTGCTAGGGCCGTAACAATGATCGAAAATGGTCGAAGGTACAGGGAAGTTGCTGGAATATTTGGTAAATCACCATCAACCATCCATCGTTGTGTAAGTCGTTGGAGACAAACCGGGGAGTATGTAAGAAGAAGGGGACAAGGTAGAAAACGTTTAACCACGGTTCTTGAGATATTTACAAGTTTTAATTTGTAATTTAACATGCCTATCGAGGCTTGTTAGTCTCGTGCAAATTTCCGATTCACTCAGGTGCAAATTTTTAAAGTCGAACGCGCGTATAGAAGTATAACTTCAAAAACCAACAACTCGGATTATGTTGTAAATTTTCATTTTAATTTAAAATTTAGCATTTTTGCGTATATTACATATATTTAATAAAATTAACGTGGGGTTTTTAAATATTTCAAAAATAAAAAGGAAATTCATATTGGGATTCGAACTCACATACACCAGCGTATGAACCAAACACGTAAAATATTTGCCAATTAGACATGACACAAACGTATTTCAAAATTGACAGTTCTCGGTCATACAGTGATTTATTGAGATTATTATTTTGAAATACAAAAGACTAAAATAATTATGAACATTTAATAAATAATACAAAACATATCACATAAATAATAATATTAATTAATATTATATTATATATATTTATATATATATATATATATATATATATATATATATAATATATATAATATATATAATATATATAATATATATAATATATATAATATTAAATATATATACAAAAGGAACATTTTTATTCTCGAGAGAGGAAGAGAAAAAATATATCTTCTGTCTCTCTCTTACTCATTATCTTGCATATGTAATGATTTCACCGATTCACTCCCGTACAAATTTCCAACGTGGAGCGCGCGTATAGAAGTATAACTTCAATTACAAGCGGTAAACAAGGTATATTGGTTACAACGTACTGCATTATAAGTTCAACAGGTTTGTAAATTTTACCGAAGTATGGCTTGCTACAATACTTAGCTTATTCCCTAATGTTTTAGGAACTGCACTACCCCCTGTCATGATCTTCACAAGAGTTAATTTTAAGCATCACATGTTAAACGGAGCACTTGCTACTACATGTTATGTGACATTTTATACAACACTTGAACAGTCCCAAAAGAAATCTAACATTACCGATCTTGTATAATCAAGAAAGCCACTTCTCCATTGACACTAAATCTAGCAAAAGACAACGGAGTTGAGATGCTCACTTTACACATGGTTCCAACAAATTATAGACATTAGATATGGCTGTTTATGCTCCATTTAAAACATACTGTACAGTGCTATAACATAAAAGGAGTAAATTGCTCTCTCTAAAAGCTCCAAGGGAAAATTAACAAAGAGTACTTCAGCTGTTGCACTATCATTATACAAAAAAGGGTGTACATATGTGAAATTATAAATATAATTTCAGTGTATGAGGACTGTATTAACAGGGCTGGTTCAGAATAATTAGGATAGGTAATAAAGGGTTATACAGGTAATAGCAAATCAAGTTTATACAAAGTCTTACCAATATTTTTGCCCCACACACTAGCGGTATTTACAGGCTTACACTCGAGGTTGTTTTTCATACGCGGAATCTGTTTTTGTACCGGTTTCTGAACACGTGTTTCGCGGTACTAACACCGAGATCACGAGATATAGCACATTTGCGTCTATACACGATTTAAAACAGTATTTGCGGCATTTTTCACGTAACTATAAGCGGGATAGAGAGAATTAGTTAGCGGCAGTCAACACTAGAGAGAACACCCCTGTGCCAACGACAGTCAACAGGGAAGAGAGAGCGTCCGTTCTCAGCGCTAGACAACAGGCAAGAGAGGTACGTCTGTACCAAGCTATAGGTAACAGGCAAGAGAGTGACTCTTCTTCTCGATAAGCAAAAGGTAAGAGAGAGTATACATCTGCCTAGGTTGCCTACGTCAACAATCAAGTCTTTCTTGTTGCTATTTTAAAACTGTCTGCTGAAAAAATTGAACAATCATTATCGAGTGACACCGGCTCTAATTCATTTGTGCCTGATCTCTCAGATGCCGAATCATTCACAGATTTTAAGTTTGGTCTTTATCAGGATTTCCTGAGGTCAATTCTTATGTGCTGGTGGAATTTCGTAATAAAAAATCAGTTTTTTATGTAGTGAAAATTATTGACGTAAACGACAACGATTCAAAGTCACATTTTTGCATCATAGTGCTAAAAGTAAAAACACATTTTTGTGTCCCACTATTGAGGAGATATCGCATATTAATAAAAGTGACGTCAAATGTGTGTTGCCACCAATTCTTAATTGCGAAGGTACAAAACGTCAGAAGTCCTTTATTTCATTTGGCGTCAAGTTCGATAATATAGACATTCGTTGAGAATTTTGACTTTAACCCGTTTTGTTGAAGTATGTATACATGTTATATGTCATTTGATATTTTGACATATACAGGGTGTTTCAAAAAAAGGTAACCCCGTCTCTAGGGTAGGTAAAAAACTTAATATACAATATAACTTTTTTAAGAGTATAATTAATAATCAAAATTTCAAGTAAACTTAAACATCATTCAATTTTACATGAAAAAGGTACTCTTGGTAAAACTCGATACTGTGTACCGTTTTCGGAATATTTTGATTTGAAAATTATGAAGTAATAATTGATGCTGGTATAAAATAGTTAGTAATTAAACAAAACTCACAAAAGAAAAGAACATAAAATAAAATTCAATTACAGTAAGTTTTCAAAATGCCCTCCGTTTTCGCGAATACACAAGTCTATTCTTTTTTCTAAAGATTCCATTAACCTTCTAAACGGTAGGGGATCAGCTATGATGTCATTAAATTGACGTTGAATTCTTTCTTCCAATTCTTGGCGTGAAGTTACCTCTGTAGCATAGACTTTTTCCTTAATATACGACCAAACTGCGTAGTCCAAAAGGTTAAAATCGCATGACCGAGGAGGCCAATGAATCGGAGCTTCTGCACCTCTACCAATCCATCGATTCGGAAAATGATTACTCAACCAATTACGACACCTTCTATAAAAGTGTGGTGGGGCTCCATCGTGCATAAAAAATAAAGATCTTCGATGGTTTAGCGTTAAATCTTCTAATATCTCGAATAAGGAATTGTTTAAAAAATCAAGATATATATCACCATTTAAATTTCCAGGTAGAATATGATAACTTATTAATTTGTTACCTAAAGTTGCTGCCCAAACATTAACTTTAAATGAGTGTTAGTAATGTGATATCCTTTTGACTCGTGGATTCTCATTACACCAGTAGTGTCCATTATGGGAGTTAAACATACCTTTTCGCTTAAAGGTGGTCTCGTCCGTAAAAAGAATGCATTTTAAAAAATTTAGATTGTGGGCTGTCCTTTGTTGCAATGTTTCACAAAAATCCACTCTAACCGGTAGATCATCTGGCAAGAGCTCTTGGACTTATCTGTAATGATAAGGATGTAATTGCTGTACTTTCAGTATCCTCCAAGTACTTGAAGAAGAAGTATTTATTTGTCTTGCTATATTCCTTACGCTAACTGTTGGATCTTGATCAAGTAAATTTAAAATATTTTCTTTATTAATTGTTCTTGTTGTTCTTGGTCTACCAGAATTTATTTTATTTGGTCTCACATTCCCAGTTTCTCGACAACGTCGTTCAACGGCTCTAAATGTTTTTTTACTTGGTAAGTTTCTTCTAGGAAACTTTTCTGCATAACGTGTCGCAGCTGCACTAGAACATCCTAAACATTGGCCTAAGGTTAATAACATGTCAGTGTATTCAACATTTGAGTACATTTTGATTTGATTTTACAAATAACAAGGTTTCAAAACTCTAATTATTGTTGATTTATCGTCATAACAATCAATAAATGTCAGATTTCCATGGCACACTTGGAGAAAATAGAGGTATACCTATTAGAACTTTATCATTACTACCAGCATCAAATATTACTTCATAATTTTCAAATCAAAATATTCCGAAAACGGTACACAGTATCGAGTTTTACCAAGAGTACCTTTTTCGTATAAAATTGAATGATGTTTAAGTTTACTTGAAATTTTGATTAATAAATATACTCTTAAAAAAGTTATATTGACTAATACTTAGTACGATCCGTGTAACTAGCGCCCTCTATGAAAATCAGATACAAAACCAAATTCATGGGATGTATCAGCTTCCAAAACATATTCGTATAAAATTTCATTAAAATATTGCCAGTAGTTTCGGCAAAATCGTAAAAAATGCGTAAAATGTTTTTTTTTAACGCCCTGTATCTTGAAAACGGATGGCGTTACAAAAATTTTTTACTAAGCAAACCCCAATTATTTTTCAGTTTTTTACCTACCCTAGAGACGGGGTTACCTTTTTTTGAAACAACCTGTATAACAAATGTTTTAAAGAATTTTAGTTGTTTTGGAATTGTCTCAAGCTAGCCCACAACTTGGGACAGGTTGAGACAAAAAAGTGTATTTAAAAATAAATTATACAAAAAAGTATAAAAAATGTCTCAATGTGGGCGACTTTCCCCTACGGTCGAAGCGTCAATTTGTACATTGCGCATGAATCAGTCGTAGCTGTTTAAATAATTCCACTATCTTTTACAAGTTCTATCTTCTTTTCTTTTGACTTTTTTTTTTTGTTACATCTCTCTTGTTAATTAAAATCTGAAACTGCTCACAATAAAAAAGACCAGATAGTTATAGCGAAGTAAATATCTGCACTGTATTCTTAAGCTTATGTAACAAAACCTAATAAAATAGTTGACAAATTCGCAATTTTATAGGTTCTTCATAATTTGAAGTGGCGAAAGAATTGGTCTTATTAGATACAGTTATTTGTATCAGAGCCACAATTTGATTCACTACGCTGGTTGTAAAAAGAGAAAAAGCCGCCAACTTCGGTGGGCTGCTAGTTGCTCAATAACCATTATCGCCTTTCAGAAATTTACCCCAAAATGTTGTATAAAAGTTTTTTCTCTAATTTTCTGGTAATTTTACGTTTGGATGCCTCCGAGTGGAAATGCCAGGTGGAGCTTTTTAACAAGAGCGTGAGGGCTATTATTTCGAGATGGGATATTGTTAGACTCTCAAAATGGTTTTATATATTATTGGTGATCTGCTTTTCAATTGTTCATTCTTGTCTGTTTATGTACTTATTTGATGGAAAACAATTCTGAATTGCATTTGTTGTTGGATTAGAATCGTTATAAATATGATTTTAAAAAGAGCAAAAACTACAGTTGGGTGGTCTTTTAGGATTCACTCACTTGTATTGTAATTATGTAATCAATACATGTTAACGTCTTTTCAACTTAAATTGTAAAATAAGAATTTATTTTCACTTTTGAAGAAAATACATTCTCAGCTTTTGAAACTAAATGATTGTATACAACTGGATGTACCTCGAGATAATGTAATAATAATAATGTCATTTTATTTTATAACACAATATTGATTTTATTATTTTATATTCTAGCTATTGCTTTATCTGCCTCAGTATAATGGCACGTAAAGAAGAAGACCTCCGCGTCGAAGGTTGGCAATTATCACTGCTATTCTAACTTTTGACAATACAGCCCGAAAGAGTTCAGTTGAGCTACATCCAAACCATTCTCTGAGGTTTCTCAGCCAGGACATTCTTCTTCTACCTATGCTGAGCTTTCCTTGAATCTTTACCTGCGTTATTAGTTTTAGGAATTCATATCTGTCACCACGTGTTATATGACCCAGATATTGTAGTTTTCTTATTTTGATGGAATCCAGTATCTCCCTGCTGTTCTCTATTCTTCTTAGTACTTCTTCATTGGTTATTCTGTCTGTCCAGGAGATTCTCAGCATTCTTCGATATGTCCACATTTCAAATGCTTCCAATTTATTGAGACATTGCTTATTTAAAGTCCATGTCTCCACATCATACAAAAGAACAGAAAATACATAACACTTAAGTACTCGTTTTCTAAGATTTAGGCTGAGGTCTCTACAACATAATATTTGTTTCATATTATTGAATGTACTTCTAGCCTTTTCTATTCTAACTCTAATTTCTTTGGTATAATCGTTTGTTTCATTAATGTTTGCCCCTAAATAGTGATAATTCTGAACTCGTTAAATAGTAATAATGTTGATAGAAGCGATTCTTTAGGTAATATACCTATTCTGTATATGATATTAAATAATTCGATAATAACATGTATATTGCAGTCGTCAATAAGTTGCAATATTTCTGTCGATGTTTCGTCTGGTCCTACTGCTTTTCCAGTTTTTAATTCTTTCATTGTGTGTTTTACTTCACTTTCTGTTATTTCTGGTCCGTCTCTTCAACAAAATATTCGTTATCTATTTTGTCTCGTTTGTCGTTAAACATCTGTTCTATACAGTTTGCCCATACCATCAATTTGTTTTCTATATCCATTACTGTGTCTCCCTTTTCATCAACTAGTCTATTTTGTTTGTATTCTGGTCTTCTAGTTAATTCTTTTATTTTCCTGTGTAAATTAAAGCTGTCATGTTTATTTTGTAGCATTTCTATTTCATCACATTTTTAATTACTATTTAAATGGGAATAAGCCACAATTAAAGGTTAAAATACGTTTATTGACATTTCAATTTCCACTTCGGAAATCGTTCTCAAAATACAAACATTAGTAAATTAAACAAATTTTGTTTTTTGTTACTTAGTGAAAAATTCTTCTAATAATTTAATTTTATCTGACTCATCTATATTGACAATTCAGACATACCTTATACATTTTAAAGTAGACGACTTTAAAATGATATTACCAATATTGTTGAGTTGCGTTCCTGGGACGACTTTACTTATAAGATAGTTCATTCGATTACATGAAATCAACTTTAACTTGAGAATATCCGTCAGAAAAGATCATAACATGTAATTCGTCTTTAAAAAGACAAATACATGCCATGATGACAGTAAAATTCTCCTGTTAGTGATTCCATAGTAAATTATGAGGGAAAAACCAGGAAAAAACCTCATAATACTATCCCGACATGGTAAGTATTTGGTCGTGCATTTAGTTTACCTTCAATAAACACCAAATTCCGATTTTATATGTTTGTTATTTAAAAAACATAAATGATGTATTCTCTATATGTTACTGACTTACCAATACTGGTATTTTCCTTTTAATAACTTCCTCTTTCAATATGGGTAACCAGATCCTACTACATTCTGCCGAGGAATTCGCGACACAATTGGTCTCATTTAGCATAATTAGAGCCGCTTCTTTGATTTTTCTCTTTTTACCATCCGTTTCTTTTAGGATTATATTTAAATCATTCCATTGAATCCTATGTTCATTATCCCATGCGTGTTTACATATTTGAGATCTATCAAATTCTCTATTTTTAATATAGGATTGATGTTCACTTATTCTAACATTTAATGGTCTTGATGTTTCACCTAAATAAAACTGATTGCATTCACAAGGTATTTTATAAATGCAATTCTCTGTCATTTCTTGTTCATTGTTAGGTTTGGTTTTGGACAAAATAGATCTCAAAGTGTTTGTTGTTTTAAATGTTGTTGAAATGTTGAATTTATTTCCTATCCTTTTAAGCTTTTCCGATAATCCTTTTATGTATGGTATTGTTATTTTCCTCGTATTATTCCTTGCATATGCTGTAGGATCTCGTTCTAAGTTGTTTTGTTCTATTCGATCGATTGTTGAAAATTCCTTATTTATAAACGATAAAGGATAATCATTTTTTAATAAAACAGATGTTAACAAATGTTTTTCCTCCAAGAACGAATTTTCGTTAGAACAAGTAATTTTGGCTCCATCGTATAAGGATTTAATAATTCCCTTTTTAATATTAAATTGTGATTTGATTTGAAATTTAAATATCTGTTGGTGTGTGTTGGTTTTCTATACACCTGAGTTTCGTATCCAGTATCGTTCTTAGAGATTAAAACATCCAGAAAAGGTAATGTGTTATTATATTCCTTTTCCATATTAAATGTTATTGTCTCTTCTTTTATTTAGGTGAAACATCAAGACCATTAAATGTTAGAATAAGTGAACATCAATCCTATATTAAAAATAGAGAATTTGATAGATCTCAAATATGTAAACACGCATGGGATAATGAACATAGGGTTCAATGGAATGATTCAAATATAGTCCTAAAAGAAACGGATGGTAAAAAGAGAAAAATCAAAGAAGCGGCTCTAATTATGCTAAATGAGACCAATTGTGTCGCGAATTCCTCGGCAGAATGTAGTAGGATCTGGTTACCCATTATGAAAGAGGAAGTTATTAAAAGGAAAATACCAGTATTGGTTAGGCAGTAACATATAGAGAATACATCATTTATGTTTTTTAAATAACATACATATAAAATCGGAATTTGGTGTTTATTGAAGGTAAACTAAATGCACGATCAAATACTTACCATGTCGGGATAGTATTATGAGGTTTTTTCCTGGTTTTTCCCTCATAATTTACTATGGAATCGCTAACAGGAGAATTTTACTGTCATCATGGCATGTATTTGTCTTTTTAAAGACGAATTACATGTTATGATCTTTTCTGACGGATATTCTCAAGTTAAAGTTGATTTCATGTAATCGAATGAACTATCTTATAAGTAAAGTCGTCCCAGGAACGCAACTCAACAATATTGGCAATATCATTTTAAAGTCGTCTACTTTAAAATGTATAAGGTATGTCTGAATTGTCAATATAGATGAGTCAAATAAAATTAAATTATTAGAAGAATTTTTCACTAAGTAACAAAAAACAAAATTTGTTTAATTTACTAATGTTTGTATTTTGAGAACGATTTCCGAAGTGGAAATTGAAACGTCAATAAACGTATTTTAACCTTTAATTGTGGCTTATTCCCATTTAAATAGTAATTAATTTAAAATGCCACAAGAAAATAGCTTCAGAACAACATCACATTTTTCTTTTAACCAATTTTCTTTTGCTATTCGAATTTGTCGCCTTATTTCGTTTTGTGTTAGCTGGTACAATGATTTATTTTTGTCCTTATTTACTCTTCTTTTGTTCATCAAGTTTAGTATTTCCTCCCTCATCCAATCTTTTTTCTTTTCTTTGGTTTTGCCTAGATACGTTTTTGAAGGTTCTATTAAGTCAGCCTTTATTTTTTCCCAGTTTTTGTTGATGTTTTCTTTATTGCATTCCTCTTCAATCTGTACGGTGTTTAGACGTCTATTTATTTTTTCTTTGATATTTTCTCTGATTTCTGGATCTCTTAGTGCATTATATCAGTTTTTTCTTTTTTTGCTGACTTCTCTATGCTTTTTATTTTTATTTGTCATATGTGCTACTAAGAGATTATGGTTAGATGCTATATCTGCTCCAGGTTGTGTTTTGACTGCAGTAATACTATTCCGATATCTTTCTTTGATCATTATGTAATCTATTTGATTTCTCATTAGCTAATGTTCGTTATCTCTTGGCGATTTCCACGTGTACAAACGTCTATTAGGTAATTCAAAGAACGTGTTTGTAACAATCATATTATTATCTTGGCAGAATTGTATCAACCTATCTCCTCTTTTATTTCTATTACCTAAGCCAAAATTTTCCACTACGTTGCTTGTGCTACCCTTTCCAATTTTGGTGTTCAGGTCACCCATTATTCTTGGTCTCCAATATCCATGATCAGTACACGTCTGATTACTCTGTCTTCTCATTTCGTGATGATTCGACTAGGGATACCTTACGATCTTTTTTACAGTGGTTTCCCGTTGCCTTCTGTATTCTTATGCCGTTGGCTAATGTCTTAGCTCATCCGCCTTTAGGGCCAGTTTCCCAACCCTAGGACAAAGGAGTGCCCTGCCACTTACCAGCTCATCCGCAAGGAGCCGTTGGCCAATAAATGGGGGGATTGCTTATACCGGCAATCTCTCGGATGTCAGAGCCTCGTTTGTTATCTGGCAGGATGCACCGAGGAGTCAGGATCAACACCATTACACGAGCAAGTGAGGTTGACATTTGGATCGGAGAGGCTATACGTTGCGCATCACTATCCCTTACATCCCCCTGTATTATTAGTTAGAGTTAATTTGTATAAAATGAGGAGCAAAAATTCAAATGAAATTTTAAATATTATTGTTTAAGTGGCTAATAATGAATATACAAATATATTAGTTGGCCTGCTGTACAATTATTTTGTAAATAACATTATAATATTGTACTTACTGATTATTTAAATTTATAAATCATCCTCATCGTCATTAAATTCACTACCGCTATCATTATGTAAATCTATAATCACTGGATTAATTTCAATAATTCTAGTTTCCCGGATCCACCACTCCTATATTAATTTTTCATTATTTATTTACAGTTTTGGCTCATATTTCTGGAGTTACAGTTTTAAGAGCTTCTTGCCACATTTCTCTAACTACATCGTCACTGTATCCACTACATCCAACGTGATTATCATAATACGTTTTACATATAGCCCAAATGTGTATGATGGGATTAAATTGGCAGTGATACGGCGGTAACCGTAGTACTTGGTGTCCATAACTTGATACAATCTGGTCAACTATATAAAATGTTGGTTTTTCATTACATTTCGAAATTTCCAGTAAATCTGATTTGCAGGGGTATTCCGGAAAATTGATATTATTTTTAACTAACTAATTTTTTATGCTCGGTACGTTCCATGACTGTTTTGTTTTTTTTTTCTCCAAAATCTCCGAATGGTAAGGTGCATTATTTAAAACTATAACTGACGGCTTACTCAGACTAGGTAACAGTTTCTCCTCAAGCCATTTAACAAACATATCTGCATTTATGTTTTCATGTTAATCAGCAGATTTTGATTTTGAAGAAAAAAAGCGTTTTCTATAAAGCCTTCTTTCCCTCCTGCATGAAGAATGATGTGTCTTTTGCCTTCGCTATCTGTGTGTTTTATTGATTTTATGCTGTCGTCTTGCCAAATTCTTTTAATTCCACCCATTGCAAATATCCATGTCTCATCTAAGTATACGAATGTTGCGTTTTCAGATTTAAGTCTAGTGTATGCTCTCAAAAATTTAATTCTTTTGTGAACCACACTACTCCTTTCGTATAAAAGTAAACTATTATTTTCTTTTTTGAATTTAAATCCTAAATCACTCAACATTTTCCAAAGGCTAGTCCTCTTAATTTCAAAAACTTTTTTTTCTCTTATTTTGTCCAATAAAGTATCTAAATTAACAAGTTGATTTTTTTTGCGCATTCGATACAAAATATTGTGAATTTCAAATTGTTCTCCATCAGGTAAGTCAATGCTCCTAGAATGTTTACGAGTTCTTTTCTTGTCTTCGTGATACTCAGTCACAGTAAGATCCCCTTGAGAATCTCTGAAACTCTTCATTACAGTTTTTAGCTTACTTTCATTTATCCC
Organism: Diabrotica undecimpunctata; assembly: GCF_040954645.1. Classification (NCBI taxonomy): domain Eukaryota; kingdom Metazoa; phylum Arthropoda; class Insecta; order Coleoptera; family Chrysomelidae; genus Diabrotica; species Diabrotica undecimpunctata. The sequence continues at coordinate 116,577,687 of NC_092811.1, forward strand.
CAGTGTGTCACAAACGCGTTAATTTATACATAATGTTGACTGTAATGGTCCACCATTGTCTCTTTTCATGGTAAAGTATTTATACACATTCGCAATTAATTCATCAATATCCAAGTTACGTCTAGGTATGATGGTCACTTGAAACTACACGTTTGAATTACAATATAGTAATTTTAGATCAATATGACAGAAACATTTTAACTGTTGTGCTTGAGAGATAAAATATAATATTAGATCCTTTGTAAGCACATTACTCAAGTTAGCCTAATGATCATTAGGAATGCCGATTGTAATTTAATTAAGTTTGATAAAAAGTTTAGAAATGGTTGGAAACCGTACATAAACAAATTAAAATGTTTCCCACAATTATTTTTTGAAAATAAAAAGTTAAATATAAACTCATGGATACAAATATCGAATATTTTAAAATTTTTTAATCCATTTTTTGTAGTCACTGTTATTTCAAAATAATTTTAGATTACTGATTTTACTCATATAGTAGGCTGATGTACTCAATTGGTTTGAAATATTTTGACGTTTATTTTGACGTTTATTCAGCGTTTAGTGTCATTCGTACATTTTATCATAAAAAACCTTTTTCACGTAAATGAAAAACCATAGTAATTCGTTACTATTTAAATGGGAATAAGCCACAATGAAAGGTTAAAATACGTTTATTGACGTTTCAATTTCCACTTCGGAAATCGTTCTCAAAATACAAACATTAGTAAATTTTATTTGAGAACGATTTCCGAAGTGGAAATTGAAACGTCAATAAACGTATTTTAACCTTTAATTGTGGTTTATTCCCATTTAAATAGTAATTAATTTAAAATGCCACAAGAAAATAGCTTCAGAACATAGCAATTCGGTTATTTTTAGTTTAATCTATTAAGTTTAATTAAATATTGTTTTGATTCAAGTAAGTTTAAAACAAATATGCCACCAATTCGACACTGCGATAAAGCCCAAGCAGCACAGATTGTAATTTTGTACGAGGAAACGTATTTGCGTCCGTGCGTGCGATATTTTTTTGTTTACAAAATATCGCACGTTTGTTTTTTTAAACAAAAAAATATAGCACAGAGTCTTAGGAGTAGTCAATCTACAGTTTCAAATATTTTAAAAAGGTACCATGAGACAGGCAATTTTGTACGAAGGCCTGGTCAAGGACGCCCAAGGTGCACAACCGCAATTGATGAAAATTTTTTGGTTCTTAATTCTACAAGAAATCGCTCATTGACATCAATGCACCTCAGAAATGGGCTAATAAATGCCAGACAAGTTAATGTGAGTTCAAAAACAGTTGGACGAAGATTAAAAGAAGCAAACTTAACGCCAAGATGCCCTGCAAAAGTTCCACGTCTTCTCCAAAATTATAAAGCTCGTCGTTTAGAATTTGCAAGAAGACATATTCATTGGAATATCGACAACCGGAAAAATGTTCTTTTCACTGATGACACCATAATAATATTATATAAGCCAGATGGTCGAAACCACGTCTACAGAAGAGTTGGAGAACGATTCGCCATCTGCAATCTTGCCCAGACCGTTAGTTTTGGAGGTAGTGGCATAATGCTTTGGGGAGGTATTAGTTGGAAGGGAAGCACCGAACTTGTGGAAGTGATTGGATGGATGACTGGTGATGCTTTCGTTCAAAATATCTTGCAAGATCATGTTTTGCCATACGTTAGTTACATAAGATTTGACAGATTCCTGTTAATGCACTATAATGCTAGACCGCATACCGCTGCCATGGTAAGTAATTATCTTGATGAGATCCAAATCCGAAGATTGGATTGGCCACCATTTAGTCCGGATTTAAATCCAATAGAGCACATATGTGGGATAAGCTAAAAAGCCACATACGATAAACAAATCCTGTTCCAAATACGATAGAGCAGCTTCAGCTTACTGCACAGGATAATTGGAATGCAATTTCACAAGGATATGCCCAAAATTTACTTGCAAGCATGCCGAGAAGGATGCAAGCAGTAATACGAGCTAGAGGGGATAATACTCGTTACTTGTTTCAATTAAAACGACTTGTTTAAGCAATTTAAGTTAGCATTTAAATTTAGTATAAAAAAACCTCATTTATTTAGCATTAAGCAATTTTTTTTTCGCAATTTTCTCCACATAAAAACCTAAAATTGTTGATAATGTTGATTAAACATTGTTAAAATAAACTCTTTTTCATAATAAACAACTTGATTGACCAGAATTTATTTTTAAAAAAGAAAAATCAGAAAATTACAAAATATTCGATATTTTTTTCCATGAGTGTATTTACCAAAACCATAACTTTAAGCTGTAATCGCAGACGTCTCAAAAACGGTACACTCTAACAGACATAATGGTCAATCTAATCACCACTATTTAAATGGACAAAATGTTCTAGTTTACTCCGAAGTATTTTTTAACAAAAATTAAAAGTGATATTTTAGTACCTACTTTATTTATCTACTTTGAATATAAATTATCCTTAGCACGGTAGAAATTGTTTCAAAAAAAAATTATAAAACAAGTAGGTGAAAGAAATTTACGTTATACAGTGGAACCTCGATTATCCGTCTGTGTATTAACCGTCACCTCTGTTAACCGTCAAGGTCCACACATAAGTTATATTGACTATTGAGCATTGCGATAAGCCAAAGGAAATTCGTTGAAATGTACACGTGCAGTTATGCCAGCACCGCATTTTTTATGTAAATAGTTTTTGTTCTTATTCAGGGCTCTGGATTAAATTTTAATTTAAATAGGTAATGATAAATGATACCGTGCTTTTAGAGTTCTATTTTTAGAATCGCAAGCCGAAAATAAAAACTTACAGCACAATAATTATTACAGTCAATATCTGTATGTCACCATAATTCAGTTTGATTCAAATTCGGACAGTGATTGTGTCACTTAGTCGTTTGATCAATTAAGTTCTGAAAAATGGAGCCTTTCACATCTGGAGCATCAAAAAGAAAACGTTTGTTTTGTCAAGTGAAACAAAAATAGAAATTGTTGCAGAACTAAAGAAAGGTGTTTCTGCTGTCGCATTGAGCAAAAGTATGATGTTCCGAGAACAACAATCAATGATTTAAAGAAAAATGCTGAAGGAATTGAAAAGTATGCTTCGCAAATGGAATCGTTGGATGGCCGGGTGAAACATCGTAAGACAATGAAAAAGGCCACAAATGAATCACTCGATACAGCTCTGTATTTGTGGTTCATTCAAAAAGAAGCGAAGGTGTTCCTTTGTCTAGACCAATTGTTGCCGAAAAAGCGTTGTTTTTCAACATGAAATTGAATGGTGATCCTTCATTCAAATGAAGCAGCGGTTGGTTGGAAAAGTTCAAAAATCGCCACGGTATACTGGAACTTAAAATCGAAGGTGACAAATTGGGCGCAGCTCAGAAGTATTGAAGTCGTTGACGAATATAAAAGAAAGTTTCAAGCTATGATCGATGAATATGGTTTGACACGCGACCAATTGTTCAATGCGGATGAAACTGGTTTAAACTACAAAGAATTGACGACGAAAACACTCGCTGCACTGTCTGAAAAATATGCACCCGGATTTAAAACGCAAAAGCAACGAGTCACAGCAATGATGTGTTTAAATGTAAGTGGTAACCATCGCCTTCCTTTATTATTGATTGGTACAGCAAAAAGAACACGTGGTTTCAAGAGCATAAATATGAACGCACTTTTCGTTAACTACTACGCACAACATAATGCATGGATGTCCCAGGAAATACTCGCTAACTGGTTCAAACAGGTATATACTGCAAACCAAAATTTGTTTATCTATTTTTCTAACGTCTTGTTTTTAAGGTTTTTTTACCGGACGTTCGACAATACTTGCAAGCAAAAAATTTGCCACCAAAGGCGATTCTCATTTTGGACAATGGATCAATCGGTCATTGAAACATTCAAAAGAAGATACAGAAAAAAATGTATTCAAAACCTAGTTATGGAAGAGGAATATTCTTTGCCAGAATACTGGAAAGCATACAATTGAAAACACGCAATCGACAATGCTGTGGATGCTGGGCTGATGTTTCGGAAGTAACGCTGAAAAGAGCGTAGAATAAATTAGGTGACAGCTGAGCGTGATGCGGTAACAAATGAAGTTATGGCTGAATCAACTGTTTTGTTTTCGTTGCCTAAAGATGACATAAACGAATGGTTAATTTGTGATGAGGACGCAAACGGCTATCGATTGCTGACAGATAATGAAATCTTTGAAATGACAACAAAGGCGGACGAAACTGATTCAGAAGCTGACACATACTTTGACGGTGGCGATGTTGATGATGCTATTGCAACTGGCAAAGATTTGCCGTTGCAAAATGTGAAGTAACAATAAAACAAACAAAGATTTCGGAATATTTTAAATCAAATTGCTTAGACTGTACTAACATAAATCCCTCTTATATTGCCAATAAAACCCACAAATAAAATTTGAGAGTTATGCTATGAATTTTTAGTTTTTTTTAGTGTTCTGTTAACCGTCTTTTCGATTATCCGTCATACCCTTGGTCCGGTGCCCTGATGGATAATCGAGGTTCCACTGCATAACATTATGCAAGAATACTATTTAAAAAAAAATGTACCAAAATATGCAAAACTATGAACAAGTTAATGATACATGAAGTGTTAAACATTATAGAGAACACCAGTGCAGTTTACCGTGCCTTTTACTACAACGAAATGTTTTCTGCGAATTCCGTTAATCGTTTAGAGGTGTAAGTTGGTTAAATGTACTGTAGTTTTTCTGTTTGAAGAATAAATAAATTATTAAGAAACTGTTAAAAATATTATTAGTAAAACACGAATTACAATCTTAAACAAACCCTGAGAAACTTCTGCACATTCTCATGAATTATATCCCGTTTTACAGAATTCTTTTTTATAGAATAGTTAGTCAATCCATTATACACAGGATGTTCCAACAAAGAACTACTACTACAAGTTCAGTTTAATACACACCACCCAATGTTATTGCCTTTGCCGATTTCTATAGCATACTCGAAACGACAGTCACACAAAATTTTACAAATTCAACTTTAAAGGAATTTCAGAAGTGAACTCTTACGATTCTTACCTGTTCCCATTCAATGACGACAAATAAAGAATCCACTAATATATTTTAAATGCCTTTCTGACCGTTTCTACAATAGGTTCCGACTGTTACTATTAAAATACATGCACAAAAACTGAATGAAAATCAAAAATTTTCATGAATGAACGCTAAGCTTTGTACACAGGTGTTAAGGCTTTTGTTGTGTAGTTACAATTGGCTATTATTTGTGACTTTTGGAGTAACTAATAGTTGAAGGACCACTTGACTTTACATGTGTATTTGAATAATAGATAACTTGCAACAATATATTAGATAGATCTTGAGCAAAAATAGATCTTTTGAGATATAGTAAATAATTGAAGTATTCCTATTCGGACGGTGAAATTTTGTGCAAAAACCTTCAGTGAGTATCTGATCTAACTTTAAACAATTTAATTTCCATTTAGTATTTAAGGACCACAGGAAAATAACTTGATAAGTCACATTTTTGGTTTTGTTCAGAACATTTTTCAAGTTTAAAACTCTGTTATTATGTTAAAATGTAATTATCACAATTAATAAAAAAAAAAAAAAGATAAAAATTTGCTATATTTGTTGTTGGTTTACGTTTTATATTCTCCTCCTCAATATTTATTTCTTCATTTATTGCCACCTCTGGCGTTGGTGGTTCATTATCGTTAACTTTAGCAAATAGGGATCGAAGGTAGAAAGTCTGACCATGTTTCCTTCTGAATGTGTTTCGTTCTTATTAGTTCGTTCATCTCTTTTCTTTGCCCACTGATCATTCTCCATATTTCTTTTTGTGTTCCGTAGAAATCGTGTTCTATCTGTTTTAAGAATCTCTGCCAGTGTTCCCTTTTTATTTCTCTAACTAAAGTATTCGTTTCAATTCTGTTTTGTTTATAATTGTTGAAATTAGACTTGAGAGTTAGGCTCGCAAGGTGATATATTTTTTCGACTCTGCTTTACGGGATAGAAGCATGGACACTTAACTTGCCGACTACTAAAAAGTTGGAAGTATTTGAACTGTGGGTGTATAGAAGAATCCTGAAGATATCATGAACCAAGCATGTAACAAACAACGAAGTCATGAGAAGAATCAACAAAAGAATGGTAATATTGGAAACCATCAAGACACAAAAGTTACAATTCTGGGACATGTTATGTATAATGAAAGATACAACATACAATTAACTATACAAGGGAAAATCCAGGGCAAGAGAAGTGTAGGAAGGAGAAGAATCTCACGGTTGCGTAACTTGAAGGAATGCTACGGATGCACATCAATCGAACTATTCAGAGCTGCAGCATCAAAGATCAGAATAGCCATGATAATTGCCAACCTCCGTCGCGGAGATAGCACGTAAAGAAGAAGAAGAAGCTCTTTGTAAACAAGTACTTGATATGTAAACCTTAAATCCTTGTCGAACTAAACCCCTAGGTTTTTAATCTTTTTGCTAAAAATTAAATTTTCGTTTCCTAAGATAATTCGATTGACATAATTCTCTAAAAACATTTTCCTATGGAAATTCCTTCCAAATATGATACCCTGAGTTTTGGATGTATTCAATTTTAAACAATGAACATGAAACATGATTTATTGCATTTACCCCTTGTTCACACTCATTTGGATAAAATGACATATAGAGTTGGGTATCGTCTGCGTAATAATGCTGTGAACAGGACAAAAACACAGTAAGAAATTGTGGTATTTCCTGCGGATTAAAAATAACATGATTAATTAATACTGTTAAGAGCTCGTGTACACTCCAAAAATTCTTTAGCCAGAAGTTTTGAACTCCGTCCGGTCCAGGAGATTCCCATTTATGAAGCTTTTTGATAATGTTCGAGACTTCGTCAACGGTGAAAGGTTCACAGGGAATATTACTGTAGTGTTGACAGTTGTTCATGAATTTCTTCTTAGCTTGGGTAGGATTTATTTGCATTTTCTACAGTAAAATTAAGTTTCCTATAGAAAGCCTTCTTTGCTTACTCAAAAAGCATATTGTCACATTTCCGGTTGTTACTAACTTTGTATCTCCTCAGGCGGCCTAAGTAAACAGATAGTTTTTGTTTTAATGTGTCCAGGCATTGTTAGATAACAAAATCCTGAAAAGGGTGGAACACTTTAGATATCTGGGTAGCTGGATTGACTGCAGGGTTGAAAGTGACGAGGAAATTTCGACCAGAATAGAACTCGCACGGAAAAATTTTATTAACTGGCGTTCTGTATTATGCAGTAGAAGTCTGTCGTTGACCACACGTCTAAGAGTATTGAAGTGCTATGTCTGGTCTACTTTGTTCTATGGATGTGAAACCTGGACAACAAAAATAAAAAATCTCAACAAATTAGAGGCGTTTGAGTTATGGTGTTACCGTCGCATGCTCAGAATCCCGTGGACAGCGCACATATCTAACGAACGCGTGCACAAAGAGCGAGAATTGATCAACATGATCATCAAAATGAGAAAGGTCCAATACTTCGGTCATATAATAAGAGGACCTAAATATCGCTTACTTCGGTTAATCATTCAGGGCAAAATCGAAGGAAAACGTTGGGTCTGGCTGCGTAACATTAGACAATGGACAGGTCGAACGGTCGAGGAACTGTTTCATCTAGCTGCCGACCGAGAATCATTTCATCAGCTTGTCAATATGACGATAGCCAACGCTTGAATACAAGCACGGCACACAAAGAAGAAGGCATTGTTAAGGTGTGTTGTTTTCTGGATCATGTCGTGAGTGTCTTGGAGTGTTAAACAATATTTCTTCACCTCTCTTGATGATCTTTCTACTTCTTACTCCTCTTATATTTATTATTATTATTGTTATTATTATATATCTCTTCAAATATATCTTATGTAACTGAATTTTTTGAAATAATAAAACTTAAAATCAAATTCTCAAAAATTAAGTATACTTTTTAAATAATCAAAAGAAGAATTTTTAAAAGTAGAAAATATAGACAAAGAAATAAAACTCATCCGATAAAATATTAATTCGTTTCATTTCGTTTAGTATCAAAGCGATAATTAAACGTTTTCCCCAAAAGTTTGTCAAACAGCTTTAAATAAAATTCCTCGACAGAAAGTCTTAAAACAAAGATTTTGATTCTGTAATTTCACAAAAATTTTATGCTTAACCTTCAAATTCTTTCTTGTTCTCGGGAATCCACGTTGAACAGTTTTAATCGGATTTTTGAGCTCTTTCATCAAGTAAAAAAACTTTTATATATAATTATGTGCTACCTTTCTTTGTACTTTTTCAACCTTTGAAGTTCTTTGATGTCTTGCGGTATAGGCTTTTTGGTTATAAATTAATTTGAAATAAAATAAAAGTTAACATTTTGTTACCTAGTCGTTTGTACAATGGCAAAGGTTTACATACAGTGTGTTAGTTGATCCCAAATTTAGTCTGGAATAAGTTTTATAAAAAAGGGGACAAAAGTTACTGTGATAATTACCGAAGAATTGCTATAACAAATACTATACTAAATAAAATCTACGACAAGTTACAGTAGGTGATCAAATTATTACGATCAGTCATAAAATTTTAAGTTGTTTACATTTGTTCGAAAGTTTTATAGTAAAGTCATACGCTCCTACACAATTAAGATATGCCCATATGTTTTGTCACTAATAACTTTACTTTTTTGACGTTGACAGCTCGAGAACTGTCATTTGTGACAAATTATGTCACAACATTGGAAGTTAGAATTGAATTTGTCTGTTTTTATTTTTTTTTAATATTAATATCGTTTTATCTATGTAATATGTTTAAATTATGTATTAGTGGTAATTGTGAGTGAAAAAAAAAAACTGATTAATTTTAAGGACATTTTCAAAAAATATCGATTTTATCATATATCGATAAAATCATAAAGGGTAAGGCTAAAGACTTCTCTAAAACTAAAATAGTGGAAATAAATACATTTTTATCGAATACAAAGCTTTCCCAACGTCAGATAGCTCAATAGTGCCAAGTAGCGTAAGCAACACCCAAAGACGAGAGAAAAATTAGGGATATCTTCGTAAACAACAGAAAGAAACGACGAAAAATCCTCACAGAACTAATTCATGAAGCTGAGATGGCAGTTTCTGACATGACAGACCGCAGAAGGTTTCAAATCATGTCGCCTGACCAAAAACAAAGTTGACCACCAGAAACATGAAAAAGAGACTGAAATGGGCCAAAGAACACTAAAATTGGACCATGGAGAATTTAATGAGGTAAATTACATTGCTATTAAAATTTAAATCGGTATAACAACTGTTTCTCATTCTAAAAAAATATCTTATATTTTGAAGTTATACTTCTATACGCACGGTCGGCGTTGGAAATTTGCATGAGAGTGAATCTGTGAAACCATTACATATGTAAGATAATGAGTAAGAGAGAGACAGAAGATATATTTTCTCTCTCTTCCTCTCTCGAGAATAAAAATGTTCCTTTTGTATTTAATATTATATATTATATATATATATATATATATATATATATATATATATATATATATATATATATATATATATATATATATATATATATATATATATATATAATATTGTATATATATTATATAATATTATATATAATTTAATATGTATTAATATTATTATTTATGTGATATGTTTTGTATTATTTAAAATTAAATGTTTATAATTATTTTAGGCTTTTGCATTTCAAAATAATCACTGTTTTACCGAGAACTGTCAATTTTGAAATCCGTTAATGTCATGTCTAATTGGCAAATCCTTTACGTGTTTGGTTCATACTCTGGTGGTTGTGAGTTCGAATCCCAATTATGAATTTCCTTTTTTATTTTTGAAATATTTAAAAACCTTACGTTAATCTTATTAAATATATGTAATATACGCAAAAAAACATAAATTTTAAAATAAAATGAAAATTTACAACATAATCCGAGTTGTTGGTTTTTTATTTTTATCTTCGTAAAGTAAGTTATGTATATTGGCAGTTTTAAATACTTATGAATATTACATTTTAATTTATATTGTATTATTATATTGAATTATGTTGCAGTGTATTTATTGTATTGTAATTTTTATATTAATAACAAAATAAACAATGAATTTTACTGCAGAGGATGTGTAAAATTTTTTTTTTGCATTCAACTCCTTTTATACATATATAAAAATAAAAATATATATTTTCATTAAAATATTGATACAATCCTTCATTTACTATACTCCTATTACAGGTCAAATGTTTATATACAGCAAACGATGCACCATATACCTATATAACTAATTCTTTTTCTCTTTCTGCTCTCTCTTATCTATAGCATTACATATGTAATGATTGTGCAGATTGACTCCTATATAAATTTTTAACGGCGAACGTGTGTATAGAAGTATAACTTCTACCGGCAGTCCCACTGGACTGCCACACCCGTTTTTTTTTTATTCGCAGGTATGTTTCTCCGATGAGTCTACAGTGGAGATATTCATGAACAAGTCGACCTTCGTTCGAAGACAGGTGGGTAAAAAATATCACAACGATTGTATAGTGAAGCGAGTAAACTTTACTTTAATCGCTTTTCTTAAGGAGCGTAAAGAAGACTACTCAACATTAGAAGAACCCGCATGGTTAAGGGATTTTGGATTCTTGACCGATGTCACAGGAAAGCTGAATGAACTAAATTTGCAGCTTCAGGGTAAAGAAAAAAGTATTTTTCAAAGGATTTCCGAAGTAAAGTCATTCATTGCGAAACTTGAACTATAGAAGAAAAATCTACTGGAAGGAAATTTAAAAAATTTTCGTCGTTTAAAAGAAGTAATCGAAAAAGAAGTGGTAAACGTTCAACCTTACACAGGAGAGGGGCATATAGAAATGTTGACCAGACTGAGGCATGAATTCGATACCCGATTTAGTGACTTCAACAAAATTGAAGCGATTGCTCAGTTTGTATCTTATCCGTACATGTCCCTCGATGCAGAAAGCTTATCTCAAACCATCGAATAGCATTTCAGCGAAAGCAGACCAGAGACTGAATTAGAAATAGTCACACTCCAGAATGATTTGTACTTTGAAAAATTAAAGGCAAATATCGAATACAATTTTAATAATCAAATCTTGCCCAAGTACTTTCGCTTTCTACAACATCATCAGGGGCATCTGAAATAAGCCAAGAAACGTTTTTTTAAATGAAGAAAAATTGATTAACCTCGATAAAAAACTCGAAGTTAATGGATGATAAAAGTTCTTTGTGATTAACGTTTTAGACTTACTTCGTCAAATTTGGGCTATTCAGCAAGCGCAGAATGTAATTAACATAAAATTAAACATAATTTGTACATAAAACTACACTAAAACAAGGACAAACAGTTTAAAATTATTTAAAAATTATTTTACGCTACATTCTTGTCGGCAAAATGAGAGAAAATGGTATTTAACGGAAATTTTAAGGTGACATGTGACATATGACAGCTTTGATGGGCAGTCACAATCATGGATATGTGATCTGCACATATTAAAATTCTATATAAGTAAGCTGGCATTGACCAAAGGTCCAACTAACACTACTATAGAAAATCAGGTTATGAAATATGACATAGAATATTTTAATTTAACTAGATTGCATAATCCAGGTCTCACACTTACACCTGTCTGTAATAATAAGGTTGTTAGTTTGAGAGCAAATGAAGTGGACATAAAGTGTAAATGAAAGAAATATACTAAACAATCTATTAGAGAGTGGGTGGTTGACTACAATAAAATGGTCTACCAGGCACTATCAATACTGTAAAAAAGAGAAGAAATCTGACTATGAAATTGTAATACTAAAAATTAAAACAAAATTGAAAGCAGTGTATAAATGCGGTATAATTCAATTAGTTCAGTTAAACCCCCAGTCAATGGGAGAACTATAAAACTAATATGTAAAAGCGTTACTAAAGACCAACTGACCAACAGTGGGAGATGTTGCAATATACAACTGTGGAGTTTGTATATCTAAATTGCGCAGAGGTTTGACGAAGAAAGTCTAAAACGTTAATCACAAAAAACTTTTATCATCCATTAACTTCGAGTTTTTTATCGAAGTTAATTTCAATTCAGTCAATTTCAGTCAACTTTTCTTCATTTAAAAAACGTTTCTTGGCTTATTTCAGATGCCCCTGATAATGCTGTAGAAAGCGAAAGTAATTGGGCAAAATTTGATTATTAAAATACCGAATCCTAGTCAATGTAGCTTTGAAAATTAGTGCCCTGTTTTGTTTCACCTATCTTTGTGAATCAACGCTTTTAAACATGAAGTTCATTAAAAACAAATAAAGAAGCCGACTAACGGATGAACATTTGGACTCGTGTATTAGACTAGGAATAACAAACTACCAACCGGATGTTAAAAAACTAACAGACATGATGGACTGTCAATACTCCCATTAAAACAAAATACGTATGTATTTTTTTTTTCACCATGTTTAATTTTTACTTCCTGTTCTCTTAAGTGTACGTCTATTATAAAGGTTTTTAAAACAAGGTAGATCTTTGATGTTTGGGATTTTTTAGTAGCTCTTTCCTGTAGTGTGGTTGCCGACCCTTGGAGTAAAGTATCCTCTCAAGATCATGGTATGGTCTGTCATCAATAGCAAGGGCTCAGGGATGCTGTACATTGTGAAGGAAATGATAAACCAACATCAGTATATTGAAGTTCTGGAAAAAAGCTTATGCACAAATTAAAGACTGGTTTGGCGAATCGGAGTATTTTATCTTTATGCACGATTCAGTACCGTGCCATAAGGCAAATCAGTAACATCGTACCTGGAACAAAACAAAATTAAAGTACTAAAGTGGCCAGGTAATCCCCCAGACCTCAACCCGATCGAAAATTTATGGGAGCTCATGAAGAGGGGGATTGCCCAAGAAATTGTCGCAAATAAGTACCAGTTAATTCAGAGACTCATTGCCACCTCTCACAGAGGCGATAAAATAAAAAGAAGACTGCCTGAAAAATATTCAAAACATGCCAAGAAGGATCAAAGCCGTCATGGAAGCTGAATGAGGTCACACGAAATATTAAAAAAAATGTTATTTAAGGTCAAACAAAAAAATATTTCAAAATTTTGTAAAATTACGTGTTCCTGATCTATTATTATATTATACTCATATCGTTATATGCTTATATGCAGTTTTATTCTTTATGAAACATCAAAATATTAAATCAATAAAATCAAAATATGTATAAAGTTTTTTGCGGTGATCATAATAATTTGATTACCCTCTGAATAAAAAACAATTGAAAATTAATATATAGAAACCAAGGCAGAATAATAAACCCGACTTAGAGCGGAACGATCAACAATTAACCATTTGTTTACACTGATACAAATAATAATCAAGAAATCCATATAGCATCTGTATACTTAAAAAAAGTACGATTAATCTAAGCTGTAGAGGCAAAAATGAATGATTTTAAAATTAATTAGTGAATTTTTGAACCAGCACAGTGTTTTTTAATTATTTTTATTTTTGTTGTTTCAAATCAATATCTTAAGGTAAAATGAGCAGAATATTTAATAAAATTACATACAAAAAGCTTTCATTTGAGCTGTGCTACATTAATTGTGACCCAATAGTTTTTGCGAAAGTCCAAAAATGTGAATTTTTGGCTATTTTTAATTTTTTAAATACCTTTTTTTAAATTTTTTTTAATGCAAAAACCATTATATTGTATCTAGCCCAGTCTGGTTATACAAAAATCATCGATTTCACGGCAAAATGTTTCGCAGATATCTGAAGCTTTTAAGACATAGGTGGGGGTTACTAGATGACGAATAGATAAAAAGATACTCTTATTTTTACCTTGCGTTTTTTTTAAACAATAATTTATGGTCAGAATTTAATTTTTTATCTATAAGTTTTTTCCCTTATAATTTAAATAAACAATATGTATACCATTTTTTTATATCAAGAATATCTTTATTTTCCCGTTTTTTCAATTAAAATTAATAAATAATTTACGGAGATATTTGCAAAAAAGCAGTTTTTTTGCACTAACTTATAAATTTAATTAATTTTTTATTAACAAAACAAAATGTTATTAATACATTTCAACTTTGAGGAATTACCGTCCTTTAAATTTGTGCGAAATTTCCCCCCGATCGGTCAAATAGTTTAAAAGTTATTCAATTTGTTTATCCCTGGGACTAATTGTTTAAACCATTAAACTTGCCTTATGAATGATGCTAGACACATTTAACAAATTTCTTAGGATTCTTTAAGACTTATACTATCTCAGAAGTTAAATGAATATTGAGTTTTCATCGAAATTATTTACAAAATAAACGTTTGAAAAAGGGGTATGTTTTTTACTTATAAACAATTGTAATAACTTCTATATTTTTCAAGCTACAGACTTATACGTACAAACATTAGATAGCTGGTAAAAAAACTCACATTTAACAAAAAAAATAAACCTTCTATGAATAATAGGAACGAAGTTAGCGACAATTTTTTTGTTAATTATAGCTCCATTGTTTATAAACATTAAGAAGTAAAATTTGCACAAATTTTGAATGAAAATCCAAACTTCATATTGAATTTTATAGCTATAAAATTCATCCAATTTTTCGAAACTTAAAATCTTTCGAAACGAAATTACTTTCGAAAGATCGACATAGGAAAGTGGAGGGGAAACTGTTTTAGCTCCTCGCTGCAAAATTGAATATTATGGTTACGGATTTATCATTCAAAAGCTTCAACAGTTCTGTAGGAATTTCATCAGGTCCATTTGCTTTTTCATTTTTAGCGTTTCTTATTGCGTATTCTACTTCTTCTTTCAATATGTCTGGCCCAGTTGCATTGATTATCTGAGTTAAGTTGTTTCTATCGTCTTCAAATAATTCATTCAGGTATTCTGTCCATCTTTTTATTTTATTCTCTAGATCTACCATAAGATTTTAATCTTTGTCTACCTATAATAAAGTTTACCTATTTGGCATTTCTTTATGCTTCCTGTTATCTCTTTTACTTTTTTGTGCATATTGAACGCATCGTACTTTTTCTCATAGGTTTGCATTTCTTCACATTGTTCTTTAATCCACTTCTCTTTGGCTTCTTTTATTTTCTTTTTTATGTGTTTATTTATTTGTTTGTATTTGTCTGGGTAATTCTTCATCTTTCTTCTTTGTTCCATCAAGTCTAGTATATCTTGTGTCATCCACCCCTTATTCTTTGTTGTTGTTTTTGTAAGATGTTTCTTTCCTGCTGTTTGTATAGCTGTATTTATGTACTTTAATTTTTGGTTAACGTTGTTTGTATCGTTAATTTGTTGCTGGTAAAACGGAGGTTTTCATTTATTTCTTCTCCTGTTTCTTGTCGTATATTTTTCTTTCTAAGTTTATTTAAATCTAGTGCCTTTCTGTGTGGTCTTCTAATCTTTTTTGGTCTCGCCTCTATCACAGTAACTACCGGGTTATGATCTGAGACTAAATCAGCTCCTGGGTACGTCTTAGTACATTTAACGGCATTATGATACCTCCTTGCTATCATAATGTAGTCTATTTGATTTCTCACTATTTTTTCTTTGGTATGTTGTGGAGATGTCCATGTATATAACCGTCGAGGAGGTAATTTGAAAAAGGTATTTGTTATTACGAAGTCTTCACTTTGGCAAAATTGAATCAATCGATCTCCTCTGTCATTTCTGTTTCCAAGTCCATATTTTCCTACTTGTTCTCCTACCTTACCTTGACCCACCTTAGCATTAAGATCGTCCATTAATATGTTAATGTATGGAAAGACTGACTTAATAAGTGAAGACAAACAACCTGCAACAAAAAGGTTCAGACCTGACAGTGAAGTCGAATAAATGAACCAAATTTTAACTTTTAAACCAATGTATGTAAAGAAAATAAAAAAAAGTAAAGTTCAATAAACATTGCAAAATTTAATAAGGCAAGTGATGAAAAAATCGACTTAATTTATCAAAGCACTTAAGGCAGATTAGATTAATATTGTATATCATATTTGTACGAAAAATAGAATAAAAATCAATATTGTTAATTATAAAAATACAAACAATTATAATTAATATAAGGAATATAATAATATAATGTGTGAAAAATTACCTGAAATTTAATTTATAAAATATATAAGTATTTTTATATCAATGATATAAAATGAAAAAACATATGTTGAGTTTCCGGGATTTTCCTAGAATTATGGGGGGTGAAAATTATGTCATCATTATTAATACTGCGACAGACTATTCGAGCAAATTAAAAAAAAGTAAGTATTTAGGGTGAATTTCAAATGGACTCAATTTTTCCGAGTTTTCCCATATTTTCCGGCCAGTGAAAACTATGTAGTTATTCATATTTCGACGAGCTACCCCAGAATAAAAAAAAGAGGCTTGCAGCTGCAAAGAAAGCCAAGATAATGTAAATTTTTCCTACGTGTTGCAATTTGTAGTTCCGATGCCGAAAAAAAAACGGAGCTGAAACAGATATCCTCTCCACTTTCCTATGTCGATCTTTCGAAAGTACCGTCGTTTCGAAAAATTAGATAAATTTTATAGCTATAAGTTTCAATATTATAAAGTTTAGATTTTCATTCAAAATTTGTGCAAATTTTACTTCTTAATGTTTATAAACAATGGAGATATGATTTTTAAAAAAATTGTCACTAACTTCGTTCCTATTGGTCATAGAAGGTTTTTTAATGTGAGCTTTTTTACCAGCTATCCAATGGTTGTACGTACAAGTCTGTAGCTTGAAAAATATAGAAATTATTACAATTGTTTATAAGTAAAAAACATACCCCTTTTTCAAACGTTTATTTTGTAAATCATTTCGATGAAAACTCAATATGCATTTAACTTCTGAGATAGTCTAAGTCTTAAAGAATCCTATGAAATTTGCTGAATGTGTCTAGCATCATGCATAGGGCAAGCTCAATAGTTTAAATAATTAGCCTCAGGTATAAACAAATTAAATAACTTATAAAATACTTGACTGATCGGGGGGAAATTTCGCACAAATCTAAAAGATGGTAATTCCTTGATGTTTAAATGTATTAATACCATTTTATTTTGTTAATAAAAAAATTAATAAAATTTATAAATTAGTGCAAAAAAACTGCTTTTTTGAAAATATCTCTGTAAATTATTTATCAATTTTAATTAAAATAACGGTAAAATAAAGATATTCTTGAAATAAAAAAATGACATAAATATTGTTTATTTAAAATATAAGGGAACAAATTTATAGACAAAAAATCAAATTGTGACCATAAATTATTGCTTAAAAAAACGCAAGGTAAAACTAGGAGTATCTTTTCATCTATTCATCATCTAGTATCCCCCACCTATGTCTTAAAAGCTTCAGATATCTGCGAAACATTTTTCCACCTTTTTTTTAACCAGACTGGGCTAATCTCTTTTAATTACAAACCGAATGAGACTTTTTAAGATCTGGTCGGTCAATTCCTTTTTTGGATACGTTTAGTTGTTTATAAAAATTCTTAAATTTTTATAAATTTTACAGGACTAGAACTTTTTTTCTAAAAAACCTAACTTTATACGGATTGTCTTGTTAGTCGATTATATTTTTATGTCTTCTTCTTCTTCATTCTTGTATGTAGGATGTAAAGCCTGTTTCTTCTTCAATATTAGCCTCCTAAATTGTTTAAATTATCGCACCATCTTTTTTTTTTGGTTTGCCAATACTTCTTCGTCCATTTGATGACTTATCTCGTGCTATTCGTACTATCCTATCCTCTGCCATTCTACTAATGTGTTCGTTACACTCCTGTTTTAGTTTTGTCACCCATCCATTTATGTTTTCTATATTGCATGCTCTTCTTATGATTTTTCTTCTCTCCCTATCCAACAGAGTTTTTTCTGATATTCGTTTTACAAGTTTTAACTCTTTCTTTTGTGTCTAATAACAAATGCTGTCGATTATGCTTAGTACATAAACATATTTATCACGAACAAACTTCACTAATAATCTATACACACAGTAGTAAGTACAGATACTTAATTACTGATACTATACCTATTTTACTAATATTTTACCTATTAATTTTAATTCCCTCAACATCAACCGTACCTGATCGGTCAGGTAGAAATTTAAAACGTGTTTATCTATTAAAAATGGCAATAATACTACGAATCCTTTAACGACGGAAAAGCCAAGATGATATATTTTGAGACCAGCTATACCGTTTGTTTTAAAATAATTAATTCAAAAATTGTTATTGGAATATCAATGAGTACCAAGGGCGGAAAAAATAGCAAGTCATAATATCATTTACCAACCGGCAAAATCAAGCAGATAACTAAAGTGCCAATATATCTGCTACAGGGAAATGCTATGTATGAGAACCGAATTTTCGTTTTAAACCGCCACGTGCCGATGACGAGCTCTGTTGACCAGAGCCAATAATTCAATTTTTTCTAAAAGAATTAATTGGTTATTGAAAGTTGGAAGGCAATCGCATACATTTACGGCCTCAAAAACGTGTTTGTTTGGTCACGCTATAATTTGAAACGAATTTGGTTATTTTGATGTCTTCCGGTTGATGTGTTATTAATTTCCTTTCGATATGAAAAGAAATTAATGTGTAATGTGGAAATAGTCTTTGGCCAAATCGGTGAATATTGTAAATTCTGTTATAAATTACTTAAAACCTACTTAAAATGTAACAATTATAAGTATTACAAATAAACTGATAAAGAAATCGATGTTTCAACTTGCACAATCAAATTAAAATATAGTTAAAAGGGCCAAAAGTAATCCACAAAACAAGGCTTAAATTAATGTGTGAGGAAAGGTTTATTCTCCGTCCTTACTTTCATATCGCACCTTGAAAACCATATGGCAATATCTGCAATTTTTTCGTAAAATGACCTTTTAATGCAGTCTAATAGAAAAAAAAATCTATTTTTTAATGCTAGCAGCAACTGCAACGAATTTTAAATTCGGCACCAGAAAGATACGTCCTTATGGCTTTTGTAAAAAATCTATTCATCTTTTTATACCATCAGGCAATATCTGCAGTTGTTGCTCTATGGTTCTAAAATAGGAACAAAAACTCAGATCTATCTGGCAATATCAGCAGTTAATGCCAAATGGTTTTTCAAGCCTGGCAAAAATGTAACATTGCCTGTAACTAAAAAATCGTTTTTAATTTAGTTAAACGTAACATCCCGTAGTAGTAGCGTGCCTAGTACTTCACGAGTACTTTCAGCACATGAATTCGACATCCCCTATGAGAAGGTAACTACTTGTAATAATTTTTGTCCATTTATTCCACTGAGGAGCACGGGCGTCTCTCATTCAATTACGTGAGGAGATGGAGTTTACACGTATTCTTTTTGTATTTTTTCTTGCAGTATGATTCAGTGGAAACGAAGAACATTACGGTTGATTTAATCACTACTATACTTGAGGAGACGAGAGGAAATGAGGGCACCAACACGGTTATTAAATCATACAACATTTGTGATCAAAATGAAATATCTGTTTATAACGATCCAAGTAATATTCAACCGTCATCAAAATCGAGTGATAAAGAGGAAATATGCTTATCTGAGTCATTATTTGGAGAACTCAGTGACGACGATCGTACCTGGCACCCTCAAACCAAATCGAATTCACCTTCGGATGACAACACAGATGAGGAAATTTTTCCAAGACTGAATAGTGTTACTGATTCTAATACTCTTAAAAATAAAGGTGTTGTGGAGATAAGATCTAAAAAGAAAAGTAGAAAGAAGAAATGTCAACCGGAGGAATGGGGCAATAATAAAAGAAAGAAATTACGCAATTCAGGAATAGATTATGTTAATGTAAAAAAATGTGACCCTTGCTCGTAAAATGAAAGCAAGATGTACTGAGGGAAAATGCAAATTTGAATGCAAAAATGTAACTGATGAACAAAGAACTCAATTATTTAAAAATTATCGGGCATTAGGAGACTTATATCTTTAGTGAAATTTTATAGGAAGATCAATGGAAAAACTAATATGAAATATAGAAGAGTAAATCCAGACAGTAATCGTGAAGCGCTCTATGCCTATTTCTTCGAAGTGGAAGGCAAGAAACAGAGTGTGTAAGCACAATTTTATTGCAACACTGGGAATAAGCGACAAGACTATAACAAATATACAACGTCGTACTGTAGATGGGTTTATCCCAAAAAACAAGCGAATAAGACAAGTAGAAATTACAAGAATGGAAAAAGAATCGACGAAGTCGTGAAAAAAAACATAATGAGTTACATCGAATCCATCCTAGAGTGGAATCTCACTAATTAAGAAAACAAACTACCAGAGAATGCGTCAGTGGTGACAAAACTCTGGCTGATATTCATCGTGATTATATAACAATTTGCGAAGAAAAAGGTTCGGTGTTCGGAATTACGCTACGTTTAGGACCATATTTAACACGGAATTTAATATAAGTTTCTTTAAGCCCAAAAAAGATCTCTGCTCACTTTGTGAAAGTTACAAAAATTCATTATATAAAACTACATTAGAAGCAGCCTATAATATTCACCGTCAAGAAGTGGAACTTAGTAGAAAATAAAAAGAAAATGTTTTAAAATCTGCACAATCCAATACCTGCATTACTGCTTGTTTTGACTTACAAGCCGTATTACCGGCACGTTCAGGCGATGTCTCCTTTTTAATTGCAAAAGAAGATCATCAACATTTAATTTCACAATTTTTGACCTGACCACAAATGCAGGATACAGCTACCTTTGGTTCGAGGGAATTGCTAATCATGGTCCAAACGAAATAGCCTCATGCCTGTTACAATTTCTGAGCCAGAGAACAGAAAATAATATTATATTCAGATAACTGCAGTGGGCAAAATAAGAATAAGTATATTGTCTGTCTTTATTTCTATGCAGTACAGAAATTGAACATACCTAAAATTGCCCACAAATCTTTGATAACAGGTCACTCCCAAAATGAGGGAGAAAACATGCATTCTTTGATTGAGAAACAAAAAATTAAAAGGAGGACCAATTTATGTGCCTGCGCAATGGGTCACAGTAGTTCAAACAGCGAAAAAAACAGGTAAACCTTACAAAATTAATGTAATGTCTACATCAGATATATTGGACTTTAAAAAATTATGTAAGGAAATAGGGAACAATTTTAATATTGACGAAAAAGGAAATCGGGTCGTCTGGAATGAGATTAAGATAATCAAGGTGGAGAAGACACTTGAAAATAATTTTCAGGTTAAGACAAGCTACAATGATACAGAGTTCAGAACCATTAATATAAGGCGAAGACAACGAGAGTTGATGGCTAATATGGAACTAAGTAAAGCATATTCACATCCACCAGGAATATCCCATCTAAAAACACAAGATCTGCTCTCACTGTGTAAGGCTAATGTTATTCAAGAGCACTACCATAGATTTTATGAAGATTTGCATGTGAACAATGGAACAGTAGAAACCGAACAAACAGAATACAATATGCATGATTTTGATTAAGTGTTAAAACCAAAAAATTGTAATAAATAAGTACAATCTTAAATAAAAAAACTTTAATTTGATATGAATTTTTACATCATCATTTTCCAAAATTGATATATATTTTAAAACCATATGGCCGTATGTGCTAAAATACCTATTTCCTAAAATAAATTTCACATACTCCTTAGTGCATATAAAAATATGCAAAGTTAAAGACAATTATGCTAAATACCAGGTATGTAGTTTAATTTTTGGAATAATAGTAAATAATAATAACTTTAAAAAAAATTGAAACGCTCATAACTCAACATTATGATTTTTGCAGTTATTGCCCTATGGTTTTCAAGGTGCGATATTTCGTTTAAACAGTGGTTGACATAAGTTGACTTGTATAAAGGTGGTGTTGACCTAAAGCTAAAATTGAGTCGGAATTGCGAACAGAAATGTTCATAAATCTTATTTTGGATTCTACGATTTGTTTGGCCTATATAGGATCGGGGTCAGTCTGCACAAGAAATTTCATTAACTCCGTGTTGTTCATTTGGAATATTTTGATCGATTAATCGGACAAGAAATGAAAGTTTTTGTGAGGAGGAGGGGGGGGGGGTAAATATTGTTTTTATTCCTCTTGTGAGGTGACACCTTTGATGTAGGGAAGAAAAGTTTTCGTATGATGAAGATTCGAGTCTTTGGGTTGAGATTGAGTGAGAGATTGATGTCTGTGGATGCTCCTATTGATGTGATTTTCGCGGTAACAATTTTCGATGACGTCTTATTTTAAAGTAGAGAGCTCAGCGGATCTACTTGCATCATGACAAAAGCATATTGATCTGGAGACAAGGGTATTAATAACTGAATTAATTTGTGAAGGTGGATGAAGAGAGTTGGCATGCAAGTAACGGTTGGTATGGATGGGTTTTCAATAAACAGAGTGAAGAAAATCTTGAGATTTGTTTTTTGAAAACGTATATCATTCAGATGGGTTTAAAAAGAGACCAAAGCATCCCTGCCATGGCGCCAAATGATGAATGTATCGTCAACATATCGTAGCCAACATGTGGATTTGAGCATTGATGTGGATAGTGCTCGGGTCTCCAAGTCTTCCATAAAGATATTAAAAATTACTGGAGATAATGAGGAGCCCATTTATTTGTCTATAGAATTAATTTTGGAAGATGAAATAAGTGTTGGACATACAATGTTTAATGAGAGATAAGTGGTCTTGCTGGATACTGTATTTAGTTTTCAGAATGTTCAGAGTTTCGTCTATTGGAATGTTTGTAAAGAATAAAATCTGACGGTGAGACAGGATATTGTCAATGTTCATAAAATTTTCTCCAGATCTACCTCAAATAAAAAAAGAGCAAAATTGGTCCATATTTAACGAAGATTTGATGAGTTTTTAGGAGCACCGCGGATTTGAAGTGCGCCGGGCAGACAGGAGAACCACTCAAAACCGAGCTGATTCGGCTACTTAAAAAAACAGTTAATTTTACTCATGTTTTTTTACTATAAATATCTGTTTTTTAAAAATAAAAATTATATCTTCATAAAATATCGGTTATTTTGGTTAGTTCTTTTTCTACTTTTACTTTTATTGTGTTGTTTTAATAGATATTTTCGATCTTTTTGATTATTCCTAGAGGTATCTCTCTTGCGTACAGTAAGTGGATAACGCTATTTAATTTGACCTGGTCAAATGCCTTCTTAAGGTCCACGAAACATAGATATGCCGATTTGTTGTATTCTAATGATTTCTCTTGCACTTGCCTCATCATAAATATAGCGTCGGTGCATGATCTTCCCGACCTAAAAGTTTGTTCTTCTTCTGCTAGTGTTATAATTTTATTCAGTTTATTTGTTCCCACTTTGGTTATTTTAGTGTTGTGTTTCATAAATTAATTCCTCTGTAATTTTCCAGGTCCGATTTGTCTCTCTTTTTGAAAAGAGGTATCAGGATGGTTGATCTCCATTCTTGAGGAATTCTGTTTTGTTTCATTATTTTTTGGATTAGTGTTAATAGTTGTTTGGTCAGATCTGGTCCTGCGTACTTTAGGAGTTCGTTGGGTATCCTCTCCTGGTGATTTTTTAATTTCCTTAATGCTTCCTTTACCTTTTCCTCCTCAATATTTATTTCTTCGTTTGTCGTCACCTCTGGTGTTGGTGGTTCATTATAATCACCTTTAGCAAATACGGATCGAAAGAAGTCTACCCATGTTTCCTACTGAATGTCTTTCGTTTTTATTAGTTCGTTCTTTTTGTGTTCCGTAAGTCGTGTTCCACCTGTTTTGAGAAGCTCTGCCGGTGTACCCGTTTTATTTGTCTAACTAAAATATTCGTTTCATTTCTGATTCGGTTATAGTGGTTATATGCCTTTTGTGTTTGTTGTGTTCTGTATTGTAAAAAGGCTTTCTTCTTTTCTTCACATTTTGTCTTCAATTCCTCTCTAAACCATGGTGTTTTCTTTTTTGATTTGTTAGTGTTCGTTACTTTCCTCTCTCCAAGTAATTCTGTTGCTTTTTTAATTATGTTATTTTTTAATTTTTCCCAGCTTTCCTCGATGTTATCGTTTTCTAATATTTCATTCCCCGCAATCTTCTCTGATATTCTTTTTCTGTATGAATATTCCGTGGATTCCGTATTTAGTCCTTCGACTTTGATTTTTGTTTGTGTTGGCACCGCTTTCTTAGCGCTCTTTGCTAATAAAGTTAAATTGAAGTTACAAAAAGAAGAAGCAAATATAGATATAAGTCGTGCCACCCTCCATAAAGTCATTTTTAAAATGGGTTTTAATTATCGTAAGATATACAAAAAAACAATAGTAATGGAATCACACAGTCTGCGCACTTGGAAAACTGAGTATCTCTCTGAAATTAGGAGGTATAGGCTAGAAAACAAATCATCATATATCTGGATGAAACATGGTTTGATACTCATGATACAGTATGCAAAGAATGGATCCATTCCAGTAAAAACTGCCAGTCGAAAGCACCTTCGAATAAAGGAAAACTTATAACAATAATTCACGCAGGTTCGAAAGACGGGTGGGTTCCAAACTGTTTGCTCTTTTCTCCGAAGAATATTAAATACTCTAGTTTAGACTACCATGAAGATACCAGTGCAGAACTTTTTGAAAATTGGTTTTAAAATTCTCTTTTGAAAAATATTCCTTAAGCCACTTGTGGAAAATTCTCCACTGTTATATATTGCAGTATAAAACTGTTGCAAATTACTACTTTTATGTTATCTTCATTTATTAGTTTCAGCAACTCAGTCGATGTATCATCTGCACTTCAAACTTTACTAATTTTAGGATTTTGTAGCATGTTCTACCTCTAATTTTATAATTTTTGGACCGTCAGTACAATTTTGGTAGAATTCAGTATTATTATTTTTGCCGTCGTTAACCAACTCTAATATATACAGTTGCCTTTCTCTTCTTATTTCGTTCTCATTAACCCTGCTGTCCTGTTCGGGTCTATTTATTCGGGATTCAAAAAAAATTTATTTTTTACTTTATAAATTATAAAGCGGCGTAACGTTTTGGTGTTTCGTGACTTTATTACCTAATATGAGGTCTTTATATTGCATAAGAGATAAAAAATCAACTTCCTGATTTTTTTGATAAAAATTAAATTGTTACTTATAGTACGTTCGGATCAATATGACGCACGTATTTGAACCGTTAAAAATTACCTGTGTACGTATGTTTAGTTGGCAATATTTTATATATTTTTTAACAGTTTGTCAGTCAGGTACGTCTATAAATAGAAACAAGTTTCTGCAAGTTAGAACTTGTAAGAAATGTGTAGTGTAGCTGGACGATGTCATTTAGAAGGGCATGTCACGAAGAAGGAAGTGGAGGTGATAGACAAGTGGTAGGCTGGTAGGAGACTGATATGCCAAGCGCATTCATTTACATTTCAAATTTCAGTCTATGTTTGCATGTTGAGAATGTCGCATCGAAGAACGCTAACCAAAGATGAGCTTCGCGAGCTCGCGAACGTGTCAGAGAGTGATGAGTGCATATCAGAAACAGAAAACAATACAAGTAGTGAGACTGAGGAAGAAAGTAGTGATGATTCTGCTGTTCCATTCTACGTACAACATCCTGTAGAACCTTCTGTAACAGTTCTTTCAAAAGACGGTAATATCCAGTATCCTCTCGATTTTCCTTATCAACGCTGTCGTTTTTCCACGGCCAATGTTATAAATAATGCTCCAGGAGTTACAAGGTACGCATGTGCACGAATTTTCGATATCAAAAATTCATTTGACACGCTCTTTTCTGACATAGTTGCAAACCAAATTATAAATATGACCAACAGGCAAGGACAGCGTGTTTTTGCAAATAACTGGAAAGACTTGGATAAAATTGATTTTCAAGCATAAATTGGTCTTTTATTGTTAGCTGAAGTTTTTAAGTCTTATGGCGAATCAACTAAAAGTTTGTGGAATAAAGAAAGGGGTCGTAGTGTATTTCGAGCAACAATGTCCCTGGAAGTATTTACAAAAATTTCACAAGTAATGCGTTTTGAGAACAAGACTACTAGACAGGCTAGGAGATGTACTAATAAACTTGCTGCAATACGTGAAATTTGGGAAAAATGGGTAGAAAATCTACCAAAATTTTTTAACCCTGTTGAAAATGTTACCGTCGACGAGCAGTTAGTTGCCTTCAGAGGCCGCTGCCACTTCAAATAGTACATTCCAAGCAAACCAGCGAAATATGGCATAAAAATTTGTGCTTTATGTGACAGTAAAAGTTCGTATGCTCTAAAATTGCAGATCTCTACAGGAAAGGAAGCAGGTGTCGCGCCGGAACGGAATCAGGGAATGCGTATGGTGTGCGTGGGTAGTAATATGAAAGGCCACAATATAACTTATATGATAACTTTTTTACATCATACAATTCAGGCAACTTCTTCTAAAAAATAAATACAATGCTATGGACTATAAGAAAAAATAAGCCAGAGCTTCCAGCACAAATTGCGAATAAAGAAGTTCATAGTTCGTCTTTTTATTTGACGCAAGATACCACTGTTGTTAACTATATTCCTAAGAAGAATAAAAATGTTATTCTTATGAGTACTTTGTATCATGGTAAGGTTATTAGTGACAGAAATGACAAAAAGCCCCAAAGTATTTTAGATTACAATTCCAGTAAGGGAGCAGTGGATACTCTAGATTAGCTTGTTGGTACATATACATATAACAGGAAGACAAATCGTTGGCCTATGATTGTTTTTTATACTATGCTGGACATTTCTGCCTATAACGCGTTCGTTTTATGGACATCAATATATCCCCAATGGAACACCAACAAACTTACAAAACGGCGAATTTTTCTTGAGGAATTGGGAAAAACACTGGTGAAACCACTTATCCTTTCCAGGAAAAATTTATTAAGAACAAAGATTCACAAGAACTGGTAAAAAGAACAAGAACAGAAGCGAGTAGAGAAGATGGAAATTCTAGTGAACCATCTATGGACAATCCAACTCCGCCTGCTAAACGAGTACGCTGTCAATTTTGCTCTAAAAACGATAACAAGACTGATATTTTATGTTGTATATGTCACAAACATATTTGTAAAACTCATTCTTTTCATTACTGTTCCAGGTGTAAACTAAATTAACTTTTGTAGGTATTTATTCTTAGGCTTTTCTGGGAAAGAAAAAAATGCCTTTTATTTTTGTTGATAAGGTTTAATTTACATTAGCAACATATTTTTTGTTTAATTAACTATAATTGTTTGTTAATAAAGTTTTGTTTAGCCCCATTAGCTTGTTTTATTTCGATTTAAACCATAGTTGGGTCATATTGACACGAACAGTACATTTGCACAGTTGACTCGAACAGAACAGTAGGTTTAACAATGATTTTGTTATTAAATCCGTAAAATAGTTTCGAAACACAATTCAGATTTCTTCTTTAATCTGAGCCTTCTAAAAATTGCAAGGCAAAGCAGACGTTGATAAAGATGTTAATAGAGACATGGGGAATCTAAAATTGCATTCCACGACATGTCTCTTCAACTAAGAAGAAATCCTTAGCGAATTGGTTTCTTGTACTCATACAGAGTAGATTTTGTTATTATTGTCAACTAGTACTTACAGAGGGAACTCATTTCTTAAATATATTGCATATTTCTTTTATTTGTTTGTGTAAATTAAATATGCCTTTCCTTTACGCCCGTTCGAAGTTAACAAAAGTCTGTGACAAATGGATTATATCTAATACCAAACCTTTTTCACAAAACAACAATTTTTAGTGAACAAAAAGTGCTTCAATCATCCTTTAATCAATATATTAAATTAAGATTATTTTTTATATATTTTTTTTTTTTGTAAATTATAGATCCATTATTCCAAATCAATAACGAATTCAGTTATAATAATCTATCTCGACACTAAACACCTCACATAAAAGTAGGATCAAAGGGATTTTACGCGTTCACTCTTTCAGTTTCCGAATTTGGGGATTTACTAACAATGACCTAGGATCATATGTCCTTTTCGATCACAATTTCTGTAAATATTGTTCTTTTGTAATGGGATTATGTACCATTATATCCGAGCCACTGTTATACTAATTCCATAATGCGTTATCCGACCATTCCATTTACAGATTTAGCAGCTTGTTACAATTAAATTTTTAAATCTTTTAGTATGGTAATTAAATGGTATATAACATCCTATATAAGGTACATATTGTTCTGAAGCTATTTTCTTGTGGAACCTTAATGCAATTTACTATTTTTGTTAGAAATAAGCCACAAGTTTACTTTAAAATAATTTTATTTAACTTCTCGATTTCCACTTTGAAATGCTTTTAAAAAATTTATTTGATTTGGACTGCGCAATTTAATTTGTCAGGATAGAGTAACACTTGTAGCAGATATTAAACTAAGTTTAAAACAAATTCAGCAACAACAACCAAAAACCAATATACTTAACTTTGACGATATAAACATAAAACATGACATTAAAAAAGAATTTAACAATAGAATAAAAAACATCGGAGAACAACTAGAAGATCCAGAAGAACTATTAACAAAATCTCCACAAACAGTGATTATAGAAAAAACTTCATCAAGAAAAATAAATGGATGACAGACGACATCTTAAAATTAATGGAACAACGTCGACTGATACAATCTAGTGAAACAGAATATAGACACCTGCAGAGAAGAATAAAAAAGGAGATCAAATTAGCCTAAGAAAAATGGATGAGAGAAAGGTGCGACGAAAGGGAGGATGTAATATCTAAACACTTTTAATTTAATGTGCACAAAAAACTAAAAGAAATGAGTAACATATTTAAAAAACGAGTTCCCTCTGTGCTCGTTGGCAATAATAACAAAATTATTGTAAATGAGCACGAAATAAGAAAAGAATGGCAGGTGTATATATCAGAGTTGTTTGAAGATGACAGGAATAATATTGTCGAATTCTACCAAAACTGTACTGACGGGCCAGAAATTATGAAATGCGAGGTAGAACACGCTATAAATAATCTAAAATTAGAACAGCTTTTGGTCCAGATGATACACCAACTGAGTTGCTGAAACTAATAGAGGATGATAACATAAAAGTAGTAGTAATACTATTTAATTCAATATATAACACCGGAGTGATTCCCACAGATTGGCTCAAATCCATCTTTGTCGCAATACCTAAAAAACATAATGAGAGAAAATGCTTATAATATAGATTAATTAGCTTATTGAGCCGCACTCTTAAAATTTTCCTAAGAATACTTCACAACAGAATTAGACTCAAATGCGAAGAAGATCTCGAAGATACCCAATTTGTTTTTAGAAATACTATGGGAATCAGGGAGGCACTTTCTGCGCTTAACATCCTATTACAAAAATGCCGTGACCAAAGAAAAGATGTATTTTCATGTTTCGTGGACTTCGAAAAGGCATTCGATAAAGTACAGCATGTAAAATTAATGCAAATACTGAAAAATATCGGAGTAGATGACAAGAATATTCGTTTGATTAAAAATTTGTACTGGAATCAAACTGCTATCATAAAAATTGGAGATAACTACACCGATGAAATCTCCATACAACGAGGAGCCAGATAATGTTGCATTTTGTCGCCAATATTGTTCAATCAATGTTGTTTACTCAGACCAGTTATTTAAAAAGGCACTTGAGAAACAACCATATGGAATAAAAATCAACGGGGAACTACTTAATGTGATTAGATATGTAGACGATACAGTAATTCTGTCAGATAATATTGAAGGTATCCAAATTCTGCTTGATCGTATTCACGAGGTAGGAGAGGAAATGGGCATTAAAATAAACTCAAAACCAAATTTTTAGTGTTTAGTCGTGACCCACATCCCGATGCAAAGCTTCAATTAAACGGAGTCCAGGTTGAGAAAGTTGACATATCTGTCCACAAAATGACATATTTGGGAACTGTGATAACGGACCAACTAGATGCAGACAGAAATAAAACTTAGAATAACAATGATTAAAACTACTTTTATGAAAATGAAGTCATCTCTTTGCAATAATCATCTCAATTTAGAACTAAGACAAAGAATGGTTAAGTGTTATGTTTGGTCCGTACTTTTGCATAGTGCAGAAGTGTGGGCGCTAAAAGTATCGATCATGAACAAAATTGAAGCATTGGAAATGTGGGTTTATAGACGAATGCCGAAGATACCTTGGACAGTAGGGAAAACTAATGAAGAAGTACTAAGGAGTATCAACAAAGATAGAAACTGCTAAAGACTGTTAAAGTCGATATAAAATATTACAACTGATCATTAAAGGCAAAATAGAGGGCCGTAGAGGTATAGGAAGAAAACAAGTTTCTTGGTTAAATACCGTTCGTGAATGGATTCAGATATTAAATGCAGGACAATTATTTCATATTACAGAAAATCGATAAGCCTTCGCAATGGTGATCGCTAACGTCAGACAATTCTGATTTTCACGCGAAGAAGAAGAAGAGTAATATTGATATGTCTAATTGATTTGTTTATACGTGTAGAAATTTTCCAATGTATTTTAACAATATATTTAATTGTATTTTAAACAAACAATGAGTTTTATTTATTTCCTCCTGCTCCTGTTATTATTGTACACTATGGTTATACAGAAGGGTTAGTAGACCCATGATAACCTATGACTCAGTGACGTAATGGACAAAGACGCAGCAAGTGGGAGCAATAAGGCTGCTAGGTAATACACAAAGGCTAGTATGCTTGTGCATTACGGGGGCCATAAAAACAACTCCTACTGCATCGTTGGAAGTCCTGTTGAATCTACCACCACTTCATATCTTTATACAGGGCAAAGCCAGATCAGTGATGCACATATTAATTCATAGTCAGCGACATATAAGCCAGATGCATGGTACTGACAACAGAAAGCTAATCGAGGAGCTAAAAGCCGATATTGTGATGGGGAAACCTATCGATGCAACAGCTACGAGATATAGCTTTAACAATAAGTTCACAATTAAGATACCAAGCAGAGAAGACTGGAATAAAGGTGTACCCATACAAGCTGCTGCTACCTGGTACACCGATGGTTCAAAAACATCATAGGGTGTGGGAGCCGGCATAGTAGGGACAAATCAAGGGATACATTTCCCGGTAAGTCTATCTAAGGATGTGAGAGTTTTCCAGGCGGAAATAACTGCAATCCATCACTGCGTGGAAAAAATAGAAAGGAGGAAAAGAACATTCTCTTCAGTTGCCATATTCACAGAGAGTCAGGCAGCGTTTAAGGCACTCAATTCTGTAGAGGTCAATTCTAAGCTAGTATGCGATTGCGTGTGTGCCCTAAATAAACTAGGAGACCGTAGCAAGGTTGCCGTAGCCTGGGTACCGGGGCACGAGGGTCATAAGGGCAATAAAAAAGCAGATAAAATGGCCAAACAAGGCTCATCAATGCCATTCATTGGACCGGAATCTTTCTGCGGCGTTGCAAAATCAGTAGAAATAGTGCAAACACTCCTGACTATGGAGCTGCAGGAAAGCGGAGTCATAATTCACGTAAAGGCAGAAAGGTTCTATTGTAAGTAGAATTATACTAACCAAATTTAAACGTTCTACCTTCGACGTTGCATACTACAGTGCGTTTCGCATAGAAGTGGGGACTAAACCAAATTTCGTCTACTGTGCCGTGGTCAGGAGTGTTTGCACTATCTTCTAACAAGAACGGCTACAAGGAACTGGGTAGCTCACAAATCTCTGGAATGGTGGAATTCACCAGGACAAAGACAGGCGAAACAGCTTATTACAGAACATTTGAGAAAATTTACGGCAGACCTAATAAGCAAAGACAAGAAAACAGTCAAAGCCATAGTAGGTCTTCTAACAGGGCACTGTAAACTGAATAGGAACTTAAAGCTGAATGTATTATCAGATGATGACCTGTGCAGATTCTGTCACCTCGAACAAGAAACAGCAGAGCACATTTTATGTCAGTGTGACAGTCTGGCAAATGTGCGGTTCTTTGCATTAGGAGAAGAAAATCCACCGGCAAATAGCTACATGGAAGGTACAGTCTCGAAGCTACTAGCTCTATAAAAAGGGTCAGGCTAGAGAATGTTATCTAGGACTAGAGGACCACAATAGATCTGAAAAGGTCGCAGTGGAATAGGCCTAAAGGCCATCTCTCTTAATCTAATCTAATCTAATCTACTGTACACTAGACAAAGACAATATTATTTCTGAACTAAAATAAGAACCCTGTGATATAATAAAAAAAATCTAATATATTTTAAAATCATAGTATATGTATAAATATATATGTATATATATATATATATATATATATATACATATATATTATATAGTATAATTTTATGATAATTACGTGTACCCTGTATACTTGTAACAGCTATATTATTTATAGATCCGTCGCTAAAAACTATTTGGTGGATACGATCTTTTCTTTTAATTAAAAAATTTGGTCTTAGTATTGTTCTGTTCAATACCCATAGTTTTTGAACAACCTGCTTTTTGTTATATATGTAGTTTAAAATCCCTATATGGTTTATGATAAAATTTATGAAACGCTGTGTTAAATCACAATTATGGTTTTTCTCTTCAGGTGAGAAGAATGGAGTCGAGCTCTTCTACATACAGTATAAGATATTTTACAATTCCATTTGAACTATATAAAAGGTGTTAAATTATTTAAAAATCACAAAATCTAATAAGTGGAAATGTGAAGAAATGGTAGGTAAAACAGCTTTTAACAGCAAACAGCAAAAAGTAACTGCCTGAGTATTACATGGGAGTACGTAACAAAATTTAAAAATCAGCAACTTTACGATAACAAGTTCTACGTATCATAAGGCAACCATAGAACTTTGTAAATCTAAAATATATGCATGCAATCCTCTAAAATTAATTGAAAATCATTGGTGTATGTTATGAAAATATGAAAAGAGTGCAACATAGTGCTATGTTAAACATACAACTTTGTTTTTCGCAAAATTTTAGTGAACTTACCAAACTCAGAATAACACGGTCCTATGTAGTATATAGAAATTGCTTATTACAAGCTTAGTAGCAGTGAAAAAAAGGATGTTTATTTTAAGCACAACTGAAATATAAGTATTTCACAGCGAAGAAGAACAGGAAAAATTGCCCAAAAACTCAAAAAAAAACTAAAATCTTTAAATTCTTCTTTATTTTGACTAATAACAAAATGCAGGTTTGCAAACAGTTTTACTGCGGAACATTAGGTATAAGTCAACAACCTATATACACTGTTTACAAAAATTCTACAGAAACGAACACAATTCGTCAAAGTGTTCAGGGAAAGCATAGAAAAAAGTTACATCAGAATGTTTCATTTAATAAACCTTCAAAAGATCTATGTGACCTCTGTGCTGAAATAGACTGCCTGAAGAAAGAAAACACCCTTAATGAAGAAAAAAAAAGGAATATAAAAAACACTTAATGAGAGAAGAGAAAAAGACGGATATTGAAAATGGTAACGCAGTACTGTGTTTTGACTTACAAAATGTATTGACATATCTAAAAGGAGAAAAGGAGACGTCAAAAATATCTTTTATAAAAGTAAGCTAAATGTGTATAACATGACAGCGCACCTTTCCATAAACCGGACTGTTTATTGCGCGATTTGGTCAGAGGCAATGCATGGTTGGCCTGGGAATGATATTGCCAGTGCTGTATACAAAATCCTGAAAAGGGTTGTAGAAGACAATCCGTTATTGGAGGATTTGACTTTGTGGAGCGATAGTTGTGTTCCGCAAAATCGCAGTAGATTTATGAGTTTTGCTATCGCACATATTTTAAAAACTAATACGAACTTAAAGAAAATTCAAATGAAATTTTCAGTACAAATTTTCATACAAGAGGTTGATTCAGTTCAGTTCAGTGCAATTGAACGCAGTTTGAGAAAATCTGAATACTTTTCTCAGTGGCGGATCCAGAAATTTTTGTTAGGGGGGGTCATGGATCTTGAGAGTGATTTTAATACAGGATTTAGATTTTGAATAAGGATTTAGATTTTTGCACCTTTAAGATTGATATGATTTGTGCCTCATGTAAGGGAACCATTTTCTCAATAATTATTTTAAGCGATATATTAAACCAATGAGAACTTATTAAAACCCAAATACCCTACGGGTGCAAAGAAGTGTACAACATTAAGGGGTCTTAAACTTAAACAAAAAATAATAAAACATAATGACGGTATTAGATTTTTGTTTTGATACAGGGCAGCGACAGCCGCTTATACGTATTTCGACCTCTTTAGGTCTCCTCAGAGCGGTATAGCCACTACTCTGAACCAAAACAAAAATCTTTCCCGTCCTAGACAATGGTTATCGAAATAACTATATACGGACGTTACTACCCCATCTAAAAACAAAAATTCGGTTTCGCCAGGTAGAAATCGTTTGATTTCTCTTTTTGTTTGCCGTTGAAGCCTTTGAAATGTGTTTTTCGAAGAATGCTGAAGATTTCGTGGACAGAGCACGTGACCTATAACGAGGTGCTGAGAAGAATGAGGACTGAGAGAGAACTTCTAAATATTGTAAACAACAGAAAAACGAGTTATCTAGGATATATTTACAGAGAAAAAAAATATAACTTTCTACGACTCATACTGGAAGAGAAAGTAGAAGAAAAAAGAGGTCCAGGAAGAAAAAAAAATACTCCTGGCTGAAGAATGTAAGAGACTGGACAGGCATGGACACACATTCGATATTAAGAACAGCTCAAGATAGAGATCAATTTGCTGTAGTTATAGCCACCCTTCCGTAATGAAGAAGAAACCTTAAGAATAAGTGTAAACAGCATTTTATTTAAATTAATTTATTCAACAAAAAACATAATATAATTAAGAAATAGTTATTTCTATAATTAGGCATATTAGGCTATAAGTGAGTGAAATATTTTTTTACTCGGTATTGAAATTTTTCTCACGAATTGTCAGCAACAGCCGGCAACGAGGGGTAAATAAAAGTTCAGTGATTAAAAATACTATAAGAATAAGATAAGTAAATATTATATAATTTTATAAAAGGAAAGACAGTTAAGATTTGATTTCACGTATAGTGCGTCTGTGTATATGCTTATACGTATTTCACCCTAAAAGGGATCTTCGGAGCGGCTATTCGCAAACGCTCTGAATGTGAAAACAATATTTCCTGTTATAGTAGAAGCAACACTAAAATGGGTTCGATCTGGACGCAATAGCGACATCTGATAAATAAATCCGTAAACTAATTTTCGAAACCAAATTCAGATTTCTGCTTTAGAAGGCACAGATTACATAACGTATCAGACAGAGCTAATGCAACAACAATACTCACTTTGATATTTAATATAGATAAATTATAAAATGTAGCACACAGTCTCAACAATTATAATAAATATTCAAATTACAAACAACCAATTCGTAGATAAAACTGAAGATAAGAAATACCTAATACAAAATAAAAAGGTGCTGTCATGTACATTGAATGAGCAATAATGTGTGGGCGGTAATTCTATCTCATCGATAATCGAACGATTATCTGGCACTCAAATGACGAATTGACAAAATTTGAAAATCAGGTAACTCTGAATTCGTGGGACTCTTAGTCGAGGTATTACTGTATTTAGAATTGTTGATTTTTTTAAAGAGCAATTTAAAAAGGCTTGCGTATAATTCTACACTTACCCCTAGAATAAATGAGTCTGAATAATTTCAACTCTTGACTTCTTGCTTATAGGGTTGATGGGTTTTAAATTATTTTTTTTTTGGAATTATTTGATAGATATTTAATTTTGTTTTGGGGGTGGTCATGACCCCCGTGACCCCCCTTGCATCCGCCACTGACTTTTCTTCACTTTCGTTATTAAGAGTCCTTTTGAAAGTAAACACAAGAAAGACTTACACCATACTTCATATGAAAGAGCCAGATTTTCTGGATTTTTCAACCTATTCATCAAAACTGAATTATACTGCAGTTTCATTTTCAAAGGTGGTTTCTATACAATTTACTACAGATTTTTATGACATCGGTTTCCGAACCACTTTTAACGAAAGTGAATACAAAATCATCAGTTTAAGACAACGTAATGCGAGAAGACATACTGCTGAAAATGACGAAATACCCATATCAATAAACAAAAATGATATTAAAGTCACCTTGGCATAAAACAAGGTGGAAGCTCTGAAGTCTATGTACAAGTGGATGCCAGATGTAGACAGAAACTTTTATGTTTACATGTTTTTCAACATGTCTCAACATAAGACTATCAAGATAAAAGTCTATAAACAATAGACTTTCATCTATTATGTTTAAAACAAAAGAAAATATACTTTCTTGTATACCAAATCTAATGGACAAAATATTCAGTCATTTTTCTCAGTTTCTACTACATTTTGTATCATACAACCTTGTAATTCTTAGGCAGCGAAGTGTCATATTTGGGTTAAGCACCCTAAAAACATAACAATAAGGTATTTTAATTAAGAGAGTTTTTTCATCATTGGTCTGTGTTATCGTTTATATCGTGTTATTAATTCCATTATTACAGTTCATGTAAATAATTTGTAGAGGTACCAATAACGTTTAAAATCATATTTTTAATTAGCAATAAAAAACACATCAAACGTGTTCCCGTCTTTTGATTTATCGTTGACAAACCTACTGTCCTTAACGTGAATACAATCCTTCTAATTATTAAATAAATTTGAATAAAAAATTGCATTGTGTTTTTGTACATACAGACGATTTATTTAAGGCATAGATTCGATACGCAGAGTCATTATATGGAATATTTGCATAACAATCCACAACTGCAGAGGTAGATGACTAAGGGATTGATGCTACATTGTGTGTTTTATACGACGATTATAAAAGTTAAGTATGTGTATTTTTAATTTCGTTCGTAAAGGGTTATGATGAAAAATTTATTTACAATGCGGTAGCAATTTTTCTGCCAGAGACACATTTATATAACAAATAACGAAAAATATAACCTGACGTTTTTTTTTTTAATAAAAATCTATAAAATGTTTGTTGTAGACAATATCGTCATATTCGACCAATGAGCAACTTTAATGTAAATGTGTGAATGTAAAGAAATTTCAAAAGTTTTTCTTAATCAAGAGCTTACTTTAGGGATCTCTTATCTAAACTAACAAAAGAATGCACTACTATAATATTCACACACTACTATGCTCCACTTTTAAACTAACTAATTCAAAATCTTTATTCTTTTTAGTCTTCTGCTTGGTCCAGTACTATCAAAGTCGTTGTTTCTACCATCATATTAATAAATACTACATAATAAACAATAATTTTCGCTCCCAGATCCTACTACATTTTATTGCTCATCACGTACCAAGAATCGTCGATACTTACTAATATTTTTTTGGTGCTATTCATTATACAGCATGTAGGCATTCATGGTCAATGTTAAATGCACACGAATCCCTCTTTTACTCTTATGATTGTTATGCTATAATTATAAGAAAAGAATATTAGGGAAGAGTGCTGTTAATAAAATATTAGAAAACGACAACATCGAGGAAAGCTGGGAAAAACTTAAAAATAACATAACTAACGCAGCAACAGAATCACTTGGAGAGAGGAAAGAACACCAGAGGTGACGGCAAACTAATAGATATAAAGATTGAGGAGGAAGAGGTGAAGGGAGCATTAAGGAAATTAAAAAGCAGAAAATCACCAGAAGAGGACAGAATAGCGAACGAACTCCTACAGTACGGAGGACCAGATCTGACCAAACAACTATTAAAACTAATCCAAAAAATAATAGAACAAAACAGAATTCCTCAAGAATGGAGATCAAGCATCCTAATACCTCTCTTCAAAAAGGAAGACAAATAGGACCCAGAAAATTACAGAGAAATTGATTTATTAAACACTAAAATTAACAAACCAAAGTAATAACAAATAAACTGAATGAAATTATAACACTAGCAGAAAAACAACAAGGTTTTAGGTAGGAAAGATCCTGCATCTACGCTATATTTATAATAAGGTAAGTGCAAGAAAAATCATTAGAATACATCAAAACGGCATATCTATGTTTCGTCGACCTTAAGAAGGCATTTGATCGGGTCAAATTAAAGGACGTTATCCACTTATTGACCACGAGAGAGATACCTCTAGGAATAATCAAAACGATCGAATGGCAGATAATAGAACAAGTGATGGAGTTTAAATATCCAAGCATCACATTATCTAGCTACGGAAAGCTCGAAACAGAAGTGGAAGATCCAGTGAATAGAGCAAACAGAGCCGCAGTTTGCCTGAATAAAACAATATGGAAATATAAAAATATCGGGAAAGAAAGAAAAGCTAGAATTTATAAAACAATTATCAGAGCACTAATGACATACGCGACAGAAACACGACCTGACACAAAGAGAACAAAAAGGATGTTAGAAACAGTAGACATAACAAGCCTATAAAAAAAACAGATATACGACGTAGATGCAAGGTGGAGAACATCACAAACTGGGTAAGAAATAGAAGAGTAGAATGGAACGATCATATAAGCCGAATGACAACAAATAGAGAACAACGAATAGACAACAAAGACAATCAGTAAGAAGACCACGAAAACGATGGAACAAGAAGATTATTATGCTAATATCAGGTATGTTGCACCAGTTTAACATGTATTTGCTATATCATTTTATATTCAGTATTTTCCATATTTAAATAAACATTTTAAATTTTTAAATAAAATAAATTTAAATAAATAAACGTTTATTCTTAATTTCTTTAGAAGAGGGAACAAAGAAAGGAGGCATCTTAGAATGAATGTTTAAAGACATCGGTTGTCAAAATTTGGGAGCAGGAAACTTTTGAAAACGTTAATTTAATTAATGACAAAGAAAAAGTGTGAATGAAAGTGATTGTTCTACAGGAGTCCTAGATAGATTGAAGATAGCTGACCCGAGATACACTGTAAGTTATTTGCTTTCCTTTTTGATGTGGCTGGCTTTATGATCCTGTATTTGGTTTGAAGGAGACAAACGATTGTGATTTTCAGTCCGATATATTTCTAACAATCTTTGGAAGAAAAATTGTTTTTTAATCTTAGACTAGATATTGACTGTTTTTATAGGGAAGTTGGTTTTATGTTAAATGGAACTATTCGTATTAAATTACTTGATTCTTCGATTTTGTTACAAAGTCAGTTTTCCGTGAAATAAAAAGGATACATTTTTTTGACAAAAAAACAAAGAAATCGTTAAATACTAATAGTTTATTGTGGACGTTTGAAAATTTATTATATTTATACAAGCTATACGCTCCCGAAGAAGTTGAAGCTGTTTTCACCTAAAGATCCTTTTTGTGTGGAGGATCATCCCATTCTTGGTTTGGTTTTACAGTTTCTGGTGTGACTTCGTTGTTTGCACTACTTTTCTACATTCTTTTCTCTCTTTGATTGTCCTTTCTATATTTCTAATTTCTTATCTTCTTTCACTTGTCTTCATTTCAGTTTAGGTCTGCCTCTGGTTTTTTTACCTGGTGGTATCCATTCTGTTATAACTCTTAACGGATTGCTCTACTCTCTTCTCATTATGTGTCTATATCATTTAATTCGTTGCGCTTTTATTGCTCTAACTATGTTCTCTTAACCCATCCATTCTTGTATTTCGAGATTCATCCATTGTCTTGCATCCTCTTCGTTTTCCCTCTTTGGTCCCAGAATTTTTCTGGTAATCTTCCTTTCAAAAACTTTCAATTGGTTTTCTTATCTTGCTGTTTATGTAAATGTTTCTGCAGCATATATTACTATTGGTCTTATGGTCTCTTTCTAGATTTTCATTTTTGTGTTTTTGCTTATCTTTTTATCTCTAAACATTTTTTTTGTATTGTATTGGATTGTACTGTATTGTAATTATACATTCTCATAATTTTATTTGGTATATTACTAATATTTATTATTGCATCGACCGTTAAGCCGAGAACTTTTTTGCCAGATTTTTGTCTTTATTGTTATAGACCATTTGGGTTCATTAGACTTGGCGCCACCACTTAAGTAACTCAAGTGACTGTTGTTTTATTTTCGTTTCTTGGAATTTATTTTACAAGTGGTGAGTAATTTTGCTGATATTATGTATTCTATTATATAAACGTGTATTATTTTTTATTTTGCTTAGTCAAATTTATTGTTTTTAGCACAATGAGTTATGAAAAGGAGCAAAGTCGTCTACTTCAATTGCTTGAGAAAGTAGAAATTAACACAGAACAATATTTTGATGATATTTAATCAGAGGATGAAGTAGATGGCATAGAAGAACATCTTTCAGATGTTCAAAGTTTCACGGATTGCTACTTGTATAGGCAAAGATGGAGCAGTCTGGAAAAAACACTGCCCAGTCCAACTTTAGGAACTCGCCAATTTAATTTAAGTCTTTTACTTACCGGGTGTAAAAGCATATAGAAAGAATGCCAAATCCATAATTGATTATTGGTATTTGTTTTTATCCGAAGATATTTTAAATATTGTTGTTGAAAGTACGAACAAATATATAGATCAAATGAAAGAGATGTATAACAGATTCTGTTCTGCTAAAAAGCTTGATGTAATCGAAATAAGAGCTTTACTAGGATTGCTATATTTAGCTGGGTGTTTGAAAAGTAATCGGATAAGTACAGAAGAGTTGTGGGAGCGAAATGGCAGCAGGGTTGAAATGTTTTGGTTAACCATGTCGCAGCAACGTTTTTTTATTTTTGTTAAGACATCTTATAATTAATGATTTAGAAACTCCAGACGAAAGAAAATTGTCTGGTAAGCTAGCGCCTATAAGACAACTGTTTACAAGTTTTGTAAAAAATTGCAAAAATGCCTACACAATTAGCGAGTATGGCAATATGGATGAAAAACTTGAGGCATTTCGGGGAAGATGCGGTTTTAAACAGTATATTTTTTCCAAACCGAAAAAATATGGATTAAAAATCTTTGCCTTAGTTGATGCAAAAACTGCAAAAAAAATACATTTTATTGTTTAAATGATATTCATAAAGAAGTAAAGCTAGATAATCCACTAGTATTGTTTTGATTTTCTAATTAATAAATTATTGAATTTTGGGTCTGTCAGACTTGGCGCCACTACTGGTGTTCCGATATGGGGCGCCACCAGTGCAGGGTTAATGTCTAGGAAAATTATATGTGTTTCTCTGTCGTACTCGTAAGTTTTCTCTATCACTTGTTTTGGCATATGTATAGCGTCTATCGTGGACCTTCCTTTTCTAAAACCGTACTGGTATTCCCCTATGCTTTGTTCTCTATATATTGTTATATATTCTGTCTCTAATTATACCAGTCATTACTTTATATTTTACAATCAGTAAATTATTTGCTGGGTACTTTTGAAAATTTATTATTATTACTAAAGCTCGGATTATAGGCAAAATGCCTTTTTTGCCTATTTTGCCTATTATAATTGTTTTTTGCACTTGTTGCCTTTTTTCGTAAATTCCACCTATTTGTGCCTTTTTTTAAAATTTCACTGTACTACCCATGATATTATTCTATTATTAAACCATTCTATAATAAAATTTTGGGTCAATAATAAAATATCAATGGTTTGTTGATATAACAGATTTCTAGGAAAATGTACCTGATCGAGACTTGGGGGTTGACTATTTGGAAATCGCTAAGCTTTATTAGTTTATTATCAGTTGTACAGTCGGTTACTGTATCAGAGTTTAGTCACAAATTGCTATATCCTAGTTTAGTTTTGTTGCGTATACCGAAAAGCAAAGAACACGTTTTAAAACGTTTTAGACATTTGTGTGAAAAGATGACATCTAAATTAAGGCTATGGATCACACCTTATTCGGAACTTTCTCTAGAAGGAGATGGAGCATTTTGTAAACCATGCGGCAAATCGGTAAGTTTTATTTTTTCTCTTTTTTCTCATCCCACAACATAACTAAATTCTAAAGCGGTAAAAAGTACTTTATTGACCAGCATTGTGGAACCCCACTTCATAAACGTAATTTGGAAAAATTAAATTCCTCTAAGTTAGCCCAAATATCTCTGCGGGATAGTTTAAGCAGTTCAAAAAAAAAGGAGGAAGACGCATTTAAATTTAATTAATGCCAGATGATGATTGCATCCAACATTCCTCTATATAAAGTTAATAACGCTAGTTTTAAATGCTTTTTCGAAAAATATCTTAATAAATCCTTACCGGACGAGAGTACATTGAGAAAACATACTGTGGAAAAATGTTATGTGGAATGTATTTCAAAAATTAAGCGGGAGTTAGAGGGAAATTTTTTGTATATTATCGTGGATGAAACGACAGATGTATGCGGCAGGTATATAGCTAATTTAATGATTGGAATTTTGAACGAAAACTTTGCGAGAAAACCTTATTTAGTTGCCGTTAAAGAATTGAAAAAAAAAACAAACAATTTAACAATAAGTCGATTTATACAAGATAGTTTAACAAACTTCTTTTTACCCAACGCTATACCAGTGAATAAAATAGTTTTAATGCTTTCAGATGCTGCGGCATATATGTTAAAAGCTGCTGTTAATTTAAAGATTTTTTGTCCTAATTTAATTCATTGCACTTGTGTAGCCCACGGGGTAAATAGAATTGCTAAAGAAATAAGAAATCTGTTTCCGTTGGTAAATAATTTTATAAATTTTATGAAAAAAGTTTTTGTAAAGGCTCCGTTGAGGGTGCAACAATATAAAGAAAGACTTCCCGGTGTCCCTTTGCCACCTAAACCAATAATTACAAGGTGCGGGACCTGGCTCGAAGCAGTTTGTTTTTTTACTTTGAACACTGCAATGAAATAGAATTAGTTATATCAGAATTTGATGATGATATTTCCGAAGCCATTCGAGAAGCAAAAAAATATTAAAAAATCCCAAATTGAAACAGGAACTCGCTTATATCAATGACAATTGTAAATTAATAGTTACCACAATTACCTTATTAGAAAAACAAGAGATAAATTTATGTGAGTCAGTAAAATTAATGGATAATTTAAAGACGAAAATTAAATCGGCACCTGGAAGTAACGGTCAATTAATTAAAAAAAAATGAAATATGTTTTCGACAAGAATGAAGGTTTTTCGTTTTTATCTAATGTTGCTAAAGTTTTGAATGGGACATTTTCCGAGGAATTTCAAATTATGCCAGATTTATTATCCGCTCTGAAATATGCTCCAATTACATCTGTCGATGTCGAATGTTCGTTTTCAATGTACAAATTAATTTTAAGTGATCGAAGACATAGTTTTAAGACCGAAAATATTAAAAAACATTTAGTTGTTTCTATGAATGATAAAATTTTAAGTGGTTACAATGTTTAATTATTAATTTACAGTTATTTAGTTACTAGTTTATTTATACTAATGTTATGATTATGATGTGTAAATAAATATACCTGCCTTAAGTTAATATTACGTTAATTCACTTTGTACAATAAATAATAAGTTATATTCCTTTATTGCCTATATTTTGCCTAAATGTTAATATTCCTGCCTTTTTTAATAAAAATCTTAGCCTATATAGGCGCCTTTTTTTTCAATTTTTGTTGCCTATAAATCCGAGCTTTAATTATTACTATTAGTTAAAGGGTAGTTAGTAATACTGTCATTAAGTAGTTTTTTGTTCTGATCAGATAATGATTAGGAATACATTTTTTTTTGTATTTGACAAAGCATTATGTTATTTAGTGTAAATTTTTGCTTCGGGTCTGTTCCATATTTCATATTTTTTTTATATTTCAGTACATTGGTTTTGATATTCAGGTTTTTTATTTCCAATTATCTTCTATGAATCTAATTTATAAATAAAATGTATTAATTGTTTTTTTATTGTTGTTTTTATAAGTGAATTAGATGAATTATCTCCAAAATTTTTATTTTTTCTGCAATACATCAATTATTGCTGCTTAACGTGTTTTCGTCTATTATCCAAATAGTTTAAAAGGGAGAAGCCGACAAAACTATGTCGCAACGGCGATAAAGGCTTTAAGACTAATCCTATCGATTACATCGTTTGAGGCCTCTTAAAAAATCCGTCTGAATAAACTCCTAAGTACCTGTCATTCAACAATTACTTCCAAGTGAAGTGTCGCTAATACAAACAAAAAGGAAAAGACATTGAAAAGGTCTCAGTAACATTACGCTCAAGCTCCAAGTTCTCTCATTCATAAAATTAGTTATTTGTTTGGAAATATGCAGTCATCAATTATAATCAATCAGTTGTATGTCAACGGTGCTTTGTATCATAAACAGGTATAATATAATCATTGTGTGTAAGGACTCTTTGACATTTTACGCGAAATAATTATGAATAATAAACGACAATGTCTTACCGAGGGGTAAAAGTGGGACGACGTGTTTTTTATTGTCAAGATTTTAGAATACATTTAAATTTACGTTGACGATTGTTAAAGATTGAAGATCATAGCATTATGTTTTAATAGTGAATAACTTACGAGACATATGTTTAAATCAATAATCTAACTGACTTCATCGAAGAAACGGATTACACTAAATAGTACAAAGTGTTTTAGAGTAGAGTAGAGTAAATTTTTATTTGCATAAATTTTTTAACAAAATTGAGCAAATAACGTTACAATATTTATTGCAGATTAAAAAAAATACATATTTACATCACAGATTAAAATATATTAACATTTTTATTACATTAACAATTA
Organism: Diabrotica undecimpunctata; assembly: GCF_040954645.1. NCBI lineage: Eukaryota > Metazoa > Arthropoda > Insecta > Coleoptera > Chrysomelidae > Diabrotica > Diabrotica undecimpunctata. Next base: position 116,622,414 of record NC_092811.1, read on the forward strand.
AATATGCTGATCAGGAAGAAGGATAGGCCAGGCACTCCGGGACAATGGGCTCAATGTTAACTAGGTGTTGAAAAACCATTCTTTTAAAAGCTCCATAATGTGTTTCCTGTTAAATGTCAGATGGTAGACTATTGTAAAATCTAACACACGCATACAAAGGACTTCTCTCTGTTATAGACAATCTGTGAAGTAGGAAATTCAAATTAAGACTTCTTGTAATTCATGATTGGGAAGCAGGTGATAAAACAAAGTAAAATTTTTAAAATGGTACCATAAATGGTATCATAAATGTCCTCACATGGGCTGCCTTTGGTAGATTGAATAAAATTTTCAAGTCTATTATCCCAGTTTGTTTAAAAGAAAGGTTTTTAACCAGTGCGTTTTACCGGTTCTTGCATATGGTGCAGAAAAACTGACTTTGATAAAAAGAACAATAGATAAAATAAGAGTTACACAACGCGCTATGGAAAGATCAATATTAGGTATAACCATTAGAGATAAAGTACCAAACCTAGAAATAAGAAGAAGAACAGGAGTCACAGATGCAGTGGCCATGGCTAACTGGGCTTGGCCGGATATGTTGCCAGATTAACGGATGATAGATGGACCAGAAAGATTCTGGAATGGCGACCAAGGTAAGAGGCATATCAAAGCAGAGGACGACCACCTACTAGATGGACGGATGATATCAAGCACATCACCACAAACTGGATGCAAGAAGCTCAAGATATAAATAGGTGGAAAATTTTACGGGAGGCCTACGTTCAGCAGTGGACATCATAAAATTTATATATATAAATTGAAATATTGATAAATATTTAAATTTAAATTTAAAAAAAAACGGTTGATAAAGCTGCACATGATGATGATGATGATATATATATATATATATATATATATATATATATATATATATATATATATATATATATATATATATATATATGGCTGAAAAAGTAAGTATAATGAGTGATTTGAACCGGACTTTGCAAGATTCTCCCGCCTTTAGTCCTAAGATCACCCGGATTGCCTTTTTGTGAACTGCAAAGACAGTTGAGATATCTACTGCAGCACCCTAGACGAATACTCCATATCGCATAACAGAAAAATTCGCTGGTCTAGATATCTCTTAACACTCGTAATGAGTAGCAGGCTCTATTCAGTTTTTTTGTTGTATTTTGTATTTATTCCCCCCAATTCAAGTTCTGGTCAATATAAAGACCAAGAAATTTAACTAATCTAGCAGGTTCCGTGTTTTGTGATAGAAAATTGATTGTATCTGGGAATTTTTCTCGTGACTGGCTGATTTTAAAGTAAACAAAAACTGTCTTATCAGTATTAAGCAACAACCGATTTCCACTGATCCACTGTTCAGCTTTGCTTAGAGGCTCTGCCACTGTGAGGAGTGTTTCTAATGTTTTTCCCAGAAAAACACATTTGAGTCATCAGCGAAATTTACAAGGTTTGAGGAACTACTAACCACCGCATTTGGAAGGTCGTTTATGTAGACCAAAAAGATAAAAGGCCCCAAGACACAAGAAAACTTTGTGTGACCCATCTGTAATTTTGTAATTTTTTGTAATTTTGTAATTTGTAATTTTGTAATAATATGATCTAGGCTATCGAAAGTCTTAGATAGGTCCAAAAAAGCACCTAGTGTTTTCATCTTTGCCTCTAGTTTTTATAAAATTTTTGATACAAAATCATAGGTAGCTGTCTCAACAGATCTCCCTGCCAAAAAAAACATGCTGCGAACTACTAAATAAGTTGTTTGTCGTAAGTAGTAAAAAAGTTTTGTAGTCATCACGTAAAAACTTTTGCGTGATGAAAGAACTTATAAATCAAATGGGTACAATGATAAATCTAAACCTAATTTGAAATTGCTGAAAAGAAACGCCAACGGTCTATGCAAGCACGCGCAAGAAATCCGTCATTTTATATAAAACAATAATTTAGACGGGAGTTCGGTTCTGCATCGATAACTATAATGTTGTACTCAATGTGGGCTCCGAATATTTTTAACATTAACAGAGTTTAATGTAAGTTATAAATTGTGAATTTTAGTGATATATTGGAATAAACTGTAAGTGTATAAACTCGTTACATAATATCCAGTTAAATTAGCATTAAAATCAGCAAATTTCAATTATTTGTTATTGTTGTCAATAAACAAATCCAGTTTTACCAGCAAATAACCGCTTTTAGTAAAGACCGACCTACCTGTTTTAGCAGGTGTACAGAGTCGGACTTACTTTTCATAAACGTTTATTGAAATGAATTCAAACATGGAATCACACAACAGTTCTTCAATACAAGGCCATCAAAATCAAATAAACACATCACAGTTATACTCTTCGGCAGCGTCGAGAGTGCAATTTCCTTTAAAGTCCCAAGCAATTATCTTTAGTGCCTTAGAAAACACCAAACTTCAAGACTACCTTCTCCCACTTGGAAATATAATTCAACCGAAAAATATAATCTTCTCTTCTAGATTATCTAATAATCGCATATGTATGTATTTATCCAATAAACAAATAGTGGACGATTTTATGAATAATCATGGTCAAATAGAAATACAAGGTGAAATTGTCAGAGCAAGAAGGTTAGTTACACCAGCAGAACGACTTGTGCTCTCCGGCGTATGTCCTTCAATACCGCACGATTTGCTAATCAATGAGTTACAAAAAATCGGCATAGTTCCTGTCTCCCCTATGACCTGCCTCAAAATAAGTGCTTCTATGCCTGAATACAATCACATCCTTAGTTTTCGAAGACAAATCTATATCAGTCCTTACAATCTAACACTACCAGAGTCATTTACTCTTGTTTTTGACAACACGACATATAGAATATTCATTTCTCAAGACAGTTTAGTTTGCTTTAGATGCAAGAAGCCAGGACACATCGCTTCACAGTGCTCCGAACCACTAGCTCAACTAAACCCCAACCAAAACAATGAAGCATCGGTATCCAGCGCAACAAATATATCCTTGCAAGCATCCAATGACACAAACCCTTCCCAGTGTGAACAAATGTCTATTTCTAATATCCCGGAGACACCGAACAAAGTAGATGCATCAAATAAGGACAGTCACATAATTAATCAACCAAAAAGAAACTTTGATGAGATTATTTCACCTGAAGCAGATCCATCTTGAAAAGAATGTAACATTTTTTCACCACCTAAAGTCCAAGCAAAATCTAAAAAAGCTAAAATTAGTTCAGCAAGCACTTCTGAATGCTCATTTTCTCTCTTACTTGACCCTGCTAAAAACTTCATATAAAATCAACCTCTACCTTTCCCTCTAAACGTTGATCAACTTAACATGCTCCTAATGAATATTACGGGGTCAACAGATCCAATAACCACAATTAAAGAATATACCACAGATCTACCAGCTTTGTCCCATATGCTCAGTCAAGTTTATCCCCATTTAAAGGAAAGATCCATAAAACGTAAATTCACGTCCATAAGGAAAAAAATCCATAATTATATTAACAGTGAGACATCGGAAGCGGAAAGTGACACATCTCAGTTAAGCCAACATTAAATTCAAGTCTCTACTTCAGTGGAATATTGATGGTTTTTTCCATCGCCTTGCTATGTTCCATCATCTAATTGGTGAACAATCTCCTGATGTAATATGCCTACAGGAAACTAATCTGAATCCCTCAAAAAAATATAACTCCAACCAATATGACTGTTTTCGCAAAGACAGGATAACAAATAATAATTTTTCTTCAGGCGGTGTAGCCACATTAGTAAAAAAAATCACTATCGGCGAAAGAATTTCCAGAGGCTACAAATCTGGAAGTTGTAGTCGTGGAAATACAATCATCAAACAGGTATTTTATTTGCAACGTTTACTTACCCTCCAGTCGTCAAGTAACGTACAACGATTTAAAGGAGTTATTCAATCAAATACCATCCTCTCGCATGATCGTGGGAGATTTTAATAGCCATAATATTATTTGGGGCTCCTCTTATTCAGATGCTAGAGGAAAAATTGTCGAAAATATAATTTCAGATTTTCAATTGAATTTTCTTAATGACGGATCTCTAACCAGATTTAACATAAATACCGGAAATTCTTCAGCAATTGATCTAAGTCTTTGTGACCCTGCACTCACACCTCGATTATTTTGGGAAGTTTTACAATACACTTATGGGAGCGACCACCATCCCATAGTAATAAAAAACTCTATGGCTCTGACCCATGACGTTTTCATACCCAGATGGAAAACTGAAACTGCTGATTGGTTGAAATTCGAAAATTATATCGACAACTCAATGCCTAACTGTAAAATGGATGAAAGCATTGATGAATCCTTACACAATTTGAATAGCATTATCATAAGCAGTGCTGAGCAATTCGTTGGAAAATCAAAAAAGACAAAGAATAATCAGATTCCTGTACCTTGGTGGAACTCAGAATGTGGAGCAGCTATTAGAGCAAGTAAAACTGCATTTAATAAATATAAAAGACATAAAACACCTGAAAATAAAACCATGTTCAAATCACTTAAAGCTAAGACACAACTTATTATAAAACAAGCTAAGAAGGCTTCCTGGTCCAAGTATGTTTCAGAAATAAACACCTCAACTCCTGTCAGCGAAGTATGGAAAAAAATAAGAAAAATTTCTGGTTTGAAATACACGCCAATGATTTCTAAATTAAAAGTTGACAATAGGATTTCAACTTCTCCTCAAGAAATAGCTAATACCCTAGCTGAATCTTTTAGAGAAATGTCTTCAAACAGTAACTACAATGATACATTTCTTGAAAGGAAAATAATAATAGAAAATACTGATCTTTTTGCAAATGACAATTTAAATGATCCATTAGATCTACCTTTCACTTTTGAAGAACTGGAAAATGCTTTATCCGAATTAAAAAATACTAGCCCGCGCCCAGACGATATCCCGGCAATATTTCTAAAACATCTTCCTTACTCAGCAAAATTATTTATTCTTCAACTTTTTAACTTAATTTGGCAAAATAATAAATTTCCATCAATTTGGTCTAAAGCTATTATATTACCTTTTTTAAAACCTCAAAAATCAATCCTAAAACCTGACTCATACAGACCAATCAGCTTAACATGTTCTATGAGCAAATTGATGGAAAAAATGGTAAATCTTAGATTAACGTGGACATTAGAATTATCAAATCGTTTAGTTCCGGAACAAAACGGTTTCAGACAAAATCGTTCGGGCATTGACAATATTCTTGATCTAGAATCTGACATTCATGAAGCGCTAGCAACCAAACAACATTGTATTGCAATATTTTTCGACTTAAAAAGGGCATTCAATACTTGTTGGAAATTCAATATTCTGAAAGAACTACATTCATGGAATATTCGTGGAAATTGCCTGAAATTTATTAAAAACTTTTTACAGAACCGGTCTTTTTGCGTAAGAGTACATAATACTTACTCAGAGGAGAATACTGAAGAAAATGGAACACCCCAAGGATCAGTCCTAAGCCTTACTTTATTCTTAGTGGCAATAAATAATATTATTAACAACCTTACTAAACCTCTAAAGGCTCGACTTTTCGCAGATGACCTTGTTGTCTATATCAAAGGAAATAACACCGAATCAATGACAAACGCTTTGCAGTGTTTTCTAAACCAATTAGAACAATGGTCTCTAACGACCGGATTCAAATTTTCAGTAACAAAAACATCAGGTATACTCTTCTCCAAAAAGGTTTCATCAATGCCCCCTACATTAAAATTATACAACACTATGCTACCATTTAAACCAACGGCAAAGTTCTTAGGTATGTGGTTTGATCAAAAACTTACTTGGCAAGAACATATAAAACAAACAGTTTTAACATGTCATAAAAGACTGAATCTAATGAAAACATTGGCAAACCGAAATTGGGGATCAGATCAGGAAACTCTGTTGAGAATATATAAAACACTAATTAGATCTAAATTAGATTATGGATCAATTGCATATGCATCTGCTTCAAAAACACAACTTAAAAAACTTGACAGCATACACAACGCTGGTATTAGAATTGCACTCGGAGCCTTCCGGACAACTCCCTCCGAAAGCATACTGAGCGAAGCCGGCGAGCCACCTCTAAATTACCGAAGAATATACTTAGCTCTAGCGCATGCTACATCTATAGCCTCAAATATAAAAAAACCCCTCTACTTTAATACTTTTAATAACAAATATATTAATTATTACAATAATAAGCCCCGTGCCCCCAAACCTTATTACGAGAGAATCCGATTATATAGCCCCAGACTGAACATTCAATTCCCAAAAGTATTTCAAACAAATACCAATAACTATCTACCTTGGACTATCGAACAGCCCAAAGTCATTACAACGTTAAGTATATATAATAAACATGAAACTAGTCCTATTATTTTTAAAGTTAAACTAAATTCAATCCTAGATCAACAATACAATGAGTGGATTAAAATTTATACAGATGCATCCAAAGGTGAACTTGGCGTTGGAGTAGCAGTGGTAACAACAAATGAAACTTTTCAATTTAAACTTCCTCTAAATTCCAGCATCTATACTGCAGAACTATTTGGTTTGCTCAAAGCCATCAAGCAAGTAAATCTTAAAAACATCCCTTGTTGTCTAGTTCTTTCTGACTCTCTCAGCGCAGTCAAAGCTATGCAAAATGTATACCCTAAACACCCCATTGAGAAAATTATCAGGGCCGAATTAATGAAAGCTCAAGAAAATTTCAGGAGAGTCCACTTCCTATGGATACCATCTCATATAGGCATAGAAGGGAATGAAGAAGCAGATACTAGTGCGCGTAACGCTATCACCAGTGACGTATCAGAAACAGAGTGTCGGAGTATCGCAGGCGATCTAAAAGTTTATTTCAAAAATAAGGTGTTAAGTGCGTGGAATCGGGAGTGGAATGACTCTAGTTCGAAACTCAGAACCATCAAAAGTGATATTTTTTCATGGAAGTCCACAGCCAAAAGTAGAAGATGCCAAACTATTATTACACGTCTACGACTTGGACACTGTAGGTATACTCATGCCTATCTCTTCTCAAATAGTGAACCTCCAAAATGCGAAACCTGCAATACAGTAGACAGTATAAAGCACTTCTTGATAGACTGTCCTAAATATGTAAATCAAAGACAGTCTTACAATTTGCCAAATAACCTGAAAGCACTCCTCAACAAAAGTTTAGTTCCGAACAATTTATTAGGTTACTTAAAATCTATAAATATGTTACACAAAATTTAACTTAATTAATTGTTACATATGTTCAATTGTTCACAAATTGTAATTAATTGTTACAATGATTGATTGTTATAAATGTTAATTTAATATTATTACAAATGTTACAGGAATGTCGCTAATAACCTTCGGGTGGATGCGACTTTGTTTCTTTAAATAAAAAAAAAAAAAATAATTTAGACATAATGCTTGTAAGTGAAACACATTGTACAAATAAAAGATGGTCCACAGAATAGTAAAAAAATCTCCTACGTACTGGAAAATAAATCTTAACTCTAAGCAGCCTTCCTAGACGTCAATTAAGCTCTCGATAAGGTTTGGCATGAAGAAGATAAAGAAGATACCTACTAGACACATACTAAATAAATACTTGATAAATGCAACACGATGAATACACTCAGCTTATTTTATTGCGTACTATGCTTTTTCAGACGACATCGCAATACTAGTCATGGACATAAATAAAATAGAAACTTGGCTAAAAAAATAGCGAATTAGAGTAAATGAGACCAAGTCAACACATGAAAAACTTCACAATGAAATAAGGTGAATGCCCCCCAGTCACACTCAATGGCAAGCAATTAAGTAAGGCAAACGACACAAAATACTAAGGTATCCAGTATCCATCTTCATAAAGGACTAACCTGGCAGAAGCACATCTTTACCAAAAGAAATCAACTGAGCATTAAATTACGACATATGTACTGGTTGATGGTTAAAACTTCAAATTAACATAGGAAAACAAACTTTTTAAATACAAGGCGATCCTCAAGTCCATATGGATATATGGTATTTAGCTATGAGGCACCTCTAGTAATTCTAATGTCTATAATAAGCAGGTCTATCGTAAATGCTCCATGGTATGTTACATCCTCTTCTATAGAAAAAGATCTGGAAGTGCCTTTGGTTAAAAAAGTTGTAACAAGTTACAGTGCCAAATATGGTGAACAGATAAAAGTGCATCCCAATGTACTCGAGAAGGTTATTTGGTGAAAATAATGAAGTGCGTAGGTCATTCACAGGTCAAACAGATCTTGAATAAATCATTGGAACATGACATTGATATTCACAACGTGTTTGTAGATTTCAAATACGCATACGACTTATTCAAAAGGAACAAACTCTACAATATATTGGCTGAATTGGCAATACCACACAAGCTAATTATGTAGACTCATTAAAGCCACATTGGATGAAACTCAGGCATGTGTACGAATACAAAACCACCGAACAGACTTTTTCAAAATTTAGATCGGCTTGCTCCAACTTTGTTTAACTTGGCACTGGATTATGCGGTTAGGCAAATGCAAACTGGACGAGGAAACCTACTGACCAAACGAACAATTCAACTTTCCGCTTATTCCGATGATATTAATATTATGAGTAGAACATTAACAGGAGCACAGGAAACATACGCAGAGTAAAAAACGCAAACAAAAAGGCTAGGTATGCAAATTAACACAGAAAAAACAAAAACAATGATGCAGAGGAGAATAAATATGGTCCCACAAAACATTATACATGAAGATGACATTGAAACGGTTGGAAAGTTTACATACCTGGGAGTAGAAATATATGCCGACGGATCAGAAGATGGAGAAATACGAAAGAGAATAACGTAGGCAAACAGAGCTTATTTTGCCCTATCCCGTATATATTTCGGTCTAAAAATGTCCACCGAAATACAAAGATGATAATCTATGAAACATTAATTCGACTAATAGCATGCTATGGCAGTGAAGCATGGGTCCTGAAAGAAACATCCAAAAGCAAACTCGATATATTCGAAAGGAAAATACTGAGAAGAATACTATGACCTGTAAGGGAAAACGGAATCTTCAGAAGTCGATACAACAACGAGCTTTATTAACTTTATAAGGAAGCACCACTGTCAGACTTCATTAGAATACAAAGATTGCAATGGGCCGGATATGTGATAAGAATGGGAGAGGATAGGCTACCAAAAAAGCACTAGATGCTAGAATGTAGGGAAAGAGAATGGTTGGAAAGCCAAGAAAGCGCTGGGAAGACACGGTAAAGAGCGACGCACAAGCCCTTTTAGGAGTCCGTGTATGAAGAAGATCAGCCACAGACAAGCAAGGGTGAAGGCAAAAAATAAAGGAGGCCAAGGCTCAATTTGGCCTGTAGTGCCGTAGAAGAAGAACATTTACAGTTGCTAAATAAAGAAAAGGAACTCTTCACTGGAAGAGGCTCCTACAGGCTATGTAAACAAGCAAATTACTTATTATTCTTTATTTTTTATTATATTTTAATTTGAGTTAATAAAACAAGATTTATAATAGAATTGTTGTGACTGGCCGAGTGGCGGTAGCCCATGCCAAAAAAAAACTAAAAGCGATAAGATATGTAACGATGTGTTCCATCATTTTTTTTTACGATGAATGTAACTGTTTTATATAATCTGATTGTTCTCTGAAAAATGATTCCCATATCTAATTAAATTATTAACTGCACAACTACAACATTATAATATGCGGTTAAAATCATCAGTCCCTTTGAAACTTTTTATCTATTCACATATTCGTAGAGTACAATAGGAACACAATCAAATATCAGTTGAAGTACCCGACAACATTTGAAATGTTATTATAACGGATATCTTTTTAAAATAATTGCTGGCTAGGGGATGCCAACCCTTTGAGTCAGTGCCCCATTGGTTGGGTCACAACAAAAGCCCTTTAATCATCACTTAGGGGTGGGACTAAACTAAATAGGATAATAGAAGGCTTTAAACATAATGCTAACAAGATCGAAAAAAATATAATGCAATTTGTCTATTTAAGGACAGTCATTGCAATAAATGGATACATATCTACTATTCTGCCTTCTTTTATACAAAGGCTTTTAAATGTCGGTCTACATGTTTTCATCTGGCATCTTGCATTTTATTAATTGTATTATTAGGAATGAACCACATATTAAAAATTACGTAAATTTGACATTTACTAATAAACCATCTTGTTTTGTTATGTTGAAAAAAATATATATTAATTTCATTTATTATATAACTGTATTTGTCTCGAATATAAACTCACGAAGAAATTCATGAACTTATTCATCAATTTCTGTGTCAATAAATTCGTGAATATTTTTTTTATTTACAATTAAGGCGCATCAACCTATGTGGTTATTAGCGCCGCTCGGTATTACAATTTTTTTACATTTTTGGATACTTAATATACTATGTCACTGACACAGGAACAATGTTATTACATTACATTACAAGAATATACAGTAACATTACAATTAATAAAGAAATACATTAAATATTGGTACAATTATTAAATGCCAATACATAAAAAAGGCAGAAAGGATACATGTAGCAACTACAGGGGAATCTCACTAATCGGTACTACATATAAGATATTAGCTTCAGTTGTACTAAAACGATTACTGCCATATACGGAGGAAATTATTGGCGATTACCAATGCGGCTTTAGGCCTGGAAGATCAACAATCGACCAAATATTTACTATCAGACAAATGCTAGAAAAGTATTGGGAATATAATAAAGAAGTACACCAGATCTTCATAGATTTCAAACAAGCATATGATTCAATAGATCGCTTAAAACTGTGGAGTGCAATGATGGAGTTAGGCGTACCAAAGAAGCTGACCATGATTGCGCGAATGTGTGTCAACAATTCCTTTGCACAAATTAGAATAGGAGACAAAACTTCAAAGGCTTTCGGCATAAGCACCGGACTCAGACAGGGAGACCCGCTGTCCCCATTACTATTTAACCTAGCATTGGAATATGCAATGCGAAAGATCTATACCAGAGTCAAACCAGACATAACTGCCAGAGGAGCAAAGATTATTCTCGCATTTGCAGATGATGTAGATGCAGTAGCACAGACAACACTGGAAGTTAAGGATATAGTATCGAACTTTGAAGAAGCAACACTAAGCGTAGGCCTGAAAATAAACGAAGAAAAAACTAAATACATGGTCGTATCAAAAAAGGAACGACAGCGAATAAGACAAAACATTACCATAAACGATCATAACTTTGAGGTAGTCAAAGAATTCAAATACCTAGGAGCAACAATTACCAGTGAAAACACAGGAGAACGGGAGGTTGAAATACGAATACTGGCGGGGAATAAATCATTCTTTGCCATTCAACATCTAATGAGGTCAAAGCTTCTCTCAAGGCGTGCCAAAATCCAAATGTACAAAACCATAATACGACCAGCAGTGACATATGGAAGTGAAATATGGACATTGAGAAAGAAATAAATCAATAAGCTATTAGTATGGGAACGCAAAATCCTGCGAATTATATATGGTCCTTGCAGGGACAGCGTGACAAATGAATGGAGAAGCAGATACAACAATGAAATAGAGACTCTCTTCGGGAAAGGAAACATCGTAAGATACATAAAAGCCAATAGATTAAGATGGGCAGGCCACGTGGTACGGAGTGATGACGACAGACTGATTAGCAATGTGTTTTGGGAAAGACCAGATGGTAGAAGATCGACAGGAAGACCAAGAAAAAGGTGGAAAGACGCAGTCAGGGAAGACCTGGAGAAGATGGAAGTAAGACCATGGGAAATAATAGCACAGGATCGGAATCAATGGAAGGCAATAGTAAACGCGGCAAAAACTCACGAAGAGTTGTAAAAGCCAATGATGATAATGATGATGACAATTATTAATTATCAAATTCTAAACTACGTTTCTTCTTCTAAATATCCTGGTAAATTTTGGTTTCATAGAGGAAATTAGTAAGGTTTTGGAATTGATCTGGCGAACTGAGAATATTTTGTAGGTTTTGACTCAAAAGATTATTTTTTCTTTCGTTGTTAAAGTGGGGACAGTCTACGAGAATATGTTTAACAGATAGTATATTACCACAGTGTGTGCATGTAGGTGGATCTTGGGAAGTCATTAAATGTTTATGAGTTAGTCTTGTATGGCTAATTCTAAGTCAGCGAATTACGATTTTGTTTTTTCGTGTCATGGAAGGAAACTCAAGCTTTTTAACGCTGGGATGGATGTCACGAAGCTTGGACGGGATTTTATTCCAGTGATCCAGTGATGAAGTTGTATGTTTTCAGTCTCCATATTAGAAGACGAGGCTTGTTTTGCAAAGAGGTCGGCTAGTTCGTTACCTGGGATTCCTACATGAGAGGGAATCCAGATCATGGTTGTGGATACTCCCATTGAGATTAAACTATCGAAAGAGTTTTGCATAGCTTGAACCAAAGGATGTACCGTGTACATACTTTTGAGAGAATAGATAGACGCTAAAGAGTCTGTTCATATTGCTACTTTTTTATATTTTGGAGATAGTAAGTTTGTAGCTTGGAGAATAGAGAATAATTCAGCATTATGTATGCAGCAGAAGAGCGAAAGATTACAAGATATGATTAAATCTGTGTTTGAAGTTACAGCACATCCAACAGCTATGGGGCTCTTAGAAGCATCTGTGTATAAAATTTGGTCAAATCTGTTGTTAGCAATTAATTCTTTAAAGGTTTGCCTTAGAATTTGTGGATTTGTCTGATGCTTATTATAATTAGTTAACGAGAGATTCAAATCTGCTATCAATTTATTCGAGGGAGGTTTAGGTGATATTAATATTGGTGATATAATGGTGATAGGTGATATTAATAGTGAGAGAGTTGTGACTGAAAGATCGATATTATTCAGATGTGGTGAGAGATACTGTGGCATAGACTGAAGTTTAATAGGAGAAGGGGAGTTTAAAAGCTTATTACTTAATAATTTATAAGCTGGGTTTTCGGTATTAGCTGAGATTCGAGACGAATATTTTAAAAGGAGTTGCCGGCGACGTAGCCAGAGGGGAAGTTCGTTAGCTTCTCTGTATAAACTCTCTGCGGGGCTCGACCTGAAGGCTCCAAGGCATATTCGGAGTGCAGTGTTGTGTACAGAATTAAGAAGTTTTAAATCTGATAGGCTAGCTGGCATATAAATGAAACTGCAGTAGTCTATTTTAGAACGAATAAGACATCTATAAATCTGAAGCAAGGAGTCTTCGTCTGCACCCCAATGACGATTAGACAGAGTTTTTAATAAGTTAAGATTTGTCATGCACTTAGTTTTGAGATCTTTTAAATGACATTTTCAAGTAAGTTTTAAGAATTATAGTACTGGCTGTCCTGTGAGAAAACTTAATGATTTTTGTCTTTTCAACAGAAAAGTTAAATCCACTTACTGAAGTCCATTCCAGCAATTGGTCAGTAGCATTCTGAAGTAGTTTGCAAGTGGCAACAGTGTCTTTGCCTCGGCAGAAAATTATTAAATCATCTGCGTAGAGTGCACACTTTACCGGAAGCTCAATTTTATTACATATATCGTTTAAAACAAGAATAAAGAGTGTAGGACTCAATACCGACCCTTGGGGAACGCCATCAGTTTGTTTGAAAGTCCTAGAGATTTTGCCATTTTCTCTTACGTTAAAGGTTCTATTTGTTAGAAATTGATTAATAAATGAAGATATATTTCCAGATATACTGTACTCCTCGAGTTTAGCTATAATAAGAGGCCTATACAGAGTATCAAATGCTTTTTCGATATCAAACGAAACAGCTATTAGGTCTTGTTTGCATCATAAGGCGTTAATGATTGATGTTTGGAGTATTGCTAGATTGTCTGCTGTACTTCGATGTGATCTAAAACCTGATTGTGCCAAATTTATTATTTTATATTTTTCTAGAAACCACAGGAGTCTTTTATTAATTATTTTCTTCATAAGTTTGCACATTGTACATGTAAGAGAAATTGGTCTGTAGGAATTTAGATCAGTTGAAGGTTTGTCTTGTTTTTAACAGGAATTATTATGGATTTTTGCCACAAATTTGGAAATGATTTTTTGGTCCATATTAAGGAGGCTTGATTTGAATGCTTAGTTGTTATGAAGAACTAATTAGAAATAGAAGTTAATATCAAGTGTTTTTAAGAGATACTTTTAGACATTATGGTAGCAACATAGTATTTCGAACTCTTAAATTGATTAAATCACAAGGTATTCTTAATTATTATACTAATGGATTAAAGACACACTTAGAAATAGGAAAAGGGATTAATATTTCCACCATTAAGCTACCAATTATTACTCGAAAAACTCTTGTTGTTCTGGATAATCTTTCTAATATATTTTCCTCTATTTTAAGAGATATTTTCTTTTAAAATATATTTCCTTCGCTAAGTAAATATGTTTACAAAAACCTCCGAATTCATATTTTATGTATTTTACAAAGTAATATCTACCGAATTTCATGTGAAATGTGTCACAAAAATGTTTACACAAAGTTAGGAAAGGACATTTATATCGAATAAAACTCTTCGTGGGTTGAATTCTTGTATAAATTTCTTGTTAGGGAGACAGGAACTGTCTTAAAGAAAGGAAATTAAACTTAAAACTGTAACAATGTTACAAAAGTTCTGATTAACTCGAAAACCTTTTTATCAACCTACTACCCCGTGAACTTTTTCTAAGGCTTGACTTTAACGGCGTCCACATTAAACGCCTTTTTGCAGTAATTTTTAGCTCATCGTCGTTGTGTCGGTGTCATTATTTCTCGGGTCGTTGAAAGGGAGCATTATATAATATAAAATATGTCTTTTATCTTTCACGTCAGTTTTTTTTAAATATGATTTTTGAAAAGTTCTGAATGCGTAATATGTTTTTATAAAAAAAACAAAGAATTGTAGCATTTATATATTCTGTGTAAAACTATAGAACAGCCGTTTATTTCTTGTGTAGTAGTTTGCACATTAAAAAATTTAGGTAATGTATTAAATGAACTGTATATACCGCCAAATACACCTGAAAACTAATACAATAGTAATTGCCAACAGCCAAATGATTGCCGGAAGCAACAGAAATGAAGATACTTCGCAAAATAGGTGAAAACAGACTCCTATACTGAGAAAGAAGCGGGAGCATAAGCCCCTTCGCAAACATACAAAGGTAAATAAATTAATAATTGTTTATTAAATGGAAACAAAAAGTAGAATCAGTACATTATAAATATGAAAACAGAAATAGTGACGAGAAACGCTCAAGATAAACTCCTAGAAGAACAACGTAGATGATTCATTCCCGAAAGAGATGGAGGGATAATCTAAGCAAGAATGAAAATAAAACAAGTAATTTAAAATTAAAGAAAAGATAAACAAAAAGCTAGAAAACAGAATAACACATGAAAACCTAAATAAGGAGTGGGAAGAATGCAGAGACATCATAAAAGAGGCAGCTAAAGAAGTACTAGGCATAGAAGGTAGAGAAAGAAGAACAAGAACAAATGACTGGTTTGACGAAGAATGTCAGATCATAACAGACAAAAAAAACAGAGCATATTTACTTATGTAACAGGGGCACAGAACCCGACAAGCAGAGGAAGAGTATTAACGACTACGTAAAGAAGAAAAGAAAACTCACCGAAGAAAAAAGAGAGAATATATGAACAAAGAACTTCAAGAACTACAAGAACTAATTAAATCAACAGAGACAAGAAAATTTTATCAGAGACTGAACAAAAGCGGAAAAGACTTCAAACCGAGAACAACGATGTGTAGAGATAAGGAAGGTAATATATTGACAGAACAGCAAGAGATACTAAGTAGATGAACAGAACATTTTACGGAAAAGTTTGAAGGAGATCGGAGAGAGACGAACCCTGACATACCATTAGACCAAGCAGACAACAGAGCAGCAGTAGACAAATTAAAGAACAATAAAGCACCGGGATCGGATCAAATAGCATCGGAGTTACTGAAGGAAGGAGGAGACGCACTACAAAAAATAATACATGAATTGATAACAAACATATGGTCGAATAAACAGCTACCAGCGGAGTGGAATAGCGGTATTATTGTACCATTACATAAAAAAGGAAATCAGTTAGAATGTGGAAACTACCGTGGAATCACGCTGCTAAATGCAGCATACAAAATAATGTTCAACGTCATTTATGAAAGACTTAGACCACACGCTGAAAAAATAATTGGCAAATACCAAAGTAGCTTCTGTAGACAGAAGTCAACAATAGATCAGATATTTGTTCTTCGACAGATCCTCGAAAAAACAAGTGAATATAACATGGACACACAACATCTCTTCATAGACTTTGAAAGCGCATATGACAATATAAACCGAGAATTCTTAATAAAAGCAATAAAAGAATTTAATACACCAACACAACTAATAGAACTGATAAAAGAATCTCTAAAAGTAGAAAGTAGAATCCGGATACAAAATGAATTAACGGAAACAATAGATGTGAAAAAGGGACTACGCCAGGGAGACGCTCTATCATGCATCTTGTTTAACATCGTACTTGAGAAAATACTGAGAGACACAACAGTCAATACACGGGGAACAATCATTAATAAAAGCGTGCAAATACTAGCATTTGCAGATGATGTTGACATAATCGCAAGAACGAGAAGAGAAATGATAGAGGCATACAACCAAATAGAACGAGCTGCACAAAAAAAAAATGGTCTTAAAATCAATCAGACCAAAACAAAATATATGCAGGTAAGTAAAAAGGCAGAAATAAGGCAGCCACAAAATATAACAATAGGAGAATACAACATAGAGGGGGTAAAAAACTTTATATACTTGGGATCCCTAGTCACGTCTGATAATAACGTTACAGAGGAAGCGAAGAGGCGAATATTTATTGCAAATAAATGTTATTATGGCTTAATTAGGCAACTAAGATCAGATAACGTCGCAAGAAAAACAAAATGCCAAATATATAAAACCCTAATAAGACCGGTACTCACATACGGCTCAGAAACCTGGACACTCACTAAAAGAGAGGAAACGTTGTTAGCCACCTTCGAAAGAAAAATATTGCGACACATATATAAGGGCACAAAAGAAAACGGAATATGGCGAAGAAGATACAACTCTGAACTATACAAAATATACCAGGATCCGGATATTATAACATTCATTAAAATAGGACGGCTGCGTTGGATAGGACATTTAAAAAAAATGGAAGAAGGCGAAATACCAAACAAAATATTCAAACAGATGCCAGTAGGAAAAAGAACAAGAGAAAGACCGAAGCTGAGATACTTAGAACAAATAGAAAATGATAATAACCTTAAAAATAAAAAACTGGAGAAAAAAGCACGAAACAGATCAGAATGGAGAAGAATCCTGGAACAGGCCAAGACCCAAAAAGGGTTGTGGAGCCAGTGATGATGATGCATTTAAAATTAAATGTTTATTAATGCAATATAATAGAATTAGTGAGTTCATCAACTAAAACAAAAGTTGGTAAATTTTTGTTAAGTAAATATATCCCCAAAATGCTGGAATTTATTCAGACAACTATACAACGCACCTATTCTTCAAACAGGACATTTCAAAATCAATAATGGGTGAAAGGGCAACCGCTGTTCGATTTCAAATGATTTTCAAAGCATGAACGTAAGTTCTTTATACTATGATTAATTCAATGACATATTATATACCCCAAAAGCCATAGACTGATTCTTTAAACCCATTTTTGTTAACAGTTCCCATCAAACAATGGAACACACCCCATGTAATTGTCACCTCAAGTATCTATAGCCCCGTTTCTTCTAAATTTGTTCACAATGACAAATGGTATTAAGTGTCTATGTGAAATAGAATTTTGAAAACTGTGCGATTCTTTTGACCCGTTGAACAAAGTGTAGAAACATTTGTTCTGGGGTTCATTATATAAGAAACGTTTATTTTATTCCAGTTAAATTATTTTCCGCAAAAAAACAAAATTTTGATAAAATATTTGTCTACACAAATATAATAAATCCTTACGAACTAATAAGTTGAAGTTGATGCATATAATACCCAAATTGGGATAAAAAATACTTTAGTTACTTGTATATAAAGATACCGTAATTTCTTAATTATTCATTAAGAAATCCTTCTGCTGAATAGTAGTCTTTCAAATAGGCAGGTTTTTGTCATTTTACGGAACTTAGGGAAAAATGTTGCATATTTAAGTTGTATAGAGAGATGGATGTATAGTTTTTTGCAGAATATAATATAGATTTCTTTACTAACTTGGTGGACGGGATCGGTAAATACACATTAAAGCTTGAATTTCTGGTGGAGTAGTCATGATTAGGTCTTGCTGGAAATACATGTAGGTGTTTACAAAATAAGCAGTTTCTTAAATATATACAGAGGGAAGCGTGAAGATTCCGTGATTTTTTAAGTAACTTCTGCAATGTGTTGTTCTTCTGAGGTCAAACAGATACAGTATAGCTCTTTTTTGTAATTTAATAATAACATCAGATTGGGCAGCTATACTAGAACCCCAAAAAGGAAGACCATATAGAAGATGAGACTATAACAAAGAAAAATATGTTATTTTGAAAGATGCTACATTAATTTCCTTTGAAACAGATCTTATTACATAGCAGGCTGAAGCTAGTTTCTTACTTAACAAATCGATATGAAGTGACCATTTAAGGTTGCTGTCTATAAAAATACCAAAAATTTTTACAGAATCAGTATATACATGACACTGATTTGGCTGTTACTAAGAAGCAAGTGTTGAAAAGCTCCTTTATAGGATAATGATACTGTCTTATTCACGTTAAAAGAGAGTAAATTAGAGTCGGACCAGATTTTTATTTTAATAGATCAGAAGTTATAATTGCATGAAGAGTTGCAATATTAAAGTTGCTCCAGGTAATAGCGGTATCATCAACAAAAAGAAAAATTTTTCTATCGATTTTTAAATTAGTGATGTCATTTATAAAGATAAGGAAAAGTAGAGGACCCAATACTGAACCATGTGGTACTCCACATACAATGCTTTTGTGACTAGAGTCATTATCATTTACTCTAACCTATCTTTGTTTTTTATTTCCAAAGTAAGATTGGAACCTATTTAAAGAATATTGTTCTGAAGCTATTTTCTTGTGGCATGTTAAAGTAATTACTATTTAAATGGGAATAAGTCACAATTAAACGGAAAAGTAAGTTTATTGACGTTTCAATTTCCTTTTCAGAAATCGTTCTCAAAATACAAATATTAGTAAAATGAAAAAATTTTGTTTTTTTGTTACTTGGTGAAAAATTCTTCTAATAATTTAATTTTATCTGACTCATTTATATTGACAATTCAGACATACATTATACATTTTAAAGTAGATGACTTTAAAATAATATTGCCAATATTGTTGAGTTGCGTTCCTGGGACGACTTTACTTGTAAGATAGTTCATTCGATTACATGAAATCAACTTTAACTTGAGAATATTCGTCAGAAAAAATCATAGCATTCGTCTAATAATTCGTCTAATAATAATAAAGCATAATTCGTCTTTAAAAAGACAAACACATGCCATGATGATAGTAAAATTCTCCTGTTAGTGATTCCATAGTAAATTATGAGAAAAAAACCAGGGAAAAACCTCATAATACTATTGATCGTGCATTTAGTTTACTTTCAGTAAACACCAAATTCTGATTTTATACGTTTGGTATTTAAAAAACATAAATGATGTATCCCCTATATTGTTCCCGTGCGCTCGCATTTGCCGACCAATCAGCGTACGGGCAACATCTCCAAACATGAAAAAAATTGTTCATTGGTTGGAATAAAGACTTATTCCAACTTTTGAGCAATTTAATTTTTCCATTGGTCGATTCTTACGGAAAGTCCACTTTCATACGTCATAATCCCCAAGAACAAAGGATTTTTTTGTATAAAAGAAGGTGGATTTTCTGTAGTCGGCCAGTTCGAGCTCACCCTCGTATTCTAAGTCTCTAGGTACAGTGCCAGTCATCCACCTAGATTCTGCCTTTTATTTACTGTTGATTTATTGCTGATTTTTATTGATATTTTACTGTGCATTTTATATATATGTATTTTTGTCGTATTTTTCTGCTGTGATATTTCGTATCGATCATACACAGAGAAAATACCATTATTTGCTATTTTATTATTGCTGTTGGAATATATATTGTTGCGATATCTCCGTAGTGGACCATACGCTTCGATATATACTCACATTTATCTTTTATATTTTGTATTGTGTATTTACTGTTCGAATATACCTTGTTGCGACATTTTCCTCAGTGGATCATACGCTCGAGTATATTCATATTTTCTATCTGCTATTTTATTATTGCATATTTTATTGTTTAATATATCTCGTTTGCGATACCTCCTTAGTGGATTACACGCTCAGATATATTACTATTTCTTTTTTTTTTGGTTATTTTATTATTACCTTTTATTAATATAAATATTGCCGTTGCGATATCTCTCTTCTTAGAGACCATACGCTCGAAATATTTATATATTTCTGTGTGCTTGTCGTCTCCTTCCGTAAGTTAAGGAGGCACAAGTTATTTCGAGGATTCCTTCCGTAAGTCAAGGAATTCCTCAACCTTTTTGCCTTTTTATTGTTGCATTTTGTTCTATTTGTTTATACGAATATTTCCATACATTTTTCTGTCTTATTTCGTGCAGAAAACACGCTTGTGGGACTTCTACTTCGTAGACTAAGCACGAGAAGTGTTGCACTTATTTTAACTTACATTTTTTTACATATATATAAATAAATATTGCACTGTTTGCTTTTCTGTGGTATTTCGCAACGCGATCACGCACTAAAAAGCCATATAACTCTTCAGATTTGTGACAGTTTCGAGTAGAAACATACACGAATCCGAATACCTGCTACGAGACCAGTTAGATCCTGACAAATTCCTGACTCAAAGATGGTAGACACTCGTAGCTCTTCACGGTCCAGTTCCCGTGACCGTAAGAAGCCCGTAGAGCAGGAGACAGGCCCTACTTCAGCCCTCCACGCCTCTCGGCAACAATATGTTACCGACTTACTAATACTGATATTTTCCTTTTAATAACCTCTTTTAATATGGGTAACCAGATCCTACTACATTCTGCCGAGGAATTTGCGACACAATTGGTCTCATTTAGCATAATTAGAGTCGCTCTTTTGATTTTTCTCTTGTTACTATCCGTTTCTTTTAGGACTATATTTGAATCATTCCATTGAACCCTATGTTCATTATCCCATGCGTGTTTACATATTTAAGATCTATCAAATTCTCTATTTTTAATATAAGATTGATGTTCACTTATTCTAACATTTAATGGCCTTGATGTTTCACCTAAATAAAACTGATCGCATTCATAAGGTACTTTATAAATACAATTCTTTGTCCTTTCTTGTTCATTGTTAGGTTTGGTTTTAGACAAAATAGATCTTAATGTGTTTGTTGTTTTGAATGTTGTTGAAATGTTGAATTTATTTCCTATCCATTTAAGTTTTTTTGATAATCCTTTTATGTATGGTATTGTTATTAATACGAGGAAATATCTAATCAGTGGTAATTAAGTAGTATCAGTCGTGAGTGATATCAATGGCCATGGCTGTAAGCTATCACGCTAAATTCAAGTAAACTTAGGTAAGCGAAATATTTAAATATTTATAATGTTTCCTATTCATACCGAAACGGACGCACTACTGGTCCAACAAAATAATGCGGTGTTCGCAAAGAATACACAATGCTCACAAAATGAGCAGTCGCTTTATAATGCATGGTGTCAGTCAGAAGAAAATGTTAAGAGACTCAATATGGATAATCAACGGTTGAGTCAAATAATCGCTGACATGGAAAAGAGATTAGCACAGCTGGAAAAAGCCGAACAACATACAGGGTTAACCGCAAGTGCTGATGACTCACAAAAGAAATTAAAAACAGATAAACTTGAATACTGCACCAATGAAGAAGATTTAGTGTATGAAACGAGCTGGATAAGAACCGAAAACAGGAAAACTAACAAAAATCGTAAAATGGATACTTCATTATCTCTTCCCTCTCCGCAAAAATCAAGTACAGAAACACAAATTGAAAAACCAATCAAAAAACCAAAATCATCATCTCCGGTTGTAGTAGAAGGTTTTCAAAGTACTATTGACCTGAGCAAGCTCCTGAGGCTGGTATTACCTTCACTATGAAAATCATAAACAGTGAAGTTATAAAAATTAATACAGCCAATAGCGATCATTACAGAGCTTTAATAGAGAAATTAAATACGAGTAACCTTTCGTACCACACTTATGAAAATAAACAATAGAGGCCAATTAGAGTTGTTGTTAAGAAATTACATCACACATGGCCACCAGACGAAATAGTAAAAGATCTACAAATATAAAGCGATTAAAGCTGACAAGAAATTCAAATGGAAAACTAAAAAACAACTAGATATGTTCATCCTAACATTTCGATAGGATGAAGATCGGCATGATAAAGATGGAATTTACGGCATAACATACATACTTAGTTTAGTACGAGAGTTGAAATCGAGCCATTAAGAAGTTCCACATACGTGGAAATACTGTAAAAAGGAGCCAAGATGTGTAAAATGTATTGGGAAACACCTTACTAGAGATTGCCAAAACCATCAAGAAGATAAACCAAAATGTGTTTATTCTGGAGAAAACCATCCTGCAAACTACCGCGGATGTTATGTAGCTAAAAAATTACAAACAATGAGAATCGTTATAAAAGCGAGAATGTTATAAAAGCGCCCCATAGAGTTATTGAAAGCAAAAAACTAAAAACGCCCAGAGGTCAGTGAAAATAGAAGTTACAGCGATGTAACAAAGAATGCAAGGAGGACAACTAAATGCTACAACTAAAGGAAAAGAACTATTGTTAGCTGTTAAGGAACAAAAGGTTGAAGTAATCTCTACTGATAAGTAAAGTTTTTATAAAAAATAACCAACAGGTAGCTTGGGAAAATACTCCCACAAAAACTTCTAGAACAAAAGGGAACAACTATCCAAAAGAAATCAGAGAACTCATACTAGAAAAAAGGAAGTTAAGAAAAAAATGGCAGCAATACAGAGCTCCATGATACAAAACTAGTCTAAATAATGCTACACAAAAACTAAAAAGGGAGATACAGAATATAAAAAAATCAACAATTAATTCTTTTTTATGTAATTTAACAGCTGGCCAAAACACAGATTATTCGTTATGGAAGGCAACAAAAAGAATGAAGAGACCAATTATTCATTCTCCTCCTATCAAGTTGGAAAACGGCAACTGGGCTGGAAGTAACGAACAGAAAGTAAAACGATTTGCAGATCATTTAGAAAGCACGTTCAAACCCAACGACAATGATGGTAAAGCACTGGGATGGGAAGAACCATTCTAAACTGAAGAAAGAATAACGTTGACATCATTTAGAAAAGTATTAACAGAGATAAAAATATAAATCCTAAGAAAGCTCCAGGATATGACCTCATAATAGGAGAACTATTAAAAAATCTACCAAGAAAAGCTACAGTTAAGCTGACACACCTAATAAATGCTGCTTTTAGATTGAGATATGTTCTCAGACTCTGGAAAGTAGCCGAAGGGATTATGATCGCCAAACCAGGTAAATCTCCTAATGAAGTGACATCCTATCGACCAATATCACTCCTTCCGGTGATGTCAAACCTATTTGAAAAACTTCTATTGAAAAGATTAAAACCAATAATAGAAAGAAAAAATCTTATGCCAAATCATCAATTTGGTTTCAGAAATCAACATTCCACTATAGATCAATTTCACCGAACAACGAATATAATAGAAAAAACATTAGAAGAAAAGAAAGTCTACTCTGCAATCTTCTTGGACGTAGCACAGGCGTTTGATAAAGTCTGACATGACGGTTTAATTATAAACTAACAACGTTCATGCCTAAACAGTATTCACAAATCTTGAAATCATACATTGCGAATAGATATTTCAGAGTAAAACAAGAAGAAGTGTACACCGACTTAAGGGAGATCAAAGCTGGAGTGCCACAAGGTAGTGTCTTAGGTCCGGTCCTGTACCTATTGTATAAGTGTGACATTCCAGAGCTAGAACAAAACACTATTGCCACCTTCGCGGATGATACAGCCATACTAGCGATAGGAGACACTAGTGAAGAAGCAACTGATAAGTTGCAACTATCAGTAAATAAAATACATAACTGGATCAGAAAATAGCGAATAAAATTAAATGAGACTAAATCTGCGCACAATAACTTTACAAATAAAAAAATAAAAAATTTCCCAGTTAGAATAAATAATATCCAAGTTCCTTATGCAACATCAGCAAAATACTTCGGTATTACCCCAAACGCGAAGGTGTGCTGGAAAGTCCATGTCAAAAAAAAGAGAGGGGAGCTTGATATTAGATATAAGAAATTATATTGGCTGATTGGAAAAAATTCAACATTATCAATTCATAATAAATTATCCATCTACATTTATTTATTTATCGTATGGCATACAATAAGAACACATATTTAAAAAGCAATATAAAACATTACATGGAGTATTACAAACGAACATCTAATGCATTAATATCGCAGGAACTCGTCAAAAACTCCAGGGAACCGCCTTCGGGGGCATTCTTCAACAATGTCACGGACGGTCTGTCGTTGCGCACCACAGTCACACTCCGGAGTAAGGGCTTTTCCCCATTTATGTAAGCTGTCAGCACATCTACCGCTTCTTGTTCTTATTCTGTTTAGCGTTGTCCATGTACTCCGGGTCAGTTCAAAGCCTGGCGGTTTCTGATCGATACAGGCCATTTGCTGTGCTTCCTGTGGTGAGTCGCGCTCCCATTGTCTTCTCCAAGCGTTGGTGAGGTCGAAATGTTCCTGATGTAAGGAGGTGGCCCTTAACATGACAGGATATCTGGAGCGCAGTCTGTTCATTTCGATATCACGCCTATCATGGTGGATGGGTAGTTGATGGTTAGACTGGATTTTTCGATATTCTCTGAGAAGGGAGTGACTTCTTCGTAGTTTCGGCGGTGGAATGTGACTCAGGATGGGAAGCCAATAGTTGGGTGTTGGTCTAATTGTACCTGAAATCATTCACATTGTCTGGTTTAATTGGGTGTCAATAATCTTCGTGTGTTTGCTATTGAGCCATACTGGGGAAGCATATTCAGCTGTCGAGTATACAAGTCCGATAGCAGATGATCTGAGTACGGAGGCTGTCCATCTACAAGCAAGTACTGAGGCCAGTATGGGTATATGGGTGCCAACTCTGGGGCTGTACCAAAGTTAGTAATCTACACATTATCCAGAGATTTCAAAACAAAATACTGAGAAACATTGTTGATGCTCCTTGGTATATCTGTAACAGCAACCTCCACCAGAACCTGGGTATGGAAACTGTGATCGAAATAATCAAGAGAACAGCAGCAAGTCACGAGCAGAGGCTGCATAGTCATGTGAATGTCGAGGCAATCCAGCTTCTTGACAACACTGAACTAAAGAGAAGACTCATAAGGACAAAACCATTTGAGTTAGTGTAAATGTGTAACATTTTAGTGTAAAAAGCAGAGTATAGTGCTGTGAGGTTATTGCATGTTAGTTGTAGTTCATTAGTTAATAGATAAAATGAGAGTAAGCCATAGCGTAAGCCCTTAGATTGAAGTATTTGCTGGTTATTAAGTTAGGTCAGAAAATAACTGATAATTGGTCATTTGTGACCAGATAGCAGTATACAAACACCGCACAAAAAAAATGTTTCACCTAAATAAAACTGATCGCATTCACAAAGTATTTTATAATTACAATTCTTTATCCTTTCTTGTTCATTGTTAGGTTTGGTTTTAGAGAAAATAGATCTTAATGTGTTTGTTGTTTGGAATGTTGTTAAATTTAATTCCCTCATAATTTACTATGCAATCACTAACAGGAGATTTTTACTGTCATCATGGCATGTGTTTGTCTTTTTAAAGACGAATTAGATGCTATAATTTTTTCTGACGGATATTCTCAAGTTAAAGTTGATTTCATGTAATCGAATGAACTATCTTACAAGTAAAGTAGTCCCAGGAACGCAACTCAACAATATTGGCAATATCATTTTAAAGTCATCTACTTTAAAATGTATAATGTATGTCTGAATTGTCAATATAAATGAGTCAGATAAAATTTAATTATTAGAAGAATTTTTCACCAAGTAACAAAAATACAAAATTTGTTTGTATTTTGAGAACGATTTCCGAAGTGGAGATTGAAACGCCCAATAAACTTAATTTAACCTTTAATTGTGGCTTATTTCCATTTAAATTTAGAAAGTATTAAGTATTTATTATTAAGTAGAAATTTAGTTTTTTATCAAACTGTTGTAAATTTCGCAATTAAAAGTTTAACATAGTCACAAAAAACAGTGGCAGTATTAAAATTATTGTTTAGTGCTTGACAAATCTCATGTAGCACAGAAAATTTGTATGTTTGTATATATATATATATATATATATATATATATATATATATATACAGGGTGGTCCTTAAGTAATTGTACAAACGAAAACCGTAAATTCTACACTTTAAAATATTACGATTTAAGCCAAGTTGCTTTAATAAAATGTTGATATTAAGAAATATACAGGGTGTTAAAGTGCAAATTTAAAATTCTATTTTTCGCTATAACTTTCATGTTTGTAAAGATTTATGCATAAAAATTAACAACTGGTTACTTTTAAATATCAGAAATTATAATTTGATGCACACTTTGATGTAGCTGATAGAGGGCGCCACATATGCCACATATGTGGCATAAATTTGCACTTAACTTTTTTGCTGTTTGAGTTACCTGTATTTTTGATAAAAAATATTAAGGATACATTATTTTAACAAAAAAAAGGTATACTTCTTAATAACTTCAAAACTTAACAGTTTTCGTGATAATCGCATTTTACAAATCAGCTGCATAATTCTGATTTAAGGCAATTACTCCAAGCAACGAAGGAAAAATAGACAAAAACATTAATAAATCTAAATTTTGGTATAAAATACCTTTAACTAAAGTCAATAGTTAACGAAATAATAAATAAAATAAATATATCAGCAGGATAATTAATAATAGGATTTGACAAAAACAGAATAATAGGGATTTTACATAAAACATTTTACGTTTTATGTTAAATTAAAGTCATAATCAAAACATTTTGTTTACAAACCAAATTAAGAAATAGTTAAACTAAATAACATAACTTTTTGTTATGTTATTTAGTTTAACTGTCCACTATTTTCTTTAATTCATTTGTCAATATATTGCATAAAAGATCGTCTCATGTTAAATAGCATCATTGGTTCTAAAGAAACTGCTGCGGTATTTATTTCTTCCCATAGTTGGTTGCGAATGTTTATGGGATTCTTATAGACACGTTGTTTTAATACGCCCCATACACCAAAATCAAGCGGATTAAATTCTGGGCTACGTGGTGGCTATAATGTATAATGGATGAATATATTCTTTTGGATACATATCCAAACCTTATGGTATATTATGGAACTACATCTTATGTGTGGCGGAGGTTAAACTGTGATGTATTTGATTCATTGGTTACTTATATAAACACGGAATAACCTATAGATGTCATTACTTATTTATATGATTACGTTACAGCTTACCAGTAACTATAATTACATCTCGAACAAATGGACTATTATGATTTACTAACGAACTAATATTATGCTGAACTAAATTGGCTGCGTGTTTACTATTTTTATAACAATATCGGTTATTAGGCCAACGATGATGTTTTTGTAAAAATGCTGAGTCTTTAAGGTTAGATTGGTAGCAAAAGTATTATGAAACAAGACACGTATGTGTTATTCAATACCTGGGCTTTAGTTTCTAATTGTTCTAATAAAAATGGATAAATAATTTACGTAATGAATGATAAGTATTCTTTTGAGATTTTTTATAAATTAAATAATTATATATTATAATTATAAATAATTATATCAATATCTCACCACATTGCAAAGGAATATGACTGCCACGTTAAATCCAACGTTCAGAACAGTTATATTTAAGTATGTTCTCACTGCCTTCTCTCTAGAATGTGGTGGTGTACCATCTTACATAAACCAAATATTTTGGGTTTTCAGCATTTTACAATAGGGAAAAATTAATACAACTCCAGTAGCTATAGAAACTTAAGATTCGATATAAAAGGGAAAATGTAAACATGATGACGGCCAACGTCTGAATATGGATACGGCACCTAAAGAAGAAGATGAAGAATATTTTCATGAGACATTTAGCAGCCATAACAAAAATTTTGTAATGTTACATTATCATCTTTGAGTTGTTGTAATAAGAATAAACTGTAAATTCTGTAAATTATGGTTATCTACAGGTATTCAGTGCTTCACCGCACAAATATTACAACTAAGAATTATTATGTAGCTGACTTATAAAATGCGAATATCTCGAAAACGATTAAATTTTGAGGTTATCAACAAGTATACCTTTTCCTTGTAAAAATAATGTATCTTTAATATTTTCCAACACAAATAGAGCTTACTTTAAGAGCAAAAAAGTTAAGCGCAAATCTATGCCACACATGTGGCATATGTGGCGCCCTCTATCAGTTACATTAAAGTTTGTATAAAATTATAATTTATCCTGCTTTAAAGCATTTAAATATAAATTTTTGTCCAAAAATATTTACAAACATAAAAGTTATAGCGAAAAATAGAATTTAAAATTTCCACTTTAACACCCTGTATCTTTCTTAATATCAACATTTTATTAAAGCAAGTTGGCTTAAATCGTAATATTTTAAAGTGTAGAATTTACGGTTTTCGTTTGTACAATTACTTAAGGACCACCCTGTATATATATATATATATATATATATATATATATATATATATATATATATATATATATATATATATATATATATATATATATATATATATATAGAAGACAGAAAAAACTAATTCAAATATTTATGTTTTTTTTTGTTATATTTTTACAATGAATGAAAAAATACTACCGGATTCCAAATAAAAAACATATTAATAAAAAATAAATTTATTTAATTAAATAGTACAACTTTGGCATTAGATAAAAATATATGTATATATATTAATTACATAATTACATTATATACAATTGGACAAAATTATTGCCGTTAAAATTACTAGAAAAATAGTTGTGTATAAGTATAATACAAATTTTAAATTACTGAAAATTTCAATATAATATATACCAGTAAAGTTGATATGTCTCACAGTTTCAGTCTTGAAATCTGAGTGTATAAATTTTATTTTTGAACAATAAAAGAGCTTTGAGTCATATTTAAAAAGAACAATTAAAACTTACGAGAACGAGTATTAAAGTTGATAACATTGGGTACATTGTGTAAATTAAAACTGATATAAATAATAGACAGATTTTTACTAACATCATCTCAATGAATAAAAATATTAAATAATTGTCAAAAAGTAGTATGACTATATACACTCACCATTTAACACAAATTAATTAAGTCAATGTTCACTATCATCTGTATTAGTAACGTCGATATCAATATCTTCACAACTAGATACAGAACCCTTTGGCGCCCTTGATCCGGAACAAGTTTTAAAACAACAACACTTCCCAGAATTAGAGTGATGGGAACCAGCGGGCAGATCTTCTTTCTTGTACTTAACCCTCCTGTTTTGAAACCAAATCTTTACTTGTTTCTCGGAAAGTCTTAAAGTTGTAGCTATTTCTATTCTTCGTAATCGGGAAAGGTACATGTTTGAGGAGAATTCTCTCTCTAACTCTAGCAGTTGCGTACTAGTAAAAGCTGTCCGTATTCGTTTACTGGAATCCTTGGATGGAGGAAATCCGCTGGGAGGTGATGGTGTATTTTCCCTGCTGTCTGCTTCCTTTTTACACAACACGGGGCTTCTTACGGGTGAAGTTGGCTCCGGAGAGGTAGTTAGAGTTGTATCCTGATCCAAAAACGGTAAAACTCTCGGTAGCGACGCTACTGGTCGCACTGGTGGTTTAGGTTGAAATTGTTGATATAAAAACTGTTGTTGCTGCTGCTGTTGACGAGCCAAATTAATAGAAAACAAATAACTGCTTATATAATTCGGCGGATACGGAAACGTAGGGTGACATGGTGGCGGTAGCTCTTTAGGAGCGTTGCCTATCAGCGAATCGACTAAAAACGATCTAGACATATTCATCATCACAACGAAAATAACAAACTAACGAGGGAATTGGTAGGGTAGGCTTTTATATGCCCCCTCTTTTAACATAAGGGTTTCTTTCACCCTGTAAGGACGAAGGTGCATTGTTTGGGGCCCCGCCTCGTACCGGCCCTATTGAAATTCAACCAGATTGTAACTAGTGGGCATTGTAAATAAATTATGTACTTACTTTTAAAGGATCGATTGTGTAAATATTAACTTTGTGTTTAAACCGGTTGAGGTAATCCGAAGAGAGTTGGTTTATTTTGAGGTAGCGTTCAATTTTTGTTGGTTTATTCGGTTCCAGTAAATCAATCTTATCTTTTTAAATCTAATTAATTAATTAAAAAATGCATATAGGAAAATTTATAATTAATATTTTATTTTTACAAAATCGGCTTTCAGTGTATAGTTTACGGGCAAAGCGGGTTTCGTGACCGATTTATATGAGATTTTACAATTGATTTGTATGTATTTTGACCCGCTGAAACCGAATCTTCAACATGATAATCCGAATTTTTGGGCAGAAATTTGTTATTAACAATTTAATTGTTTAAATTTTTATAACTAATAAACTAATAAAGATTGTTTTAAAAGCACTTAAAATAAAAAATCAAACCAAGCAAACTTCGGAAAATTAAAATCTGTCCATTAGATATTGAAATGTTGCCTATCCTGATCCCCAAACATATTGTAAATCAGATTGGCTACCATGACAGAAGTAATAAAGAAGTTGTCATTCTGTTCTGCACAAATACAAAATCAAATTGTGCCGATATTTTCACTAAAGCTCCTTCAAATGAAATATTTTTACGTCTCAGAAATAAAATAAAAATTCAAGAATGTTGAAAGTAACTAAAGCTTAATTACTTTTTATATATTGTAAATTGGTGCATTTATACTTTAGGTATTCATGTGAATCTTACTTACTTACTTAGTCCTAAGCCTTTCTACCTTTAGGTGTAAGGCTGGTGGGGTTAAGATTTGTACTGTTGTCTCCATGCTATCTGGTCTTGTGTTAGATTTCGTGCACTTTCCCATGTCAATCCTTTCTTCTCAACTTCTTTTCTGATTGCGTCTACCCACCTAACTCTTGGTCTTCCTCGTTTGTTTTTCCCTTGCATTCTCGTTTCAAACACTCGTTTTGTTAATCTTTCATTCGACATTCTACACACATGCCCGAACCATCTTAGTTGCCCCTCTACTATTTTTTCGTTTATTGGTTCTAGTTTTAGGTTTTGTCTGATTGTTTCGTTTCTTATTTTGTCTGTCCTCTTTCTGTTTGCTATTTTCCTCAGGAACCTCATTTCCGTAGCCTTGACTCGAGATTTTTGTCTCCCAGTCAATGTCCATGACTCGCTATTATAGATGATTGTAGGTCTAACTACTGATTTAACGACTGCCGTTTTTACCTTCTCCGGTATTTCTTTTTTCCCCAAAAATGTTGTTTTCATAGTGTTAAAGAAGCTTCCTGTTAGTCCCATTCTCTCATTTATTTCCATGTCTTGTTTACCGTTTGATTCAATTATTGCTCCTAGGTATTTAAAATGTTCCACTTGTTCTAGTTGTTTTCCGTTTAATTGTATTGCGTGTGTCTTTCTCTTATTTGAAATTATCATTGTTTCTGTTTTCTCTGTATTTATTTTCATATTTATGTTTGACAGTTCTTCTTCTAGGATTTCAAGGTTGTTCTGTAGGTCTTCTCTGTTTTCTGCTATCAAAACCATGTCGTCTGCAAATAGAAGCTCTGATAGTTGAGTCTGTTTCATTTGCCAGTATCCTAATGTTAGTTTTCTCATTCTCTTCTTGGCTTTCTTTATTGCTTCATCCAGTACCACTGAGAACAGCAGTGGGCTCAACACGCATCCCTGTTTGACGCCTTGACTTGTAGTAAATTCTTCGGATTCCTCGTTGTTGGTTCTCACCGTATTTGTATTATTATTGTACATATCCTTTATTACATCAATTGTTATCCTGTCAACTCCTCTTTCCTTTAATGTCCTCCATACGTCCTTTCTTTGTATTCTGTCAAACGCCTTTTCCAGATCAATAAAGCATATATGTATTTCTCTATTTTTATTGATTACTTTCTCACTTATTTGTCTTATTGTGAATATGTGGTCTTGCGTGCTTCTGTCCTTCCTGAATCCACATTGTGTATCTTCCATAGTTGGTTCTATTTGGGTTTTTATTCTTGTTTCTATTATTCTTGCGAATACCTTCCCAGGAATACTTGATATAGTAATACCTCGGTAATTATTACAGTTTCTCTTGTCGCCCTTTTTGTGTATTGGTAGTATAATGTCTTTCTTCCAGTCCTGTGGTATTTCTGCTCTCTTTATGATATCATTCATTAGTTCTTTCATGCTGTCCACTCCCTCTATTCCCATGAATTTTATTATTTCCGGGGTGATATCATCCTTGCCTGGTGCTTTGCCTAATTTAACTCTTTCAATTGCCTTTTCTAGTTCCTCTGTTGTTATGGGTTCTACTTTTTGTTCTTCATTAATTTCTTGTATCTCCACTATGTTGTCTACGTCTGTATGAGTTAGCTCTTTGAAATATTCTCTCCATCTTTCCATTATTTGGTTTTCTTCTGTTATTACCTTTCCATTCTTGTCTTTTATATTCGGCATCATGTGTTCTTTCTTTTGTCTGAGCTGTTTTAATGCGCCATAGAAGAGTTTTTGGTTTTCTCTATAATTATTTGTCATTTTTTGTCCAAACTTTTCCCATGACCTTTCTTTTTCTGCTTTCACAGCTATTTTAACCTCTTTTCTTTTTTCTTTATATGCCTTATAATCTTCAGGGCGCTTTGTACTTAGATATCTCTTCCATTTTTCTTTTTTGTTCTTTACTTTCCTTCGTATTTCGTCCGTCCACCATTCAGTTCTCCTTATGCTATTATTTGCTATTTTTGTCTTCCCGCAAGTTTCCTCAGCAGCTATGATTAAGCTGGTCTTGAGATTTTCCCACTTTTCTTCTATACTTGCAGTTTTTGCCCTACCTTTCAAAATATTGTCTAATTTTTCTTGGAATATTTTCTTATATCTTTCTTCTTTTTAGCTTTTTTGTAGCTTTTTACTTTTTCATTTACTACCTTTCTCCTCTTTTCTTCATTTTCTTTTGCTGTTCTCATTCTCATTATTACTAGATGATGATCACTGCCAATCTCTGAGCCTTTTTTGACTTTCGTGTCTTGTACTCATTCATGTGAATCATGTATTTTATTTTGTCATCTTATGTCAATGTTTTTTTGAGTTATTGGAAAGTTTATGAATACTTCAATATGTAGATATAAGTTGAAAACTGTTCAGTTGTATTATGAACTAGTATTATTATTATTTGTTTTTGTGCAATTTAATTTTGTTCAATTATTAAGATTATTTTTGTTTATGTAGTTGACAATTCATCCAAATTTAATACTTTTATAAATGTTGTATAAATTGAGAGGGGGTATTGAAATGTTGCCTATCCTGATCCCCAAACATATTGTAAATCAGGTTGGCTACCATGACAGAAGTAATAAAGAAGTTGTCATTCTGTTCTGCGCATGGAGTGGTGTTTTACTTTCTCAAATAATTAATTATACTCATTTAATTATACTCTGCAAGTCTGAAAGTTTATTCAAAATTAGAAGCCAAGACATTGCAAATTTATTTTTAAAAAATAACAAAATATCGACTATATCAGACATTTTTGCTTCTAACTTTGCTTTTGTTCAACGTAAAATGGTTTAAACTACCTGATTTTAAAGCTATGATTATAAGCTTTAAAATAAATTTTGAAAAATTAAATTTATCAATTTTTGATGAAGTTATATGAGTGGAAAAGATACAATTTATGTGTAAAAAAAAACAATCGAAATTTTATAATGATTTTTCGGTACCGAAAAACCGTTCTCCCAGAAACAACACTTAAAACAATCGGCAATTTTGAATGTCAGTTGCGCGCGAAATCAATGTTCAATAAAATTTGTATTAAGTCGAAGGTAAAAACTCGATATCTTTTGATCAGATTATGCTGTCGACAAAAATCAAAATGCATTTTAAAGGTGAAGAGCGCAACTTTCTTGTGAAATTTTTGTATTTTGCCACAAGTAAACTGAATTTTACAAAGTCGTTAAATAAATATACGTGGCGCGATTTTCGGAGCACACTAGTTCGCTCCCAAGGTCAAACTCTTAATTACATACTAGTTTGCTCCGAAAACCATAACCTAGTTCGCTCCCGTGGTCACGCGGATTAAGTATTTATCTATTAAGTTCTAGGAAAATTAACACCAGGAAAATAGGTACTGCGGCTTTTGTATTTTATATTAGAAATTATATCAAATATTGGTAGTTACATATTTATACAGTGATAAGCGCGCTAATAACCGGAAAAATAACGCAAACGATGGAAAACATATGAAGGTGTAAGATAAAAGAGATGAAACTAGTAGAGATGAGAAATTTAGCGATAGAAACCTATAAATTTACATTCTTTTTACTGTTTCCCACCTTTAGACGTATCAGAGGAGGATATCAACTAAAACTGTCACTGTCACAGCGGTAGTTTCCAAACTCTTACGTCTAAAGGTGAGAAACAATAAATGAAATGTAAATTTATAGGTTCTATC
This sequence comes from Diabrotica undecimpunctata, assembly GCF_040954645.1. Lineage (NCBI taxonomy): Eukaryota > Metazoa > Arthropoda > Insecta > Coleoptera > Chrysomelidae > Diabrotica > Diabrotica undecimpunctata. Next base: position 116,657,315 of record NC_092811.1, read on the forward strand.
GCTAAATTTTCCATCTCCACTAGTTTCATTTCTATTTATCTCACAACCTAATATGCTTTCCATCTTTTGCGTTATTTTGCCGGTTATTAGCGCGCTCATTACTGATAAGTATTTTGAAAAATGTTAGTGATTAATTTAAAAATTATATTAGAAATATTATATTAGAAATTTTGAATTGTTTTTAAAAATTATATAGGTATAATAAGAAAGAAATACAAGTGTAAAAACTAACATAATATGGGATATTCTCTACCATTACAAAATTAAACAAATATAAATTAAACCGAGGCATTTATTTGGCTAGAAATCTAAATGAAATACATTTGAGAAAATCAAATCTACTAATTTTATTTTGCTTTAATTCCGCTATTTTGTGATCAACAAATTTTTGACGCTCTAGAAGTACTTTTCGGTACATTTTTTTTGGTTTCACAGAACTTCGTATTTTTATATAAGTGTCAATTTGAATATCTTTTAAAACTTCTAAAAATTGAAATATATTAGGGTACGGATTGTAAAATAACGAATTAAATTTAGAATGGAAACTTTCACAGGCATTGGTTGTACGCTCAAGTGATGAACTGTTTTCCGCCCACATCTCAGGAGGGAAGTCTGCCTCTTGAGAAATATAGTTATCCACCAAGTAGTCAGCAAATTGTTGTACGGCTTTGTGCTGGTAATATTTTACTAAAGTCTAAAGCAAAACACTCACCTACTTCTAATGGATTTAGGAACGGTAGACCAAACATATATCTAAGGTGTTTTCGACTTCATTGTCGTTTGAATACTCAGTAGCCAGACCAACTTTTTGAATTTTTCTCCACCATGGTTGTCCAAGATGAAACCTACATCCTTTTATTTTCGCAAATGTAAACACTTCAATTTAAGTTCAATTTTTTACACTCCGTTTTTAAACAATTTAAGGCAGTCACATATGAGTTTGTTAACTTATTTGAAAGCAAAAAGAATTCCAACGGCACATAGTGTTAATTTTCGAGTCCGTGAACTATAAATAGTTAAATAAAAAATTGAGTGCAGTATTTAAAAGTTCCATCAACATAAATTGTTTCTAATTAACTTAAAAATTTAAGTTAGATACACAAGAAAAAGCAACAATTTTTTAACGGATCATTTTTCAATAAAAATTGTTCTTTTTGGTTGGTTGCACTTCCACGGAGTTTAACGAGTCATGTACATCCTGCGCGCACTTCGGAATTTTGGGAGTAACTTGTTTTCTGTCATTATAAATATTTTTTCTAATCAAATGTACATCTTCCACAGTAAGACTTTTAGTGCCTGTTTGTTTAATTTCGCTGTGTATCAACTTCAATGGTTTTTCACACAAATCATCCATTGTCTTTCTCTTAACACTATTACTTAATTTTTGCCGGTTTAACACTGTTTTTGATAAACTTTCATGGGTATGGTTATGACTACATTCGACAACAATGTTACAAATATTTAAAGTTTTAACAAATGCTTTGCAACTTCTTTCTACACACTGCCAACGTTTTATATTATTAGCAAGCATTTTATGGAAGTTATACTTGTAATTGTCAATAACTGACATTGACTTGCCCTTTTCACTTAACATTTCACTTACTTCAGACTTTTCCATCATGAACTAGGTATAACGACATTCAAACTGGAACTAAAGTAATAATTAGACTTCGGCAAATATGCATATTGCATATTTTGCATATTGTGCATATTTTATGAAAATATTTCATATTTTGGCATATTTGTATAAAAGTTTGCATAAAGTGCATAAAAGTTCAGATTTTTATACTGTATTTGAAAATTTTTAAACATACCAATTTATTTCAATTCTTGTATAAAATTTTGTAGTCATTTTAATCAAGAAATGATCTAAGTACGTAATCTCTACAGGTACAAAACATTTACAATTTCAAAGAAGATCAATTTAAATTAAATGGCCAAATATATGGCCTAGGAGGACAAGTTCGTTAAACTTCCCTTGCTCGAATCGGTATCAATAAAGTGTTATGATCATTTCGGCCTAGCCCAGCCTCATCAGACACTTTGGGCTGATACAAATTCAAACTCGGAATATGTAAAGATATGTAAAAGGCTTTCGCTAAAAGATTATATCTTTTACACATTTCGCATAGCGCAGAGGATACAGAAAACGATACTATCATATCGTTTTCGTTCACGGCCGCCAAAGCAGGTGGCGCCTTTGTAGCTAACTACTGTTGTAGTGAAGTTTTGGGAGACATTCGTTGGACTTTCCGAGTTTGAATTTGTATCAGCCCAAAGTGTCTGATGAGGCTGGGCTAGGCCGAAATGATCATAACACTTTATTGATACCGATTCGAGCACGGGAAGTTTAACGAACTTGTCCTCCTAGGCCATATATTTGGCCATTTAATTTAATAAAGCGATAGCGGCTTTCGCTAAGAGATTATATCTTTTACAAAATCAATTTAAGTAGCCCTCAACATTCTTAGAAAGTCTCGGTCACTGAGGCATTCAGTAATTGGATAATCGCTAAGGGTTCGCTCATTTGCATTTTATGATCTAATCCCCAAATCTATCTACAATTTATTGTATCTTAACAGCAGGTAAACGGCTAATAGTTTTGTTCCTAATTTAGGGATTTTCCAAAATCTCCCAGTTTATTGAATTAGGTACCTAAACATTTCTAATTTGATACTCAGATTTGTAAATCATTTTTGTTTTGATATTCAAAGCGTAAACACCCGTTGTGCGTAACAAAAAGGAAGATTGTGATTTTATAATGCCTAAAACAATCAGTGCTTCAACTTGGATTAAACCTTATAAAGAGCTGTCTATGGATATGGGAAAAATCTACTGTTCAGTCTGTGGCAAAATTGTAAGTATCTAATATTTTCTATTAAATATCTAATATTTCATACATACAGGGTGTTTCCAAATGACACTTACAACGTTTGACTGTAGATACTTCTCGAAAAATTGAACAAAACGATATAGTTAATGAGGGGTCAAACTTATTTACTTTTCGAGATACAGGGTGTTAAAATTAAAAAAAATTAAATTCTTTTAGTTAATAACAACAATAACTTTAAAAAAAATAAACGTATTTACTTGAAATTTAGTACTCGTAGGTTGTTTTTAAATGAAAAATAGCTTTCTTTAGTGAGAAAAAATTGACCATGGTACAATACAATGGTGTGTATTTAGAAAAAATTTTCACCTTTACTTTTTTTTATGAAGTCAGCTATTCTAAAACACAATTATTTTTATTGTAATTGAATTAACAAAAAAAAAACTTTTGTTGAATTTTAAAATAAGTTATATGATGTACTAATGGTTAGTAACAAAAACTAATTTGTGGATTAATACTGCATTTAAAACACTTAGCGAGTGTTTTTTTTTCCAAACCAGTTATTTGATTAACCAAAAACACCTTGTATATTTTTATATTTTAAAGGTTGGGTTAAAAGAAAGGTTTTTATTTTTATTTATAGATAGCATGTGAGAAGAAATTTCAGATAGACCAACATGTGAGAACTGCTTCACACATTGCAAAAAAAGGAAAAATAGGAGGAAAACATCAAACTTCAATGGCTAAATGTTTCCAATCTACTTCAAAAAAATTAGATTAGCAAGAAACTTTTAATGAAGACTTGTGTCGCGCATTAGTGTCTGCAAACATACCGCTTTCAAAATTAGCAAATGTAAATTTTAGTTCATTTCTAAAAAAATATTGCAAACTTAATGTTCCAAGTGATCGGTCTCTAAGAAGAAATAATGTGAACGGGCTATACTCGTCGGTGTTAATTAATATTAAGGAAGAAATTGCAGATAATTATTTTTACATATCTGTAGACGAAACCACTGATTCCTCACTGAAAGTATATTGCTCATTTATTGATTGGTGTTCTTAAAGAAGATACCTTACCAAAATCTCATCTTATTTCATGCCAGCAACTTGAGAAAACAAATGCTTTAACAATTTCGCGTTTTATACAAGAAACATTAGCAACTTTTTTTCTTCCGACAACTATTCCTTCTAATAAATTACTGCTTATTTTATCGGATGCTGCTCCTTATATGGTGAAAGCAGGACAAAATTAAAAAATATTTTTCCCAGATTTAATACATGTTACTTGTGTAGCGCATGGATTAAACAGAGTTGCAGAGGAAATACGAAAAAAGTTTCCTCTTGTAAATACCATGATATCCAGTGTCAAAAAAGTATTTCTTAAATCTCCTATAAGAATTCAACTTTATAAAGAAATGCTACCTAACATTCCTCTTCCACCACAACCTATTTTAACGCGATGGGGAACATGGTTAGAAGCAGCTGATTTTTATGCAGATCATTTTGTTAAAATAAAGAACATAATTGATACGTTAACAGATGAAAGTTCCCAATCTCTTTTGGATTCTAAACAAACTTTTCAGAGTAACTTGCTTCAACAAGAACTTTCATTTATAAAATCAAATTTTAGTTTTGTTCAAAAAACAATTACTCAGTTAGAATCACCAAAACTGTCATTGTTCGAAAGTACAGCATTAATAAAATAATTTGCGTCATGTTGTCGGAACGTTAGAGGTAATATTGGAAAAGATATTTTAAAAAAATTTGAAGCTACTATGGAAAAAAATAAAGGTTACCATATTCTTTCTGAAGTAGTCAGTGTTCTAGCTGGAAATATTTCGGAAACAATTAATTTAGAACCAAATGTTTTGGTTAGTTTGAAAAATGCTCCCGTTACATCAGTTGATGTTGAACGAAGTTTTTCCATATCTAAATATATGTACTCAGACAGAAGCCACAAGTTTTTGTTAGAAAATTTTGAACACCACTTGGTCATTTATTGTTACCATAATTCTAAATAAGTTTATTCATACTTAAAAATGATGTAGTTACTTAAAATAAATGTAAATCTTAATGAATAGTAGGAAATATTTAGTTATGTACACTTTTTTTTTAAATAAAATTGTTACTATTTTACGATTTTTTTATTTATTTGTATGCATATTTTGTAAAATATTTGCATATTTTCGGGTAAACACGTGCATATTTATGCGCATATTTTCTACATTTTTATTTGCATATTTGCCGAAGTCTAGTAATAATGTTAAGATTCGTATCACCCCTATTTCTTATCATAAAATTTCAGGTAGACTACTAATTGCCTACCAATCTTTTCAAAGAAATATATCAATTGCAACTTCTGATAAGGAAAAACCTAATCAAATATAGAACAATATGAGCTCTAACATCATAATACTTTATTGATATTATCGTTATAATTTTAATATTTTTTTAAGTAAGAAGTAGTGTTATATAGTAGCATTGTTTAAAAAGACTCATTCTTTTTTAAACAATGATGGTAGTTTTGTATTAATAGGTAAATACAAAGTTTGAGAAAACAATATTCAAATATCTACGAAATATATGACCGGAGCGAATTTACCTACGCCCCTTTTCTGTGACCGCGGGAGCGAACTAGTATACACCTGCGATTTTTGCCAATTTTTATGATTCTTATGAGATCGATACAATGTATCCCTTTTATTGGTCAACCACTGTGTAGTTTCAATAAGTAGAGCCTAATCTTTATAACCTATAAAATGAAATTTCAGTTTTGAGTTTTGGCAACAAATGTGAGGCATTTGAAATATGCTTAAAAACGCTGAATTTAAACTTTCATATTACAAACGATCTAAAACATTTAAACCCGCTCTTTTTTTATTAAGTTAGTACCTTTTTCAAAACTACCCATCATCTGCTAGAAATTACATTCAAAACCATCTTCTTAAAGGTATTTCTCGTGACATACGATCGTTTATAATGTAAAAGCATAAATTCTGCGTTTTTTAGTTATATGTATTTCAAATGCCTCATATTTGTTGCCACAACTAAAAATTCAAATTTCATGTTATAGGTTTTGAAGGTTGGTCTCTATAAATCGAAATTTATTATGTCCGGTTAATTAAAGTGATACATTTTACTGATCTCACGAGAATTGTAAAAAACCGCAAAAATCACTTCATTTGAGGCAAAATACAAAAATTTCACAAGAAAGTTGGTCTTCTCTTTTAAAACGCATTTTAATTTGTGTTGATAGTATTTTTTTTTAATATTGATTTCGCGCGAGCAACTGACATTCAAAATCGCCGGTCGCTCCAATCGTTGTTCCTGAGAGAAGGGTTCATTCTACAGAAAAAATAATAATTAATATTTTTGTTTATAATTATTTCAGCTACATTTTTTAGGGGAGTTCTAGGGGGAAGCCCGGGGGTAAAAGTGGTAACAACTTTTTTGCATATTTTTTGCGGTCCCAAAATTAATATTCTCCATAGAAGTCAGCTTGTTCGTATGATTTTTTGGGGTCAAATCTCTGACCACTGGACTATTAATAATTTCAATTGTTTTTTAATTATGAATTACCACTTATTTTAAAATATTACAACAAATGAAATATATTTAATACACGATTTATTTATTTCGGTTAATCTGCACTCTTGAGTCTCGAATTATATTTAGTGAACTGTTTTTTATCATTGTTAATATTTTTTATTTAAATGAAGTGAACGTACATTTGTAATTTATGGTCAATGGCATGGCCAAGTTACTGTTTACAGTTTACATGATAATGTAATATAAATTACAAATAATATAGCTTACATTTAACATTTAACACAAAAAGATATTTTGATTTAGCTCTTTTGTTTTAAATTAAGTAAATTTTCGTTCGTATTAATTTAAAAAGACTCAACTGATACTTGAAATACGTTAGACATAAATATGTTTGCGGAAGAAGAATGAGAAATGATTTATAACAACGTTGATTTTAATAAATCTGGTGGGACTGTAGTCTATATAAAATAGTCAATTAACCGTAAATAAATATAACTCCGGAATAATAAGAAAATAGCTTTAGAATAATACACTAATTAACTTTAAATTCCATGTAGAAGATTACTCTATTTCCCTCTATCTTGGCCTATATAAACCCCTAGGAGTCCATTTTGACTTGCAGGGGGTCGACGACAACTAGAAAAGAAATGAGAGGTTTACGATATTTGAATGGAGGTCCACATAAAACAATCTTTAGAATTCATTAAGTGGGATTTATAAGTATATCTTCCACGAATAGATTTATAATTTTTAATGACGGATGAAGATATATTTTAATTAATTTTGAAAATGTAAATTATTTACCATTCATAAAATTCCTCAAATTATTGCGGTATTTGGTTGAGCGTGTTTTATCGAAGTGCTTCGGTGCAAGCGAGCCAGACGTTTGCTCCTTGCTTTATTACAATTTTCGTAAATCTCTGCCCACAGTTGCTTGTGATAACGCTTACTATTTTTAGTTTCCCTGCTACGAAATTTAACCCTGCGTTAGTGTGCCTAGATAAATTAGCACGAGAGGTGTTCCGGAGTATGTCATACCCCAAACTAAATTAACGCAGGAAGTTAAAATTTGTAAATGTAATCATTTAAAATGGTTAATCTTGGTTTTTTACTTATTTATGATTCAAATAAATTAAATATGGTACTGTAAATATCTTTAAAATAAAACACGAGTGAACAATAATACACTCAGATATTATCAAAATGTTATTGATCACACAACTCTAAATAAACTTATAGCCTACGATTCTACAAACCAAAGAAAAAAATGTTCCCCAAAATATATTAAAAAATAAAAAAGTTACGACTCCTCAAAATTGTCGCAATTTGAACACATCATTATTGCGTGTTCCAAACAAATCGGAGTATAACATCGCATGCATATGTAAAAAGTCTTCCTATCTTTATTTCTTGGACAAACAGAATATCTACTGCTTGTCCTACGTCGCTTAGGTCCCAACTGATGTACCTCTGGTTTCTGATTATCACGTAGTGGTCGACGCAAGGAAGGGTTTTGTCTTTGTTGGTTTCGAAACTCAGAAATCAGCTGCACACCCAGTTCTTTCAAAAAAATTCGTGTTTTTAATTTATTGTTTTTTGTATTTGTTTTATATATAACTTGAGCATTCACTCCAGCTGTATTTAAAAACGAAAAAAATAGTGTCAAAGTCCAACGACGACTATTTCTTGGTACGCTGTAATTAGCAGATAGCTCATCCAATGTGTTCTACACCGCCTTTGGTTGAATTGTAAAAGTAGATAATTTCTTTTCACCAGTTTTTTCAATTATAGTATCATCATGATGTACTGTAGAAAAGAGGGTTACATTTTGACCTTTTTTGGCACATATGAGACAGCCGGTATATCTTCTTTGAAGGCAAATTTTGAACTGTGCGAAAGAGAGGAACGTCAAGTAGATAGAAGGAGTAAGTAGAATGTGAATTAAAAATAAAAAACTGAAGAACTGAAGTAAAAGAAGATGGAAAAAAATGGAGAAATTTAATTGATCAAATGAAATAACAGCAATTTTTACAGCTTTTTACATTAGATAACATGCAACTACAATAGCATTAATTATTAATAAAATATAATACCTTATAAATAAATGATAAATACTAGGGGAAACGTGGGTATACTGAGACGAAAAAATTTAGGCCTTCATTTTTTTTTTTAAATGTTTTTATTCACTAAAGTATAGCGAAAAGACATGACTAGGTTAATTGGTAATACATATGAACACTTAAAGTACCAAAAATACCGTATAGAAAAAAGTTTTACTCAAACAAAATAATAGGTGCAATTGTCACATTTTGGATCACTCATACATACTTTAGGAAATAGTATTAGTTACTACTGATTGATGCCAACGTAACAATCAAAGGAAAAGATAAATTCAAATACTTGGGGTTTATAATCACGAAAGAGACAACAACAGAGGAAGAAATTACACAAGCAGTAAGATACTAGCAACAGAGATGGAATGCCTGCGAAGATTCTGCAGAGTAACAAGAATGGATAGGAGAAGTAATGACGAAATAAAGCAAAGAACATAAATAAAAACAGACATACTAACATATATAGAACAAAAAAGACTAAAGTAGTATGAACATGTAAAAAGAACTAGCAATTAACAATAAAATGACACTCTCTGGTAACATGCGGTTTTCTCATGAGGTGGTCTATCCATCACATGACTCGCCAGAAAATCTCATTTATTAAAGAGACGCCAATCAAATGGAAAAATGCTTATCTTCTTGAAAGCTGTAGCTATATTTACAGGGGTCATTGCTCGGGAATAAGCCACTCCTACAAATGATGCCATATGATATATAGTTGCTGGATTAGCTCTATGCCACAAACGTAAGGCGTCATTATAAAAGATATGAAAGGGTTTTAGAAGACCTACATCAAGCGGCTGTAATTTGTGTCTACAATGAGGAGAAACTGCCAGGATTGTAACACCATTCTCTCTGCACAAATTAATTCCTTCTATTGAGATTTGATTCTCATGATTGTCCATTATTAAGAGCGAAGGGTTTTCTTTTGAACTTAGGGTGTGTTTGATAAAATGCTTCAATACTTCTATAAAGCACTGCGTGTTCATCCGGCCGGCTTTCGTAGCCAGGCCTAAGGTGCCCGGAGGAGCTCCTACCAACATATGACTTTTAAAATGAACCCGTGGAAATACCATCACAGGTAGCACTGCACTACTACAGGCGTTTACGATGCAGCACGTTGTAACTAATGTTCCTCGTTCACCACTTTGAATTGCCGAAACTTGCTTGACGCCCTTTTGGGCTAGAACCTTAGCTGAACTGTTTGCGACTGTCTAAGTCCCCGTTTCATTTAGGTTATAAATTCTCAGACCATTTGAGAAATTTTCGTGCCTTCTTAAAACATTTTATAGTTTTTCAAAAAATAATTTTACATTAACAAGATTAAATCCTACTGCCCTAGCTAAACTACAACCTTTAGGGGTTCGTAGGCTCAAATTTGGATGCCATATTCGAAATCCTTTGTACCAATCTATTGATGCTTGGCCTGGCTGTTCCCAATTTTCCGGTAGGTTAATATTATTAGGTTTGGCCAAATCATCGGTTAACTTGCAAAAGTCGATTACAGTTAACCCATAAAACATCCTTGAGTAAGTCACAATGTATTGAACAAGAACTTCTTCTAACTGTGACGAAAAAAATTGTTTAATTTTGTAGTTAGGACTCATCCTACAAGTAGGGTCTTCTTTGTATTTTTTTACATATTTGCTTAAAGTTTGGAAGCTTAAGTTTGTTTCTCTGACAGCACAGCGAATTTTCATACCATGTGTAACTAAAAGTACCGCCTCTCTCCGACCAACGGTTTTTGTAGTTTTTTTGAGACGCACCATACTGCAAATAAACAATGACTAGTTTAGTTAGTTTAATTTTTACCAAAAGGAAAATAACATAATTTTATAAGGGAACAGTGGCACAACTTATAAAATGTCCCACTGTACCCACATGAAATGTCTCACTGTACCCACATCACAATTTTTTTCAGTTAAACGACTTAGAAATGTTTCTGAAACTAATGCGTAAGAAAATAACATGCTTTAGACTTACCTTAAATACGAAACTATCGGTTACTATCAACACCACAATTTTACTGTTAATAGTTTTTTTCATACTAACTTTAAAATTGCGAGCAAAACAATGACTTTGACAATGACTGAACACTTGACATCGACTAAGAACAAAATGCTTCAAACTGTCACTGCTTCTAAAAGATCAATGTCATAGTCATACCGCCAACTTAGTTTTTTTTTTAATGATGTCAACAATCGAAATTCAATTTACCTTCTTCTTAAAGTTCCATCTCCTATCGGAGGTTGGATATCATAACGGCTATGGTCACTTTGTTAGCTGCTGCTCTGAAAAGTTGTAGTGAACTACAGTTAAACCATTCTCTAAGGTTCTTCAGCCAGGAGATGCGTCTTCTTCCTATGCTTCTTCTTCCTTGGATCCTTCCTTGCATAATAATTCTCAGCAGCTCATATTTTTCTCCTCTGGTTATGTGACCCAAATATTCTAGTTTTCTTCTTTTTATGCTGTTCATAATTTCTAACTCCTTATTTAGACGTCGTAGTACCTCAGCATTGGTAATCCTTTGAACCCACTGAATTTCTAATATTCTTCTGTAACACCACATTTCGAACGCTTCTATTTTCCTTATGTGTTGTTTCTTCAATGTCCAAGCTTCCATTCCGTATAGTAAGATAGAAAATATGTAACATCTTAGAGCCCTCAATCTGAGATGCAACTGAAGGTTTCTGTTGGTAAGCATTGTCTTCATTTTCACAAATGCTTGCCTTACAGTTTCAATTCGGACTTCGATTTCTCTGCTTTGGTCATTTTTGTCATCAACCCAGGTTCCCAGATATTTATATGTCTCTACTTTTTCTATTTGGGTTTGCTCTATCATTAATCTTTCATTTCCATGTTGCGTTTTTGAGACAATCATAAATTTAGTTTTTCTCTTATTTATTTTTAGTCCGTATCTAATGCAATAATCGTTAATTCTATTTACCAATTCTTGTAGCGATTCCAGGGTGTCTGCCATTATAACGGTGTCATCAGCGAATCTTATGTTATTTACTATTCTTCCGTTTACAGAGATTCCATCACCCAGATCCGCTATCGCTTCCTGGAATATGGCTTCACTGTACACGTTAAACAGTAATGGTGACAGAACACAGCCCTGTCTTACTCCCCTCTTTATATCTATATTTTCGGACTTTTGTTCTTCTATCTTTATATTGGCCTTTTGATTCCAATACAGATTGATAATGATTCGTAAGTCTCGTCTGTCTATATCTTTGTTTCTCAGTATTTCTATTAGTTTTTCATGTCGGACCCTGTCGAATGCCTTCTCGAAGTCGATGAAACAGGAATAAATATCTAGGTTCATATTCATATTTACCAAATATTGGCAAATGTCTCACTGCTTCCTCTGTCTCACTGTACCCTCTTTTCCATTACTTAAAAATACGATTAAGTATTATTTACTTATTTAATTCACATAATTAATACATCTTATTTAATTACTATTAGAATTGTCTTTTAAAGTTAATTATTTTTCCTTAACACCAAATAAATAATAATGTATGTATTTTGTAGAAAATTTCCATCTCATATATATAATTTGCCGGAGTAAAAAATCTGGAAGCTTTTGTTAAACTTCTGCAAATCATCCACGCTATTTATTATTAACGACCTCGCTCACATTTTTTAACGATCTGTTCAGACCAGCAAATTCGCTATGAAAAGTGAAATCAAAACGGGTAATAGTCCAAACATTGGGAGCACACACGCGCTACATATGCTTCCCTTTTATTACGTACTACCCTCCGCTACTTAGCAGATTAATCTACCCTAAACGTATTGAATATTGCACCACTTTATTACATCATTAATTACAGAAATTATCTCTCATGGGAGAGAATGTTGACAGGATGCAGTATGTATTATTTGCTTGTAATTAAGGAATGTGCTGTCCCTCTCCGATTGCCAAACGATATCTAATGATAATCTTAACCTGTAAATCTGGGATGATAAGTATTCTTTCACTCTAAGTTGTTGTTTCTGTAACAACTTCTAATTCTTCTTTTTATCTGTATTAGAAAATGTTTCTTTTACCTCGACTTTTTTCTGCCTGTTACTTTTCATCAAATCGTCATTTTATCGACAATTTAATACTTGAGATCTATTGAATAAGCTTCCTCAGTTAGTAAAATTAAACCCATAGCTAATATAAATATTATTAAAAAAATCAAACTCCCCTGCTTTCAGGGTTAAACCGAGTGTAATTTAAATACACAGAGCCTTCGACTTCCTCTCTGAAGTCTTCATAAGCGTTTTCTGGGTCTCAACCTCCTGAGCCCCCAAATTACTTCACTATTACAGCGCCGGAAAAAATCTTTACATTGCCAAATAAATCACTAAATTCGAAGAAAAATTGCATAATATTCTGTCTGCGCTTGTTTAACATTTGAGAGAAGAGGGGATAACGTACTTGCGACGGCGGTTGTCTGTAGTTTATTGGCTGCTTAGTTTCTTTAGTTTATTCTGCGTGTTTGTAATGTACACAGTTGGCTTTGTGCGAGTAGTCAGTGTTAAACTGCTTTTTATTTACTCAGTATAGTTTGGGATTATTAAATTATAAATTGAAGTGAAAAATATGGGTTGAAAGAAACTCATATAACAGGAGAAAGTTCGTGCTTTAACGCTACTTGAGAAAGGGAAATGTAATAACCGTTGCACGTGATATTGGTGTTTCAAAAAAGGCAATTTATCAATTGAAATGGTCGGCTGCATCGTTGTCTTCAGGGACTGTTCCGGAAAGAAAACCTGGTTCTGGAGCTCCTAAAAAAGCATCATCTAGGACTGACACCATCATCAGGCGTAAAGTAATGTTGGATCCTTCCATAACTGCCGCAGAACTCAAAAATAAACATCCTGATCTACTTCAGAACGTTTCAACAAGAACTATTCGTCACCGGCTTCAGAAAGATCTAGCATTATTAAATCCACGTGCTGCAAAGAAGTCCTTACTTACAAAAGAAGAAAAAAAGATTGGATTTTTGTAAAAAAGTATCAGCATTGGACACCTGAACAATGAAAAAGTCATGTTCAGTGACGAAAGTGCATTCATATTAGTAAGAGGAAGCTCCAAATGTGTTCGTTGTTCACACACCGCATCAAGGTAAGATCCAATTTTTAATCGGTCTGTATGGCTTGTTTTTATTGTTAAAAATGAATTTTTCTGTAGAAGAGTTAACAGATATAATCTGAGTTTTAGGAGAAAGTTGGAAAAATTACTTTTTTGCATCCAGAATATATCACGAGCGATATCCTAAACAGAGGAAGCCAAACTCAAGAGCTTTTGAAAAATTAATGGATCGTTTTGTTGGCACTGGGTCAGTTGTATATGAAAAAAATGAAAGAACCAAAACTGTTCTAAGTGAAGAAAAGGAATATGATGTACTGATAGCTACTACTGAAGATCCTCATATTAGCACTAGTGAAATTTCATGTCAACACGACATTAGTCAAACTTCAGCGGTAAAAATCCTTTTTAAACATAAACTGCATCCTTACCCTATACAGTTACATCAAGAATTGGCAGTCAATGACTATCAACCCAGATTAGCGTTTTATCTATGGTCTCAGCAGTAAGTGCAAAAAGAGACCGATTTTTTTTTCGATTATGTGCTTTTTGGAGATGAAGCTACATTTCACAAAAATGAAACGGTTACTCGGCATAACTTTCATTACTATGCATAAGCAATCTCTATTTTGTTAACACTCATAATCAAACTAGGTGGTTTATAAATGTTTGGGGTGGTATTGTTGGCGATTATGTGATTGGCCCACATTTTTTTGATGGTCGTTTGAATATCTGAATTTTCCAAATAATCATTTGCAAATACTACTACAAAATGTACAGCTTAATATTTGACAACGAATGTGGTTTTTATGCGACGGTGCCCCAGATCACCACATTGCTCTTTTTTGCAATTATTTAAATAATAACTTTCCTGAGAGCTGTATAGGCAGAGGAGGACCAACTGTTTGGCCACCGCGATCACCGGAATTCTCCAAAATTGATTTTTTTTATGTGGGGCTATATAAAAGACCTTGTCTACCAGAAGCCTCCAACAACCCCAGATAATATGAAAAATAGAATAAGAGAAGCTTTTAATAAAATTGACTTTAAAATGTTAAGAAATGTGGCTCGGTCATTTGAATATCGTGAACAAACTTGTATATACGTTGAATGTGGACATTTTAAACATTTATTTTAGACTCATTTCCTTAATATCATATTAATTGTTACATTCATTACATATTGCTGCCGTTTATATTTTTTGTTAGTTACTGATTGTTAGTTAGTTATTGAATAGAAATAAGTTTGTTATATCACTCAATACTCAATAATTATTTCTACTTACAAAAATTGAATGTATTCTCGAAATTTGAAGAAAACTATCGCGGAAAATAATGAATTTTGGTAAAGGGAATGCTATATAAAAATGAAAGATTATCATAAGTACTATGATTATCTAAAAAATAAAATGCAGAGTGGTTCGTTTAAAAAAATTCAGAAAATCGTAATTTTGGTTTGTAGTTCACCCTGTATACAAATTTTAGTCAATGATTTCAATTAAACTTAATTTAAAAACTACAATATATTGTTTATCTTATTATATAAAATAAATAATTGTTTATGGATTACTTCTTTATATACATGGTGTTGATTTCACAGTGATTCCGAAATAAAAATGGTCATAACTTGTTAAATACCCTGTATAGTAATACAAAGCCCAATATTATAAGAAAAAGAATTATGAGAGGAATATAAATATGAAAAAATATATATGGTATCCCATTTAAAAAATTGTATGTTTGCTATAACACGTATGTATTAATCACTCTGTAGAATTCCGCATATTTTTCAAGTATGGAGAATATCATTGCCTACATTTTTTCCAAATAAGTTTTTTGGATATCTTGTACCACAATGGAATTATCGACCGATGCAACACTAAAAACTCACCCTATATATTGAAATAATAAACCTAAAACTATTACGATTATTATTATTATAAAAAATAATATTAAACATTTTAACTATCCTTGTTATTTTATTGCTGGAAAAAATTTAACCATTTTCTTTCGATATAAAACAAGATGCCGGTATGTTTCTGCACGAGAAAATCCATTTAAATCAGATAGATACCATATTTCTAATGGTTTTCTATAGAAAGGTATTTGATTGAATGGAATTCAGTCAAGACGAAAGACAAATTGCGCCAAATATCTCGATCAAAGGGTTGTATACCGTTGTTTGTAAGTTTTTATCGAGCCGATTGCCGACAAAGGAGCCACGAACGTGAAAGTGATGTTACCAACAGATAGCTTTATATCGGTAACAAGTAGATTGTGTATATATGGGAAACGTTTAAATAAAGCAAAATATTGTAGAATACTGTAATAGTTATTGTATCTATAAGATTTTTGTCAAATATTTTAATTTAAATATTTTACTATAGGAATTATAGATATATAAATAATAGATGCTGCTAAAACTATACGTTTTATGAGCACATTTACTAGGGAAGCATAGGCCAGAGAAGAGTAAAATAAGCTTTGACAATCGAAGAAAATTTTAAGATTAAAAATCAAGACAATAAATCTCAGCTGGGATACCACTTTCTCCTGCACTTTTGTTATTTTTTAGGTCTCTTATTATTTCTTCGACTTCATTCAAAATTGGTTCCTCGCACGTCCGTTCTTCATCTTCTTGCCAATTCTCGAGTTCCTCTTGTTGGTCTGTTTTTAATAGATCTTCGAAATATTCCGCCCATCTGTTTAATTTTTCTGTTGTTTCTCTTAAAAGTATGCCTTCTTTATTTATGCAATATTGTGGATTATTCTTTGTAGTTTCTCTGGATTTCTTAACTTCTTGGTAGAAATTATTAACCTCTTTGTTTATGTAGGTTTCTTTTATGTGTTTTAATTGCTTTTCTAGTTGTTCTCTTTTCTTTTTTCTTCAAATTATTTTCACTTCTCTTCTTCTTGCCACATAGTTTTCTATCGCATTTTGGATATTTTCTTTATCTCTTTGTAGTTTTGACCTGTTTCTTCTTGCCAAAGCATTTCTACATTTTTCATCGAACCAGTCTTGCCGTCTTTTTATACGCTCTCTTCCTATTCACTTTTCCGCTGCTTCCGACATGGCTGTCTGTTTGGTCTGCTACTCTTCTTCTATATCATGTTTGACTGGGTACTCTAGCTTTTTATTTATTTCTTCCTCTAGTCTGTTTACAACCTGCTTCTCTTGAAGGCGCTCTAATCATTGTAAATTTAATCTATCTCTAACAGGTTTTGGAATTGTTGGTAGTTCTTGTTTTAGTTTTGCTATTCTTGGAGTATGGTCACTGTTGGTATCTGCCCCTCTGTAACTCCTGCAATCGATTATTGCCTTATCATGTTTGCTTTAAATCAGGGCATGATCTATCTGATTTTTTATTTTTCCATCGGGAGAAGTCCATGTTATCTTATTGTGATCTTTGTGATCAAAACTTTTGCTAGTTATCTTCATTTTATTCTCTATAGCAAATTCTATTAACTTTTTCTTGTTTTCATTTGATTTCTTATGTAAACTTCGTTCTTCTGTTATCGTTCTATATATTGCCTCTTTTCCGACTTTCGAATTCATGTCACAAATGCTTATCTTTATATCGTATTCCTGCATATTCCCTATTACGGTGCTTAGCTTTTCGTAGAACTCTGTTTTGGTTTCTAAATCTTTATCTTCAATGGGCGCATGTACATTAATGATACTTATCTTCCTATACTTTCCTCTTACTCTCAAGTAATATATTGTTACGAACATGAATTCAGCGTGGCCCGTGTAACGGCTGCATCTCGCAAGCGACTAGAACTGTCCAGCGATATCGAGTGCGAGAGAGAACAACCCGTCACGTAGGCGAATTAGAGGTGGGAATGTTCTAGAACATAGTAACTTTGGTATATATATGTAACGATGTTATGAGTTAAGTTAGTTGATAAGAGAGTACCCAACTGTAAACTTATAAATAGATATATTTATATAAAATCGAACCGAGCGTTATATTTAATCTCGCTAAAACATTATGTCTGATATTGGTTGAAAATCTAAAACTGCTTTGCTTACTTTCTCCGACACCATGAATCCCACTCCTAAATATCTCTTGGTCACCCCACTCTTGAGCAGTGTGCTTCTTTCTATTTGTATTATTTCATTTCCCAGTTGTTTGGTTTCTTGCAGGACAAAGATATCTATTGTACATTTTTCCATAATTTGGTCTAAGTTTCTTAAAACTCCTTACTCATAAGTACCTCTCACATTCCCAATTTTTATTATGTCCTTGGATTGTGGCCTTTCTTTTGTGTTTATTTTTCTGTTTTCCATGGTCGTTTTTATTTTAGTTGTTGTTTTTCTTCATCCATTCTTTCCCATTCAGGAACAACTTCTTATAGCCTTATTATCTTAAGTAAAAAATTAAAAGAATAAGTATCTGTCGCATATAAGCAAAAGTATACGAAACCATAATAGAAAGGAAAATTAGAAAAGAAATAGAACATAAATTAGAGGATGTACAAAGTGGATTCAGGAAAGGACACAACACACAAGACCATATATTCACCATGCAACAAGTAATAGAAAAAGCCTTAAAGAAAAATAAAGAAATACATCTGAGCTTTATAGACATGGAAAAAGCATTCGACTCAGTCAAAAGAAAAGATATATGGGAAAGCCTAAAGAAGAAACAAGTAAGTGAAGAACTGATAGAAGCAACAAAGAGTATATACATGAAAACAACAAATACAGTAAGAATGTTAAATATACAGTCAGAACCATTTGAAACAACCCAAGGAGTTAGACAAGGGGGAAGTCTCAGCCCAGTAATATTCATAAATGTAATAGATGAGATAGTGAAAGAATGTAAGAAAACATTCAAGAAATACTGCATCGGTTGGAACAAAATGCAAATGATAAATGCTGAGATGTGTATATTTGCAGACGACATAGTATTAATTGCGGAAACTGCAGAAAAACTGAAATACAACTTAGAGAAATGGAACCTAGAAGCAAGCAAATACAACTTAAACGTAAACAAAGAGAAGACTCAAATAATGAAAATATCAAGGAAACAAGGGACGGAAGATCAAATAGAAGTAATGATAGACCAACAAAAAATAATACAGACAAATTCATACAAATACTTAGGAACAGTAATCAACAACAAAGGAGACATCGAGGATGATCTTAACAACAGAATGGAAAACACAGGAAAACTATTCCAAGCACTAAATGGAGGATTCCTTAATAACAAAGAAATATCAACAAAGACCAAGATAACAATATACAAAACAATATATAGACCTACAGTGACATATGGAGCAGAAAATTGGATATTAAACAAAAGACATCAGAGCAGAATTCAGGCAGCAGAGATGAAATACCTCAGAAGAACGATAGGAGTAAAAAGAACTGATAGAATCAGAAATGAAGAAATAAGAGAAAGACTCAAAATCAAACCGATACTCGAGTCAATCAAAGAGAAAAAATTGGCATGGTTCGGACATCTAACCCGGATGGACAATAATAGACAAGTAAAAAGAGTGTGGGACGCCAAACCAATAGGAAAGAACAGAAGAGGAAGACCCATTAAAGAATGGAACAGTGACATCTCGCAGATACTGCAGAGTAAGGGTAAGACTTGGCAGGAAGCAACACAGATGGCATCCAAAAGGAAGGAATGGAGAAAGTGCGTTAAGAGCTAGGACACCTCAGAAGACTGTCAAATATTGTAATTTAATGAATTGTATTGTAAACGGCCCAACACCGAAAGGTACAAATGGGTTCTACTGATTAAGTAAGTGTTTAAATTTTTAACATAATTCTCGTTTTAAAGTAATTTAATATAAATAGGTACAATTTTTATTTTTAAATATAAGGTCTATAAGAATTTTCGTTAGTTGACGTAGTTTTTCATCCTTTTTATTTGTTAGACAATATATTTAGTGTGAACCTGTTGCATGGTGTTGACTACTTATTTGTTTAATATATCGATGTCTGTTGTTGTTGCGTCTTTCAATGAATTATCAATATATTTTTCGAACTCCTGAATATTAGTTGGTTTTGTCCATTTTTTTGGTTGTTTATTAATTAATATACAATTCGTAAATGCAACACAAAACAAACAAAAACTTTTCCAATAAAATTGAACTTAAAATATACCAGAATAAAACTAATATCCTTATAAATAAACTACTAAGTCATTCATTCCGTTTCTTTCATTCACTAATTTAAGGGGGCAACGGTCGAGGCGAAGAAGCAAACAGTACCCTTATTAAGCATGAAATTTTGAACCTCAACTTTCGGCAGCCGAACAAGAGAAGCCCAGGTATAAAATTCAGCTTTTTAAAATTTCTATAAGGTATACACGTGTATCTTTGAACATTTAATGAACCAAAAAATGTATATAGAAACGATTCTTGATAAATTCTATACATTCTTAAGATTACCTTAAAAGTGGTAAATATATGGCGTATTTTTCAACTTGACTCCACTTTTATGCTGACCATGAATGAGTAGCTCTAACAATGCAAATGTTGTCTACTCGAGTGGAATACTTCACGCTAGACAAATAGAAAGTATCGGCAATTGGCTAAAAGCTAGAAAAGAATGTCCTTTTTGATGCTTGGGCAATTTGTCAAACTTTTGAGATATTGTTTGGATGTTAATGGATGGAGTGGTGCCAGGTGGTCTATGCAAACTGCATGTTTATAATGTTATATCTGAAATAAGTTTTTATTGGCGAACAGACCCCGAATCTTTTGATTAATGATTATGGCCGAAGGTGGAAGATACACACCTTTATATTCTATTGTAAAACAAAATTCCTATGATGGAAATACAACTATTATTATCATAGTTTATAAACAATTACGTGGCAGATTGTAAACATTAGGGATATTTTTCATAAAATCTATTATAAATAAAATATTTACGAAGTTTACTGAATAGGTATATATTAATCATAAATATTTATTTTTTACAATAAAAATTACCTCAAATATTCTTAAAAAAAATTAAAAGCTGAAAAACAAATTGTTTAAACAAATTAGATGGTTTATTTACCAATCTAATTATTTAAATAATACATATTCGTAATGTGTGCCAAAAGTACATACAAATTAAAAAACAAACGTCGACATCCATAAACAAGAAACAAAGATACAGTTAACAGCTCCTTCCCCCTCCTGCGCTCTCACTAGTTTCAAAACCGATCAATTTTGAGGACCACATTTTTAAAGCATTGGACCACATTAAAACTTTAAAGTATGTTCTTTCATATGACCCTAATAAGGTCTTTTAATTGTTATAAACAAAGCTCCCATCAGTCTATAAAAAGGTACTAACTTCGTCCCAAAGTGTCTTAGGTCAACTTTATTATTAATTTGTAAAAAAGATCAGGCATAAATTTGAAAAAAATCAGTTTTTGTTGACAATGGTTAAAAAGTTATTCTAATTGTATATAAGCAAAAAAATCAATATGCTTTTGTCAAATTATTTTGCAATATTTAAAATTATTTTCCTCATTTTTTTTTAAATACTAATAATATTAGAATAAATCCCCTTCTTTCAGAATAAATTACCAAAATTTATATATTTATACCGTTTTTAAAAAACGAAAATTTTTGACTTACTTTGCAACTTTCTTAGCGATAAATAAGGATAGGAACATTTAGAAAAGGCCATTTTGAAAGTTTTTATATGACTTATAAGTAGACATGCAAATATGCAAATAAAAAAGTATGAAATATGCGCATAAATATGCAGTATTTTATGCAAAAATATGCAGTATTTTATGCAAAATATGCATATTTATCTAGAAAATATGCATGTAATAAAAAATATTTACAATATTTTTTTATTTACAAAAATACTTACAATATTATAAATACATACCATATTCAATTATTTTATCATATAAATATTATTTTGAATTGTGGTAAGAATAGATTATCAAATGATGTTCAAAATTTTCTAATAAAAACTTCTTTCGACATCAACTGATGTAACTGGGGCATTTTTCAAATTTACCATAATAGATATGTAGTTCTAAATTAAGTGGTTCGGAAAATGTCCCAGCTAGTACTTAAACCACTTCAGAAAGAACCTGGTAAAAACTATTTTTTCCATGGTTACTTTAAGTTTTTTTTTTAATTTTCTTTCCAATAGGACTTTTAACGTTTTGACACAATGACTCAAATTATTTTATTAAAACTGTACTCTCTAACAATGATAATTTGGAGGATTCTAATTGAGTTATAGTTTTCTGGACAAAACTATAATTTGATTATATGAATAACAGTTGCTGTTGGAGAATGTTATTTTGGAAGGCTTGCTTAGCTTCCAATAAAGATTGACAACTATCATGCGTTAAAATGGTTAATTATTTTTTTTAATCAACAAAATGATCAGCATAGAAATTAGCTGCTTCCAACCATGTTCCCTAACGTGTTAAAATGGGTTGCGGTGGCAGTGGAACAGCAGGAAGCATATCTGTAACATTGTATTCTTACAGGTGATTTCAGGAATACCTTTTTGATGCTCGCTATTAAACTGTTCATTAGTGGAAATTTTTTTCTTACTTCCTCCGCAACTCTGTTTATTCCATGAGCTAAACAAGTGACATGTATTAAGTTTGGATAAAATATTTTTAAATTTTGTCCTGCTTTCACCATATATGGTGCGGCATCAGATAAAACAAGCAATAATTTATCATTAGGCACAGCAGCAGGAAGAAAAAAGTTTGCTAATGCTTCTTGTAGAAACCGTGATATTGTTAGAGCGTTTTTCTCCACTTGCTTACAGGAAATTGAATACGATTTTGGAAAGGTTTCATCGCTAAGCACACCACTCAGTAAGTGCACAATGTATCTTCCTGACGAGTCAGTGGTCTCGTCCACACATATGTAAAAGTAATTATTACCTATTTCGGCTTTTACGTTGTGGATAACTAAGGAGTATAACAAATTGACATTATTTCTCTTTAGAGTTCGTTCACTAGGCATGTTTTGTTTGCAATATTTTTTTAAAAAAGAACTAAAGTTTTCATTAGATAATTTTGAAAGCGGTATATTAGAAGATACTAATGCACGACACAAGTCTTCGTTAAAAGTTTCTTGTTCGGTTTGTTTTTTGGAACTTGACTGAAAGCACTTGGACACTGAAGGTTGATATTTTTCACTAGATGTGGTTTTACTTTTTAGCTAAATGTTTCGCGGTTCGTGCATGCTGATCTATTTAAAATTTTTAAATATAAATATTCTATAGTTGTACCCATTTTTCAAATCTAAGATTGTAGAAATAAACTAAAAATGAACCGTTTTGCATAACAATTAAAATATTTAAATTAAATCAAATAAAAATCGGTGTAGTAATCTTGAAAATGTCAAGAAATGACTCTGCAAGAAGGAAGAACCCCCAAATATTTACAAGAGGCTCTTGTTCTTTTCTGTTTACATTTAAAGAAAAAATACTGTGAGTATAAATTAAAAGCACTTAATTAATTAAGTCCAATATATGATATGTTTTTGTTTTTAGCAAAATTAAAGCAAACTATGCTATTGTTAGAAAAAAATGTTAGCGACCTTTCAGTAGACTATTGAATGATTTGAATTTTAAATAGGTATCCTATTTTTTATCGCAAGGAGTTTAAAAAATGCCTGAAAAAAGAAAAAATACATCGATTTATTGCGAACTAGCCTTGTGTCGGTACTTTTCTTAAACATAATCTCCAATTTTAAAATCTTTGTTTGTACCACAGTGTAAATTTTTAAAATAAACTAAAAAATAATACGAATGTACTCACGGTTTTGCCACAACATGTGCAATAAACTTTAACCATATCCATAGATAGCTCTTTGTAAGGTTTGAAACATTGCTCATTTTCGGCATTTTCAAAGCACAATAATTATTCACAATTAGAAATACACGTTGTTTATTGCCTCCAATTTTACAACAAAAGTTAAACCAAGTGAAACTGAACGTCAAAATAAAAATTTTTACCTAGAGACATAAAATGGAAAACACAAACCCTTAATTTCAGGACAAAACATGACAAAATATAAGCCGCTGTCTTTTATTAGTTACTATACCAAGAATTTGAATACCAAGTGATTATAAAACAAAATTAAATATTGGCATTTTCATGTTGTCTGTAAGTTTGAATATAAAAATATATAGTTAACACCAAATTTTCAAATTATATGCACTTTATGCTCACTGTTGTAAAAATATGCAAAATTTGACATTTTTGCATTTTTTATGCATTATATGCAAAATATTCAATTTGGATATATGTCTAAGTCTACTTAGGCATATATGCAAATATATAGGCATGTATGCACTACTTATAAGTTTCTTATTCTCAAGTTTCTTATTCTCAAGTGTTTTGACCTTAATTTATTAATAATTAATTAAGTTCAAAAAATCGACTGCAGGAAACACAGATTTTTGTTACAGAGGTCCATATTATTCATAACAACTGTCGCTTGCCTGGCCGGTTCAGTGTCACAAACAGGGTACTTTTTTGCTTACTTCCCTGTTCTAATATTATACATTGTTATTTTATGATTTAATAAATAATCTGTACAGCGGCTAATCGACAACATTTATATCGTCACATTTTTCGATGTGCGGTAGAAATATGAAGGCAACTTTATCATATCAATAATTGTTTGATTCATAGTTCATCAACTATTGTTTATTAATACAGTCCATCTAATTTACAAACCGTTGCACGTCATTATCTACGTCAGAGATCGAAGTTGACATAGTTGCCAAAGTATTAAAAAATCCTGAATCCATTTTAAATCAAATAGGTCACATAATTATTATTATACTTTTTACAACGACTATTTAAATTCTTACGTGACATTTTTGAAATAAAACACACTAATTTTGTTCTAAAAAGAACAGATTTTATTAAATAGGTAAAAATATAAAACAAGCGGTATTCACTTTAAAATTTAAAATAATAAAGTACAAAAAGTGTAAACACCGCAACTGTCAAATAAGTGTTACCAATTTATGCCAAAATATCACCTTCGTTCGATTACAGTTACAGTGTGTTCCGAACAAATGTTCTTCATAAAAACGCTTTATAATGCATTTATACAAATTAAATGAAACATATTGTTGTCTATTTCTTTAAGTTAACATTAATAGAAATCTTTAAATATTATTTCTACGCGTATATAATAAAATATGTCTAGTGGCTGTAATGCCAGTGTACTCGGCAAAGTGATTCTAAAAAAGAACACACCTACCGCCTAAATATTTCGTGTTGGTATCATGTGACGTCACGGGCTATGACGCCGATGACGTGCAACGGTTTGTAAATTAGATGGACTGTAGCTAGATATTAATAGTAGATATTTCGTAATTTATTATGTCATTACGTTTTGGGTAGTTTTCCCTGTATATATGTATACTCTTAAAATGTAATAAACCTCTAATACACATTGAAAGCTGCAATAATTACTATTTGATTTATCTTGCGATTGGTATATCTATTTAATTGTAATGCACTTTACTTATTTCAATGGATATACTCATACTATTAGGAGAACATAAATATAAAGTTAATACACTTAAAAGTAGCGCTTTAGACTAAGATCTAGACGTGATTTAATTATCAGGTTTTGCACGAAATGAAATTAAGGCCATTAAATGTTATGTGCACTTTGAATTCAATAGGCTATTTGTATTAAAAGCTTTTCAAACTAAATTTTCTTCTCTGTTTTCTGCCAATTCGTACATTCCTTTTCTTTCATATTTTTTTATGAAAAAAATCTACTAGCAAAAAGCATTAGTGTTGGTCTCGTGACTTGTTTGCTTAAATTGCTTAGTATGAAAAGCTGGCTTTAATTTCAGTTTTAGTTACAAGCTAAAGTTTGATTAACATTAATTTTTAATAAGTTATGTATATTGTAAAACAAATGTTTTAATAATAACTATATAAAAAATGGAAAAATAGAAATTTTGAAATTTTTTAAACTAATTTTAAAAATTAATATTGTAGCCAAGCGGGCGAGTAGACCCTATGTTTATTATACATAAGCAAGGACAGAGGGAAAAGTCCCTATTATGTATAAAAACAAAGAATTTCATTAGTAACCTACTATAATTGGTTTCAAATGAGTGTAGAGTAATAAATCATGAAGTGTCATAAAATTTGCCTGAATTTCGGTGTCGTCATGGGCGTAGGCAAATGGACGGATGTCAACTTCGTCGTCAAAAATTGATGTACCTCAAAATATCATATTTTGGATATTTTGTGATAACCAATTTTATTTAATTTTTCGATTAACTTATTCTTCAAACTCGTATTCCATTATATGGTCATTAAAGCTAATTACATTTTTATTTATAAAAACAAATTCACTTCCTTACTGAACGAATAAAAGCATTAGAAGAAACTGATAAGGGTATGACGCACCTCCTAATATTACTAAGAACTAAAATAAATCAACATGAAGACTAATAACGCGTAATGAGGTTTTACTTACACTTTCATTATAATCCCTCTTTTATTTTATTATTATCATTCGACATTCGACATTCGAGTTAGTAATTGTTACTACACCAATTAAACGTACAGTAATATTGTGATATAGAAATAGTGAAAAAGTTATAAAATGGCGACATTTACTCCAAAGA
The DNA here is from genome assembly GCF_040954645.1 of Diabrotica undecimpunctata. NCBI lineage: Eukaryota > Metazoa > Arthropoda > Insecta > Coleoptera > Chrysomelidae > Diabrotica > Diabrotica undecimpunctata. The sequence goes on from NC_092811.1 coordinate 116,683,512, forward strand.
AAAGAGGTGTAAAAAATTCTCCGCTATCTGTTAGTGAAAAAGTTATAATTTTAAATGTATATGATTGCATAAAACACGATCACCCTAGTTTGTCTGTGCAAGAAAGTGTTGAGCGATGTGCCCGAATGACTGGAATTGGACAGTCCACGATTTTTAAATTATTGCGAGAAAGAAAGATATCAGGCCAGTTAAGTCCATGCAAGAGAAAATCAGGAAGACCAATAAAAATCTTAGGTGAAGACACCAAACGTGACATTCGAAGAAAAGTTCATTCGTTTTATTTTAAAAAGGAAATACCCACCCTTGACAAAATACTAATGGAGATAAGCCAAGATAACGATATTCCTTTGATATCCAGAAAACTTTTATGGAAAACTTTAAAAAGTATGAATTTTTCCTGGGAAAAGCACAATCGAAAGGCACTATTACTGGAAAGTGATGAAATCATTTGCTGGAGACGAAAATATTTGAGAACTATAAAACAGTACCGCAGAGAGCACAAGAAAATTTTTTATCTTGATGAGACGTGGATAAACGAAGGTTATATAGTCCAAAAAATGTGGCAAGATAAAAATGTAACAAGTGCTCGCCAAGCTTTCATAGAAGGCCTTTCGACGGGTATTAAAGTGCCTTCGGGAAAAGGGAAGAGGCTTATAATTGCTCACATTGGAAGCGAAGAAGGATTTTTAAAAGAAGGTTTGTTAAGCTTTGAGTCGTGTAGGACGGGAGATTATCATGAGGACATGAATTCGGATGTCTTCGAAGACTACTTCGGGAAAATGTTAAAATTCCTGCCAGCTGATTCGGTCGTGGTTATGGATAATGCAAGCTACCATTCAAGGCGCATAGAGAAGGTACCAACTTCAGCTTGGAGAAAGCAAGAAATTATTAACTGGCTGTCAAATAAAGGTATTCAGTTTGAGACGAATTCAATAAAGAAGGAACTACTAGCCGTAGTAAAACAACATAAATCTCGCTTCATAAAATATGCCGTAGAAGATGTAGCAGAAAAGTATAAAGTAACTGTGCTACGCCTACCGCCATATCATTGCGAATTAAATCCCATAGAACTTATATGGGCACAAGTTAAAGGATATGTTGCAAGGCACAATACCACATTTAAAATGAAAGATGTCAAGGTATTGTTTGATCAAGCCATTATGGAAATCACATCAGAAAACTGGCAAAAAGCAATCCAGCATGTTTTAAAAGAGGAAGATAAAATGTGGGAACTGGACAACTTGGTCGATCAGGTGGTTGACCCTATAATTATAACACCAGGGGATGATGACAGTTCTTCGGATGAAGACTATAGTGATGTAGAATTGTAATAACGTATCCAGTAAAGTTTTTGTAGTTTTTGTGAATAAATTGATTTAAACTCCCCACAAGTGTTTAAATATGTAAAGTTCATTCGTGTGTGTTTGTGAGTATTTCCCGATTTCGGTTCGTATATATTTTATTGTTACATTTTATATTTTTTTAATAACACTGTTCTGCTGTATTACATTTTTATTTCCTTTAATATGATTTTTAAGAATGCATATTCTTTTGTCAATTAACCCACTAGCGCGCCTCTGGCTCAGTGTTTATCTGTCGATAACAATGGACTAATCCCTTAAAACAGGGTGGTACCTACCTGCTCTTTATGAAACGACAGAATTTTGCAATGCGGACGGAATTTATTGACGGATTATTGACGGATTACCCTGTAGCGCTTTTGAATACTTCATGAGATTTTATTACTCTACACTCATTAGAAATAGATTATAGTAAATTACAAAATTATAAAAAAAATTACAAAATTACAATTTTTGGTTTAAAAAAAAACAATATTTTAACTATAATATAAAACGGTCAAGTCTGTTTTTGAACGATTGGGTAGAGGGAGCAGAGACAATGTTATCATTAAGGTTATTCCAACACTCAAAAACTCTATTTGGTAGAACTGCTGAGGCGTTCATCTTGATTTATGGTAAACATTTCCTCGAGATTTCCAAAATTGAATTTTAATATTTTAAATGTTTTAATTAAGTCTCCATGTTGTCAGGGAAGTTCAAAAGAAGTTAAGTTAGCCATACTAAGTCTCTATGCATTATAAGGTCTTCTTGGGGCTAAAGAAATTCCAGTGGCTTTTTTTGAACGTTTTCCAACAAAGTCTTGAATCGAACCAAATCAGGATATCACGTTGGTCCAGCGTATTCAAGTATGGGTCTTACTTAAATAGTGTAAAGTTTACGGAATGCAATGTAACTCTCGAAAAACACCTCCGAATAAAATACAGTTTGGAGTTCGCAGGTTTACAAATAGAGGTAATATAGTCAGACCAAGTTAGGCTGCTTTTTACGATAACACCAAGATCGTTATACGAGAATACAGAACCTAATGGCTGTCCGTTAACACAGTACGGCACAAGTGAGTTATTTTTACCCATTCGAAGCACTACACATTTTTTCGCATTTAAGGGTAGTTGCCACTAGGAATACCGTTAAAAAAGAGTCCAAGTCTGTGATTGGATTGGCATATATTTTTGTGTCATCAGCATAGAACGATATTTTACTTGAAACATAATAAGGAACATCGCTGGGATAAACCGTAAAAAGCAGAGGTCCAAGGACAGAACCCTGAGGCTCTCTACTTTCCACTAAACTGTCTTGTGAGAAAGATTCGTCAACTCTAACTTTGTAATGTCGATCTGTCAGGAAATCATCTATCCAACGAAATAAAGTATCGCGAACTCCGAAATGTTCTAGCTTATGTAGAAGTCTCCGATTAGACGGTCATTTAAATGATCAAAGGCTTTAGAAATATCTAGATAAACAACATGACCTGGTTGCGAACTGTTAAGGGATGACGTCCAGTCGTTAACACAATATAGGAGATTGGTTAAAGTAGAGTGACCAGAGACAAATCCACGTTGTTGTTTTGTAATAACATGTTCCTGGAGAAGGAATCTGATTATGATCCTCGGAAATAATGGCTTCCACGACTTTGCCAACTACTGGCAACAAGCTAATCGGAAGATAATTGTTGGGATCGAGTTTGTTGCCTTTTTTAAAAATAGGGGTAACGGATGCTAATTTCCAACTAGGAAGTAACGAGTTCTGGATAAAAGAAGTTTGCACAATTAACGTTAAGGGTATTGCAAGCGTTTCTGCGCATTTTTTAACAGTTTTGGTGTTAAACCATCTAAACCAGGTGAAGAGGAGAGAAGATTAATTAAGTGTTGTTTGACATGATCCACTGTGAATTCAACTTGCTGTAAGTATGCGCCGATACGATTATAGCTAATAGCAGGTAGATAGCCGTCATTCGATTATTTATGTGTGTCTGTATGTGTATACTGGCTAAATTTCTTCAACAACATTATGCCGTACGTTGAGATTCTTTATAATCAACTACAAATGAGAGCTGTAGACCCTGCAAGAATTCAGGTATTTATACAACAATTTAAAAATCAAATTTAAATTTTCAGAGATAAGATAATAATTAACGACAATAATTAAAGCTTTTTGGCTGGAAAAGGAAACGAACCCAGGAAAATAACAACGTGACGGCGAAGGAAATTTCGGCCCATTTATCTCTTGCAGCACTATTCGATCCCAAATTATTTCCTGAATACAATCTTAATTTACCCGAAGAAAACTGAAGATTGCTTTGCAACATTATCTATTTGTAGAAGCACCAAATTAAATTCCGAGTTATGTGTACTATTCGCTAGAACTGACTTTGGAACGGCGAGTGGTCTTGTGGCATTGCTTAAGGTCTTTGTTGAAAACAATCTTACAAATTTGATTTCATAGTTTATAAAATTAGTTAACATAGCATGCACAACTCCTATTACAACAGTGGAAGCAGCAAGACTATTTTCAACTCTAAACCTGATAAAAACATTTCTGCGAAATATGATGTCAGAAGAACGACTCAATGCCCTAGCTATGCAAGTCATTGAAAAACAATTAATATCCAACTGACACAAATTGAATGAACTCGTCAGTAACCATTTTGCAAGCCAGAAAACACGTCAAATTGAACTTAATTATAAATCCTGCATCTAAAATACAATGCTAATTAGAAACTGTTTAGAGTACCTATAAGAAAATTTTTCATATTGGAGTGGTGAAGTGCTTGGAAGTATTGTGATCTTACATCTTCTACTAAACCATGACTCTTCACCAGAACCCTAAGGTACATGGGTAAGTTTGCTGGGAAAATGTAGCTACCAATATTTATCTTTTACTAACATTTTTTGGTTGTTCATAATTTCGTATTTGCCGCTCAAAATAATAATGCCCCACCGATAATTTTACTCACGAGCCGCCACTGTAATCAAGCATAATAAAAATTAAAAGCACACAGAGCACGTTGAAAGCGCAGCAGAGGAAGACTAAAAAAGAAGTGATTAGAAGAGGTTAAAACCGAGGTAAGAAAACTAAGAATATCGGACTGAGAGGAAAAGAAGAAAAATAGAAATGGGTGGAAAAAATAGTGAAGAAAATATAAGCATCCCTTTAAATTCAATAATATAGGCGGTTCTATAAATGTGTTTATTTGAACCCACCCACTGTACCGTATTAATATTTTAATTAGTTACCTGCAAAGAAGGAGGTTTTCTTTTACTAGCACTGTCTATAAATCTTCAGATTGGTTACTGTTATCAGTAAAGTCGAAAACACGTTACTTAGCACCAATAATCGTTATAATGAGTAATTTGGAGGCATGAATAGATAGTTTTTTTTTCGGCACCGATAAAACGAGAATACTGAAAGTGTTTTTAAATAAATACCTGGATTTTAGTAAATAAAATTAATATATGCTACATTTAAAAAGTATTTACTTGTTTTAAAATTAAAATTATGTGTTTTTGTTTTTGATTCCAGGTCGGAAATGGTTTCCAAAAACGATTCATTAAATTTCAAAATTGGAGCGCATTACGTAATAACGGATTATACGCCAAAAATTCAAAATCGAGATAATAGTGCCATCTAGCAGATAGGATGCAAATCTATGTATAAAAATATGTTTTTTGTAAAAAAGTAGGTAGTAGGTTTTGTAAAAAGCGGTTTTTAAGAACCTGTATTGGTTATATTGGCACATTGGTTATTTTTATTAATTATGTGTTATGTATATACAAAACACAAAACACAACTTTTACATCAAAACAAAAACAAGTTAACCTTAAAAAAATCAACGTGACGGTATAACGAAAATAACCTAACTGCGCATAAGTGTGTACTAATAATTGGTATCAAATAGAACATGTTCTAATTTATATACCATTTTTTGTTAACAGATTCTATTTTCTGTTTTACATTGTGATAAAACTTGGTATACCATTTTTTATATCATTTTATAGTATAGTCTAAAGGCCGGTTTTCACGCTACGTCTTATTGTACGTTTTGTTGGATAGGACAAATCCTATACAATAAAACGTGGCATGTAAACAGCAAAACGTACGTCTTGTCGAATCGTAATGAAATCCAAGGTCAGATCGTAGAAATGATGGGAGAAGCATAGTTTTGCGAGAACTGATAGGATAAAACGTTACGTGAAAATACATGTTCAGACAAGTCGTCCGATCTTGACTTATTTGACAACTAGTTAAACTGCAGTTCGTTTCATTTTTCCCAAAAAAAGCCTAATAATGTCAGATTTGCGGCAATGCACCCACGATTTTCTCGGGGAATTTATTGAATTGTATAAAAGTTTTTAAGTAGTTATGTTTTAAAACCAAGTAGATTGCATTGCAGGTTTCAGGAATTATTTGGCTTAACGGTGGTTTGGATATTATGATTGTGAACTCCAAGTCCTTGACGCTACGTCCTGTTGTAAGATATCCGAGAGTTGCTGTGAGTCTTTCATGAGGTGTAATGGCTTTTCTCATGAGGTGTCTTATTTCAATATGTATGGTGTTACCAACTCTAGCAATTGACAATAGGCTGAGGTGTCCATTCACAAATAATTGCGCCAGTCATCTGGTTCGCCTCTTTTAGTAACGAGAACTGGCTTTTTTTTAGAAGCCCAGTCTCTTTACCATCTTGTCTTTTCTCCCTTCAACCCCTTTTTCCTCAGTCGTAGTATCTTTATAGTTGAAAAAATAAAAGAAAGCAGCCGTGTTTCCTCCATAATAAAAAAAACACTAAACAAACTTCACCCAACTCAAGACTCTGAATTAGAAATGAGGTAGAAAACGGAAGAAAAAACGTAGTGTGTATACACTGGACAAAACGTACACTTTGTCGTACGTTTTATATGACCCACAAAACGTACAATAAGATGTTGTGTGAAAACGGGCCTTAAAACAGACTTAATACCACTTCTTGCCTGCCATACGTTTATGTGTGTTGAAATTGGTTTCAAGTTCTTTCTTGTTGTCTATTCAAATGCAAGTTTGCTGACGTTAGGTACTTTAAACAACCTTGCACATTTATTAAGCCCATAAGAACCATTACCAGAAGCGAGAGTAGCTCTGCTTAAATCTTCTGTGCTCCAGTTGCCGTATTTACCACGTGATGACATTTTGAAATAAAAAACAAGTCTATTGTACAAACAGGATGTACATATGTGAAATTATGAATATAAATTCAGTGTATGAGGACTGTATTGTATAGGGTTGGTTCAAAATAAATTAGGATAAGTAGTAAAGGGTTATACAGGTTATAGCAAATTAAGTTTATACAAAGCCTTAACAATTCTTCTGCTACACACACACACTCGCGGTATTTACAGGCTTCCACTCGCGGTTGTTCTTCATACGGGAAAGTTGTCCGGGTACCGGTTTCTGAATACGTGTCTCGCGGTACTAACACTGAGATCATGAGGTAGAACAAATTCGCATCTGTATACGATTTCGAACAGTATCTGCGGTATTTTTCGCGTAACTATAAGCGAAAGAGAGAGAATGTCTGTTGTTAGCTGCAGTTAACAGTAGAGAGAATCCCTCTGTTACTAACGATAGTCAACAGGGAAAAGAGAGCGTCTGTTCCCATCGATAAGTAACAGGAAGAGCGGAGTGTACGTCTGCTGCTAGCGAGACTCAGCAGACAAGAGGAGACGTCTGTTCCTAACGATAGGCAACAGGCAAGAGCGAGTCTTCTTGTTTTCTATTTTAACACTGTCTATATTTCTAAAGGAGGGGAGTTGGAAATGGAAGTAGAAAGTATTATCAAGGGTTGGACTAAGGCAATGATTGTAAAATTGTGGTAGAATGATAGTAATACAACGAAAAAATGACATAATTTTTCGCATGTGAAAAAATTGAACATCTATCAAGAACTAAATGGGACTGGTTTAATATACAATCCGGTTGCTGGTCCAATTTAGAAAACCTTGTTCTAAAGCTAAACAATATCAAACTTCACCCACAACGGGTTTTACCAATTTGGAGGTTAAGTCACGAAAATAATCCCTAAACTATGGCCTCTTTAATGAATCTTGAGAAATAAAGATATAATAAATGTTGCGATTACTTACTCGAACGGTAAGTAATAGTATCTTTGTATCGGAAGTTAAATAATCACGAAAACACTAATATTTTCTCAACCGTTGTTTACAGCTGCACACGTGTTAAAACTCTAAGAGATTTCGGGATGTAGTTCTAGTTGGTATTAACGGATAGCACCACTTGTTGTCGGTTCGCTCACATCTGTAAAGGTCCAATTTAGGAGCTGGTCCAATATAGGCGACCCTACTATACATGTAAATTTGTAAATTCTGCCTTTCGTTTCTTTCCCGATATTTTTATTTCTCCATATTGTTTCATTTAGGCAGCCTGCGGCAGCAGACCCACTTCCGTTTCGAGCTTTCCGTAGCTAGCTAATGTGATTCCTAGATATTTAAACTCCATCACTTGTTTGTCTCCCTTTTTGAAGAGAGGTATTAGAATGCTTGATCTCCATTCTTGAGGAATTCTGTTTTGACTATTATTTTTTGGATTAGTTTTAATAGTTGTTTGGTCAGATCTGGTCCTCCGTACTTTAGGAGTTCGTTCGGTATTCTGTCCTCTCCTGGTGATTTTCTATTTTTTAATTTCCTTAATGCTTCCTTTATCTCTTCCTCCTCAATATTTATTTCTTCATTTGTCGTCACCTTTGGTGTTGGTGGTTCATTATCGTCACCTTAAGCAAATAGGGATTGAAAATAGTCTACCCATGTTTCCTTCTGAATGTGTTTCGTTTTTATTAGTTCGTTCATCTCTTTTCTTTGTTCTCTGATCATTCTCCATATTTCTTTTTGTGTTCCCTTTTTATTTGTCTAGCGAAAGTATTGAAAATATAAACAAATACTGCTCAAAGAAACAATGTACAGCATCGGAAACGAATTTACCTGTGACAATATTCTGTACGGTATTAAAATCTGATTGCCGGAGCGAACTAGAATATGCTCGTTTTTCTAGACACTCCGTATATTGTATCATCCGTAAAAAAAGTGTGTGTACAGATATGCCTCTCTTTGAAATTGGAACTCACCTAAATAATCATCGACATTGGCGTGAAGACATGAGCAGCTGTACTTCTATTTCCCGTTTGTAATTAGATGTTTTAATATAAACATTTCGTCATGCCTTAGATTATCTAAAGCTTTTATTTCACGTATATCGTTGTCCAATATAGCAGGTTATAATGTGAGTGTTTAAAAGGGGGTGAACTTTTAATAAAACAACCCTTAAAGTGAGACTATTCATCACCGTAGGCGATTACTCCATAACTAACGCGATTGGAATTCTAATATGTCGTATTTGTATAACGTGCAAACTCTTGTTTGTATTAATAGTAGTAGGACGATAATATCCATAAAATGACATTGGTATTTCTTGTCAGGGGGACGATTAGAATATTCTGTAATTAATTTAGTTTTAATTTAAATTTGTCTTGAAATCGTAACGTATATATAACCGAACAGCTGAAATGTAATATAGATAGTCTTAACATCGATTGTGCTTCTAAAATGGGGCGACTGACTGATAATTGTCTTCTTTTTCGCGAGTGTATTTCCTTATTGTGGATGCTGTGTTTAGCCCTCTTCTGTCTTTTTAGTATTATATCTCTCGATAAAATAATTAGACGATTGTTATAATCATAATATGAGAACTGTTAACTTTATTGACAGGATCCAATAATAAAGGGGGATATTAGGTATAGTCTCCAAAAGTATAATATAGTATACAAAGGTTTAAAATAATATTCAAGGTCTTTGAACAACAAGAAAACTTTTATTTTGTTTACAATACATTATATTTAATATACTTTTATGTTAAATTTCCTCACCGTCTTAGTCATCAGCACTACTCTCATGGTCCATTTCAGCCGGTGCGCTTTCTTAAAATAAAAGTTTCTAGGAGTTTCTACTTTTATTTTAGATTGATTAATAGAAACCCGAGGCAAAGGTGTAAGAGTAACGTCAAGTGGCAACGTTTTTGCATATTTAAAAGAGATATACATTTCAAAGTAAGTTTTAGAAGCAGCCAATATCCCACAAGATTTATACTTCAGCACGCGATGAAATATTTTAAACATACAATTTTTATTCACAGGCTTCTTCATAACAATAAGAAAGAAGTCCTGCATCCTAGTCATATATTATAGAGAAATCATATTTGAGACAGAAAGGAGAAGGAGTTTGCCTGCACTGTACGATTTTTTCTAGGTAGTGTAATGTAAACATAGCAAGGGAAGAAAGAAGAAAAAAATAAGGGGTAGTTAGCCTAGAAAAGAGTAATAATAAAGAACAAATAATTCGACATAGTTAATGTATACATTTCACATTAAACAAAGAATGAAAACTCGACCCAGTTTAAGTGTATTACACGAGTCTCAAATATCAGGTCGCCACGGTTGTTTAAAAGAAAAAAATCACGTTTAAAAACATAGACCTTCGCTGGAAAATAACACCACCGCATGACCCGGTTTAATCACAGGGACTAAAGGAATGTTCACGAACAGGATAAATATGTGTCACTTCGACTCTGTATAGTTTTGATATCCAAGAACAAAACCGTAACAAAGTCTGATTTTTATTTTGGCCTCCAGTTGCATCTGATAGAATAACAATATGCTTGGTATTAGGATAATCTGCTAATTTATTGGAAATACAGTCAAAGATGAATGAAGCAACACTACTTGCTCCATTTTTTAAATAAAATAAAATATAAAATAATTAAGCATGGATGATGAAGTTTGTGGGGTAGTTAGATTACTGTTATATGTTGATTTATATTGTAACGTTTTCAATAAAAGGAGCGATACGAATTTATATAAATATATTTATTTATAAGTTTACAGTTCGATAGTATCTTAACAACTACTAAACTACTCCTAGAAAGTATGCTTATATAAAAGTCACTATGTACTAGAACATTCGGGATAGCCCACCTCTAATTCGCTTATTTGACGCGAAGATCTCTCTCTCGCGCTCGAGACATCGTCGGAAAGTTCTAGTCGTTTTCGAGATGCAACCGTTACACGGGCCACGCCGAATGCATGTTCGTAACAATATTTTAGGATAATGAGCTTTCCAAAATTGGTGAGGAGACCATAAACGAATTTGTTAGGAGAAGCCTTAAAAAGCTGATCTGCAATAAAATTCAAGGAAAATATAGTTGGCTAGGGAAAAAGCAATATAAAACTTTTGAAGACACACATACAGCTCTGTTTTTAAACGATTTGTAACGTGTAAACATAAATCAATTTGGGTACATTTAAGAATTTACACTATCGCTTAAGTGGCCACATACATCCAATGAAGCATATCATTAACTGTGACTTATATGTAATTTAGATGGCAAAATTTACCAACTCTACAAATGTTCAGGTCTGGCTATAAGATTGCTTTAAGAACTACAGCTAGAGATATGAGATGAAAGTTTGTTGTTGGCTGTATATTTTATTTGTACACTGTTATTTTTGTTTTTTAAGTGAAAAAGTGTAATTACTGCTCATTTGGTCATTAGAAATAAATACCAATGGTTGGGTTAGTATTCTTCTATTCCCGGTGAGATTCATTAAAACTACAGCACTTGAAATTCATGTGTTTAATTTTACGCCTTTGAATGATAATTTATTCACAATAAACAAAGTATAATGAACTATCTGAAATTAGTTTTTTCAAATTATGAATGTACATTAATTTTGTTTTCAGATGCTGCTTAGAAAAACACCTAAACCAGCGCTGCCATGGGGAAGGAAATTGAAGGACTTAATAATGAAATATCTGAAGGGATCTAAAGAAAGGGCAGATGCTGAAATAAAAATATAAATAAAATTTAATTTCCATGTTGCATTAGCAAATATGATTAATTTTGTAATGGCTAAATTGTGTGGTTGGTGTACAGATCTTTCTGCTGAAATAGACAAATTTCCGTACTAAGTATTGATCTTTTACTTATGATTTCAACTTTAAAACTCAAAAATTGACTTGTCTGCTTTTAATTGCCGACCACACAATTGTAAGGGAAATCAGAATGGGAAGGGACAAGGGAAGTTGAATGATTCTGTTTTTAGTAAGCCACAGTCATTTTCAAAGATTTTGCGAATTTCTTTAGCAGTATCCACAATCCTTCTTTCTGCTGTCTAGACAAGTGTAGACAAAGACCCTATATCAGTCAAAGCCATATTCACTCTTTAACTATTACGATTTGTGACATTCTAGCATGCTTACAGTGTCTTAATACCAATAGGTCTTGCTCCACACGGAATATCCTAACTTGTTTTTAAGAAATTGTGTATTCTCTTTATATAGGCCTCTATGGCTTATTTTTAATAAATCTTTGACCGATTACTGGTCACTTTCCATTACAATTTATTTATTGATTTCTACTTATCATTCCATTATAATTCTTTCTGCTATTCCTAAAATTTTCGAGGCTTACTGACTGATTTTTTGACAGTAAATCTGATGAATCAGCTTCATACTGGTCAACATGGTTTACTGACTGGTCGTTCAACTTCTACTAATTTACACTGATTATGTTATAATTGCATTAAAAAACATTTTTTATGTCGATTAGATTTATATGGACATACCAGAATAAAAATATGGTCTAAGTGTGATCTACACTAAATTGTGTAGTTCATATTCTTATTCTGGTATGATCAATTTTTTGAATCTGGATTCTCTTATCAGAAGAGTTACCTTTCAATCTTTATTTTTAAGCTTGTTCATAAAATATCTCCTGAATTTCTTCAGCTAGTTTGTTTTCCGATTCCTCCCCATTCACTGCGTCAGAATTCACATTTCCATGTTCCTTACTGTAAAACTAATTATGGTTCAAATATAGGTATGGTCTGAAACTTCTGTATCAATAGCTTTAGGTACTATTTGAAGCACTAAAATTCAAAATGATACTTTTTATAAATGGATACTTATTTATTTTATTCATGTATATTTTATTTTTATCTGTTTCTATAATGTTGCATTTTTGTATAATTTTGACAGTGAATTTGTTCCATTTGTTATTAATAAATAAATATAAATAAATGTAATAATAAATCTCTCTCAGCTCACTCCTTCAGCTGAAAGCATATCCACTCAATCTAAATATCATACAAGTATACGCGCCAACAGCAGACAAAGATGACGAGATTGTGGAAGAATTTTACCAACAACTGGAGACCCTGATGAGAATGACCAAGAAAAGCGAAGTGACATTAATAATGGGCGACTTCAATGCAAAGGTCGGCAGGGGTAAGGTGTCAAACGTTGTGGGCGGTCACGGATTAGGAACTAGAAACGAGAGAGGGGAACGTCTCATACGCTTCTGTCAGGAACAAAAACTATTGATAACTAATACTTTTTTTAAACTGCCCCCTCGCAGACTTTACACCTGGAAGTCGCCAGCAGACTCGAAAGAAACAAATGTAAGAAACCAGATCGACTTCATTGCCATACCAGAAAGATTCAGAAACTCAATCACATCAGTGAAAACCTATCCCGGGGCTGACGCTCAATCGGATCACAACCCAGTGGTGGGTAAACTGGGAATCAAACTAAAACGTATAGAAGGGAAGCCTAACAAAACCAAGATAAACATTAGGAAATTAAAGGATCCCAACATTAAACAACAAGTACAGGAATCCTTAAGAAGAAACATTGGAAACTTGAGTGAACCCGCACAAGACGCAGTTGCTAAATGGGAAGAAATAAAAAGATCTGTTGAAATGACAAACAAGACACTTCTGTTACAGGAGCGCGTAAAGAAGAAAGAATGGATGACGGATGAAATCCTTAATATGATGGAAGAAAGAAGACAACACAAATGCAAAAATCAAGTGAAGTATCAAGAAACAAGTCACAATATAAAAACAAAGATAAAGGAAGCGAAGGAACGCTGGCTGAAGGAGAAATGCGATGAAATCGAAGAGTGCGACAGAAGATATGACTACCACAACATGCACAAAAAGATCAAAGAATTAACAACTAAAAAGAAAACCAATAATCTCCACCTGACACTAATAGACGCAGACGGTAACCTTATATCAGACGACTTGAAGCTCATTGACACATGGAAAGATTACGTAGAACGACTTTTTAACGATAAACGCAGAGCGACAGTGGACCAAGATGACGACATGACTGGACCCGAAATACTAAGGTCTGAAGTGGCTAAAAAACGACAAAACACCAGGTTCCGACAACATACAGGGCGAGATCATAAAACTCCTATGCGAAACGGATGACCACTTCCTCGATTTTCTGACAGGCCTTTTTAACACCTTTTACGACAAAGGGGAGATTCCGGAGGAATGGCTTCGATCGACCTTTGTAGCCATACCTAAAACACCAAGTGCAAAACACTGTGATCAACACCGCTTAATAAGCTTGATAAATCACATTACCAAAGTTTTCACTAAAATCATACACAATAGAATATATAACAAATGCGAAGCAAATATATCGGAGTCACAGTTCGGATTCTGAAGCGCATTGGGCACAAGAGAGGCGATTTTCAGTCTGCAAGTTTTAATTCAAAGATGCAGAGACATGCACAAGGACGTCCACTTGTGCTTCATCGACTTCTCCAAGGTCAAACATGATAAACTCATGGAAATGCTCAGGAAGATGCATATTGATGGCAAGGATCTGCGCATAATAACCAGTCTCTATTGGAACCAAAGTGCTGAGATAAAGATGGGCAACTTACACAGTGGGAAGATAGATATTAAAAAGGGTGTACGACAGGGATGCGTCCTCTCGCCGCTCCTGTTCAATATATACTCTGAACAAATCTTCAGAGAAGCATTGGGAGAAGTTTCGGAGGGTATCAAAGTAAACATAGAGGTAATCAATAATATTAGATATGCTGACGACACAGTTATTATCGCAAATGACTGCAGCGAGCTTCCAAGACTCATGCAAAGCATACACACAGCAAGTCAAGAATATGGTTTAGAACTCAATACAACCAAAACTAAATGCATGCTCATCAGCAGAACACAACAACCACCGATGCAATTGACATTAAACAACCGAAAAATAGAACAAGTGGAGACATACACATACCTTGGAACCACAGTCAACACAAAATGGGACCAGTCAACAGAAATAAGATCACGAATTGAAAAAGCGCGAAACGCGTTCAACAATATGAAAAAGTGGTTCACAAGCAAAATCTCAATGGAACTAAAATTAAGACTGGTCAAGTGTTATGTCTTCCCGGTCTTGTTCTATGGAGCAGAGGCATGGACCACAACGGAAGCCACCCTGAAGAAACTAGAATCCTTTGAGCTGTGGATATATCGCCGTATTCTTCGGATATCCTGGACAAACCACATCACTAACGTGGAAGTAATGCAGAGAATAGGCAAAAGCAAAGAAATAATCTTCACCGTAAAAAAACGGAAGCTTGAGTACTTCGGACATGTCGTGAGGCATACTAAGTACCGGCTGCTACAGTTAATAGTCCAAGGAAGAATCGACAGTAGGAGGGGACCGGGAAGAAGACGACACTCATGGATGCATAACCTGCGACAATGGTTCGGACTAACATCGACCGAACTGTTCAGAGGTGCCGTAAACAAAGTCAAAATAGCCTTGTTAATAGCCAACGTCCGAAACGGATAGGGCAAAGGAAGAAGAAGAAGAAGAAGAAGAATAAATGTAAGTTCCTTTATTAATCATTTACGTTTTATTTCCCAAAATTTATGTTTAACATGCACAGGATGGCCCACTTTTAGTACTTTATACAATGGCGTTGACGTCTAATTTACATCCTCAGCACTAAAATACGTCCGAGAGACATCACAGAAGTCCGTCCATAATAAGTCCACCGGACGTATTATGAACGTTCGATTAAGGTCCAATTAACGTTCCTGTACGTCCAACGAACGTCCGCTCGGGACGTTAAATGGACGTCCATAGGACGTTTAGCACAGCGACATTCGGACCAATTCAGGAGGTTAAAAGGACGTCCTTGGGACCAAAGCGGATGTTCGAGGGACATCCTTTTAAAGTCCGTGAGGGACGTACTATGGACGTCCACTGGACGTACGTGTGCTATTAGGGAAAGTAATTTATGCAATTAAAGTAATTAACGCAACATCGAAAATTGATTTAATACAAAAGTGCAAAATGCAAAATTAATACAATTTAAAAAGATGCAACTAAAGTAATTAATGCAATTTAGGAAAACAGATATTCATAGATCAGCTTATACAATGTAGGAATGCTTTTTGTCGAGATAAGTGATTCAATATGAGCTTTCTTTATATCAGAAATTTGCATTTTTTTCTTATACGTTGTATATTGGAGAGAAATGTCGTAGCGACATTTCTCTGCTATTAGGAAAACTTACAAAAAAACTATCACAAAAAAAAATTAAAACCAAATAAATAAACTCTTAGTACAAAACTAACAATTCTTCTATGTTTAAGGTTCTAAACAGACAGAAATTGATATCAACCGAAAAATGTGACAATGGGAAATTTTCTGTCGATTGGGAATTGAAATCGTTCAAAAGGTTATAGGCGAGCGGTTTACCCCTCAAAAGACGCTTAGAAACAGAATATTGTGAAGTCTTTTATTTATTTATAATTATTTATATTTGGTTGTGAATTCTTTAATTTATAATGTCTTGTTCTTATCTTAATTCATTAAAAGGCACAATAATTTATATCAATTTATTTAACGAATAATACACATAATTTATATAGGCGAGCGTAACAATTAAAATCGCGGCCGCTAGTCTTCAGAATTAACTGACTCCTTCAATGAAAAATCCATTATTATATAATATGAAAACACAACTGGCCTAGAATTCAGGAGAATCCCTCTGATTTAGACTAGAAGGTCAATCCGGGTCATCGTTTCGACCTTTTCTTTCAGGTAAATTTTCTGCCAGCCGCTAGAATTATCTCGTATAATCTACAACATAACAGAATTAGTCATAATATATTTACGGTTATTTTAGGCCATGATATTTATCGTAACAATATACCGACTAAAATTCTTTTTGCATTTCTAATGCACCAAACCTTTTTTATTCAATTCTATATATTTTTCCAAGATGAAATGTATTTTTTTTTTAATTTTTACAAGTGGGCCGGCAATTGTTATTAACAAATAACTTATACAAAAAAGCAATTTCACCAAATTGCCTCGGAATCAATTTTTTTAGGTGTATCTCATCAAAATAAACACTTTTTCTCTTGATAATTTTTCGAAAAATGCTTCCTTTTCGAGTTATTTGCATTTTTTTGTTAAAAAATGCCTTAATTAGTGATTTTTGGGATTTTTTTTCTAAAAAACTACTAAATGAATTGCAATTCTACAAATAGCTTTATAATCTTTAAACCGTCGAGTACAAGTTAGAATATTTTGACAAGGATAATTTTTTTCTATCTTGCTAAAAACGTGGACCCAAATATTTCGAATATGCCTTTCGAGCAGTCTACCGCTAAGTGTGTACAGCGGTTGCGGCGATACAGGCGTGCGGCGCGTAGAAATATTTGTTTAAATTTAAAAAATTTATTCAATACAAATATTACGTACAATTTATTAAAAAAAAAGATATTTCTAATTATTTTTATATAGACATATTATAATTAAAACCATTAAAATTAATTTTTTACAATGCTATAATAATGTAATTTTTCTTTTAATATACGGTGACTATATTATTGAATGTTTTATTACAGTGAAATACATTAAGAAATATATAATTAATTTTCATTGAAAAATATAATAAAATTAAAATATAATATTAATTATACATCGTTTTCATTGTCAATAATTTGAAAATTTTCGTCAACAGCAACAGGATTTCCATCTAATAGCTGATTTCATTGTCTTCAATAGAGTCGTCTTTAACATTTTTACAATTCTCTGGTGTACATGCACATACTGCGCAGCATTCTAAATTATAGGAAATAGAATTACAATTTTTCGTAAAACATTTTCCGGTACATTAGCAGAAATACTTTTGTAACATATCTAAACTAGTTTCGCCTTCAAAATAATTAAAATCGAAACAATTATTTTCCATTGTCCAACTATGGGTTAATGGATCAAGAATGGATCAATTGTAACCTATTATTTACTTACCTACGTAGTATTAAATAAAATTAAAATTTCATTTAATCAATTATCAGATATTTTTCATATATATAATATATTACATTATTAAAAAAGTCGAAAAGATTCGAGCGCCTACAGCACCTCAACCGCTGTACACACTTAACGGGATACTCTCGAAAGGCATATTCGAAATATTTGGGTCCACGTTTTTAGCGAGATAGAAACCATTTATCCTTGTCAAAATATTCTAACTTGTACTCGACGGTTTAAAGATTATAAAGCTATTTGTAAAATTGCAATTCATTTAGTAGTTTTTTAGAAAAAAAATCCCAAAAATCACTAATTAATTAATTATTATTATATATTTATTATTATTATATATATTAATATATTATTAATTAATTCGGTGAAATTGCTTTTTTGTATATGTTATTTGTTAATAACACTTGTAAAAATTAAAAAAAAATACATTTCATCTTGGAAAAATATATAGAATCGAATAAAAAAGGTTTGGTGCATTAGAAATGCAAAAAGAATTTTAGTCGGCTGATGCTCTGCTTATAGGGGTAAACCGCTCGCCTATTAAGAGTTACGAGTCTTAAATACAATATTGTACCATATTATTTATTTATTGACAAACTAACAAAATAATTTAAGTTTTTAAATACAATTTGATAGATACATTTATTGATTACAGTGCCTCCTCCATTTGCCGAAAATCAGTGTTTATATAAATCACATTAGTCGTAAAAAGAAACACTTCACAAACGAGATTTTTTGGTTGCAACCCAAACATTCACTTGAAATTAGCTGTGCATTCACTTTCTATTTACCATCAATGATAACAGTCGTGTTACAGAGGAACTAACATTGGATAAACGCCCAATTAGGCGAACGTGCACGCGTCTTGATGCTGCTGTTTTCGACAAGCAGCGCAACCTTGTTAAAGGTCACGTGGCCAACATATGCCCTTTTACTAGCTTCCCGCTGGGAATGTTCCCTGTTTCCCACACGCTAAGTGCCAATTTTTGATGGGATGTGGATGTTGCATTAGTCAATTATTGTTATTGTTGAGGACAGGTTTGGCAAATCTTAATCACAATTTATTTGATATTATTTCTATGTTTTACACTGCTAGATATAACTATAAATATATAAAGTCTGAATTATAAGAATTTCGCTTTTAATTTAGGTTTTTAGTAAGAATGCTAATTAAATTTGTTTTCGTGGAAACTTCATTTTTAAAAACTTTGTTTTCAAAAATACAATACAATATACTTTTTGTTGAACTATAAATAAACGCTCTGAATACAATTAACAATTAACTTATTAAATGCTTAACTTATTATTAATTCATTATAAACAAGTGCAGGCCTATTTATACCTTCTGATTGGATGGACTGTGGTCGGCGGACACCAATGGAATTATCTGTTTATGTTTATATAATTTGCTTATTTTAAGAATATTGAAGTTATACTTCTATACGCGCGCTCCACGTTGGAAATTTGTATGGGAGTGAATCTGTGAAATCATTACATATGTAAGATAATGAGTAAGAGAGAGACAGAAGATATATTTTCTCTCTCTTCCTCTCTCGAATATAAAAATGTTTCTTTTGTATATATAATTTAATAATATATATATATATATATATATATATATATATATATATATATATATATATATATATATATATATATATATATATATATATATATATATATATATATATATATATATATATATTGTGACGATTGGGGTTTATAGAAAATAATTTATAAGTTATATACTACATAATATTAGATATAAAAAAGTATTTGATTATTTTAAATAAGTTATATACTAGAGAAATTTATAAAAATATATTTATGTGAGGGCATTTTAAGAAATTAGCATATAATAATTGTAAAAAGTTGTATTTTAGTAATTATAATGTGGTAGATACATTTAAGTGAGCCATGTGACTAGGCAACCAACTATACAAATTCTGTCTCCAAGTTGACATTTTAGGAAATAATTGGGAATATAAAGTGGGGTTATAATAATATATTGTTTGAATTGTGTATTTTATTAAATTAGAGTGTTAGTTACTAATTTGAATGTTTATTCTGATCTGAAAAGCCTAAATGTCAACAAAATTATCAATGGAACATTAACGAATTCTCCAGAGTGCAGAGTGTGACCATTGTTTACAGTCGAACATTCTGGAATAATGATTATGTCGGTGGATGGAACAGATATTTTTTCGAGAACATCCATATCGAAGAAATAGAACGAAATTGGAACATGATCTCTTACCAGATGGTTCTAGAATATCCAAAAGATATAAATACCCGTGATTTGGATTCAAGATGGCAGTTTTTGGAAGTTTTTAGTCAGAAGTCAAGCAGTTTATTATGAAAGTTAGTAGATTAGTTAGTGAAGTCAATTGTTCACAGTTTTAGTAAGTCAGTCAAGCAGTTTAATAAGAAATATGAAAGTTAGTTGGAGATAGTCCAATTGTTTAATATAGTGAGTTAAATGAAGATTAAAAATTATGCATATAATTTAATGCACATTTATAATTATACACAAATAATTATTGAAGATTATAAAAGTATATTAGAAGAATATTGGATGGACATTGGAAGGAATTAAAATTATATTATGATTGGAGATTAGTATAAATCAACTTATAATAATTGGATATTGGTATATTGAAAAGAAGAATAAATATAAATGGTGTTTGCTGGTGGTGTATAAATGCTGGTGAAGAAAACTATATCTTAAATTGGTAGAAGCTGATAATTGGAAAAAGTAATTTCACAAAAACAAGGATAACCGAAGTACGAAGACATTCAGTGGTGATTAGAATCTATATAGTGGAAAACAGTTCATTTAGGGATTCAGTGAAAGAAAGGTACAAAATTTTGTTAATATAATTTAGTTAGTGTCATAACAATTTCAATTTTAAAGATAGTTTCTTTAAATTTTACATTGTCTATAGAATTTAATTAGTTTTATAAGAGTATCAATTTAAAGATAGTTTATTTTAAATTTACATTGGCTAGGTTAGATATATATGTGTGTTCCATAATAGTTATAATAAAGATAATTTAAAAAAGTACTCACAAGCTAATTCTTTGAGAACCGCGATAAAAACCATATATATTATATTATTAAAAATACTCATTGCTCATCATTCAAACAAAAAACACATCATAACAATTTGGCACCCAACGCGGTGGCTCTCTATTTAAAAGAATTAGTTTGGGAAGATAAGTGCTCTCATATAATTAAATTAATTATCAGTAGAAAGAAAAAGTATAGATTTTAATTTTAATTATATTTGAACAAGTAAAGTCTCAAAATGTCTCAAGGAAAGAAAGGTACAAGAAGCAAAAAGAATGAAGAAGATGTGGAAGTAGAAACACAACCTATACAAGAGGAGAGTTTAGTTCAAGTTCCACAAGATACTGCAGAAATGAATCCAGAAAGAGAGGAAAATGTCAATATGGCAGCTTTGATGTCATTAATGATGCAGATGAACAAGACAATAGAAGAGAATTCAAAAGAAATCAAAGAAGACATAAAAAAATTGGAAGAGAATTCAAAAGAAGTCAAAGAAGACATAAAAAAAATGGAACAGAAATTGGAAGAGAATTATAGAAAATTAGAAAAGAAAATAGAAGATAATAATAATAAAATTGTAAAACAAATGGAAAAACAAATGGATAAAAAACTTGAAGCTGCAGAAAAAAAAGTTGCAAATGAAATAAAAAGTATACGGAATGACTACAAGAAAAGGATAGACAATGATAGGACAGAAGTAAAGAGGATTATTCAAGATAATAAAATAGATATAGAACAGAAAATAGAGTTACAGAAATGTAACTTAGAAGTAAAAATTAACGAAGACAGGAGAAACACAGAAGAAAAATTAGACGATATACAACAAAATATCCAAATAAATTGTAATCAAATAAGAAATGTGGAACAGAGAATAGATGATATTTCACAAATGAGAGACATAGGGAGACCTTACTTAAATTTAACAAATGAGACTGGGATTAAATTCTCTGGTAATATAAAAAATTTGCATCCTAGAGTATACATAAATAGTTTAAAACATAAATTAAGATTTGTGAATAATATTAATGATATTAAAGATTATATTAGAATGACATTAAATGACAATGCAGCAACTTGGTTTGCTAGTATTGAGAATGATTTAGATAATTTTCAAACATTTGAAAATAAATTTTTAAATTATTATTGGGGTGAATTAGAGCAAGCCAAGTTTAGAGAAATTCTATATTTTGGAAAGTATAATCAAAATTTAAAATCAAATATGGTAGATTATGCATTGAAATTGATAACAGTTGCAAAATATTTAGAACAACCACTTAGAGAGGATGAAACAGTCTTAAATGTATCTAGACATTTTGATGCTGATGTTGTGCAAACCGTAACTGTACAAAATATTCAAACAATAGATAGTTTTATTAATTTTATTCAAAGAATACAAAGAGGCAATATGACAAGTAATAATAACAACAGAAAAAACAATAATAACTTTCAATATAATAAAAATGATAATCAACAATATAGACAATCATATAACAATAATACTAGGTATGGTAATAATTTACAAAATTTTAATAATAATAACAGTAATCAAATTAGACAGAATTGTAATAACAATAGTAATTATAATAGACAACATTTTAATAACAGTACTAATAATAATAGACAAGATTTTAATAATAGAAGAAATACAGAGCGACCTAACTATAACAGACAGGTAAATTGTGTTCGAAGGAATAGAAGCTGCGAAGACAGGGAACGAAGTAGTACAAGGCAGGAAAATGTGAGTAGAAGAAATAGTAGGGAAAGACATAGGACATCAGATCCAAGTGGTCAGATACAATCTGACAATTCTAATAATCAAAATTTTGTGCAGTAAACTTTCTGAATTACAAGTTAGGCCATTGCTATTATGAAAAACCTTCTGAATTTATTTCTCTAGATGAAGATAAAATTATTGAATCTATTAATTTAATTTATATAAATGCTTTGGCCAAAAATAAAATGATTAAAATTATGATAGATACTGGTTCAGAAAGTACATTAGTCTCGGAGAATTTTATTTTTAATACATTAAAACTATCAGATATAATAAAGATTCCAAAAATTAAAATTATTGGTGCAAATAATAAGAAGTTGGGTGAAATTGATAAACTAGCCAATTTTAAAATTAATATTCTTAATAAAGAAATTAATATGCAAGGATTTATTGTCAAGGATTTATGTGTTGATATATTAATGGGAAATGATGAATTGGAAAAGAAGAAAGTAAAGATAGATTTTGAAGAAAGAATGGTAACTTTGGAAGGGCAAATAATTAAATTTATGCAGAAAGATGAGGTAGAAGAAGGAATAAGAGTTGATAGGATATTATTAAAAGAAAATAATGATGTTTATGAAGAAGAAATGTATTTTGATGATAGGGAAATGTCCCAAAAGAATGTAAAGAATAATTATTGTAGTGAATATTTAAGGAATGGAAATTTTAAGCAGATGGATGCCTACGAGGCGGAGTGCGTAAAATTGGAAGCAAGGAATAATGAGTACATAATGAAGAATAATTTTATTTGTAAAGAAGAAGATATAATGAAAGTTTTAAATTGCCCTGAAGAATATAAATCAATAGTCATTTCCATATTGCAGCAACACAAGGGACTTGTCAATAAAGAAAATAGAATTGCACAAAATTATATCCATAGTATAAAAGTTAAAGAAGAAAAAGATTTTAAAACAAAATCATACCCAATACCATATAAATACAGAGAAGAAGTAAACAAAACAATTAATAATATGTTAGAAGATGGGATCATTGAGAAGGCAGACACACGTTTTATTAACCCCATAGTAGTAGTACGAAAAAGATCAGGTGAAATCAGGTTATGTTTGGATGCAAGGAATATTAACAAGATTACTGAAAAGCAATTTGAAGCACCAATGAGTATAGATGGAATATTGGAAAGAATTACAGGAATGTCATTTTTCACTAAAATCGATTTACAGCATAGTTTCTGGTTAATACCTCTAGAAAGAAAAAGTAGACAGTATACAGGATTTCAGATAGATGGAGTAGTATATCAATTCAAAGTAGTACCATTTGGACTTCAATCATCTTGCAGTGCTCTATGTAGATGTCTTCATGATATTTTGGATCAATATGAACATTTTGTAATTCACTACATTGATGATATATTAATTTTTTCTAAAACTGCTGAAGATCATGAGAAACACCTAAAAATTATAATAAATAGATTAGACAAAGTTGGACTAAAAATAAATAAAAAAAAATGTACAATTTTTCAAAAAGTAATGATATATCTAGGTTATAAACTTAACACTAACAGCTTACTGATATATCCATTTTATTCAATAGACTTGATTGGTTAAATAGATGGTAGATTTCATTATTTTGAATCAATTTGACATCATACTTGTTGAATTTTATACATATGGAAATTGTTTGTGCCCTAAAAATCATAATTTTGGGGTTAGATACAGAATTGATTGTGTAAATGTCTTTCTAATATAATAAAGTGGAAAAACTTACCAATTTATATTGATGAAAGTTATTTTGAATGGAAATAATTCCTAGATTTTGTTTATAAATAAACAGAACACAATATCCATTATATTTTAATTAAGGTTATATTTTATTCTCTCTATTTGACATGACAGTTTGACCATAGAATAGCCGAACTGTGATCCGTTGTTCTCTGCTTTGATATAGACAGCGAACAGGGATGTATTTAACACATTTTAAATAAATTAAATTTTGATTTATTAAATTTAATAAGGTATGAGAAAATTAATATTTAAAAAAATAATAAGTAAATTATTTATTTTAAATATTATTTTTGGGGTATTGTGACGATTGGGGTTTATAGAAAATAATTTATAAGTTATATACTACATAATATTAGATATAAAAAAGTATTTGATTATTTTAAATAAGTTATATACTAGAGAAATTTATAAAAATATATTTATGTGAGGGCATTTTAAGAAATTAGCATATAATAATTGTAAAAAGTTGTATTTTAGTAATTATAATGTGGTAGATACATTTAAGTGAGCCATGTGACTAGGCAACCAACTATACAAATTCTGTCTCCAAGTTGACATTTTAGGAAATAATTGGGAATATAAAGTGGGGTTATAATAATATATTGTTTGAATTGTGTATTTTATTAAATTAGAGTGTTAGTTACTAATTTGAATGTTTATTCTGATCTGAAAAGCCTAAATGTCAACAAAATTATCAATGGAACATTAACGAATTCTCCAGAGTGCAGAGTGTGACCATTGTTTACAGTCGAACATTCTGAAATAATGATTATGTCGGTGGATGGAACAGATATTTTTTCGAGAACATCCATATCGAAGAAATAGAACGAAATTGGAACATGATCTCTTACCAGATGGTTCTAGAATATCCAAAAGATATAAATACCCGTGATTTGGATTCAAGATGGCAGTTTTTGGAAGTTTTTAGTCAGAAGTCAAGCAGTTTATTATGAAAGTTAGTAGATTAGTTAGTGAAGTCAATTGTTCACAGTTTTAGTAAGTCAGTCAAGCAGTTTAATAAGAAATATGAAAGTTAGTTGGAGATAGTCCAATTGTTTAATATAGTGAGTTAAATGAAGATTAAAAATTATGCATATAATTTAATGCACATTTATAATTATACACAAATAATTATTGAAGATTATAAAAGTATATTAGAAGAATATTGGATGGACATTGGAAGGAATTAAAATTATATTATGATTGGAGATTAGTATAAATCAACTTATAATAATTGGATATTGGTATATTGAAAAGAAGAATAAATATAAATGGTGTTTGCTGGTGGTGTATAAATGCTGGTGAAGAAAACTATATCTTAAATTGGTAGAAGCTGATAATTGGAAAAAGTAATTTCACAAAAACAAGGATAACCGAAGTACGAAGACATTCAGTGGTGATTAGAATCTATATAGTGGAAAACAGTTCATTTAGGCATTCAGTGAAAGAAAGGTACAAAATTTTGTTAATATAATTTAGTTAGTGTCATAACAATTTCAATTTTAAAGATAGTTTCTTTAAATTTTACATTGTCTATAGAATTTAATTAGTTTTATAAGAGTATCAATTTAAAGATAGTTTATTTTAAATTTACATTGGCTAGGTTAGATATATATGTGTGTTCCATAATAGTTATAATAAAGATAATTTAAAAAAGTACTTACAAACTAATTCTTTGAGAACCGCGATAAAAACCCTATATTATTAAAAATACTCATTGCTCATCATTCAAACAAAAAAACACATCATAACAATTTATATATATATATATATTATGTAAAGATATATATACATATAATATTATATATATAATAAAATACTTATTAATATTATTATTTATGTGATATGTTTTGTATTATTTATTAAATGTTCATAATTATACTAGTCTTTTGTATTTCAAAATAATAATCTCAATAAATCACTGTATGACCCAGAAGTCATACATATGTCAATTTTGAAATAGGTTTGTGTCATGTCCTCGGTAGTATAGTAGTCAGTATCCCCGCCTGTCACGCGGGGGACCGGGGTTCGATTCCCAGACGGGGAGGACTTTTTTATTAATATTATTACATGGTAAATTAAACTTATGCGAAAAATTATGTATATTATTGTCATTTTTAAATACTTATGAATATTGCCATTTTAATTTGTATTGTAATATTATATTGAATTATGTTGCACTGTATTGTAGTGTATTTTTTTATGTATATTATTGTTATTTTTAAATACTTATGAATATTGCATTTTAATTTGTATTGTATTATTATATTCATAACAAAATAAACAACGAATTTTACTGCAGAGTATGTGTAAAAAAATTTTTGCATTCAACTCCTTTTATACATTTATATGAAAATAAAAATATACATTTTTATCAAAATATTGATTCAATCCTTCATTTACTATACTCCTATTACAGGTCAAAAGTTGTTTATTAATTGTTAGTAAGTTGTTATTAATTCTCTTTCTCTTTCTGCTGTGTCTTACCTATAGCATTACATATGTAATGATTGTGCAGATTGACTCACAAATAAATTTGTAACGGCGAATGCGTGTATAGAAGTATAACTTCCACCGGCAGTCCCACTGGACTGCCACACCCGTTTTTTATTTAGCTCATTTATTTTAATTAAAGAGTTAAATACTTTTCGGCTGAAATATAATTTTAGATAATTCCTGTCGTTAATAAGAATTTTAATCCATCAATAGACAAAACGGGAAATCCCGTTGGTAACTACAAAAAAAATACTTTTCAATAAAATAAATGAATAACACAAAAAAATTGAAGTATTCAAGAAAACAAAAAAGCGGGTGTGGCAGTCCAGTGGGACTGCCAGTAGAAGTTATACTTATATACACTCATTCGCCATTAAAAATTTATATGGGAGTCAATCTGCACAATCATTACATATGTAAGGCTATAGGTAAGAGAGAGCAGAAAGAGAAACAGAATTAGATATATAGGTATATGGTGCATCGTTTGCTGTATATAAACAACATTTGACATGTAATAGAAGTATAGTAAATGAAGGATTGAATCAATATTTTGATGAAAAGTAATGGAAATAAAATACCATTATTACTAATGTGCAGCTACATTGTACAGCTATGGAGTCTTGGACAAAGAAGTGAGAGATCAAGTACAAAAAGTAAATAGACTGACAGGATGAATTAATAACACTATATCGCGAAACAGACACATTAACACTGAGATGAAGTCAAGAATTTATTAAAGTCAGTGTAAGACCAATAATGACATATGCCTCAGAAACAAGATCCGACACAGTCACAGCACAAAGGCTACTGGAAACGGCAGAGATGAGAGTGAAAGTATTGAGAAGAGTTACAGGAAATACGCTGAGAGATCGAAAGAGAAGCGAAGACATTAGAAGAAAATGTACCGTACAGTATATAAGCGAATAGACAATAAATAGAAAATATTAAAATGGAATAACCCCATAAGCAGAATGGGGGAGACCCGTGTCATCAAAATAGCAAGAGGTAAGTCACCAGAAGTATCGGACGGCCGGGCAAAAGACGGATTGACAACCTTCCATAGATGTATTAATTCGCCAATGAACAAGCAGAATTGCTTATAAAGAATAAGAAGAATAAATGCAATAATGTTCGACCTTGGACCAAGCTATGTATCAAGTAACAAGTTTTTAGGATTTTTTCTTTATAGTTATAGCACATAAAGGCAGAAAAACAGACAGCCAATAACTATTGAGTCCTTAATAATAAATATTAAAAGGGTCAAAAATTTTAGTATATAGTTTGTTCTCATAAATTGCGGAAATAATTACAACATATTTAACATATATTCTAGCCAAAATGAATGAATTTATTCAATATACTAACGTGGAAAAAAACGAAATAACCCAAACAACTCTTTTCTGAACCTTAAAACTTGAATTACTAAATTTTTAGGTAACTGAACTAAGCCTCAGTTTTATTAATAGCGTCTTGGCGCCATTTTGTAAGATAGTTTTTAATGAGACCATGGAGAAATTAATATATTATTTGAAAGCACTTGTATAAATCATTAGGTCCCCGGATTTTTTTGATTCTTTGTGGGACCGTTTCAAAATCCCCACTAAATTGTGAAAATCTTATTAAATTAACTTTCGGTAAAAGAATAACTCTTTCTTCTATATAATAATATGCCAAAAAATCCTAATTTAAAAATAAAATCGATCTTTTTTGAGATTTATCTCCATACATATAAACATATATATAAAAGAAATTTAAAATAGCAATCATTATATTTGTCCCTTTCATCTCTACGCCCATGACTACTAATGTACTAAATATTCTATGATAAATAAAATAGTTAGGAAAATTAAATAATGTATAAAAATATCGGAACAATATTAAAAAAGATATTATGATTTTTCCATTCTTTGATTTTTAAAACTAAAGTGACAAAAATCAGAACATAATAATTAAAAAAATATATTCCCTCTCTGAAATCGAACTCGCGACTTCTGATTCTAAATACCGAGCTTCAACTCATACGACCAGTAACATTAAATAATAAGGTGGCTAATCAATGTCATTATTTGACAAGAACATTATTAATATGTCAGTTTTTTGGTTGTATTTTGTGTTTGTGTTTATTTATTTATTGTATTCCAAAAATGGAAAGGTTATTACGAATGATAGAAGTTCCAGGAAGAATATTTATTTGTAAAAGACTTTGGCCAAATGTATATATTTACCGAATTAATATAAAATAATAATAATATTAATAAACATTAAATATATTTACAAAAGGAACATTTTTATTCTCGAGGGAGAAAGAGAGAGAAAATATATCTTCTGTCTCTCTCTTACCTATATCTTACATATGTAATGATTTTGTCGATTCACTCCCGTACAAATTTCCAACGTCGAACGCGCGTTTAGAAGTATAACTTCAAAAGTAAAAAGATTTGCAGAACATTTCCAGGCGAATTTCCAACCGAATTATGGAGAAAATCCTGAAGATTGAAATTAACCATAATCAGAAAATTTTACAATTATATTCAATTCGCCAAAGAAGTTAAAACAAACTGACGAAAGTAAAACAAAGATAGATCCAAAGAAAGCACCTGGCTTTGATATTATCACTGGAGAAGTAGTAAAACAGCTACAAAAAAAGCACTTACACATTGGTGTATGCAAATTTACATGTTTACACTGCCCAAAAACTGACGTCGGTCAAACTGGTAGATCTTTAACAAACATATAGCAGAACATAAAACGGCTTTTAATAATAGAAAAACGGATTCTACGTACACCCTTCACCTTCTAGATCATAATCATTATTTTAATGATTAATTTTAAAATCTATATATATAATAACGGATTTATTACGGCTGTCGCCGCTTCTCCGCCCCCAATTTCCATCTTTTTCTGTCATATGCAGTTGCCTCCTCTAAGTCTCTTGCCGCCATTGCTTCATCAATATCGTTGCGCCAACTTCTCCGTGGTCGTCCTCTCTTTCTTCTTTCAGGAGGGATCCATTCCAGTACTCTCCTAGACCATCTGTACTCTGGCATTCTTTTAACATGTCCGAACCAGATTAATTGTTTTCTTTCTATGTCATCATTGATATTTCTCTCCATTTTCATTTCGTTTCTTATTTGTTCGTTTATAACTCTCTCCAGTTTCGATCTACCGCAGCTTCGTCTCAGATAATCCATTTCTGTCGTCATAAGTTTGTTTTTATTAGCTTTGGTGACGTCCCATACTTCCGAACCGTAAAGTGTAATACTTTGAACTATACTACCGTAAATGTGTTTTTTGGTTTCTCGTCGAATTGTTTTTTGCCAGAGAAGAGAGTTTAAGGCAAGGGTCGCTGCTCTGCCCTTGTTTATTCTTTCCCTGATTTTATCTGCGCTATTTCCCTTCTTGTTGAAAATGACCCCCAAATATTTGCAGGATTGCACGCCTTTGATTTTGTCGTCTTCCAAGACTAGGTCACATATTTCATCTGTTCCCACTGAGAGATATTCACATTTTGTCATATTCATGTTTAGACCTGCCACCTCATATTCTTCTTGCAGTTTTCTTACCATATAGCTAAGATCGTAGCTGTCTTCGGCAATTACTACCTGGTCATCCGCAAAGAAAAGTGTATATAGCTTGTTTTCTTCCACCGTTATTCCCATGTTTCTAAAATCTCCACATTCAAAATAAAGCCCTTAAGCTATCTTTATTAGAATCTATGGAAATTAATAAATTAAAAAATAAAATGTCATTAAAAATGACCAGTTTGAGACCAACAGCTCTCTCATCCCCAATTTATTTATTTAATGACTATAAAGTGTAGACTCATAATCAAAATGCTTATCAAAACAAGAATTATAGTGCAATACACTAGTTCTAAAGTTGGTCGCAATCGCAAAAACGGCTTGTAGGAACAATGGTTACTAAAGAACACGGTTTTTGCCTTTGCCGTCTCAGACTAGCACATTCAACACTCAAACATATCCACACAAATCACACTCACACTAACCCAACAGGCTATCTTTCTGCTACCGAAGCATCCTCTTCACCGGGACCCCCGGCCGACCGCAGCCCCCGTTACTTAACACGGGGTCTGTGGTCGGACCGGGGAAAATCTAGGTGATTGACGGAGCCAAGTAACATCGAAATGGTAGTGTCCATCACTGTTGGGTAAACACACATACACACACACACTCACACTGGGCAAAATGCGACAAGTTGCCTCTTGAAATCTGAGGGCCTAGCCTTTGGCGGACGCACTCGTCGACAAAATTACAGTGCAATACACTGGTTTAGAGGTCGAGTGTAGATACGAAAATGACTCAGGAACAATAGCAACTAGAGACCCGACTCTGTCTCATCTAGCCCAAAAAACATACACATTCTTTCTGGAAAGAACACCTCATCCAGACAAGCCTCCCGCCTCTGATTCGAATAGTGACTCCATCTCAACAGCCTCCAAGATGCTCCACCAGAAGAAGAACACCACTACCCCAGCGGGTTTTCGAACTGTTTTGCTTTTAGTACCACCTCAACACATTCAACTCAAGCCTGAAGAGGATCAAATAATCCTAAACGGGTACTTTAATTTCATTTCTTTTCATAATAAAGCACTACCTAACTCTTTTCTACAAATGAACATTGAAGAAGAATAAAAATGCATCACTTGAGAAAGACACTCTGCCGAAACAGCTGAAGTGAAAATAAATTGTAATACAGTTTGTGGAAGTAAAGAAAACAAAAGTTTTCTGTGTTATATTCTTATATTTTTGATATGCTATAACAAATATGTATTATTTTATTTTAATATGTATTTAAATTACAAAAAAATGTATTTAAATTTAAATATGTATTTCAATTACAACAAAATCTCTAAACATAGATTACTGGCAACATCTATCATCAATTAGCCTATATATATATAATTAGCCACAAAATGATTAGAAATTATACAACATTAGCATGTGAGAATGAAAAAAAGCTTTCTTTCAACACAAACTTCATGTGGGTGGGATAAAAAATACTTGGAAAAATTTACAACTCATTAATATTGGTAAGCCAGAACACACAATTCCAGAAACATTAAAAGAACCCTATGAGATTAATCAGTACTACACATCATGCATCCCACATCTAACAATCAATCAAAATACAATTGACAATTATTTAAATACTGTACCTAATCGCGAACAATTTACCTTTGCTTCAGTATCTTGTGATTAGGTACAAAAATTGTTATATACTATTAAATCTAATGCTCTAGGTTCAGACGGTTTAAACTTAAAAATGTTGCTTCAATGTTGCCCATTAATCATTCCTTATATAACGCATATAATGAATTGTTGCCTCTCGAGTAACTATTTTCCAGATGAATGGAAAAACGCATTAATTAGACCCATACCTAAATGTAACAATCCAACCGAATATAAGGATCTTAGACCTATTAGTATTCTGCCTACTTTATCAAAAGTGTTAGAACGCATTATGCAAATGCAGCTTGGTGATTATATTTCTACCAATAAAATCTTAACTGATTTTCAGTCCGGGTTTAGGCCATTTCACAACTGTGAAACAGCACTCCTTAAAATAACTGATGACATTTTGAGAGAAAGAGATGTGGGTAAGGTTACCATTTTAGTTTTGATCGATTTCTCTAAGGCATTCGACACTCTCAATCATTCACTACTCTGTGCAATTTTGAAGTCAATCGGCTTTTCCATAGATGCATTGAATATGGTTAAGTCATACTTGCATCACAGGAAACAAAGCGTCAAAGTAGACGAAAGAAGCTCTGATTTTCTAAACATTTTGTCAGGTGTACCTCAGGGCTCAATCTTAGGTCCAATCTTATTTACTTTATACACCACCAATATTGGTACCTCCTTGAATACCTGTAAATTTCATCTCTATGCAGATGATACACAAATTTACCACTCATTTTACCCGGTTGACAAAGCAAGTGCTATTGAGATTGTTAATCAAGATATTAAATCATTGATTGTTTGGGCAAGAAATCATGCATTAAATATAAACTCTAAAAAAACTAATCTGGTGGTTTTTGGTCCAAACAGGGTGTGTTTGGAAATGAGTAACATCATTGAAATAGTTGTTAATAATGAAATCATTAAACCTGTAACTAGTGCAAAAAATCTAGGTTTAACTTTAGATAATCACCTCAAATTTACAAAACATATTAACACCTGTGTAAGTAAAGCATTTCTCAGTCTAAGAACAATTAACCATAATCGCCGCTATCTGTCATACAAAGTAAAAAGAATATTGTGCGAAAGTCTGGTACTATCAAAATTTAACTATGGAGATGTTGTGTATGGGCCTTGTATTAGTTCAGATGACAGGAGAAGAATTCAGGTGGTTCAAAATTCGTGTCTTCGTCTGATCTGTGGTGTAAGAAGACACCAGCCTATTTCTCACAAATTAAAACATGTTAAATGGTTGAACATGGAAAAGAGAAGATTTCTACATGCTGCTTGTCTTTTCCACAAAATTATCAAAAACTCTCTAACAGCATATCTTTTTAAAAAAATTATATACAGAACTGACATACATAATGTTAATACAAGATATAAAAATACAATTACAGCTCCGCCACATCGTACAGAACAATTCAAAAATTCATTTACATATCAAATATCGAAAGTATATAATGGATTAGCTAAAGAATTAAAATTAAAATCGATTTTATCTTTTAAGAAATCTCTTAAATCTAAATTGCTAAGTGAGTAACACATGTGCAACTATTTGATGACCTGTTATGAAGTATGTATAAACTGTGTGATAGTTTTTGGACAATATTTAAATGTTAAATGTTTCTATTGGTTATGGTTTTTAATTGATTGTTACATAACATGCAAAAAAATATATATATTTTTTTTCTCTCTTGCTTAAGATGAAAAGCAGAGGTACTGATTTCTTGAAATCAGCACCAACTGATCTTCGGCATTTTTTCTTTCTTATTGTATTTTATGCATATTCTATAATTTATATATTTTGTGTATTGTATGAATTTGAAGGAAAAATAAAGACCTTTATTATTATTATTATTATCCAGATTTAGCCATACGGCTCACACTCCCTCTAAGGGGAAAATTCACTCATCCCAGATACCTACGGTATCAAAAGGATTGAGCTCTGGTGGGACTCTTTCCATGTTATCGAGTCCTAGGTGACTTGGTATGTCGGTGTATCTCCCAAAAATTTTCGTACGCATCTGGACGTCGAAAGTAACACAGCTTTCTGCATAATCTTATATAGATGTTCATTTAGACCCAGCTTTTTTATGTTTTCTAGGAGGCTCTTCGGGATGACTCCAGTGGTAGAAAGAATAATAGGTATCGTCTGGGTACTTTCCATTCTCCATTGTCTCCTGATTTGTATTTCTAGATCTCTGTACTTGGCGATCTTTTCGTTGTATTTAACACGTAAATTATTGGTGTTGGGTATCGCCACATCAATAAGTGTTGTTTGCCTAGTAATTTTGTTAACTAGTATGAGATCGGGTCTATTATGGGCCACTGGTTGGTCTGTAAGCACAGTGCGGTCCCAGTATAGCTTGTAGTTGTCATTTTCAAGCATTTTATCAGGGACGTATTGATAATAAGGAAGATGGTCGGTTTGGAGAAGTCCCAGTTTGTCAGCTAGTTCTTGGTGGATAATCTTTCCTACTGAGTCATGACGTGCTTTATAATCACTACCGACAAATGCCTGGCAGCCACCGGTAAGATGTTGGATGGTTTCTTGGGCTTGGCATCCATATCGGCATTTGTCATTTTGGACTTGAGGATCTTTAACAATATATTTCATATTATTATTATTATTATTATATTTGTCCACTGCTGAACGTAGGCCTCCCGTAAAATTTTCCCCCTATTCCTATCTTGTGCTTCTTGCATCCAGTTCGTGCTTCTTGCAACATCTATAATAAAACTTAAATCTCTTAATAGTTTTTATGTAAATAATACGTTTGGTTTTCTATTTATTCTTTTCATCTTATCCGCAGTATAACAACATCTTCAAAAAGATTAGTTGGATTAAAAATTACCTACCCCTTTTGTGACAAACCACAATACGGCAAGCCGTTGGGCATTTGTCCTATTTACACCAAATGTCGCGTGAGATCTGCAAATAAAACTAGAAAGATACTCAGTCTGTTTGAGGTAACGCGATAAAGGAACAAAACATTGACAAACGCAAAATCAATAATCTAGTAATTGAGGGTCATGTCTACATATATTGTTATGGGCATACAATCAGAGTAATATTTCCAACCTTTCCAAAGCATTATGAGTTAAGAATTGCTTTATTAATATAAATGGATTAACCATGTTATGATTATAATGGCATTATGTTAATTTGTAAATTATTAATAATTCAGAAATACCGTATAAACCCATTAAGCCCTAATTATAAATAAGGAAATATTCATGAAATAATTGTTTTACATTTTGGCGTTTTTAAATTTTTGCTCCTCCTATAAATAGGACACTGGGACTTAGGGTTATCAATCTTATTATATTTAAAAGTATTTATGAATGAGTTAAAAACAGTTATGGGAATTAAAATTTTTATTTACATAGATGAAGGGCTCGGGTGTAAATAATGGTATCTGACAAAATTGTCGAAATTAAGTTTTTGCATGAAAACAATGGTATATGCAGTTCTAAAGAGGAATATGTTGATATTTCGTTACTAGTTTAAAAGATGGCTCTGTAAATAAGTTGCAAATGGCAGCTAAGTGTCATCGAATTTGTGTAAATAATGGTATGTGTAAAACATGGCGTCTAACGATCAGCTGGATCAATGTTTTGTTGCCAAAAATAAAGATGTTTTAAGCGAAACTTTGCTAACAAATAGTGACAGCGAGTTTTATGATTCAGATAAAGACCCGGAATATATGCCTAACGATGAAAATCGGACAATAAAGGGAAGAAATTTGACAAATTATCGAATAAACTACACTTCATATAAACAATGGTAAGTGAATTCAGATAACATTTTTTACACGCATGTCGATATTTGGTTATTTGCATGGTAGTTCTATGTACACATAGATTTATATTTTCTTTTTTCTTGCAGAAATCTAAGATAGCATGTGAAATTCCATCAACATCGTCAGACAAGGATATAAATGAGGAAAATTTGACACGACAAACAACTTAAGTTACAAACACTGAAAAGAAAGGACGAAAACGTAAACGTGGAAATAAAAAACAAACCAAAGAAAAGAATAAAAGAAATAGTGGCGAAAGATATCTCAGCTATCGTGGTAAGGGAATGGTACAAAAAGAGTTTATAGGACCAGACTGCTGTTGTAGAAATAAATGTTTTACACTTTTATCCGAAGATGAAGTGAAAAACATTTTTGAGACATTTTGGAAACTGAGCAACTTTAATATCCAAAATGCATATATATTTGGCTGCATAGAGCTAAAGCTTAAAGCTCGTAGTACTACTAAAAATACATCTTCAAGGCGAAGTCACACTGTGATGTATTACATAAGATCCTCTATGACTGGTAAATTACAAATTTGTAAGAAGGCATTCTTAAGCATACATGGGTTACAAAACAATAGAGGAAGAGTTGAGAATGTTGTAAAATCTATGAAAACTGGTTTATCAACTCCAAAGATGGATGGTAGGGGTTCACACAAAAATCATAAAAGAAAATATACTGATCAACAAATTGATTTTGTCAGGTCTTTCATTGAATCATTACCTAAGTACGAGAGCCACTACTCTCGTCAAGATAATCCTAGTACATATTTCATGACATTAGAATATACTGTAGAGAAATGTTATGATGTTTATAAGCAAGAATGCATCCGACAAGTCAGCAAATGTGTATCTTCAGACAAATTTAGACGTATATTTACCGAAGAATTTAATATTAAGTTTAAAAACCCACAAACAGATACCTGCGGTGTTTGTGACAGCATAAACGTCGCTCTTAAAAATGCCGCTTCAAAAACTGATGAAGGCGCTATACAAGAACTAAAATTTAAACAAGAATTGCATCACCGAAAAGCCAAAGCTGGCCAAGACGCCATAAAAATAGATGTGACTGTTTTGCAACGTTTTTATTTGATTACTTTTGTGAGTGTTTGCCAAATTTTGTATATACTATTGAAGCTATAGACATCGATAAATTAATTACCGAAATTCACACACGGCCAGCAATTTGGGATATGCGCTCAAATGAATATTCGAATAAAATAAAGAAAAAACGTGCTTGGGAAGAGGTTGCCCACAGTTTTATTTCGGAAGATGCTTTTCTGGACCATCTTTAATTTCGTTAACTGACTTGTAAAACATTCCTTTATTTTTTCATTCATTAACTATAGGATGTATCCAATATCTCCAAAATCAGGGATGCAAACAGCATCATCATGCCAGTCTTAACGTACGCCTCAGCAGCGTGGGGACATACCTGCAAGTCGAATAGGATGAAGATTCAGAGATCTCAAAATCAAATCATATGAGACGATTTAAAAATACCAAAATATGTACCTCTAAGATACGTATTCAGAGACTCAGGACAAACCAGGATCTTACGGACGCTAGACGAAAGAGCATATGATATATTTAACGGATTAACAAATCACCCTAGTAGAATGCTAAGAAAGCTGACAAACTACAACGAAAACATCAGGACGGTACACAGAAGACCAAAACAACAAATAGCAAGATATAGGGAGAACCCAAATGAACAATAAAGTATGTAATGGTGCATAGTCGTCAAAACCTCAAGATGAAGAAAGATAGGAAACCGACCAAAAATTTGGTCGTGCAAAAAAAATTTTTATATTGTATCTATAACTTTCATCATAGACCAAATATGGAGGGCCCATCTGGCTCTACATATACCGCACCAGCGGAATAGGCCCTTAAGGCAGATCAGGTGAATACTGATATTCTCGCGAAATCCGAGCACTGAGGTCCTGTGCGGCATGCAGGGGCTCAGTGGCCGGACCCTACTCGGGTGCTCGGCCGGCGAGGAGAACAAAATTTATTTTGCCAAATCGGCGACCGAGCACACACTCTTTTCCGAACCTAGAGTCGTCAGCCAAGGCTGGGGGCTCTATGGTCGGAACACACGCTTTTTTCTTTTGTTTTAGGGATTCAAGTCCCGAAGTCATGATAGAGTAACTTCAATAGAATCAGTAAAGTAAATAGGGAGAAAAGCGGTGTGGCTACCCCTACAGTTAGGTGGCATAACCACAGCCATTAAAAACAGAGGGTGTTCCATTACCCAGGACACCTTAAGTAACTATCAGATCATAAGCCTCCACACGTAAGTCACACGATGAGCAGGGGTGGAGGATAAACCTGGGGGTCAGATAGGTACCACTTCGACTAGCGAAGTGTGACCGGTTTGATCTTCGGACATGTGGATCCCATTCTTAGATTGGTATACACATGTTCCTAGGGGCAGGGTTGATCACTGCGTGTGTGTGTATCCAATATCTGCGTTTCTTCTTCTTCTTCGATCTAATATGAAGTAAACTTGAACTTATTAGGAAAAACAAATCGTCGTCACTTTCACTAGATGATTTTAGAGACATCATCATGGCAAAACTACTGCCACTGTTAAACCGCCGCATGTGTTTTAAGCCGCGCGGCAACCGACGAGGCGCAGACGCGGCACAAGCCGCCCTGTCTGTGTTTAACCTTAGGTATTCATCAAAACTTCTTATTCTATCGCCCCAATATTTTCTTCGAAAAAGTTTTTGTATCAGCAAGTTCAATTTTAAAATACCAACGGTGGTGGCCCGTATTATATACAGTACGTTCAACCAACTTACACCTCTAATCGATTAACGGTATTCGCAGAAAACCTTTCGTTGTAGTAAAAGGCACGGTAAACTGCACTTGTGTTCTCCATAATATTTAACACTTTGCTAAATTTTAAGTATAAAATAAATATATGTGTCATTAACCCGTTGTTCATAGTTTTGCATATTTTGTTACATTTTTTTAATAAATAGTATTCTTGCGTAATGTTATTTAACGTAAATTTCTTTCACCTATTTCTTTAATAATTTTTTTCTCAAACAAATACTACCGTACTAAGGATAATTTATTTTCAAAGTGATACACAAAAGTACTAAAATATCACTTTTAATTTTTGTTAAAAAATACTTCGGGAAAAACTAGAACATTTTGTCAATTTAAATTGTGGGGGTTAGATTGACCATATATCTGTTAGAGTGTACCGTTTTTGAGACCTCTGCGATTACGGGTTAAAGTTAGGGTGTTGGTAAATATATTTAACTTTTTATTTTCAAATGAGAGTACTAAAAATAAAATAATTATGGGAAATATTTTATTTTGTTTATGCACGGTTTCCAACATAATTAAATTACAATCGGCATTCCTAATTATCATTAGTCTAATTTGCTTAATGTGTTTAGGATCTTTGTAAGCGGTTATATTATATTTTACCTCTCAAGCACAACAGTTAGACAGTTTTTGTCATATTGATCTGAACTCAGTATATTGTAATTCAAACGTGTAGTTTCAAGTTACCGTCATGCTTAGACGTAAGTTGGATACTGATGAATTAATTGCAAATGTGCATAAATACTTTACCATGGAAAGAGACAATGGTGGACGTTTAAAGTCAATATTATGTATAAATCAACGCGTTTGTGACGCACTCGGCATAAGTGAAAGTAAACTAAAAACTGTAATAAAGACTGTCAGAGATTCTCAAGAAGATCTTCCTGTGACTGAGTATCACGAGGACAAGAAAATAACTAGCAAATATTCTAGGAGCATTGACTTACCTGATGCACAAAAATTTTAAATTCGCAATTATTTGTATCGAATTCGTGAAAACAATCAACACGTCAGTTTAGATATTTTACTGGCCAAAATAAGAGATAGACAAGTCTCTGAAATTAAGAGGACTAGCCTTTGGAAAGTGTTGAGACATTTACGATTTAAATTTAAAAAAGAAAATAATAGGTTACTTTTGTGCAAAAGGAGTAGTGTGGTTCACAAAAAAATTATTTTTTTGAGATTGTTCTTAAGCTATTTTCTTGTGGCATTTTAAAGTAATATATAATATATAATATTTATACATAATTCTTCTTCTTCATGTGCCGAGCTCGATTATCGAGCGTTGGCTATCAAATTGGCTATAGTAATTTTGTTGACGGCAGCTCAGAAAAGAGATGCAGAGGATCTGTTAAACCAATCTCCCAGGTTTCTAAGCCATGACGTTCTTCTTCGACCTGGCCCTCTTCTTCTGTCTATCTTGCCTTGTATTATTAAATGGAGTATATTATATCTCTCTGGGTGGCGCATAACATGGCCAAAATATTCAAGTTTACGATTTTTAACTGTTTTGACGACTTCCGTAACTTTTCCCATCCGATGCAAAACAACTTCGTTACGAACTCTATCCACCCAACTTCTTTGTAGGATTCTCCGATACACCCAGATTTCAAAGGCTTCCAGTTCCTTGAGAAGTGTATCCGTCAAAGTCCAACCTTCGACACCATACAAAAGAGTAGAGAATACATAACATAACATCTTATTAATCTAATTTTCAGACTTATACATAATTATACATAATTACTATTTATTATTACATACTATACATAATTACTCTTTACTTGGTACTCTTGGTTAGTTAAAAATAATATGAATTTTCCGGAATACGCCTTCAAATCAGAGCTACTGGAAATTTCGAATCGCAATGAAAAACCAACAGTTTATATAGATGATCAAATTGTATCAAGTTATGGACATCAAGTACTACGGTTACTTTTTACGGTTACTAAAAAGTTTTACTTTTTAGTTTAATATCTCGTTTATTTCAGAGGTCGTTTATTTCATTTTATTTTGAGAGATCAACTATAGACCAAATACATATGTTAAGAGGTATACATGAAAAATGTGTTGAATATAATATACCTATTTACAACTTGTGTATCGATTTCAAACAGGCGTTTGATGGAGTAGATCGACAAAAGATGTTAAAGCAACTATCTATGTTAGGGATACCCAATAAGTTGGTTAAACTTATACAAATGACTTTGGAGGGTTCCAAAGCTATGGTGAGAATAGATGGAGATATGACGCAGGCCTTTGATATTGAAAATGGAGTTAGACAAGGTGATGCCTTATCAACAACACATTTTAATCTAACTTTAGAAGCTGTTGTTAGAAAACTGGATATAAACGGCTGTATTAATACAAGATCAATGCAAATATGCGCATATGAGGATGGTGTTGCCATAATAAGATGCAACAAAAGGGTATTAAGCAAAAAAGTTATAGAACTGAAACGAGAAGCTGCTACGTTTGGACTATATATAAATGAAAGCAAAACAAAATGCACAAAAATCGAATGAACATGAGAATCTGAAGGTAGACAACCATACCTACAAATATGCCTCCACTTTTCCCTACCTAGGTTCAATAATAAATGACAACAACAATATCAGTCAAGAAATACAAGCACGGATTCTTAGCGGTAATAAGTGCTTTTATGCATACAAAGACTTAATGAAAATCCGTAAAATAGTTTCGGAACACAATTCAGATAACTGCCTTAATCTGAGCCTTCTATAAATTGCAAGGCATAGCCAGACGTTGATAAAGATGTTAATAGAGACAGATATTAACATCTTTATCAACATCTAGCTATGCCTTGCAATTTATAGAAGGCTCAGGTTAAGGCAGTTATCTGAATTGTGTTTCGAAACTATTTTACGGATTTAATATCAGATGTCGCTATTGCGTCCGTTTCGAAGCCATTTTATTGTTGCTTCTTAAGACAGGAAAGATCTATTTTTCACGTTAAGAACGCCTATGAATAACTGTTCTGATGAGCTTTATTAAAGCGAAATACGTATAAACAGATACATAGACGATTTGTACGTGAAATGGAATCTTTACTGTCTTTTTCATTTTATTCGGATCTACTCTGTATGAGTACAAGAAACCAATTCGCTAACGATTTCTGCTTAGTTGAGGAGACATGTCGTGGAATGCAAATTTTAGATTCCCCATGTCTCTATTAACATCTTTATCAACGTCTGGCTATGCCTTGCAATTTATAGAAGGCTGAGATTAAGGCAGTTATCTGAATTGTGTTTCGAAACTATT
The DNA here is from genome assembly GCF_040954645.1 of Diabrotica undecimpunctata. NCBI lineage: Eukaryota > Metazoa > Arthropoda > Insecta > Coleoptera > Chrysomelidae > Diabrotica > Diabrotica undecimpunctata. The sequence goes on from NC_092811.1 coordinate 116,725,277, forward strand.
TTACGGATTTAATATCAGATGTCGCTATTTCGTCCGTTTCGAAGCCATTTTATTGTTGCTTCTTAAGACAGGAAAGATCTATTTTTCACGTTGAGAACGCCTATGAATAACTGTTCTGATGAGCTTTATTAAAGCGAAATACGTATAAACAGATACATAGACGATTTGTACGTGAAATGGAATATTTACTGTCTTTTTCATTTCAACTCAATGAAAAGTAAGTTAATGAATCATGAGTCTAAGCTGAGAATCTACAAAACAGTAATTAGACCATTGGTCACACATGGATGTGAAACGTGGACCCTCTCAACCTCTGATGAAAATCAACTGAGAATATTTGAGCGCAAATACTAAGGAAGATATTTGGAACAACCCAATGCAGCGATGGTTCGTGAAGAATTAAAATGAACCACGAGCTGGATGAACTAATGCAGAGCGCAGATATTGTCAGATTTGTAAAGTCACAAAGACTAAACTGGCTTGGTCACCTAGAAAAAATGCCAGATAATCGAGCTGTAAAAGTAGTCCAGAGATGGAAGCCCCAAGGAAACAGAACAAGAGGAAGGCCCCGTAAAAGATGGATAGACGACGTAGAGAGGGCTCTTAAAACCATGAACATCAGGCAGTGGCGAAGGAAAGTATCCGGCAGGGCAGAATGGAAGAACATTGTTAAGCAGGCCAAGACTCACAAAGGGTTGTAGCGCCTTTAGAAGAAGAAGAAGAAGATCTCGTTTATTTAATATTACTCAAATCAAAATATTCACAGAATAGTTGTTTCTCGAAGTGAAGGATCCCAATTTTTGCGCCCCTCAAAAGTTAGTATGGGTTCCAGGGCACCTGCAGAACCCGCTGTGGCCACGCCTATAATTTGTTTCATCAGTTAGTTTTATGACCACTTAATGCAGTTTTATTAAACTTTTGATTTTTTTAAATACAATTAATGTCGGCCTGAAAGGGATAACTTCCTGTTTTAAACATCTTTTCATAAATAAGAAGCTCTTTGACCTATTAGATTTACAAACACCTAAATAAATTAGAAAAAAAGTTTATATATTTGAGAAAATATTATTGTGTTTCTCTTATCACGAAAATTTCTTGAACTTTATAGTCAGAAAATTACGTAAATGGACCAGGTTTATCGGCGATTATGCAATCGTCGATAAAAGTATAAAATAAAACATAGTCAAATCAAACTTGTATTACTGTTCTTAAAGTAAAGTGTTCAATACAAAATGTTTAAATATTTATTACTTTTTGTGGTTGCTGTTGCTTTAGCTACCGACACGTATTTGTCCGACGACGAAGAGTTTGAAAAATTCAAGGTGAGTTTAGAGTTTCACACAAAATATAAAATTGAGTTTTATATAATTTTATCTAACATTTTAGTACCTATTATAGTATAGTATAGTTTAATATAGTATAATATATATGTCTTCTATATAGCATGCTCTTCTTACGTTTTCGCTTCTCTCCCTATCTAACAGACTTTTCCCTGATATTCGTCGGAGTATTTTCATCTCTGTTGTTTCTAGTAGTAGTCTCGTTTTAGATGTGTCAGATCTTGTCTCCGCCGGGTATGTTAATATAGGTCTAATTGCTTCTTTATAGATTCTTGTTTTTGTGTTTTGTCTTATATGTTTGTTCTTCCAGATTGTGTCATTAAGAGATCCGCCACTTTACGTGCTTTTAAGCTTTGTTGTCGTACTTCTTCTTCAACATCTCCGTAACTAGTTATATCTATTCTAAACTATATCTAATAGATATCTAAACCTTGCGTCCTGCTTTATTATTTTTCCATCAATTTCAATTTTACATCTTAGTGGGTAGATCTTGTCATACATTTGGTTTTGTCTGCTGATATTATCATATTGTATTTCTTGGCTGTTGTATTGAAGATATGTGTTAATCTTTGGAGCTCGTCTTCTGTCTTGGCGATTAATGCAGCGTCGTCTGCATAACATAACATGTATTTGGATTTCTTTGTTCCCCATTCTGTAACCATGACCTTTACGTACTGCTTGTATTATTATATTAAAGAGAAGTGGATTTAACGAGTCACTCTTTCTGAATCCGCTTTGTACTGGTATACACTGTGTTAGTTTTCCATTTATCTTTGCCCGTATTCGATTATGGAAGTAGATGTTTTCGATGGTTTGTATAATATTGATTGGTATGTTTCTTTTATACAGTAGGTGTAAGACGTCTTCGACTTGGATGCGATCGAAAGCCTTGGTCAGGTCTATAAAACATAGATATGCTGATTTATTGTACTTGGTGGCCTTTTTTGTGATATATTTTAGTACAAATATGGCGTCTACGCAGGATCTTTCGGATTTGAATCCTTATTTTTCATCTGATAAAGTTGTTAGTTTATTGATTTTGTTGGTTAGGTCTTTTGTGGTAACCTTAAGTGCTGTGTTTAGTAGATTTATACCTCTATAAATGTTGGGGTCTTCTTTATCTTCTTTCTTGAACATTGATATCATTATGCTGTTTCTCCATGCGTCTGGTATCTTGCAGTGCAATATTAGTTTTTGTATAAGTTTTGTCATCTCTATTAATTCTATCTGGTTATTGTGTTGATTATTACTTTTCTTTCCTTTTAACAGTTCGGTAAGGTATCTTTCCCATTCATATGCTGGTATGTTATTGTATTCCTTTAATTCTGCCATTTCTTTCCGTTGATTTCTTGGACGTGTACGAACTCATCACTTTATAGCCCCCCATAAAATTATTAGATCCTCTGAGGTATAGTAAACTGATCACCGGCATCCTTTGGAGATAGGTAAACTCATCACCAGAATTTTTGCCCCAAGGCGCTGATTTCTAATGCGGGTAGTAATTTATTAAAGTAAGTAATTTATTAAATTTAGAAGTTATTTTAAGCAAATTGCTTTAAAATAGATATTAATATCGGGTTTCTTACGGTGTGGCCTATTAGACGTATCTGCCAATCTAAACGGTTTTGAGATCTGAAAGTTCAGTTGCATAGGTTTTCGATAGTGAATTTTATGAGCATGTGCTGTTTCCGTTTATATCGAAAATAGTTCTCAATTTATTAACTAATTAGAAATCTATTTATTATGACAGAATTAACCAAAATGTTTAAGTACAGTTTCCTGGTTTTTATAAACGGTCAAATCCAACTTAATGAAACATTATCCTGTGAAAACAGCAAAAAAATTTAAAATAAAATGTCTCAAAAACTTAAAACATGAAACTGAACTTAAAATTGTTAGCCAATATGAAAATAAAGAAAACTATAAAAATTTTAAACAATACGAAATCTATATGGGTATGCAAAAGAAAATAAATAATAAAAAATGTTTTTTTAAGGTGAGAAATTGAAAAAAATGAAATGAAAAAAATGAAAAATGAAACATTTTATTTGCAGTATAATTTACTTTTACAAGTTTTCATGATATCTGTATAACACAAATTTCACAAATTCTTTATCGAAAATTTCGTTCCTACACAGCTATTCTAACTTTTCACGTAAGACGTCTTCAGCCTGCTTGTAATGAGTGTACGGACAGGTACATGTAAACTCTGCAGTTTTATGTACATCATTGTTTAGTACTGTAGAAGCGTAGATACAAAAGTGGGATATTGGAATGGGAGTGGTAAAAGCGGTTGGAAAACGGGAATAAAAGGATTCGCATGGATTTGTGGTTAAATGTATATGGCTAGACTGGGATGCCCAAACAGTTAGAGGGAAAAGAGACTCATTACTTATGTAGTTCTCTACTATATAATCGGCCATTTTCATAAATGAAGGCAGGTTAGGGATACCCGTATGAAATCGTTGACAAAACAATAGCCAACTCGTTCTGGGTCCAAAAATGGTCAGCCAAATAAGTGGTGCAGACACTTGCCGTTGGAATCTCCCCTCTTGTAAATGGTTACCAAACCAAGTTTTTGGATTTTGAGAAACCAACTTTGAGTCAAGTGAAATAAACAAATTCGCTTCGCAGATGGCCGAACGGCAATTACGGCCTTGTGAATCTAAATTTTTAAAGTCAGCCACAAGTCTTAATGAATTTGAAACGATACTAACTTTTTCGGAGCAACGAATTAATTGACTAAAGACTGTGACGTAGGTTTCTATGCATTTGTCGGAAAGAACACAATATAAGAGACACGTAATGCACATTTAATAAACTATGGATGGTAAATAATTGCAAGAAAAATTTTGGTGCATATTGAAATCTATCATCCATGTAATATGCTTCTGCTTTTACCAAGTAACGTAAATTCTCAAGAATGCCAAAAATAATAATATTTTGTTCCGAATCGTTCTGCAACACAAAACATTTATCGTGGTCCGTCTTTAGATTCATCTTTCGGATTGCTTGATGCGCTTTCCCATTGTCTTCGGTACAGGTGGCATAAAAGGTAAACGATTGTTGCTCATATTCCTCCGAATACAAGAGATGTTCGTTGTTTTCAGGTGTTCTTTGAAAGAAGAAAATAGAATCTTTTGGTGAATGATTTTTTATGGCCTTTCCCATAGGTACTCTTAAGCTTTCACCTTGCAGGAGTTGCGGACTTGACAACTTAGTTTTCGAAGGTCGCTTACGCGATTGTGTCCCAAGTCGCAGTGTAGAATATTTTCCGCAACTAAAATAATTATAGAAATATAATATCTAGCAAGAGAAATGTAGATTATTTCTTAACAAACTTTAAAGAACAATATTAACATACATTTGTTTTTAGATTTAAATGGCTAAATATGCAGGGTGTTTCACTCTACAAGTACCAATGTGACTTTAACAATTTAATAAGAAATCTAAAATGTATCAGAAACGTTAATCTACTTAAAGCAACAGGGTAATGTTATGCCTTGTCCATAAGAAACATCTTGTACAGTTGACTTAAAGAACTTAATTAAGCTGATTTGTTCTGTTTGTATGACATTTAGCCTTACATTTTTTGTCCGCGTTGGCTCAAAACGTCAATAAACATTTCACTATACATGTTAAAGGAACTAGGGAAAATGAAGAGAAATTTTCCTTTTCGCATAGTTTTAGGTAGCTATCAATAGAATTTTGTGGAATTCCCAAATAAAAACCAATGAATTACATTTGCATTTAATACATCTATTTTAGATTTATTCTGTCAAATTACCAAATCTTAGCCGTTTTTTAAGGGGTTTATGGTCTTTACCTGCTACGGGTTGCAGGTAGCCCAGTGATGAGTTTACCAATCTCTCGGGGTCTATTTTAAAATACCTACTTTTATGACGGTGATGAGTTTGTACTATGTCCGAGGGTATTTATTCTAATTGGTGATGAGTTTACGTATATCCGATTTCTTATAAATCTCCATATTTGTTTTTGTGTACCGTAGAAGTCGCTTTTCATCCTTTTTGTAAACTGTTACCAGTGTTCATTTTTTGTTCTTCTTACCAACTGCTTTGTTTCATTTTGTATTGTTCTATAGGTGTCTCGGGATTCTGAAGTATTTGATGTTTTGTACTTCGTGTAGGCCTTTCGTTTCTCTTTACATTTCTATTTTATTGCTTTTCTGAACCATGGTGTACTGTTGTTGTTTCTTTTGTTCAGTATGACTTTGCCTTTTCCTAGAGCTTCTGTTGCTGCTTCTTCAATATTGTTTTTAATTTTCTCCCAGCTCTTGTTTATATCTTCGTTGTCGTCTATTTGTTTCAGCTGTATCTTCTGTGCTAGCCTCCTTTGGTACATTTCTCTCGTAGAGTCGTTCCACAGTGATTCTACATTTAATTTTTCCTCGGTGATTTTCTGTAGAAAATGTTTTGGTGTTATTTTCGTTCTTATTATTTCTTATCTTATTTTGCTAGTACATACTAGTTTGTGTTCGCTCCCTGAGTCTGCTGAGTTTAAAGTTCGAATATCTAAAATTTGCTTTGGGTCGATTTTTCTATTAGTGACTACAAAGTCAATCATAGATTTGTGCTTCCTGGAGTTTTCAAATGTATATTTATACTGCAGCTTATGGTCAAAAAATATATTATTGATTCTCAGTTCGTTAAAAGCACAGAGATTAGCCATGAGTTCTCCATTTGCGTTGACATGGTTTTCATTAAACCTTTGTTTTACTCCTGGAACTATTTCATTTCCGATTCGTGCATTAAAGTCACCCATACAAATTAATGGTTCTTCATGAAGTATTTTATCCAGGAAGGTTTGCAATTGTTCGTAGAATGCCTCTCGTTCCTCTTTAGGTTTGCAGTCCTCGGGGCTATAGATAGATATGACATTTAATTTTTGGTAGTCCATTGTGATGTTCATATGTATTATTCTTTCGGAGATATAACGGCAGTTATTTATGTTGTCTTTAAAATTTTTATGGACAAGAATACCTACAGCTGCTCGTGCTCGTTCTTCATTCTTCACTTCATTGTATGCTAGAAAATATTGTTTATAGTTTCTTTGACCTTTACCTTTCTTCTTGGTTTCTTGGATTGCACAAATGTCTATGTTTTTATTTATCAGTTCTTCTATTATCTCTTGGTCTTTGTTGTTGAGAGAAGTAATGTTCCATGTTGCCAATCTGATTGTGGGCTTATTTTTCCTTTTCGTTTTCCTTTTCTTTGCGTAATTCGTCATCTTAGGTTCCGTCTGGTTACGAGCCTTTATATCGGTTCTTGTGCAACAAACAATATTATTTTATTTAGAAACATACAATCCACATCAACCATGCAGGATTCTTAGTGAAGTAACGTACGTTTATATTACATTGATGTCATCTAAGATTCCACATTTTCTTATTTTTCTTCATAGTAGTGGCAATCGATAGTTCGAAATGTTTGGTGCGTTTGAGCCTGTAGACTAGGTCTTGATTATTTAACAGCTCTAAACACTGCCTGTTACTATGGAGTTGAGTTTTGTGACCCTTGGCAACCTTCTTTATTTCTTCTTGAATTATTACTATGCCGAGTTACCAATGTAGGTCTTTGTTATTTTTTTTTCCTCAGTTAATGGCACCATCAGAGCCAAAAGGCCAGTCTTATAGGTCTTTATTACGATTATATTCCGGAGCGTTGACTATATTAATAACTATTTGGTTTTGAACTCTTTAAAGGCAAGCATAGTTACTCTTACTAGTACAGCACAGCTCTATAGACTAGGCGGGATCTGTTGAAATTCAGACCATAATGGACATTTTCCATAGGAAGCTATTTTTTTGCTGTAATCCCTTCAGGATGTGCCCAATATCGATAATCACGATATGCGCCAGTCGCAAACCCTGTGCTAAATTTTTTATTTAACAAAATCTGAAAACAATTGAAAATTTCTCATTTTTTTGCTCCTATTTTCGTTTATAATTCGGAAAATATTGATCCTAGAGAAAAAAATTATAAAAAGTTAAAAGTTTCGTTATTCAATTTTACACAACATTTTGTTAGCTAGAAATTGAAAATTTAATGTTTATTGTTGAAAAAATAGCAATAATTGGAAAAAAAAGTACAAAAAAATGAAGTTAATCCTTTAAATGTTTTCGACTTTCTAAACTTGACCTACAAGCTCCATATTCCGCCTAGAAAAACCTTTTAATATGTTTAAAAGGTCTGCTAAATTTTGTTTAGATCGGTGGGATAGGTTTTGCATAATAATTTTGCAAATTAGCCTACTGGAAAAAAATCGCAAATTTTCAAATTTATAGTAGGCCCTAAATAAGGCTCTCAGATAGTTGCAAATTTATTTACTTATAAAGGAAGGCTCAAACTTTCAAAAGCTTTTTGTAAAATTCAAATCGGTTCATTAGGAGAGCCTAGAAATTTTTTTAAAGTTTTAAATATTTTTTAGGCTTATAAACAAATTGAATAACTTTACAAGCTTTAAACATATCAATTTCAAAATTTATACACTTAAAGAACATTAAAACGCTTCTTTTAAAAAAACGATACATTCGGCTTACTGGTTGCCGAGATATTGAAGGGCAAGGTCAGACCTGAAGATTCTTGTCCTTCTAAAAAAAAAAAGACTTTAAAAAAAATTATTGAAGATTGAGTCAAAATAAAGTTTATTTATGAAAAAAAAATTTTTTTCGTTCGCCTTTGTTTTAACAATTTAAATTATTTATTAACAATTTATAAATACATATTTGTTTATTAAAAGTAACAATTTACTTCAATGTATAAATTGCAAGCCCAAAAAAAATACATGAAGAAAAAATGCAATTATTGTTTAACATACAATTGTTTATTGCAAATTTCCCAATTTTGCAATTAAAAATGGTATATGAAAATATGATATTTTAAATCCTTGTCGTCCGAGACATCGATTCAAAAAAAAAGAGCAAAATTGGTTAACAAGAAGCCGAGATAATGCAATTTTTAGCGAGCGCTATCATTTTGAACTCGCCGATTCACATTTCGAGTGAATGTCCCCCACCACCACCTCTCATGCAATCTGAGCGACGTTTTACGCGAAAACGGTTTTTTATTTGTCTTTTTTATGGATGTTGCCATAAAGCGCATTACGTAAAACTTTTCATATAAAAAGTACTTGACAAGACGAGGGTATTTGTTTAAAAACGAGCTCTCTATCACTTATGGTTACACGGCAAATGTATGCCAACTTTGACCTTCAATATTTTGGCAACCAGTAAGCCGAATGTATCTTTTTTTTTAAAGAAGCGTCTTTTAATATTCTTTAAGTGTATAAATTTTGAAATTGATAGGTTTAAAGCTCGTAAAGTTATTCGATTTGTTTATAAGCCTAATATATATAAAAAATGTTTAAAACTTTAAAAAATTTTCTAGGCTCTCCTAGTGAACCGATTTGAATTTTACATAAAGCTTTTGAAAGTTTGAGCCTTCTTTTATGTGTAAAAAAATTTGCAACTATCTGAGGGCTTTATTTAGGGCCTACTATAAATTTGAAAATTTGCAATTTTTTTCCAGTAGGCTGGGTTGCAAAATTATTATGCAAAACCTACCCCACCGATCTAAACAAAATTTAGCAGACCTCTTAAACATATTAAAAGGTTTTTCTAGGCGGAATATGGAGCTTGTAGGTCAAGTTTAGAAAGTCGAAAACATTTAAAGGATTAACTTCATTTTTTTGTACTTTTTTTTCCAATTGTTGTATTTTTTCAACAATAAACATTAAATTTTCAATTTCTAGCTAACGAAATATTGTGTTAAAATTGAACTTTAACTTCTTATAATTTTTTCTCTAAGATCAATATTTTCCGAATTATAAACGAAAATAGGAGCAACAAAATGGAAAATTTTCAATTGTTTTCAGATTTTGTTAAATAAAAAATTTAGCACAGGGTTTGCGACTGGCGCATATCGTGATTATCGATATTGGACACATCCTGAAGGGATTCCAGCAAAAAATAGCTTCCTATGGAAAATGTCCAATCCAAAACAGATCCCGCCTAGACTACTATATCTGTAGACCATAGTACCATACTGGTTTAAGCATATGTTTGTAAATTAATACCTTGTTTTTGATTGTAAGTTGTGAGCTTCTATCGAATAACCAATATAACTTCTTGTTTCAGTTTCAGTTCCCTAGCTTTCTTTCTAATATGTCCCTGCCACTTTAACTTGCTATCCAAATCAAACCCTAGATATTTAACTGTTTTTTTGTACTGGTTAGTCTAACTGAGCGATTATTTAAATTTTGTAAATAAAATCGATATGGACAGATTTCCCTTCATTCATTTTTATGAGTATTTATTATTCCAAGTGCTGATTTTGTTCACTGTATTTTGGAGGTGTCCATTTGTTTCTTCGAATGTTTCACTAACTGTTAGTATGGCTGTCCCGTTTGCAAATGTAGCCAGTTTAATATAGTCTGCACGCAAATCGATTAACTTTTGTGCAAATTTTATGAAACTTTTTTGTTTTCTCTAAAGACATCGTCATGTTTCACATACTTTGTTGGCTTTCTTTACACGTTTTCTTTAAGTCAATAGTTTTATAAAGTTCTACTGAATACAACTATATTCTAATATAATACTAATATTCTTGTATTTTATTGTTTTAGAAAGACTACAACAGAAATTATGCTACTCCTAATGAAGAACAGCATCGTAAAGGAATTTTCGTTAACACTTTAAATAAAATCAAAGAGCACAATGCCAAATACGAACGAGGAGAAATTTCTTTTTCCTTAGGCATAAATCAATTCGCTGACCTTACCCACGAGGAATTTTCAAGTAGATATACGATGAAAAACTGGGTAGAGCAACAGAGAAAACTTGCTGAGAAAAATGCTGCCAAGAATTAATCTACAGAATGATCTTAATATTATACAGTTAATCGGTAAATGATGGACATGATAGAAACAATAAAGCTAATTTATAGTTAACGGTTTTGTTTGAAATAATAAATTTTTACATAAAAATAATGAGTTTTTATATAAATGTAGGCCTTATCGCAATACCGTGGTAATAATAGAAGAAAGCTGATTAAGGTTAAAAGTTTTAAAAAAATCTAAAAAATATTTATTTAAATGTAGAAACCTTAATTCTTATTATCAACGATTTTCAGTTCTTCATTAATATAGTCAGAAGTTTGGTTCAGCTGATTATATAAAGTATGGTAGACTGGCGGAATATTAGGTAAAGTGCTTTTTATTTTTTTTTTTTTATTTTATTTTTTCAGTTTTGAGAGGTTCTTTGTATTTTTTGGGAATGTATAGCAACTCTGCTGTTATGGATCTGCCTTTTTTTAAGACAATAACTTTTTAAGACAATGTTTGATAAAAAATGACGCTACTTCTTGTGATTTAAATCAAAAACTCTAAGTTCTTGCAAAATTTAAGCTTTGTTTGTTAGGAAAACGTGCATTTTTATTACCATTATTAAGACAAGGTTCAAAATTGTAAAAATATTTTTGTGCCGTCTGGGTTAGTTTCTTTGTTCTGAGTTTCTGAGTTAGTTCAAGTTTCTGAAATTAAGAGGACTAGCCTTTGGAAAATGTTGAGAGATTTTGGATTTAAATTAAAAAGAAAATAATAGGTTACTTTTATGCGAAAGGAGTAGTGTGTTTCATAAAAGAATTAACTTTTTGAGAGAATATACTAGACTTAAATCTGAAAATGCAACATTCGTATACTTAGATGAGACATGGACATTTGCAAAGGGTGGAATTAAAAGAATTTGGCAAGACGAGAGCATAAAATTAATAAAACACACAGATAGCGAAGTCAAAAGACACATCATTCTTCATGCAGGAGGGAAAGAAGGCTTTATAGAAAACGAAAATTTGATTTTTTCGTCAAAATCAAAATCTGCTGATTACCATAAAAACATGAATGCAGATATGTTTGTTAAATGGCTTGAGGAGAAACTGTTACCTAGTCTGAGTAAACCATTAGTTATAGTTTTAGATAATTCACATTCACCATTCGGAGATTTTGGAGAAACAACCAAAACAGTCGTGGAATGTACCGAGCATAAAAAATTGGGTAGTTGAAAATAATATCAATTTTCCGGAATACGCGTTCAAATCAGAGTTACTGGAAATTTCGAAAAGTAATGAAAAATCAACAGTTTATATAGTTGACCAAACTGTATCAAGTTATGAACATCAAGTACTAAGAGTACCGCCGTATCACTGCCAGTTTAATGCCATCGAACACATCTGGGGTATTAGTAAAAGGTATTATGATAATCACGTTGGATGCAGTGGATACAATCACGATGAAATTAGGGAAATGTGTCAAGAAGTTCTTAAAACTGCAACTCCATAAATATGGGCCAAAACTGTAAATAAATATGAAAAATTAATAGCAGAGTGATTATAGATTGACATAATGATAGCGGTAGTGAATTTAGTGACGATGATATAAATTTAAATATTCAGTAAGTACACTATTATAATGTTATTTACAAAATAATTGTACAGCAGGTTAACCATTATATTTATACATTCATTATTAGCAAAATAAACAATAATATTTAAAATTCCATTTAAATTTGTGCTCCTCATTTTATACAAATTAACTCTGATAATACAGGCTAATATATTCTAACCAAAGTAAGTAATTAAAAAGATTATGGAGGACTCCAGTGCAGTTTACCGTGCCTTTTACTACAACGAAAGGTTTTCTGCGAATTCCATTAATCGTTTAGAGGCGTAAGTTGGTTGAATGTACTGTAGCAAAGGTTTCCGTTGTGGAGAGGAGTCCTTTAACAGAAGTTTTACTGTATACGACATTTATTTGGGTAAGAGGCCATGTAGCCTAGATAATGAAAAAGCTAATAGTTTGACCAAAAGCAAAATAAAGTTTTGGAATATTTATACAGTAAGAAATATAATATAATCCCATAAAAACTAATAAATAAGTTCTAATGTAGCTTGAATTGACGCATAAATCCAACAAAATTATAAAAGGTATGCATAGAAAAAGTTACAATAAGAATTTAGTACAGGAGAAATACAGAAGATGGTAGGAAAAATTAATGTTTTCATGACTTATTTTAATTACAATTTTTTTCGATGGCTTTATACTATGTTGAAGCTATGTACTTGTTTTATTGCTTTCTTCATGATAAATGTTGATGACCTGTTTCCTTTTATTTGCCCCTTCACAGTTGGGTACACGTAAACTCATCACCATTTACCATAAATACCCTCGTACATAGTACAAACTCATCACCGCCATAAAAGTAGGGTTTTCAAAATAGACCCTAAGAGATTGGTAAACTGATCACTGGCCTACCTGCACCCCGGATCAGATATAGACCATAAAATCCCAGCAAACGGCTAGTTTTTGGTAATTTCACAAAATAATCCAAATCAAAATGTCTTAAATGCAACTGCAATTTATTGGTTTTTATTTGGGAATTTCACAAAATTCTATAGATAGCTACCTAAAATCATGAGAAAAGAAAAATTTCTCTTTATTTGCCCTTGTTTCTTCAACATGGATAGTAAACTGCTAATTGATTACGTCCTGAGCCAACGCGGACAAAAATAATGGTTATCAATAATTTCAAATTTTAATTGCGAGAAACTCTAAAAAAAATCGAATTGCCTTTTGTGAACTTGTGCGACGAAAGGGTGTAAGGCTAAATGTCATACAACTGGTAAGTGGAAATTTTATACCGTTTTTGTTTAGTTGTTTCGCCCTGGTTTTCGCGAATCATCCTGATCAAACAGAAAAAAATCAGCGTAATTAAGTTCTTTACGTTAACTGTATAAGATGTTTCTTGTAGGCAAGGCATAATATTACTTTGTTGCTGTAGATTACCTTTTCCGATATTACATTTTGAGATTTCTAATTAAATTGTTAAAGTCACATTGTTATATGTATATATATATATATATATATATATATATATATATATATACAGGGTATCCAAGTAAGTCGACACCATATGTCTTTTTAGTTTTATGAATTTTGTTATATAAAATAATTATGTTACATAAAAAGTTTTTGAATGATCTAAAACCTAGAATACAATGATCAGATATTAAATTTTTTTTAGTTGTATACGCGGTTTGTCAAAAAAAATGAATTGTGGATATTCTCAAGTCTCAATGAAATTCATGTTGTTAAACGAACCGCGTAAATGACTGAAGAATACTAATATCTGATTCTGATGATTGAAGTTCTAGATCATTCAGAACTAGAGAATAAATTTTTTTTCATAAAACTAAAAATTAAAAAAAATTTTCATATGGTACCGATTTGGACTACAAAACACAACTACATATTTGGGCGTGCAGCCGAAGATAGGACAAAGAAGTACTCTTTTTAGTCTACCAAGCTTTCGCAAATCTTTATATGCATCATCAGGGTGCTACAATAAACAAAATTAGTACAAATTACACAATAAAAATTATTTTGTATCTTACACTAATTGAGGTTAGTTGTCATGATGTTTATAAAATGAAATGAACAACTCATCTGACTCCTACAAATAATGGCGAAAACTAACCAAAAGATGTAAAAAAATTGCTTTTAAAAGCACTCTAATTGTGGGATCTTGAGTCTAACTACTCTAAGTCATTGAAAGATAAAGTACAGGAAACTGTACTTAAGCATTTTGATGCATTCTGTCTCAATAAATGAATTGCTGATTACTTTAAATTTAAAAATTTCCGCCAATGATGCCATAAAATGTAAAGCTTTGCACGTGTAAAAAATTAAGTTTCCTTCGATTTCAATGCACTAATAGCACACTCAAGTTTTTAGCTTTTCCTATTTTTTAGGTATTTTATATTTACTAACTGTCCAAAATCGTCTATTATTTTCAAGATAGTCAAATAACGCCAAAACGGTAAGACTTAGACCGAATGTATGCTTAACAAATTATCTCGAGAATTCAATGATAAATATAAAAATGCAATGAAAATCAAATAACGAAGTTGGGACTACTTCCGATATAAACAAAAATAGCACATATTGACAAATATTTTCATTTTAAAGTTCACTATCGAAATCCTATGCAACTAAATTTTTAGATCTCAAAACCATTTAGATTGGCAGATACGTCTAATAGGACACACCGTGAGACATATTAATATCTCAGTTAAATTTTAAAGCAACTTGCTTAAAATAATTTCTGAATTTATTAAATTATCACATAAACGAGAAGTATAACAGGTAAGAGGCAACCTTTCGCATTAGAAACCAGGCAAAAATCCCGGTGATGAGTTTACCTATCTGCGGTGATGAGTTTACCCAATCTCCAAAGGATGCCGGTGATCAGTTTACTATATCTCCGAGGGTCTAATAATTTTATGGGGGGCTATATAGTGATGAGTTCGTACACGTCCTCACAGTTGCTATGTTATATGCATGTTTTACTACTTCTATCGATTTTACTGACTTTTTAAATCTTTTACTATTTATCATATTATTTCTCCTATCTACATAATTGAACGTTGCTTGAATATTATAAACTTCCGGTAGAGATCTTCCGTTTCATTTTTCCTCTCGATAATGACTCTCGATATATAGATGTTATCTATTGTTGATGAATTTGATTTCAAATACTAATAATATTGGAGCAGATATTAATGCCCATTTATCCATAAAAAATGTTTGCTCTCTATTCTATAGAACGATACCCTGTAGCAGTTTAGAATAAACCGAACGCAGGAACAAACGAACCAAAATAGGAACATTTATTTAGAGATTCATTACAAAGAAGTTACTAAGAATTTAAGCAAACACATAAAACAAGATTTCTATATCAGTTAACAATGTAACTCACATTTATTTGTCTTGAATGGTGTAGTATTCACATGAGACCAGTAGCGTAACATAGGTAATTTTTTTATCCGGGTCACGGAAATGCTTTTCCAATTCGATAACTGCAATAGTATGTGTTTCTTGATTAAATTCTTGGTGACAGAGTATATACTGAAGAAACCAGATGAAGCAAAAGAATATTTCTATCAATAACTGAAAAGAACAATCCAATACTGTTCAAGAAGCGATGTGAAGGTCTTAATAGAAGGTTTTAACGCGATTATATGTAAAAAAAAGGAAATATACACCAATCATTGAAAAACACAGTTTACGTAAAAAGTTGAACAATAACGGGATGCGCCTGATACAGTTAGTAGCGTCAATGAAGATGATAATTTGCATCAAATGCTTTATGCTTAAGAAATAACATAGCTAGATTAACAGCTAGAAATGTAAAGAAATATGGAATACAAGAAAATGGCCATTCGATTAGAGCAAATCTGTGTTTATTGTGACCAAGCACTAAACAATAATCCTTATACTGCCACTGTTTTTTGTGACTATGCCAAAGCTTTTTATTTTGTAAATCACATTTTGATAAAAAAACTAAATTTCTACGGAATTCCAGGTATTTCTTTGAATTGGTTCCAATCTTACTTGAGGAATATGAAACAACTAGTTAGAGCAATTGATACTGACTCTAACTCTAGTCACAAAAGCATTGTATGTGGAGTATCACAAGGTTCAGTACTGGGTCCTCTATTTTTCCTTATCTTTATAAATGACATCACTAACTTAAAAATAGATGGAAAATGTTTTCTTTTTGCTGATGATACCAGTATTACGTGAAGGAACTCTAATATTGCAACTTTTCATGCAATTATAATTTCTGATCTACTTAAACCTGGTCAGACTCTACTCTCTTTTAACGTGGATAAGACAGTAGCATTATCCTGTAAAGGAGCTCTTCAACACTTGCTTCTTAATAAGAGCCAGATCAGCATCGTTGATTCTGTAAAATTTTTTGGTATTTTTATAGACAGCAATCTTAAATGGTCCCTTCATAACAATTCGTTAAGTAAAAAACTAGCCTCAGCCTTCTATGCAATAAGATCTGTTTCGAAGGAAATCAATTTAGGATCTTCCAAAATAACATACTTTTCTTTGTTCGAGTCTCATCTTCGATATGGCCTTCCTTTTTGGGGATCTAGTATACCAATCTGATATTATTTTTAAATTACAAAAAAGAGCAATACGGTATCTTTTTGGCCTCAGTAGAATAACACATTGCAGAAGCTACTTCAAAAATCACGGAATTTTAACTCTTCAATCTCTATATATTCTAGAAACTGTTTGCTTAATTCGTAAACACATATTTTTCCAGAAAGACCTAATCATGACTACTCCACCATAAATTCATGCTTTGATGTGTAGTTACCGATCCCGTCCACTTAGTTAGTAAAGAAATCTATATTATATTCGGCAAAAAATTATGCAACCATCTCCCTTTGCAACTTAAATATACAACTTCTTTCCTTAAGTTCCGTAGATTGACAAAAGCCTATCTATCTGAAAGACCATATTATTCAGTGGAAGAGTTTGTTAACGAATATCTAAGAAATTACTGTAAGTTTAGGTACAAGAAACAAAGTATTTTTATATATATTGGGGTATCACATGCAGCAGCTTAAACTTATTCGTAAACTAGTTTCCTAAGGTTTTATTATGCAATTTGCAATTTAGTGAAATTTTCAATGGATTGTATATTTTTTCCATAGCTAATTTGTTAAAGTGTTGCTATAACAACTGTTTTGAGTAGATAAAATATCACTTTAACCGCAAGGGTAGATAAAGTGACACTTTAACAGCAAGAGTAGATAAAATATTTTAACTTTTTTTTATTCAATAAAATTTACAAATTCAAACACATTAAGGATTAAAATCAACTGAAATTTTACAATTAACATTATTAGAAATATCTATTTTTGGAGCATCACAACTTGTACTCGTTTGCTTAAACACTTGATTCGAGGTACTGGATTGATTTTCTGGTCCGCCAAGTATACACTTGGATACAGCAATCTTATTGCTTATTGACTCTTCAATGTAAGATTCTGCAATAGATGACGATTTCCATCCACCTAAACGTTTAACTTTTACTAGTTCAGCTACAGAATTTGCGAACATAGTAGCTGAAGAACGACGGAAACAAAAATAGCAATAACCTTTATCAACAAATAGACGTCAGGAGCGTCTGTCAGAAATTTAATAATGTCATCTGACTCCAGGATTTTGGACTTTTTAGCTTTGTATCCTTCACTCAGGTTTTTTAGTAAGGTGGTTAACTTGCTGAATTTAGAAATGTCACAATTTTCATTCACCAACAACGTCACTTCAGCATCGAATAATACGACCATAATGACGATGGCATCGCTTTCTTCGACTTTCCAGAAAAATACCTGGTGGCTATTACCATTGTAAATTCGTATCTGTCTTCTGCCTTGTGCGTTTAACCCTTTTCACCTAATATTTGTCGCCTATCAGGACTCCTTTTTCCTTGGATTTCACCTTTTATAATCAGCTGCAACAACTCATACTTATCATTCCTGTGCCCCTGTGCCAGTATGTACCCCGAATATGTTGTCTTTCTCCTTTTAATGGTGGTTAAAAGTTCTTTGCCTCTTCCCATTCTGTGTAACACCATTTCGTTCGTAATATGATTGGTCCATGGTATTTTCAAAATTCTTCTAAAATGTCACTTCCCAAAAGCTTCCAGCTTTTTTGTTAAGTCAACATTAACAGTCCAGGCTTCGGCACCATAAAAAGGAATAGAGTGGATATAACATTTTACCATCCGATATCGGATTTGTAGATTGAGTCTTCAGTAATCCAGACTCCTAAGTATTTTATTTTATCCACTTGTTCAATATCTTCATTTTTTATCTGGATCCTTGCTATTACTTTACCCCTCTTACTGATATCCATGATTTTTGTCTTCTTTATGTTTATTGTTAAATCAAACTAATTCCCAGAATCACAAATTTTTTTTAGTAGCGTCTACGGCTATGTTTCACTTTCAGCTGGCTGTAATGGCTGTATCATTGGCATAACTAATGTTATTTTTACCATTTATCTTGATCCCTTCTGTACAGTTTTCAAGTGCTTGTGTAAATAAGTCATCGGAGTATATTAAATAGTAATGGTGAAAGTACACAGTCTTGTCTCACACCTCTATTTGCGCATCCGTGCTATTTCCATCTAATGTAACCACAGCCTGTTGGTTCCAATAGAGATTTCCCACTATATTAATATCATTTTTATCAAGTCCTTTTCACTCTAGACTTTCCATAAGAATGTTATGTTTAACTTTGTCGAAAGATTTCTCATAGTCTATAAATGCGACGAAAAGATCTTTTGGTTGGTCCCGACATTTTTGAGCAAAATTTGTAAAACTACAATAAGCTTCTACTGTTCCGAAGTCATTACGAAAGCCAAACTGTCTATTACCCATCTACGCTTCACACTTTATGAATATTCTTGCATGTATAACCTATGATCTAATCAAATTAAAAAATTTACGGGACTATCCCTTTTGAAAGCATCTCACAAAACTCAAAACAGAGTTGAATGGTCAGTCACAGTCAATCAAACCTTATGATTTCATCATATCCTTGCCTAGAATAACGGATTAGGGCGGATTTATTATTTTTAATCAAAACTTTGTTATCCCAATTTTGTATGTAATTGTTCACATTTCAAATAAACAATAGTTTTATTTTAATATAAAAAATAAAATAATCAAAAGTATTATTGTCAGTAGAATAATATAAATTAATTTTTTGATTTAGTAATAAAATAAATACATTTTTATTTGTGTTCTTGTTCGCCCAAACGTTTCTATTAAAAAATGTGTACGTCACTGTGCCGATCTGGCGACCCCACGGGGCTAGTTGCTATTGTTAAAACTTGATATGAAATATTAGCAAACAAGGATCCTTCCGTATTAATATTAATCTCGGCAATGTATAAAGTAATATTTTTGTTGGGCTAAAAGGCATTGTATGGAAAATAGAGGCCAAATGTAACGAATATTTGGGCAAACCAGACGGTATTCGTAGGTACATAACTAGAAAATCTTTATTTAAATCTAGCAGAAATATTTATTAATTTAGCAGTAAATTTCTAAAATAACAAATGCAATGTTTTCTCGCAGAGTTTTGTGTGCTAAATGTTTTTTGACTGTGGATTTATTTCAATAGGACATCAAATATCAATCATCGTTGTTACTGGATCAACAACTCTTTTTTTGGGCCTTCTTCTATTCTAGGATTCTTTTCCATTCTGATCTGTTTCGCGCTTTTTTTCTCCAATTTTTTATTTTTAAGGTTGTTATATCATTTTCTATTTGATTTATGTATCTCAGCTTCTGTCTTCCTCTTGCCCTTTATTTTACTAGAATTTTATTGCTTATTATGTTTGGTATTTCACCCTATTCAAGAGACAGTTAATGATGCAACTGATGCATAAAGCATGTAAAGCTTGATGTAAAAGCTAGAGCCAGCAGTAGAGGGATACTACAACAAATAAAATCCAATGGTTGTCAAAATTAGTAAATTACTTCAATCACCATTATAGATATTTGTTAAGCTATAGAAGAAGTTTTAAACTTAGTGCTTGCTTTGGAAGAATTAGGAATCGAATCATCCATATTTGATAATCATTCCAAAGTAAAAGACACTTTTGTAAGATTCAAATTGACATCAATGCATTTACAGTCAACGATTATAAAAGAAGTGAAACTTTGTATTTTATCCGCTTTTAGACTGAATGATTCAGAAGAATTAAAAAAATCATAATCATCATCATTTTCACATCCATTTTGGATATAGGCCTCCTCCAAACGTCTCCAGTTCTCTCTATCTCTAGCTGCTGCAATCCAGTTTGTTTCTATTCTCCTTAGGTCGTCGGTCCATCGGGTGGGTGGTCTGCCTCGACTTCGCTTGTCGGCTCTTGGTCTCCAATCCAATAATCTCTTCGTGCGTCTTCCATCTTCCATTCTAGCAACATGTCCAGCCCACCTCCACTTTTGTTTATTGATTCGCAGTATAATATCGTCTACGCCAGTTCGTCGGCATATCTCCTCATTTCTCACGCGATCTTTCAAGGTCAGGCCCAGCATTGATCTCTCCATTCGCCTTTGTGTTACCCTCAGTTTTTCGGCAGTAGCTTTCGTTAAAGTTAGGGTCTCTGCTCCGTAGGTCAAGACTGGTAAGATGCATTGGTTAAATGCCTTCCTTTTCAGGTGAATTGGGGTATTTGTTTTAAAAATGTCTCTCATCCTTCCATATGCCGCCCATCCCAACGTGATTCGTCTATTTAGCTCGCAGGTTTGGTTGTCTCTGGTTATTCTGATTTCATGACCTAAGTATGTGTATTTATCGATTAATTCTACCTTGTTGTTACTGATCTGTATCTCTTCGCTGGGAACCATATTGGTCATCATTTTGGTTTTCTCGAAATTTATCTCCAGCCCAGTTTCTTGTAGTATGTCATTCAGTTCTTGGAGCATGTCTTTGATCTCTCCCAGATTATCTGACAGAAGCACGATATCGTCCGCAAAACGTAGATGGTTTAATCTTTCTCCATCGATGGATATTCCTTTCTGTTGCCATGTTAGTCTTTTAAATGCATACTTAAGAACAGTAATGAACAGCTTTGGTGACATGGTATCACCTTGCCTGACTCCCCCTTTTATCTTTATTTTATTAGTTGCTGAATGTAGACTTATGGTTGTTGTGGCATTTTCATATATATTTTTAACTATATTACAATATCTGTGGTCGACCCTGCAATCTTGTAGTGCTCTTAAGATGGACGGTAATTCCACTGTATCAAACGCCTTTTTAAAGTCTACAAATATCAATGCCAAGAGATGGTTATATTCGTTAGTTTTTTCTATCAGGGTTTTTAGGCACTGCAGGTGATCGTTTGTACCGTAATTAGGGCGGAAACCGGCTTGTTCCCGAGGTTGGTAAAAATCCAGCTTTGTCTCTAATCTGTACGTTATTATTCGGGTGTATAATTTATAAAGATGGTTAAGGAGACTGATTGGTCTGTATCTTTCCAGGTCTGCTATATCTCCCTTCGTGTGTAAGAGTACAGTTATTGAATTATTCCACTTTGTTGGGATATTTTGATTCCATAGGCATAGATTAAAGAGCTTTTGAATTTTGGTTATCAGTACTGAGCCTCCTATCTTTATCGCTTCCGTGACGACACCGTCCTCCCCCGGAGCTTTGTTATTCTTCATCTTTTTTAGAGCCTTGTAAATTTCGTCCAAGGAGATTTCTGGGATATCTTCGGAACCCTGATTTTGAACCTTGCTCTGCTGATATTCAACTATATCTAGAGTCGATTGGTTGCTATATAATGTCTCATAGAATGATTCCACAATTTGTAACAAATGTTCTCTGTTTGATGTGATGTTGCCATTTCTATCCTTGAGTTTGACTATTTGTTTATTTCCATTTGTGAGTTTGCGTCTCATTATTTTCATACTCTTATTTTGCTCAATAGTTTTGATGATTTTCTCATCTTTGTATTTTCTTAGGTCTTATCTGATTTCTCTTGATACTTCCTTGTTCATTTTATTTATATCGTCGTTACTAGAGTTTTCGTCGCTTCTCAGTATTCTTCTTTGTTCCATTTTTTTCTGTGTTTCCAGACTAATTTTTTCTTCCTTCACGCTTTTTGGGCAGCATTTCTTTTGAGCTTCTGTTATTGCTTCTACTATTATGTCATTTAGGATGTTAATATCATTTGTTGATGATTTTTCTTGAAGGAATTTGCCAATATGATCTTCAAAATTTTGTTCGTTGTTTGGATGTGTCCATATGTTTATTTACTTCTTTTTTATCATATTGTGTCGTTCATAGTTGGTATTTAACACAATGGTGGCTCTCACCATACGATGGTCGCTTGATTTCGCAAATTTATTTAGCACTGTCACATCTGTAAATATGTATCTTTTATCAGTAATAAAGTAATCAATCTCGTTTGTCGTCGTCCCATCTGGGCTTTTCCACGTCCATCTGCGCTGAGGTTTCTTCTAGTAGTAACTGTTCATTAGGAATAGGTTTTTCTCTAGTAAGAAGTTTAAAAGAGTGTCGCCACGGTCGTTCCGTCCCTGACTTCCAAAATTTCCAAGAGCAGTTTCTGCTGGATCCAGTTTTGTTCCTATTTTGGCGTTAAAGTCTCCACATATAACTGTGAAATGTGTACATTAATAATAAAAAAAAATCCAGTAGGCAAAATCACATCGTTAAAATATAGATTAGCTAGGAAATCAAGATTTAAAATACTCCTTAGAACATTTTGATTTGAATTCTTCAGAATTCGAAACTGGCCTAAGACTTTTAAAAACAAGAAAAAATAAAAAATTTCCACCATCAAAACGAAAGCTCTCGTCTGGCTCGATTGGATTCTTCTTCTTATGGTGCCTATCCGTTACGGATGTTGGACACTAACATGGCTATTCTGACTTTGTTGACTGCTACCCCGAAAAGTCCGGTAGTGGTTAAGTTAAACCATTTTCGCAGGATTTAATGTCTTAGCATAATAGAAAATCCATGTTTTTAGTGTTTAACCAACTAATGGTAAAATTTGCCACAATTCCTCTAAACAGTTGTACTAAGTAGTGAGAGAACTTTTTCTAAGCTGAGCATAATAAAATCGATATTTAGATCTACAATGCTACAAGTCTATTTGGAATCTCTAATAGTAGGTACCTTTTGTTAAACAAGAACTTACTCTAAATATAGATAAAGATATTGTAGTTGGTATTGTAATGTGTTGTTATAATAAATTTTTATTGTCAATCTGAATTTTTAAGGTATTTTTTATATATGT
Source organism: Diabrotica undecimpunctata (assembly GCF_040954645.1). Lineage (NCBI taxonomy): Eukaryota > Metazoa > Arthropoda > Insecta > Coleoptera > Chrysomelidae > Diabrotica > Diabrotica undecimpunctata. Next base: position 116,748,331 of record NC_092811.1, read on the forward strand.
GACTGTGGCCACCCATATTTTTCGTATTCGCAATAATTTAATACAAAAACAAACGTAACTCGTTTCAAAAATTTACTGTTCTATCAAATAATTTTGAATTTACCAAATTATTTCAAAAAATTGAAAACTTTTTTTCTAATATATTATTAGTATAACTCTAGTGTTTTATTAGTATAACTGTAAAAACAAAGATATGTACTAATAAAACAAAATAATGCTGAGATTGTTTGAATTTTTATACAATTCATATGAAGTATACCAATATGTAAGTTATGCAACGCATTAAACAAGTTAATTACGAAAGAAAACCCGTAGGAAAATACTAACTCGAAATTTAGTGGATGTTATATGTGGGATCTAGACATAATAGACACAATTGAAGCCAAAGGATTAACTAGTATGAACACCTAAAGAGACTGATTGAAAATAGATGGTCAAAAAAGATATAAAAATGGACTCCGCCATTGAAGAAAATTATGTATACCAAGACGATCCTGGAGAGAAGATGTCGAAGATGTAATGACGCCAGAGATTTAAAAGCTGAAGATTGTTTCAATAGAAATCGCTGAAGAAGAAAAAATAAGTACAATTATTCAAATAATGTATCAATCACAGCGGAAAATCTAAAATTGGATGGAAGTCTTTAGTTTTAAATAACTAATGAAATATTAATTATATGGAATTAACCAAATTGAATGAATAATATCTTAATGGTAGGTATATACACTTTTAAGTAATGTGGTATGAACTTTGTTAACTATTTCTTAACAACGTGATTAATTGTATATTAAGTGATAAAATAAAAATTAACTATCAATTACAAGCGGAAGAAAAACTTTAATTTCCTAGCGATAAATGTAGTATTATAAATACATGAACCAAACAGAGCTGTTTAGATTTTACGTCAATCACACGTGCATAGCAGACCAAATAATGATGTTAAAATTTGTTCTAATCCTTACAATAGTGACTGTAGCACTAGCTAAGGATAGTTTTCTATCGAACGATGAAGAATTTGAAAAGTTCAAGGTAAACTTTATAGATAACTGATTTTTCTTTTAAGAGAAATTAAAATTAATCGTAGTAAAAATTCACTAATTTCAAGAGCTTTCTAAATTTATTAGTAGATCATCATCATCATCATCATCAGTAGCTCAACAAACCTTTCTGGGTCCTGGCTTGTTCTAGGATTTTCCGTTATTCCGCTCTGTTCCTTGCTTTGTTTTTCCAGTTGGTAATCTTAAGTGTTTTCAGATCTTGTTCCACTTGTTCCATGTATCTAAGTTTGGGTCTTCTCTTTGACCTTCTCCCTACTGGTGTTTGCCTCATTATATGTTTTGGTGTTTCAGTCTCCAACATCCGTTCAACATTGCCCATCCAGCGCAGACGTCCGATCTTTATGGATGTTATGACCTCAGGCTCATTGTATCCTGTGTTTAGTTCAAAATTATATCTTCTGCGCCATATGTCATTTTTTTTCACCCCCTTAGGTATGTATGTAAGGATTTTTCCATGTGTCCATGTCTCTGATCCATATACAAGGACCGGTTTTATCAAGGTCTTGTATATTTTGCATTTGGTTTTTCTTGTGATGTTGTTAGATCTTAGATATTTAATTAGTCCATTATATGTTTTATTAGCGATATGTATTCTTCTCTTAACTTCTTCACTGACATTGTTATCTGCGGTCACTAGTGAACCTAGATCTGTAAAAAATTTTCACGCTTTCGATGTTATAGTCTCCTATTGTCAGATTGTGTAGGTTTCTTTGGCATGTCGATTTGCTGGCCTTCGTGTATTTGGTTTTTATTTCGTTAATGTTTAGGCCACTGTTTTGTGCCGGTCTTTCTATCGCATTAAATGCTTCTATCATCTCTCTTTCGCTTCTAGCTATGATATCAACATCGTCTGCAAATGACAATATTTGTACACTTTTTGTTATTATTGTTCCTCTGGTGTTGACTTTTGACTCTCTAATTATTTTCTCTAATGTAATGTTGAATAGAATACAGGATAGGGCATCCCTGTTTTTTTGCTTTGTACTTTAAGTGTTTCTTTTACTATATCAATGAGTTGAGTTGGAATATTAAACTCTTTCACTGCATGGATCAGAAATTCTCGATGGATGCTATCATAAGCACTCTCAAAATTAATGAAAAGATGATGTTTGTCTATATTAAATTCACTAGTCTATTCCAAGATTTGCCTCAAAGCGAAGATCTGATCTATTGTAGACTTCTGCCCGCAGAAACCACATGGATATCCCCCAACTATTTGTTCCGTATATGGTCTCAATCGGTCATATACAATATTTGACAGTATTTTTTATGCCACAGTTAGTAGCGTTATTGCCCAGTAGTTTTTACATTGAAGCTGATCTTCCTTTTTATTATTAGTAGATCAGTAAATCATTTAGTAAAACAATATTTACAGTTGATACAAAACTTGTATCAATTGGGGTGGCTTCTTGTCCAATCGTGCTCCTTGCCTACTAAATCGGCTTACTATTATCCTGCATTCATCCTGTTTGTTGCTCTTTCTTTCCAACCATCAACTCCCTCTTTTCTGAAATCTTCCTATACGCCATCAAACAATTTTTGTCTACGTTGTCCTTTCCTTCTTTCCTTGATTGGGCCCCGTTTTAGAATTATCTTTGGTATCCTCTTCCTTTTCATTCTCATCACGTGTCCCATTTATCTCACTCCCTGTGCTTTAATGAGGCTTGGTTCGTTTTACAGTTCCTCTATACAGCGCTCCACGTTAAGAAAATAACATTGCGGAGATAGGGCCATGTATTTCTTATGGACGATAGAAGCGCAGCGATGCCACGAGGAACGCAAGCACGATTCAGGGTTGTATAATTTGTATTTTCGTTTTCACAGACATGAATTAAATTAACGTAATTGACCAAAAGTGCCCATTCGAAACAAGAGATGAAAAGTAGGGAAAATGATTTTAATTAAATAAATAGTATTTACAAAAGATAATTTTATTTTATCTTATTTTAATTATAGTAACGACAGTTTATTTGTTTTTCGGTAAGAATATCATATACCATGAATCATAGAAATCAGTAGAAAATATTGCTTAGTTAAATCATGTACTTTGCCGGCTATTAAAGATTTAAAAGCAAATAAACGGACCGCTTGGAATGCATATATCTTTATAATTACTAATTGCAACTTAAAATAATACGGTGTGGGTATGTCAGCGATTTTATATCGTTCTCTGAGACTACATAATGATAATAAGGCTTTGTGGTTCTTCAGTTGTTATTCTGACTTTACAGTTAAATGTTAATTGAAAATCGAAATTCGAAAAATATATCGACAATCTAATAAACCGCATTCCTGAGAGTTTTCGCAACACTGATCTCCATAAGCCTAATGTTATTTTCTTAACGTGAAACGCTCTATAGCTCCCTGTTTGCTCGTCGTACCCAACCTTCCGCCATGTTTTTGGCTCTATATATAGCTCTGAACATTCTCCTTTCACATCTTTGCGAAATTACTTTGTGGGAACTACATTTTTTAGGTAAATGGTCAATCGGCAAAAATGTTAAAACATGCTAACAGATTTTGCAATCTTAGTGCTTAACTTATCTTTGTTAAACAATATATATGTAATTACTATTTGTGTGCCTTATTTAAATATTTATTTTGAAATGTTAAATACTTTGCAGTGAAACAATAAAGTTTTCCAAGTAGTATCTTTTAAAATGAGTCTCTTAATCGTATTGTAATGACATCATACTTGTCTATTGTTTGGTAAATATTATATTTTAATCAAATCATTATTTTTGTTTTCCTTCTATGCTGAGCTTTTTATCAAGAATAGTTTTTTTGTAAAATGTAAGATATACTTACTTTTTCTTTATTTGTATAAAAGTTTTGGGATACACTGTATATCATACCCCATCCCAAATTATTCCCTGAGCCTTTTAGTAGTTAAATTATTATGTCAATTATTTAAAACTCATTTTTTTATATATCATACTAAAAATACCCAATATTACTGTGATCATCCACATATTGACAACATTGTAAAATTTTTAATGTCTAGCGAGTATTTTTTCAAGCATTATAATGTAATGCATGATACAATGAAAAGATGTATCTTTGAAAAGATGTTCTTTCATTGTATCATGATGTAATGTTCGTGTAAATTCCATCCTTTTCTGGCCGAATCCTTTCTCTCTCTATGCACTGGAAGCTCCGCCTTTGCATGAGATTCCTGTTCTACAGTACACCTATGTCACAATATCACATTTATTCCCACGCTATAGTTGCCTTGTTTTATTATCTATTATCTTTATATGAGTATTTTTTTAGATGAAACTAAGTTAATTATTTATAATTTTTTTAGGGAGATTATCAAAAAGTTTACGAAACCAAAGAAGAAGAAGCATACCGTAAATCTCTTTTTATAAAAACATTAGATTTGATAAAAGAACACAACGCTAAACACGATAAAGGACTGGTCCCTTATTATTTGGGCATCAACCAATTTGCAGACCGTACACCAGAAGAAGTCGTCGGTAGGTCAAAGGGGAAACAAGTTTTGAACTTTGATAATATTTTAGTTTAATAAAATTAATTTGTCATATTATTGTTTTATTTATGTATCAATAAATCAAATGTTGTCCCTAGTGGAACATGAAGAAAATCCTATCTCAAGCCCTTAACCCATGAAGGACAAAGTTTTCGAAAATCTTTATTTTACATAAATAATACAAATAACTTATGAATGGACAAAACTTACTTAGAAAAAGACAAAAATAATTATTAAATATATTAAAACCTAAAAATATTGCCTGTTGCCAAATGGCAACGCTAGGTTCCTATGGCTACATTAACCGAATGAAATAAAAGTAAAAAATATTCTATGAAATTGAGAGATAATCGGCAAAAACTTTCTATAGCTGTGTATGAAATTTAACATTACACTTTGTGCACAAACCTACTTCATATTTGTCGCATCTTGTTCTCATGATCGACCTGCATTCTTCACCTGCACGCCTAATTTTCTTTTTATTTGGTACTGGTTCCAGTAAATGCCCAACTTCATCGTATCTAATATCATCAGATACTCTATGAAAGGAACGACTTGAGAGTGAACTAGACGGTCGGCCACCTTGTTTTGCAGGCACTCCGTATTTGGTCAGATAGGCTTGCACAATTTCACGCCTAAACTCTAACTGTGTCAACTTGTTGCCGGATTTTTTATGTAGCACCCACGCATTTTGTATAGTCGCATCTAGCATCCAGGTAATCAAGCTCCAGTACCATTTTTTTGCCCTCATTCCTATTCTAAAGCGGTTTATATTTTCGTCCATTAGGTCGGTGCCCCCCATTGCATTATTATATTTACCAATCAGGCATGGACTTTGAACCTGGATGATTTTCTTTTCAGCTTGTGAATATCTTTTCACGAGCGATTGTGTTTCCACCCCATAACATGTTGACGCTACACTTACGACGCTGTTATCCAACCATCTTACAACTATAATACCAGTTTCTCTCTCGAGAATCGACTCTACATCACCCCTTTTGCGTTTCTGCATATTAGCTTTCGATTCTATAGGGCAGTTTTTGGGAATGCGATTTGCCCGTATTGTTCCGGTAAGGCTATAGCCACGATCCTTTATATGTTTCAAAAGATGGAGGCTCGTAAATAAATTGTCGCAGAAAAATTTGTAGGGTAATCTTGATTTATCATTGGGCAGTTCATCGAGCATTGTGACGAACGGAGCCGCACATGCTCCAAAAACTTTATAATAATGATTTTTTGCTTTGGGGTCGGTTCCTTGGTACATGTTGAAGCTTACAAGATACCCACTTTTAGTGTTGAGGCACCAAACTTTGTATCCGAAACGAATCGGCTTTCTTTTTATGAACTGTTTACATGAGTGGTGTCCAAAGTATTTCACCATAGATTCGTCGTAATTTAATTCGCCTTCAGGGACGTAATATTCTTTATATTTTTTCTGTAAATAGTCAGCTAAGGGTCTGATCTTGTAATATTTGTCCCTTTCATCGATGGCTTCATTATTTGCAAGGTGGAAAAAACGCCAAATTGTAAGGAACCGATCTCTTCGCATAGCGTTCATGACCATTGCATTACCCATATCGCCTTTCGTATCACAGTAAAAATTTTTTCCCGGGAGCCAATTATACCCCGATAGAATCAAAATGGCAAAGAAACACCTCATTTCTCCTGCGGAAATTTTGGGTTCGGGAAAGTTCTTCTGTAGTGCATAACTCGTGCATTGGTTGAGAATGTAACTAATTATATCCTCGTCGAAAAATAATTCGAACATCTCGACAGGTGTCAACGTATTGAATGGTTCGTAGCTATATTCTGGGAAACTAGCGGCATTGTCGACCAAATCACCCGTTATCCAATTTAGGGACTCGTATTCAATTTTCTTCACTTGAGAGGTAGTTTGTGGGATGAAACTTCCGCTGCTTTCCTGGGAAATATCCATCGCTTGAACTGCATCCTCTTCGATGTCGTCATCCTCCTTGTCTGCTTCTTCGCCATACATTTGCACCTCAACATTTGCTTCCAGCTGTTTTCTAGACAGATTGTCGATGAATCCTCCCCCATCCTCCTCGCCAGAATCTTCATCAGTGAGGTCTCCAATATTTGGGGGCTCAACATAAATATTTCTAACGTTGACGTCATCTTCGTAAACCATGTTCAAAGCTTCTTGTAGAGAGAAACCCCTCCTGAAAAAACAAGATGCCTGTAGATACTAGCGTTGCCATAATATGGCAACGCGATGAATAAAAACAAAATATTGTAAAAGAGTAACATTCCATATACGTGTAACAAAGTAACATTCCATATACGTGTTTGGCACCTCGCCGCCTATTGGTTGGAACATGGCCGCGTGCCGCAAAGGACCAATAGAAAAGTCTTAGGTGCTAAATACATATACGGAATGTTTAGATGCTACCGGTATTAGTCGTCCATGTTACTTTATGAATGATTATTAGTCCTCAGTCCAGTTACTGAGGCTTAAAATATGGTAATACCTCCGAATTTTTTATAACTACATCGATTTCTATGAAAATTTCAAATTAAGCTTATCTTACCCTCCACTTCAAAAGTTATATACGCTCTAGGTGCGCTTTTTGTTTTTAAGGGGTGAAAATTACCCCTTATTGAAGAAACTGGGAAAAACACGGATTTAATTATTTTATGCACTTAAATCTTGTTTATTAGCATAAGGTAAATATTGTAATGGGTTCTCTAATATTAAAATTAATTATTCACAATTTTCAACAATTAAAACCCTTTAAAAACCCTTAAAAGCTAATACTTTTTATAAAAATAATATGAAAAAAAAAGTCGTAGCAGCTTGAGACATTTCAATTATGTATTTAAATACAAATAAAAATTAATACCCTAGCTATACAATAATATTTTATTTATTGAAAATTTTCAACCCTTACAACCACCCTTATGACAAAAATGAATTAAAAAATATTTTTATCGTTTTGAAACATTTCTTGAGTGCATTTTATTTAACGAAAATTAATTTTTTGCACATAAACCAACTTTTTATTATAATTTCAACATTTCAACGCTCACAACCAAACCCCTTTTTTAAAAAATTAATTTAATATATTTTTATTGGTCTGAAACATTTTCTTGAGTGCATTTTATTAAATAAAAATTAATTTCTTGCTTATAAAATAACATTTTATTATAATTTCAACTTTATTTCAATTTATTTTATTAAATTTTTATATTAAATGTCTATTAGTTCCATCGAAATGCTCCAATGCTCCAAATTATAAAATTTTTCCATGGTCCAAAATTTATTCTAAAAAGTACTATTGGTTTTTTTACAATACCTCGGTTAATTTTGATGCTACAACATGCATAAAAAAACGATTTTACAGGTAATTTAACGGGCTATAAATATAGGAATGTTAAAACATTCTAAAGTCCTTCATGTTTAAAGAGTGAAGGGTCAAAGGGTCGGAGACCAGTGGTTTATGCGTTATAAAGCAAACTTCAACCAACTATATCTCCGTTATTTTTTAAGCTATAAAAAAGTTAAAAAATGAAAATTTTTTTTGAAAAAAAACCTATTTTTTTGTATTGTGTCATCTTTTACGTATCTTTCATAGTTTTGAAGTTATTATAAAAAAAAGATTTTTTTTTAATATTTACAAAAAAAAATGTAATCATACTTTTTTCAAAAACTTTGTATTCTAAAGTGGCTAAACTTTTGGATCATACAAAAAACACTAAAATAAAGTGAATTCTATAAGGAAAACAATTTATTTCAATCCTAGTGAACATGACGTTAGTTTTATTGCGTTTTTTTTACAAAGATTTGAGAAACCCATCGTTTTTTTGATCGTATCTCACGTACAGTTGGTGCAACGGACTTTTACCACCACTCATTTTAAAGGTCTTTTCAAGCTCTTTTAAAAATATGACATGAGTTTTTGTCGAAAAATGTACCCGTTTTCCGTTATTTAACGTTAAATACTCGTATTGAAAGACAAAAACAAAAACAAACCCTCTTTCATAATAATAACTCAGTTAATATTGAACTGAAAATATTCATTAAAAGCTAATCTTTTTGTTTTTTATGAGCTTTAATTTTAGTCGTTACACTTTTTTTGATAAAACTCTTAGTTTCAGAGCTATTCTTAAAAACCTTTGAAAAACATGTTTTTTTTGTTTAACGAAAAATGACACTTTTCAACAGCGAATAACTCAAAAAATCTAGCGAAAAAAATGTTTACTACATTTTTTGTTTGAAATTTGTTCTTCTATCGAATAGCGTGGTTATTTTGAGTGAAAAAATTTCCACCCTCGAAAAGGGGTGGCAAACACCCCCAGGGTGGAAGCGCACATCGGCACTATATAACTTTTGTTCCTTGAGTAATTAGTAGACTTCGGCAAATATGCATATTGCATATTTTGCATATTGTGCATATTTTATGCAAATATTTCATATTTTGGCATATTTGTATAAAAGTTTGCATAAAGTGCATAAAAGTTCAGATTTTTATACTGTATTTGAAAATTTTTAAACATACCATTTTATTTCAATTCTTGTATAAAATTTTGTAGTCATTTTAATCAAGAAATGATCTAAGTACGTAATCTCTACAGGTACAAAACATTTACAATTTCAAAGAAGATCAATTTAAGTAGCCCTCAACATTCTTAGAAAGTCTCGGTCACTGAGGCATTCAGTTATTGGATAATCGCTAAGGGTTCGCTCATTTGCATTTTATGATCTAATCCCCAAATCTATCTACAATTTATTGTATCTTAACAGCAGGTAAACGGCTAATAGTTTTGTTCCTAATTTAGGGATTTTCCAAAATCTCCCAGTTTATTGAATTAGGTACCTAAACATTTCTAATTTGATGCTCAGATTTATAAATCATTTTTGTTTTGATATTCAAAGCGTAAACACTCGTTGTGCGTAACAAAAAGGAAGATTGTGATTTTATAATGCCTAAAACAACTAGTGCTTCAACTTGGATTAAACCTTATAAAGAGCTGTCTATGGATATGGGAAAAATCTACTGTTCAGTCTGTGGCAAAATTGTAAGTATCTAATATTTTCTATTAAATGTCTAATATTTCATACATACAGGGTGTTTCCAAATGACACTTACAACGTTTGACTGTAGATACTTCTCGAAAAATTGAACAAAACGATATAGTTAATGAGGGGTCAAACTTATTTACTTTTCGAGATACAGGGTGTTAAAATTAAAAAAAATTAAATTCTTTTAGTTAATAACAACAATAACTTTAAAACCAATAAACGTATTTACTTGAAATTTAGTACTCGTAGGTTGTTTTTAAATGAAAAATAGCTTTCTTTAGTGAGAAAAAATTGTCCATGGTACAATACAATGGTGTGTATTTAGAAAAATTTTTCACCTTTACTTTTTTTTATGAAGTCAGCTATTCTAAAACACAATTATTTTTATTGTAATTGAATTAACAAAAAAAAAACTTTTGTTGAATTTTAAAATAAGTTATATGATGTACTAATGGTTAGTAACAAAAACTAATTTGTGGATTAATACTGCATTTAAAACACTTAGCGAGTGTTTTTTTTTTTCCAAACCAGTTATTTGATTAACCAAAAACACCTTGTATATTTTTATATTTTAAAGGTTGGGTTAAAAATAAAGGTTTTTATTTTTATTTATAGATAGCATGTGAGAAGAAATTTCAGATAGACCAACATGTGAGAACTGCTTCACACATTGCAAAAAACAGAAAAATAGGAGGAAAACATCAAACTTCAATGGCTAAATGTTTCCAATCTACTTCAAAAAAATTAGATGAGCAAGAAACTTTTAATGAAGACTTGTGTCGCACATTAGTGTCTGCAAACATACCGCTTTCAAAATTAGCAAATGTAAATTTTAGTTCGTTTCTAAAAAAATATTGCAAACTTAATGTTCCAAGTGATCGGTCTCTAAGAAGAAATAATGTGAACGGGCTATACTCGTCGGTGTTAATTAATATTAAGGAAGAAATTGCAGATAATTATTTTTACATATCTGTAGACGAAACCACTGATTCCTCAGGAAAGTATATTACTCATTTATTGATTGGTGTTCTTAAAGAAGATACCTTACCAAAATCTCATCTTATTTTATGCCAGCAACTTGAGAAAACAAATGCTTTAACAATTTCGCGTTTTATACAAGAAACATTAGCAACTTTTTTTCTTCCGACAACTATTCCTTCTAATAAATTACTGCTTATTTTATCGGATGCTGCTCCTTATATGGTGAAAGCAGGACAAAATTTAAAAATATTTTTCCCAGATTTAATACATGTTACTTGTGTAGCGCATGGATTAAACAGAGTTGCAGGGGAAATACGAAAAAAGTTTCCTCTTGTAAATACCATGATATCCAGTGTCAAAAAAGTATTTCTTAAATCTCCTATAAGAATTCAACTTTATAAAGAAATGCTACCTAACATTCCTCTTCCACCACAACCTATTTTAACGCGATGGGGAACATGGTTAGAAGCAGCTAATTTTTATGCAGATCATTTTGTTAAAATAAAGAACATAATTGATACGTTAACAGATGAAAGTTCCCAATCTCTTTTGGATTCTAAACAAACTTTTCAGAGTAACTTGCTTCAACAAGAACTTTCATTTCTAAAATCAAATTTTGGTTTTGTTCAAAAAACAATTACTCAGTTAGAATCACCAAAACTGTCATTGTTCGAAAATACAGCATTAATAAAAGAATTTGCGTCATGTTGTCGGAACGTTAGAGGTAATATTGGAAAAGATATTTTAAAAAAATTTGAAGCTACTATGGAAAAAAATAAAGGTTACCATATTCTTTCTGAAGTAGTCAGTGTTCTAGCTCGAAATATTTCGGAAACAATTAATTTAGAACCAAATGTTTTGGTTAGTTTGAAAAATGCTCCCGTTACATCAGTTGATGTTGAACGAAGTTTTTCCATATATAAATATATGTACTCAGACAGAAGCCACAAGTTTTTGTTAGAAAATTTTGAACACCACTTGGTCATTTATTGTTACCATAATTCTAAATAAGTTTATTCATACTTAAAAATGATGTAGTTACTTAAAATAAATGTAAATCTTAATGAATAGTAGGAAATATTTAGTTATGTACACTTTTTTTTTAAATAAAATTGTTACTATTTTACGATTTTTTTATTTATTTGTATGCATATTTTGTAAAATATTTGCATATTTTCGGGTAAACACGTGCATATTTATGCGCATATTTTCCACATTTTTATTTGCATATTTGCCGAAGTCTAGTAATTAGTAACCAACACACAAAATTTCAAATGAATCGATTTAGTTATAAAGAATTCGGAGGTAAAAACCCTCAGTAACTGATCTTGTTTTAGTTATTTTTATTTTATTCTCTGTAACAAATTTGCTTTTAACGATCAGCTTTTTCCCATTTTCATTTGATTCTTTATATAAACCAAGTCCCCTGTCTGACGGGATCCCAGAACCAAAAAAAGTAAGTTGCAGAGAGAAATCGTGTCAGACTCGGCCTATTATTATCAGCCTGCATTTTTGTCATCCTTGATAAAAGTTTCAAGAAAACTACAATTGTTTGCCGAATAGTCACTTTACTTAATACTTATCAAGGTTTCAGTCATAATTTATTTTTATACAACAACTTTGTCATCAATCGGTAAGAGACCAGGCTGGTTCCGTTGTTCTTCTGTCCAGTCAGTAAATTCGTTTAATCCCTCTCTCCATGTTACTTCTCCAGCCTCGTACCTTTTGTTGTGCGCTTTAATTTTGTAGAATCTTTCTTTAAATAAAGCAAACCTCATGGCATCTTCTGCTTCATCGTACGACTTATTATACTTTTCCTATAAAATAAAAAAAAAGTTATTTATTATAGGAATGTATGCATTATAAGCACACTTAATACAGATACAAAACGAATAAATTAAAATTATATTGATATTAATTGACTTTAGTTCTGGACTAAAACAAATGGATAAGTGCAAAATGATTTTTAAAAGTTTTTTAAATATTACGTGTCTATGTAATGTCTTCTAGAGCTCTAGGGAGATTGGAAAATAAAAAGTAAACTTGTAATTTTTGCTCGAACTATTCAAGACGACTTCACTGTAGCAGAGGAGATTGAAACCTAAATAAAGTTTAGGGGGTGGTATATGGAGAAGGAGATGATAAATTAGAGAAGAACTAGCAAAGAAGTTATAATAAAAAGAATGGCTTAGCTCAAAAGAACACAGAGACACAAAACCTCAAGCACGAATTCGGGCTAGCCTCACTACACTAGAATTTGGCTTTGAGATAAGGGGAAAAGAGATCTTTTTATCCAAAAGAATACAATATAATAATGCACCGGAAAATCTGGAACTATAAAAGGGGTAAGATAAGAGAATATACGGAGATGCCTAGGAAAATACTGAAATGGGCGCCAGCTAATTTCTGAAGGAAATTAACGAAAAAAATAAATGAAGTTATGAACAACAAGGAATAAAGTACTATTGATTTAATACCCTGTAGTAATGTTTAAAAACCGAAAAGACACTATTGACCTTGTTCTTCTATATTATAACTGTAAGCAGGAACTGAAATAAAAGCAAAACTACTTGTAACAAATATATTTATAATATTAACAACTAACAAAACTCACCTATATCTATATATAGAAAATATAATTACAGTAGTGGGGCTACGGTATGCGAGGACCAAAAAGCCACGACAAAATGAAGGACCCCCACTACTGGGCCAAACAAAAAGGTGTATTAGTAAATATATAATCTAAGTCCATGGGAGAAGCGAAATCTTAACACTAAGGTTAGTTACGAAAGTTAAATCCTAGATAGGTAAGGTAGGGAATATAAATACTAAAAAAAAACCGTGACGGTTATACAAAAGAAACTACCTTACCTAACAAATATACGAATCATGAACCCCTTCCCTATCAATGAATCTAGTTTAATTAATTAATAACTATTTACCTAACTTTTTATAGCTGATACAAAAACTGTAATAAGTACTAACCTTGGTATATGCATATACAAAGTTGTAAATTACAAGAAAAACCTTAACCCTGAGAAACTTGTTGTTAATGTCTGTCACAACACTACAGCTGTCCTGGTTAGGTCCCCTTAAGACTCTGACGGTCCTTGAGGCTCCGAAAAAAAAAACGAATGAAGAAGAACGCTGTGGTTCTGGAGACAATCGGTTCCTGGTTACCAATGGGTTGAAGTAGGTGTTTGGTTAAATTACTTCTAATATTAAACGTTATCCTAATCGGGTGAAATCTGGGTTTTAAATAATTATTTCAGTAGATTTGGAAGCCGGGTTTTAAATATTCATTTCTGCAGATTTGGACGCCGGTTTTTCAATCAAGATTTTTTATCATTTGTTCCAATTTCTCCCTTGATTTTCGGGGAAAACATTAAATCCAATCCCAGATTTTCTACCCGATTTTAAGACAAAAAAATGCCGGTTAAGGCTTGGAGAAATACACCTCTCTGCGTGAGTTGTTGGCCAAAACTGCCTTTAGCCGAGCACCTCTTGATCACTTTAGTTTGCACATCGTCTCGTCTATTGCCCATAAACGTTTCATAAACGGGATTCTGAGGGGTTTTAGGATTTTAATAATAAATTATATTAATTAATTATATGTTAGCAGTTGTGACTGCTACAAGATGCTGACTTTAATTCCATTACATGGAACAACTATCGGAACTGACATTTTGTATTCGGCAAATACACAAAATATACAAAAACCTGTATCTAACTATGGAGGATCCGATAAATGTTCCTGCATTGTAACCGATGGAGCCAAAGAAATTGTAGGAAGTAAAACTATATTTGCTGTACTATTAAAACAAAATATTATCAACTGTCCTGTTATACACTCAGGATCACATCACCAATTTAGCAGCAGAATTAAACGTGGACATAAGTAGCACGAGATATAAACATAAAGACATACACAAAATAACATGGATGAGACCAGAAAGTCTGGAGGGGAATCAAATAGACCATGTACTGATTAAAAAGATACAAACAATCGATAAATGACAGCATCAAACAACGAGGAATGAAAGACGAAAAGCACAGAGAAAATGGGACGTAGATAAATTGAAAGAGAAAGAAGTAAGAAGAAGATTTGTACGAGAAGTAAATACAGAGATGCAGTTCAAAGAACAACAAATGGAGAAACAGTGTAAAAAAATCAAATAAGGAATAAACAATGATGAACAGAAGAAATAATAGGTTTAACGATGAGTGCAAATTGGCAGTGGAAGAAAAGAATAAAAGAAGAATATAGCTAATATACCTATAGAAGCAGAAAAATGGCAGAAATATTTCAAAGAAATATATCAAGAAACTTATAAACTTAAATATCAAGAAAATATTTATGAACTAATACAAAATATATGGAGCAAAGAAATAATGCCCGAAGAATGGAAGAAGGGAATTCTAGTGACAATCCCAAAACAAGGAGACCATAGAATATGCAAAAACTACCGAGCAAATAATTTACTGAATGTATCATATAAAGTGATGACTGGTATAATTAGAGACAGACTAACAATATACAACACATACATTGGTGGAAGCCAAAGTTCAGAAAGCTGGAAACTGTTAAAAAATTTAAGAAACAACAGAAAAATAGATATTATCCAATCCATATCACCGCAAACTTGGGAAGAATACTTTAAAGATTTACTAACAGAGACAAGAGAGCCCTTCAAACAGATAGAGAACTATGGTTTACAAGGCGTCAGGCTACTAGGATCACCAATCAGAATAAATGAGAGAGAAGTAGAAACCGTATGCAGACATCTAAAGAATGGCAAATCACCTGGCCCAGGAAATGTAGCTCCGGAACGTATTAAACATGGACCCAAAATACTAATTCAACGACTACGACAACTTTTCCAGCAATGCATAAACAAACATAAAATATCTGAGGAATGGAAAGAATCGCATATGAGCACCATCCATAAAAAGGGAGATAAATCGAAACCTGAAAACTATAGATTAATTGCAGTTACTAGTAGTATAAGCAGAATATATGGGAAAATAATAAAAAAATCGGATAGAAGAAGAATACCAAGATATGGAAGCCGAAGAACAGGCTGGTTTTCGTGCAGGTCGATCTACAATAGACCATGTCTTCTCTATTACTCAGATAATTGAAAAGAAAGTTGCTCGTGGCCAAGAAGTCCACCTGACGTTCGTAGACCTTAGGAAAGCATATGATAGTATCCCGCTTGATAAATTATGGGAGGCACTGGGGAAAACAAATATAAATATAGAATTGATTGAAGCAGTAAAAACGTTGTACTACCAACAATCAACAAGAATTAAAACAGGAAATCTGATAACACCGGGATTCAAAGTGACTAAAGGACTAAGACAAGGATGCTGTATATCCCCAACATTATTCAAAATATACCTCGAAGCAGCACTAAACAAATGGAAGAAAAAATGTACGAATATGGGCATACCACTAATAGACTTAACTTTGTACACTCTGTGCTTTGCGGATGACCAGGTCATCGTCGCACAGGACTCTGAAGACCTTAGTTACATGATGCGAAAACTATTAGAAGAGTTAACAGAGTGGAGTTTGGAGGTGAATATGGAAAAAACTGAGTACATGAGTATCGGAGGAGATCAACATAACCTTCTGGTAGAAGAAAATCAAGAGATCAAACTATGTGATGACTACAAATACCTACGAGTAAAGATCACTCACGACGGAAAATTAGATGCAGCCATTAAGGAACGAAATACACAGGGAAGGAAAGGCATAGCCTTACTGTGGGATAAAAAATCTCTAAAGTAAATAGAAGAATATACGACACCATAATAAAAAGTATCACAACATATGATGCGAAGTGTGGCCCCTAAAAGACAAAACAGAGAAAATGCTTAGAGCAACAGAAATGGACTTCTAGTGCCGCTCGGCGGGAATCTCCAGACGCGACAGAATAATAAACGAGAGAGTCCGAGAAATCATGGGCGTTACACATAATATTGTTGAGGGCATCAAAATGACACAACTCAGATGGTACAAACACCTAAGGAGAATGCCGAAGAATAGAATACCAAGACAAATTCTTGAATGGCAACCAAGAGGTATGCGGAGATCAGGAAGGCCTAGAAGAAGTTGGAGAGAAGGAGTTGATAAAGAAATCAGAGAAAGAGAACTGGAGGACGATCTATGGAACGATAGAATGAGATGGAGATTGGAAATCGGAAGACGTCGAAGAACGTTGTAAACCAACATTATATATATATATATATATATATATATATATATATATATATATATATATATATATATATATATATATATATATATATATATATGTATATATATATATATATATATATATGTATATATATATATATATATATACATTGTTGTGGTATTAAAAATTGAAGGGTAAAAATATAAAATGTACGATGAAATCAATATTTCAGAGATTATAGAAAATAAAAAAAAATACTCCGAGCTGCCTGGAATTAACCAAAGGTAATCTTAGTCATAAATAATCTTTTGTATAAATATAACAAGTGAAATAGTGCGGGTACAATGACGAGAAGTTAACGATGGTTTTTCCACATTAGCCATAAAGTGTTCCGTAAGCCGGATTTGCGCCATGAAAAGGACAATAGAAATAGTTAATAAATAAATGATTGTTCGGAATATGTAAATACCCAGTAGAAATTAAGTGTCCTTGTAGAAATAATATGAATTAGGAAAGTTTGTAGGTATTTCTGATTTTATGTGAGAGTGGTATGCAAATTTCTGATTGGCCGAGAATTTGGAAAGTGGTGATGGTTGTGTATAATGAGAGGTTAGTGAATGGATAGAGGAGATGAGAGAGTCAGTTAGTTCCAGTTTCTTAAAGTGAATGGTTGGTTTTCGAGGTGGCATCCAAGGGTAGTAAGTGATAAAGAATAAGTTGTGAGTTGGTGAAGTAATTGTGTCCGACTGTAGCTGATCTGGTACAAATTTGTAAGTAAACTTTTCCTACTTGTATTCTACGTATCGCTGTTTATTTCGGAACGAGAGATTAAGTTTGGCGAGAGGAAAAGAGGCTGGCATCATTGGAAAGGTACGTGCATTCGAAGGAGAGCATTGAAGACACTAAATTGCATTATCTTGTTTAATATTGCCAATTACATAGGAGGCTGCTGAGAACTGATAGTTCATTTTGCATAGAACAAGGAATTGGACAACTCAAGGCAGAGGAAGCGTTTCAACGGAAGAAACATTCATAATATATTAAATTTGAGAACTTTGGGTTAAGAAATATTATATCATATTAGTAACGTGTGAATAAGTTGTAGATAGTCGAAGGAGATCAAATTTGTTCTGAGAGGGGACACGGAGCTGTGGGGAGAATTGGATAATTCATACAAATTTTTCATCATATTATGTTGTTTTATTCCGTTATTCTTTGGACCTAACCCATTAGCTGTAAAGTATAGATATTGAAGCACGAGTAAAACCTGAGATAACAAAATTGAAAGGTGTGATATAAATCATCAATTAAAAATTTTAATAATGTTTTATATATATTTTTTTGTAAAGTTTTAAAATTAAAATTCTAGATATTACATTAATATATATATATATATATATATATATACTAACAATATACAGTAGACTCCCTCTATAACGAGAACTGAAACGGCAAACCAATAACCTCGTTATACGCCGATCTCGTTATATCAGACAACAATAATACTGTGCATACATCTGAATATGTAGTTTTCTAAATCATTAACTTCCTATAGTAAAGCCATTCGCTTTATATTAGCAATATAAGATGCTAAATATTGTTTGAATGCATATTTCAATTATCTTAAACTTACATTCACAAATACAAAAAAAAAACGAAATTCCGAGAATCGAAAGGACAATAAAAGGAGGTAAAGAAAAAATATTTGATATTTGAAATATTAGATGCCAGACAGAACAGAGCCCAAAGAACTAATTGAAACGAAAGCCTGCGCAAAAACTCAAGATAAACAGAAATGGAAGAAAACTATTGAATAATTAAGACTATACGGCCTGTAAAGAACGCAAAAAAACTGCAGTCAGATGAGTAGAGTAGATTATTTCCAACCATATCATAACAACAATAATAATTAATATTACCTTGTATTTTGGCCATGCTTCTTCAGCTGTTTCGTCGTCGTCAGGAACTTGTGCCACCACCACTGCAAGGAACAATGCAAATAAAAATATTTTACAAAGCATTGTTGTTATTAATGTAAAACACCAGATACTGGCTATCGATTACAACAGTTTATTCGAGGCAAGTTAGTATAAATAATAATTCCAAAAGTAGCTGTTGCGGCTTTTATAATGCGCTGTCAGATAATGTGGGTTTAATAAAACTGTATCCATAAAAATATGAGATAATATGAATTATTACACGGTGACAATTGGTTATGTTTAATTTATCTATAAATCTATTATATCTATTGTGGTGGAAGTAACTTTTAATGTGAATCTGGCGAAAACAATAACGTACAGATCTTCAATTTATTTATATAATGTAATTTTTTATTATTAATTTTGTTGTTTATAATTATATAGAACCATAAAAACAATTTAATTAGAGTTTCCTATGAAATTACGAATTTGCAAGGTTTTGTTTGTATATATGTATAGTCACTACTGATTTTTGTTGAATGATATTAGATATATGAATGAAAAGTTTTTTTATCTTGTTAGTTTATTAACTAGATATAACCTGTAGATATTTATACTGCGTTTCAAATGTTATAATCAGTGTGATTGTAAATTGCAAGCGGGTTTGCCATATTTCGCCCATTCTGTGAATTATCATAAATAAATCCTCCTTTTGTATTCAACAGCAGTTAACAGCGATAATCATCTACAAGTACTTGCCTAATACTTTTATTTGTCTCTTTTTCTCAGCGGTCATCAAACAATTAATAATTTTCTGATAATACTGAATTTTTTTTTCAATTCACTCGTAAACGGACAACAAAAAAATATGTTTTTTTTTTTGACATTGGCTACCGCCACTAGAAAATTAAATTTTAGAGAACAAAAATAAAAGCGCAGCGTAAATTTTGTAGCATTTGCATTTTCCTTGATATATATTTTGAAATCCCCTCGTATATGTATTAAATTGAAATCCCCTCATATATGTATTAAAATGACGAAGAATGTTTTCCATGTTTCTCTGTTCCTATCGTACGAGTTAAAACTCAAATAGTATTTCGTTCTTTTTAAACCATTTTAAAGTTTGTTTATATCACAGACTCAAATTCTTTGATATTTTTCTTTGATCGAAACCGCTAAATATTCTGCGTTTCAAATAAACATTCATTGAGATGGCTAAGAAGTTTTTGCCGGCAAGATAATTGTTCACTCTCGCTAAGGCGGCTATCGGTTAGAGTCGCTTATAGTATTAGTCAAAAATGTTCCTTTGAATTTGTATTGTTTCCTCGTCCTTCGTCCTTTTTTTATGAAAAAATGTGTAGCAGCGTTCACTCACACTGTTGCCGAGAGGGGGCGTTTGGGCCTGTAGGACCCATCGCCGGCTCTGCGGACTTCTTCCTGTCCTCGGAATTAGACCGGGTGTTGACCATCTTTGCTTGTCAAAAATGGTTTAATACTTCTACTGGTATAAAATAACGGTTACCGTGACAAGTATCTGATATAGGTAACAGTTCCAAGGAGCAGTTACAAAATAACAGATCAAAAATAGAAAACAGAACAGGTAAAATAGTCTAAGTATTCCTTGACTTACGGAAGGAATAACTTAGTAAACAAGAAAAATAAAATGGTATAAAAGTACAATGCAAAGAAAGTGTTTCTTGACTTACGGAAGAAACAACTTAGAATGAAAAGTAAAATACACAAGATAAAAGAATAGAAAAATGCAGAAATATTCCTAAGTGTTTCTTGTCTTACGGAAGAAACAACTTAGGACAGAAATACAGATAAATGAAATATGTAAATATGAAACAAGGTATGGAAATATTTCTAAGTGTTTCTTGACTTACGGAAGAAACAACTTAGAGTGAAAATAAACAAGAGAATCAAATATGGAAAAATAAGAATACAAATACTTATAAGTGTTTCTTGACTTACGGAAGAAACGACTTACAAATACGAAAAATCAAATACAGAAAAGATGTGGAAATATTGCTAAGTGTTTCTTGACTTACGGAAGAAACAACTTAGCATAAAATAGAAAATGAAAGTGACAAATGTATTAAGTATTTTTTTAACTTAAGGAAGAAACTATCTTAAATAAAATATCGGAAATAATAATGCAACAATGATTATGAAAATATTTCTAAGTGTTCTTTTGACTTACCGGAAAAGAATGGCTTAGACGCACAATTAAAATAACAAGTCAAATATTCAGAGAAATATTTCTAAGAGTTCTTTGACTTACCGGAAAGAACTACTTAGACAAAGTACAAATCAAAATATAAAATAAAAAAAGCAAGATAAATATTTCTAAGTGTTCTTAACTTACGGAAGAACAACTTAGACACAAAATACAAGAAAAATAAACAATCAAAATAGTCAAATAAAATATCAAACAATCAGTACATGAACAAATATAGATCAGTGTATTATTCTAACCTGAAAAGGTCTGAATATACAATAATGCTAAAATAAAAAGGTATACAGAAAATCAGAAATAAAACAATAACTTAGTTGGAACAATAATAGCACCGACTAGGTCTACAGTAGAAGAGGCAAGCTCGACTGATCGATGAGAGAAAATCCACCTGCTTTTATGTAAAACAAATCCTTTGTTTTACGTAGCGAAAGTGGAATTTCCCTGCATCGAATCAATTAGAAATTTGGATTTGGCCAACCTTGGAATTCCCAAGTATTTTGACCGATATCCAAATTCCTTGATGCGTCCGGCACGGCTGTCAGCTCAAGGCTGACACGCCTCCGGAGGACAACACTGAGGCGTGGTCAACAGCGGTGGGTCTCAGCGTTATGTCCAACTTCTACGTCGATTTGAAAGTTTTCTGTTTTGTTCCTTTTCAAGGAAAATGTGTAGCAGTTTAATCAGTTTTATGGTTCAGTTGCAGTTTAAGTGAGGTTTGGAAAAATCGTTGTTTCCATTCTCGTTTTGTTTCTCCCTGATTGCCATACCAGCCTTTTTGGCAGTTTGGAGATGAATTTGTTCTTGTTCAGAGATTTACCATCCAGTTCTACCCCCAAAAAATTTGATAGATCCAGTTCCCGACCCCAGACATTATTCAGAGTGAAATTAAGTGAAATTTAAGGTAACTTTTTGTGTTAAATTTTAAAGTTAAGATAGACATTTTTTAATAATAATAATTGCTTTCATTATTTAAAAAGATAATTTTTTTATTTGCAATAATTTTTTATTTGCCACAGTTTATAGCCAGTAACATTTGTAAGTTTTTGTAGCATCTCCCGAGTTTGTAAAAGGATAATGACATGTAAGTTTTCTTTGTTATTTTGGTATAAATCTCTGTAACTTTTAATATAGTATTTTTGTGCCATCTGTATTTTTGTAATTGTTTGTGGTGACACAACAATAGATGTTTGATTTATTTCTCTAAACCATTTTTTATTTATTTAAAAAAAAGTTTATAACCCCTTTTTTTAAGTTTCCTTTAAAAAGATATATTTTGTATTTCTAATTATTATTTCAATAGTTACAACTAGTTGTTGTAATCGTTATAATTTGGCACCTCGAAGCGGCGTCCATTTTAAATTGTTAGAAGTCCTTCCTGTTTGTTTTATTTGTCCATTTGTCCCAGGAGATTCATATAAGTACCTCTTTGTTTCATTTTTGTAGTTGCCTCAATCAGAACCCTTGCCATTCAACTTATCCACGACCCAGCTCTCCAATCAAACCCTGAGTGCCGTTCGCACAGTCTCGTTTATTTTGCTTGCCGTATCTCCACCCCCAGTAGTTTCTGTCCCCAATTTTCAAACCCCCTATAATTATACCCTAAACTCTAATTTCACTATTCGGGAGAGTGAGTCATCGTTTGAAGGCGTAGAAGTGGGGAAAGACGTATGAAAATCCAGTGGCGTACACTCACTTTTATTTCAACCTTAATTATATTATATTGTTTAAATATTATTGTTCAAAATAGGCCACAATATATTTATCTGTAGATTTTACTGAAGTTTCCATCTCTATATCCAAAGACCGTTTTCAAAGATATAAATTATAGTTATATTTATTTTATTTGTTTATTATTATATATTTATATATTCTTATATTATTTTCTTTTTTTTTTCTTAACTTTAAAAACGGTCTCTGTAATAGAGATCGAAACGTCAGTAAAATAAACATGTAAATAGATGTATTGTGGCTTACTTCCAACATTCTCCCTAAAAATATGGAATGCCACAAGCAAAAAGCCACAGAAAAATAAATATTGCTATCATTTGTATATTTGAAAACGATCTCTTTATATAGAGATCGAAACGTTAGTAAATTAAACATTTCAATTAAATATATTGTTACTTATTCCCAACATTATTTCTAAATATACAGAACGGCAAGCAAAAAGCCATAGAACAATAAATATTACTATCACTTGTATATTTGAAAACGATGTCTTTATATAGAGATCGAAAAATCAGTAAATTAAACCTATAAATAAATATTTTGTTTCTTATTCCATAAGTCTCCTAAAAATACAGAATGCCACAAACAAAAAGCTATAAAAAATAAGTAATTTTGCAGAAAGCTTACTGATGCTACCAGGCTGTCGCGGAAGTTACGCTAAAACGTTTTTTGACGTGACCCGTCCTTAAAGAGTTACACAATGAAATTTTTTTTAAAACAAATTTTAAGACAGTTTCCACACCACCCGAGAGGTATGTCTTGTGGCGCGTCACTTTTTTTTAAATGGGTGTTCGCCAAGAGCCATATTGTCCCATTAAATAAAATAAACAAAACACTTAACAGTATAAAACAAAACAAAATAAAATCCTATAAAACAAAATAAAATTCTATAAAAACAAAATAAAAATAATTTTGGATGTAACAAAACATTGTACTATTCTATTTAAACACAAACACTATACACACTTACTATGTTCTTCTCGTTTTTTTTTTTTTTTTGTTTTTGGTTTTTTTATGCTGATGTTCCTACTAAACTATTAGAAAATATTATTCGCTGTCTAAATCTGAAGATGCAGTGCTGCTATCGCTGTCATTATCTTCACCTGGTGTAATTATAATTGGCTCTAGTAAAACTTCGACATGAGTGTCAAGTTCCCACATACGATATTCTTCTTTAATTATGTGGCCCATACATTTAGCCCATTTCTCTGGAGTTACATGGAGGATTGCTTGAATCAAAAGTTCCTTAACTTCGTTTAATTTGAGCGTTTTGTTATTGCGTGCTACTTTTCCTTTCACTTGCGCCCAGATAAGTTCAATGGGATTAAGTTCGCAATGATAAGGTGGTAGACGTAGAACTTTGACAGCATAATCTTTTGCAGTTTCATCCACAACATATTTAAGATATTCACTTTTTCTTAACCGTGCAATGTCAAGTAGTTGAATTTTGAGCATTGATTCTTTGTATGCAATCCCCTTTTCTGTAAGCCATTCTTGAATTCTCCCTTTCCGCCATGCCGTCGTCGGTAATTGTTCTAGTCTGCGGCTATGATATGGCGCATTGTCCATAACAACCACAGACCCAGATTCCAATTTTGGTAAGATTCTCTTAAACCAGCGCTCAAATACTTCGGAAGTCATTTCTTTATGATAATCACCTGTTTTTTTTTTTCGACTCAAATTAAAGCAAACCATTATCAAGGAACCCTGTGTCACTTCCTATATGGGTGATGATTAAACGCCGTCCCTTTCCTGATGGAGCTTTTAATCCTGTAGACCAGCCTTCTATAAATGCTTCGCGTTTATTTTTGACATTTAAATCTTGCCAAACTTTTCCAACTGTATGACCTTCGTTAATCCAGGTTTCATCCAAATAATATATTTTGCGTCCAGTGCTGCGAATTTTTCGTATTTCTTCTAAATATTTTCTTCTCCACAGAATAATTTCATTTTTTTTTCTAATAGCATACTTTTTCTGTTCCGTTTTACATATCGAAAGTTCATTTCGCGCATGGTTCTAATTAAGACCCTACGAGATATCTTGGGTAAAGAGTCATCGTTTTCGAGCTCTTGAGAATTTTTTTTCAGTGTTGGAATTTCACTCCGAAAATAAAATGAATGAATTTTTCGACGTATAATATTCCTTGTCTCGTCATCGAAAACAATGCTTTTCCTACCTCTAGTTTTACCTTTTTCTTGCTTTTTATTTTCCGATGTATTTTTAAGTACACGATAAATACAGCTAACGGATACTTTTGTTAAACTGCTACAAATGTCGACCGCTTGGCTAACATTTAATGCCATTTTTCTGCCGACAATTCCTTCATAAACAATTCGTATCATTACCTTCTCTTCGGACGTTAACATTTTCCGTCTCTTTTGCGGCTTTTCATTTTTGGAATCAACATTAGAATTTTGCTGTCTTCTCTTGGAACAACTTGGCTTTTCGTCCATTGTATTTCAATAATCTGTGTATATACTATATATACAATAATTTCAACAATTCTGTATAAGAATATAACTAAAAATTTACTATAAAACGACAAACTATAACACTCTTATTATCAATAACACGTTTTATCAATACTACAATACAGTATTGTTAAAACAGTATTGACAACAATAAGTTTACAAACTTATCACATAAAATATACTCACAAAATGCACTACCCATAGAAACGCCAATGTAGATAAACCATTTCTTCGGCGAAAAAATAATAAAAACTAGTTTTACGGCATGTCTGGGTCCGAATTGTAAGACGGAATTTCCTCGCTATTTCCAACATTGCCAAACAATTGAAAAATAATGTTTTAAAATATCGATTTTTATTTTATAAATTTAAATATGTAACGAAACGGAACATATAAATAAAATTTATTTCATTACAATTTTGTGCTTAATTTTTACTATTGAAAAAATCATGTTTTTTTTGTATTTTTATGACGGTAATAATCGCTGCGTGGAAGAATACAGGTTTTGTATGACCATAATTACTACTTGTGAACAAGAATTGGCTACACTGTACGACAACTTTTGGTCAAGTCTACTATAGAGAAGCACAAATAAATATACTACTTTATATATTCTGTAATTTCTTATGAGGAAAAGCAAATTGCAATCCAGAAAACGGGCAGTTTTCGAGGGCCGCTGTGTACATTTAAATTTGAGGATATTCGGCGTTTAAACTATGAAATCACTCTTCTAAATTGAGGGTTTCTACTATATGTGGTAGGCAAAATATTACGTTACAATTTTAGAAGTTTTAATGCATCGAACATTTTTAAATTTCCTAGTTATAGAAAATATTTTATAACATAATGAAAACTATTGATCAAACAGAATAATAATATAAAGTAGAATATGTAATATTAACAAAAAAAAAATGTAAAAGTTTACCACTGAGTTACATTCCCTTTATTTTTAATGGCATAAACAATTCTTCGAGGTATAGTTTTTATCAAGTTCTGACAAAATTCTAATGTAAATGAATCCCATATTTCTTGCAATTTTTTCTTCAATTCTTTGACGGACCTGGCAGTTTTCTCAAAGTTTTTTTCATTTCGCGCCACAAAGTCTCTATCGGGAACAAGCCGAACAAGTAGTATGTCATGGTCTTCAATCAATTTTAAACTCTTTTTTGAGGTATGACAACCTGAGTCGTCCTGTTGGAAGACAAA
Source organism: Diabrotica undecimpunctata (assembly GCF_040954645.1). Lineage (NCBI taxonomy): Eukaryota > Metazoa > Arthropoda > Insecta > Coleoptera > Chrysomelidae > Diabrotica > Diabrotica undecimpunctata. Next base: position 116,774,671 of record NC_092811.1, read on the forward strand.
ATCTTCCGCTGATGTTAAACGCTGTTCCATAATCGGTAAAAGAGATTCTTCTAAAATATTCAAATATTTGTTCGTGTTTACAATCCCATGAAATGTAACTTTCCCACATCTTTAGACGACATGCTGCCCCAGATCATGATAGATGCGGGAAATTTTACTTTTCTCTTCAGATAGTCGGGATGAAAAACTTCATTTTTCCTGCGAATGACGCGACTCCTACTGTTTCCAATACACACTTCAAATCTGGACTCATCACTCCTTTGTATTGAATCTCATTGTGACTGAGTCAAATCTTTATGCTCTTTTGTCCATCTTATTCTATTTTTCTTTTGTTGTAATGTTAAAAGTGACATTTTCTTAACTTAAAATAAAATGAAATTTATTAAAAACAATTCGTACTAATTTTTTCAACTATAAAACTTACTTTGTAAGTACCAAATCCTAATTTGTGGGCCTCTCGGTGACATGTTGATCTAGAAACGTGTCTTTCAATAACTTCACTCCATAAAACGCTTCGGTTATTTTACTCTTTCGTACATTTCTTGGTTTTGTGACGACCGAACCTGTAGTTTTGTATCTTCTGACTATTTTTCTTACACTATAGCGTGACAATTGCAACATATTTGCGATTTCCGAATTGAATTTTCCAGAATTAAAAAATCTAATAATGATTGAACAAATTTGCTCATCGATAACTTTACCTTAACCCATTGTACAATCCACAAACGCCAAAAAGCTTTACAATACTACAAAAAACATTTGACAATAACTGACAATATTATTATTTTGATGTTATTTTTCTATAGCTACCTCTGGATTTAAGGTAATTATGAAACAATCAACGTATGTTGACTTAAGTGAATACGCCCGTGTTAATAACAATTTCCGTTTTAAAAACAGTACTCTTTTCTTAAAGAAAACAAATTTCTAAGGCATTTATCTGCACTCAACCAGCGTATCTCTGAATGTAGGGGGACGTCCTCAATTTCTCCAATAAAGACATGAATTTTCGGTGTCGCTGAGCTCTGTTTCCTCCTCTTAAGCTGTTTACTCTCTGCACTACAGTTTTCATAGTATCGTTGATTTTAATTATTTTTCCGCAGAGAGCCTCTTGATGGATAATGCAATGAAACATAACACAGTTAACACCATTTTCCCGCAAAAGTCCAGCCAATCCCGTTATGCGTCCCATCATTGATTTTGCTCCGTCGGTGCAAACGCAAGAGCACTTTTGAAAACCGCCTATATTTTTCACAGCGTCACTAACTGCTTCAATATATATTTCTACCTTTGGGCCCATCTTCCATGTGGTGCAGTTTTAGAAGTTCCTCAGTTACACAAAAATCTTCATTGATGCATCTAACAAAAATTAATAGCTGATTTTTGTCAGTAATATCAACAGATTCGTCCAGGGCTAAGAAGTAGTACAAACAACACGAACTGTGTCGACCATTTTTTTAAATAAATGAGTATTCAGCGCATCAACTCTTCTAGATACAGTTTGATGAGAAACTGAAATACATTCAAAATTTTTGTGATCGCGCCATTTTAACGGCACACCGCTTGATCATTTCTCCATCTCTAAATGTTTTTTTACTTTTGACAAGCTCTAAACATACTTCATATGATGCTGCTAAGCTTGATGATTGAACAGCTGTCGGTTTTGTAAATAGAGATTTTTTTTTATTAGAAAAAAGATGTCGCATCCACCAAAAGGTTATTAGCGACGGAACAAAATATAAATAACAAAGTTAAACACCTACAGATTGTACAAAATGTTTATGGATCTGATATAATTCACTATATTGTCGCAGGAACAGTTTTGACCTAGAGCCTGTGGTAGAGCGTTTGGGATCTTGTAGCGCTGTCTTTCTTGGTCATATTTACTACAAATTGTTAAAAAAGTTTTCGACTGTTAATCGGTCGTTACACTGATCACATATAGGTGGTTTTTTTTTGTGAAAAGGTAGGAGTGCGTTAATCTGGTATGTCCTAGACGTAAACGCGCAACCGCAATTTGTTCTCGTCTATTGCGCGACGATGGAAACCACTGAGACACATTATTTTTGATTTTATTTAGATTGGAATTAGTTTGATACCACTTATTTCGCCACAAACACAACACTTTATTTTTAAAAGAATCTTGTAAGTCACTGGAAACACACTTGTCTATCGGCTCCGACAAATCACTTAAAATTGCCTCTCGTGCAGTCCTTTCAGCTTCTTCATTTCCTGTTATTCCGACGTGTAAGGGAACCAATAAAAATCGAACGCTTCTTCCATGTTCATGAGCTTGAGAAAGCTGGTATTTTAGTATCTTTTCAAGAGGATGTTTTGGGAAAAATGTGTCTTAACAAGCTTTTGTGAGTTTAAGCTCATTAAGAAGTTTCACAGCACGGTATATGGCGTAGAGTTCATCTGAATATGTGCTATATGCTGGGGGTAAACGGAAAAGAAGATTGTTTCTGAAGAAACGATTGATGCACCCACTCCGTCTTTGGATTTTGAATTGTACAACTGATTGATCTTTAAGTTTGTCCCCTGTCGACAAATAATATCTGGAGAATATTCAGATAAAAGAAGCTGTAGCATAGGGAGACGATGGAAAAATCCATCAATGTTTCATTGAAGTATCGAGTTGAATGTTAACAGATTCTGAGTTAGATGATACTGAACAATTGTCTACAGAAGAGTCACTATCTAAGTCAGAAATTTCTTTCTCTAAATGATTGTATAGTTTCTTTTGAAGTTTTGTAAATTTGCTTTTTGTAGATCTATCATTTGCATTTTAATAGCTGCTTTGTAAAAGGTGGAGTAAACCAGCTATATCAGTTGTAAATTCTTTAACGACGCTAATAGTGTCTGGGGAGCCTTGGACGTTATCAATCAGTAAGGCCAATTGGTGGTAATTTAAAACGAATGGTGGGGTATGATTATCAATTTTGATTTAGAGGGTTTGGGTTTTGCAAACAGATTTTCTAATGAAATTACTGAGTCTGAAGGAGGCGTGTCGATCTCACCAATGCTGCGTTTTATGGAAGAACTTGCGTTTTCGCAATTGCTATTAGAGTTTTTACTTAAATGCTATGGTTTTATTACATTTGGAAGTACTGGAGCAAACTCATTGGTCATGACAGAAGTCGAGCTTGAAGTTTTATTTGTAAGATTGGTTGAAATGGTTGTTTCAGAAAATTGTGGTGATGTATCAGTTTTATTAGAATTTTCTGCAGTTGTATCTAATGGAAAAGCAGCTGATAGATTGGAGGATATTGCTTTCGAAGTTTGTGAAAACGATATTGCCGCTGAATTAGGTTGTTTAAAAGTATTGCTATAAGTAGGAGTATTAGTAATTTCTTGGTCATGGAGATTTGTAGGTGTAGGTGATATGCTCGGATTTGATAATGGATAACTTTATGACTGCTGGATGTTTGGTACCTTGTGTGGTATACTTGTTGAAGCTGTTTGATTTGGTACTTTATTGTTTGACTCAATATGAGTTGATTCCGTTACTGAACTGTTATTGCATTGGGATGATATGTGACCTGTATTTTTGCAAATAAAACAGGTGAGTGTACCTTGTGACAAAAATATGAGGTAAGGTGTTTGGTCGAAATTTATTAGAATAGAATCTGGAATTGGTGATATTATAGGGCTTATATAAACTTGCCTCCGAAAGCTCAATATGTGACTATATTCGGGAAGAGTTGAGCTAATTTTTAGAAATATTATTGGGGAAATAAGCTTTAAACCGATATTCTGTAATTCTTCAACTAATACTTGATGAGGAATTGACGGGCAAACTCCAGACAAGACTAGTCTTTCTGCTGGAGAGACAAGTCTTCGTGCTGTTACAACTTCACCGAGTACTTCTATAGAGCCATGTTGTGTCATGAAGTTATCTACTACGGTTTTGTTTGCCAAATACATGCAGATTCTATTATGACATAATCTAGATGAAAAAATAATATTTTTTGGGTTGATGATTGTGCCCAAAGGAATGAGATAATCCTGCAGTTTAGCATTATCGATACAACTAAATACAATTGCTTGGGTCCTACTCGGAAAAGAATGTGAAGCGGCTGATGCATAACTGTTTGTGATATTCGAACGTTGATTTACTGGACTGGTTAGATCGGAAGTAGTGTTTACATTGTGTGAAGTCATTTTAAGCTGCGGCGGCGAAGGCCTTACTCCGACTCTGGAAAGTGACAAACCAATAGCATGCTACTAATAAGCTACTTATAGCAGATAACCTCACAAAATGATTGTACGGTAGTGTATATTTATTAATTGACGTTTTCTTTTCACAATAATAAAATAATAATTACGTATAGATGACTTACGTAGTAGTATCTCGTAGATAAACACTTTAATTTTAAAAAACTATTTAATAAAACCACTTGTTTTTATTAAAAACTAGGAGTACAATATCAGTACAACTTAACCATACCTTGCCAGGGCCGGTCTCCAATAGAGATTTTTGTTTATTCAATTTAGCTTTAAGTTCTTTTACAAGAGTATTGCGAGCTTCACCTGTATATTTGTCGTATTTTGTTTTGTGCTGGGTTTCATAATGCCTACTAGTATTGTATTCTTTTAATAATGCGAGTACTTGACAACAAATATTGCACGGAGGTTTGCCTTTTAATTCGATAAAGAAATATTGATTTTCCCATTTTCCTTGGAGCGTACGATTCTCTTTGAAAATTTTGCGTTTTTTGGCACTACTCATTCTGAATATAACATTCAATTTATTTAATTCAACACGACACGTGCAGCTGACTGAAGCTAACTGCCCGCTCATCGGGAATGGGTGTTCGAGGTTAACTACTTTCTTAAGATTACGGATAGTTAGACAGGGTTGGAACAGGTAAAAGTTATCAATGGCAATATCTTTGAAATGTGTTTGCGGAGGCCGCAGTTTAACGAGCTTCGGGCCGCATGTGGCCCGCGTGCCTGAGGTTGGACCACACTGGTTTAAAAAATGGGTAGTAAAAAGAGGAAAAATAAAAATGATCACCCTACAAGCAGTTTTAGAGCCATACTTGTTATTTTTGTCATCTTTAAAAAAAGTTTCAAGAAAACTACAATTATTATAAATAATTACTTTACTTAATACTTATCAAACTTTCAGTAATAAGTTATTTTTAGATATCTTGGTCATCAGGGATTAAGGAATCACCCCAATTTTCAAGTTCTTCAGGCGTCCAGTCTGTAAATTTGTTTAATCCAATTTTCCATGATACTTCCCCAGCCTCGTACTTTTTGTTGTGCTCTAGGATTTCGTAGTATTTTTCCTTAAATATAGCAAACCTTTTGGCATCTTCTTCTTCGTCGTACGACTTAACATACTTTTCCTATAAAATAAAAAAATTACTTGTTGTAGAAATATAGAAATTAATACAGATGCTGTAGAAGGTAAACATGAATGATTTTGAGCATTTATTAGTCAATTGTTGAAACCAGCACAGCGGTATGCTGGGCAAAGCCTGGAGTAATCACCAAGTGCGTAAAACTCCAAACTGTTGTTCATAATTTTTTATGGTACCTTAAGGTTCAAAAAACTGTGTTTTCTGTGTATTTTATTTTTATTGTATCAAGTCAACATTTTAGGATAAAATAAGTACAATATTACGAAAGTACATAAAAATAGCTTTAGTTTGAATTATGCTACATTAAATTTGACCTAATAGTTTATGCAAAATTGATAATTAAAATCCAAAAATGTCAATTTTTCACCATTTTGTTTTTTGAAATAACTTTTGTAAAAATTTTTTTTGTTATGCAAAAATCATTATATTTTAGCTCTTTTAATTAAAAATCGAACGAGACTTTGCAAGATTCGATCGGTCAATTCGTTTTCGAGATACGTTTAATTGTTTATACAATTTCTTAAAAGTTAATAAATTTTGCAATGCCAGAACTTTTTTATAGAAAAAGATAGAAATCTAGTTCTAAAAGTCTCTACTTGATCAAATATATTTTTATGCCATTTAATATTCATTTTTTATTTAAAAAAAAACGACTATTTATAGTCAAAAACATGAGTAAAGTTGACTGTTTTTTTGAATAGCCGAATTGGCTTGATGTTGAGAAAATTCTTCTCCGGTCGGCCCGGTTAAAAAAAATTCTAAACTTCAAATCCGCGGTGCTCAGAAAAATTTATCATATCTCCGTTAAGGAGTTTCCGTCTCCGTTCCGTTTCCATTAGAAGAAGAGAATTAGGTAAATCACCGATATGCAAACATTCGTGTTGCAAAGGAACATAAAATCAAATGGAAATATTCACCAATAGTTTAAAAAACGCGTAGTAAAAAGAGGAAAAATGAGAATGATTACCCTCCAAGCAGTTTTAGAACCATACTTTTTATTTTTGTCATCAATAAAAGATTCAAGAAAACTACAATGTTTGCCAAATAATTTTAACTTAATACTTATCAAGCTTTTACTTTCAAGTTAATTTTATATAAGATCTTTGTCATCAAGCGGTATGAGACCACCGCGGTTCCGTTCTGTCCAGTCGGTAAATTCGGTCAATCCCTTTCTCCATGATACTTCCCCAGCTTCGAACTTTTTGTTATACTCTATAATTTCGTAATATCTTTGTTTAAATAGAGAACCTTTTGACATCTGCTACTTCGTCATATGACTTAAACTTTTCCTATAAAATAAAAAAAGTTACTTATTGTAGGAATGTATAAGCAATCCCTTACTTACTGACAAAGGCTTTGGATAAATGAGTTAATAAGAAATAGGGCTTTGAGGTTGATAAATTGGCACCAAAAGCAGAGGATCCACAAAAAATTGCATATCTTGGAAAAATATAATAGAACCTATAAAAGGATATAGTCACTTAAGGTCCGAGGTCTTAGCCTCCCGAGCCCCCAGACAATACTACACTGATCACTAACCAATGCATTACTGCCACTGAGAAGATTTGACGGTTCATTTATACCGTCGATGGTGACGTGGTTTGGGTGAAGGTTAGCGTGTTGGTTAGCGTGGGAAGTGGCGCAGGAATTGCCGCGGGGATTGGCACGAACATTTCTGACAGTGGGATTTTAATTGGAGAGTAGAACAGACAATATTTTTTTGAGAGATCTTCATGTTGAAGGTAACCGTATGCCGTCATCTCTATTATTGAGAAAATTTGGAACACGGATTGGTTTAAAACTGCATGAAGATCAGATACATGAATTTTCCGTAGTGGAGAAAATTCTGAAGATACCATGGACAGACAAAGTCGCCAATGAAGAAGTACTGCAGAGGATGAGGTCAACATCGTGAAGGACCGTAAGCTGCAATACTTGGGACATATAATGAGAAATCAAGGCAGATACGAGCTACTTCAATACATTTTGCAAGGTAAAATTGAAGGAAAATGGGCCCCAGGATGAAGAAGAATATCCTGGCTTGCTAACCTGAGAGCATGGTATAGAAAGACCTCAACACAGCTCTTTCGTATAGCAACCAATAAAGTCATCATAGCCAGAATGATCGCCAACCTTCGGAACGGACAGGCACCCTAAGAAGAAGGAGAAAATTTAAACATTGATATTTCACTAGGAAAATATACCTCTGTATCCAGATAGACATTCATGCATTGCACTGATACTTGTGAGAGCTTTCGAACTGAATCTGATCAATGGGCACAAATAGCCAAGCGGTTATTGAGGCTCTTAAAAGCCCTAAGGTTTACTCTAGGGTAATGTGAGAATATCGAAAAGAACTAGCGGAATATAACTGGTATGAGGTCACCGGGAAATACGCGGCAACGAACTCGCTAGAAAAGCATTAATATACTTCGGTTAATAGCTGGCCGCGAGAGTATTAAAAAGCATCGCGATCATCCTCAATCGGATAAAACCCTGACCCCGAACACAATATAAACTTCACTGGAACAATATAGCCCGTCAATCGCATGGGAAAATGTATATTTGACAGACATGCGCTAAGAGAACTGATGTACTGTGGAAAACAAGCAGTAGTCACTCAAAATGATAAGTCTTCCTTACTGGAAACGAGTCATTCAAGAAAGACATACAGACAATGACATTTAAGCTTTTTTGTCACTACCAAGTTACCTACTCCAAAAACATATGGTACCCATCCACTAGACCTCTTCAAATTTGTACAGGCTCCTGAAATGGGTATTATGAAGGAAACGAAAATATAGAAGAATAAGTCAATTATAATAGACCGCTTCCAAAAAAAAAAAAGTAATCACTATTAATAATATTTAGATGTAATGTTTCGCTTTTGAAATTCTAATATTTGAAAAAAATGAACTGTGATTTTTCTTAATTTTATTTTCGTGCGTATTTCATTTACCAACTAATTAATTTTAAAATATCAATCAAAACTTTATCTGTCCCATTGATTTTTCTAGAGTGTTTTTTGTAGGCTGACAATAAATAATTATGTTCGAAGACTTTTTTATTTAATTTATAATTTTGAAATATAATTATATACAAGCCTCCTATAGTTCGTTTTTAATTTATTAAAAACTTCATTTTAATATCAATATAAATTTACCGGTTTTTAAATCGACGCACTTTGATAATCGCATTGCAGATTAACCTTTAAATTTTGTAAATAGAAAAGGTGATATCTGTTTTGTTTGCCTTGGTTAGGGTCCAGGTTTGACATCCATATGTCATGATAGGAAGGATGCATTGGTTGAACACTTTGCTCCTCAAGTATTGGGGTATTTTGCGGTTCTTAAGTATCCAACTAAGTTTTCCAAATCCTGCTCTTCCAAGTCTTGCTCTTCTAGTAATTTCCGCACTTTGGTTCTCTTTGTCAAGTTTCAGGATTTGGCCTAGGTAGATATATTCCTGGATTTGTTCTATCTCACTGCCATTTTTTCATATTCATTTTTAGACCGACGTATTGGGAGCTGGCTGCTAGTTCCCCCATCATAATTTGCAGTTCCTCGAATGTGCTCGCTATAATCACTATGTCGTCAGCGAATCTGAGGTGGTTTAACTTGTTGCCATTAACGGTAATGCCATAGGTTGACTAATTTGTAGTTTTGAAGACGTCTTCTAGGGCTAGGTTGAAAAGCTTTGGCGATATTACGTCTCCTTGTCTCACTCCTCTCTTAATGGGGATGGGATTTGTATTTTCATCTAGTTGTACTATCATAGTTGCATTTTCATATATATTATGTATTAGTTGCCTATATCTCGAATCTATTCTACAATTATTAATAGCTTGTTCTATGGCCCACATCTCGATACTATCAAACGCCTTTTCATAGTCGATGAAGGCAAGAAATACGGGTAGCTGGTATTCATTTGCCTTCTCTATCAATGTTCTCATTACCAGCAGATGGTCTGATGTACTATATCCTTTGCGGAAGCCAGCCTGTTCAACCGGTTGGTAATTGTCCATTTTGTAGGTTAACCGGTTGTTAATAATTCTCATAAATAATTTGTATACTTGACTGAGCAACGATATAGGTCTATAATTCTGTAGGTCACATGTGTCCCCTTTTTTGTGTAATAGTATTACTAGACTCTCGTTTCAATCTTTAGGGATCTTGCTATTATGGAGACATCTATTAAATAGCTCTGTTAGTACAGGGATTGTTAATGTCTTGCTTGTTTTCAAGAGCTCGGAAATTATACCGTCGTGTCCTGGAGCTTTATTATTTTTTAGCTCTTTTAAAGCTGTTTTTATTTCGAATCCCTTTATATTTGGTAGTACTTCTGATCCCACGTTTTTATTTTTCTTTTGACGTTCTCCTTTGTTGTTTCATTAGGCTGGTCTTGCGAGCTGTACAAGGATGTGTAGAAGTCTTCGACAATATTTGTTATTTTATATTTGTCCTTCTCTTTCTTATTGTTGGCGTCTTTAATTTTGATAATTTTTTGAACTCCCAGTGCGGGTCTTAGACATTTTAAGCCTCTGTTGTTTTCAATGACTTGCTCTATTAAGTTCTCGTTCCATTTTTGTATGTCGCGTTTTAGTTCTTTTCTAATTGTTTTATTAAGTTGTCTCTATTCTTGAGTATAGCGTTTGTTTTGCGCTAGTAGTTGTCTTCTTTCCGTCATTAGCTGTTTAGTTTCATTGCTTATTTTGTCTTCTTTAGTCCTTGTTTTCTTTGCGACCTGTAGTCCTGCTGCGAGAACGTTTTTATTTATGTTTTTATTAATCTCGTCAATTTGATCTTGATTATGTGAAGGATCAGATTCGAACTTATCCGCTAAGACCTAGACCTAGAAACTAGTCAAAATATGTAGAACAATGGAAAGAGCAATGTTGGGTATACGACAGTCAGATAAAAAGAGGAACGACTGGGTAAGATCCAAAACAAAAGTCGAGGACATAGCAACAAAAATTGCCAAACTTAAATGGAGCTTCGCGGGCCACACTGCTAGACAAAAAGACCAACGTTGGAATACTACAATACAACATTGGAGACCTTACGAAAGTAAACGACCAAGAGGAAGACCACAGATGAGATGGGTTGATGACATTAAAAGAATAGCCGGAACAAATTGGAAATATGTTGCTCAGGATAGAGACCGATGGAAGGACTTGGGAGAGGCCTATGTCCAAACATGGACGACAGAAGGCTAAGAAGAAGAAGAAGATATCTGTTTTGGGTTGGCTAAATCATATGGACGGCGTTATGCATCACTAGACCAAGCGCCATTTTCTTAAATTGTGGATTATGGCGCTTTTTGGTGGGAAATAGCATAAACTATCTACAGAATAAATCCCATTAGTCTGTTAGTAATGGTTAACCAGATATATTTAAAAAGACCAAGTGCCTTTCTTCTTATTCTGGATTTTGAATATTGCATAACTAGACCAAGCGACTAATTTTGTGTATTAGTTTTGCATCAGTAGACCAAGCGCCTCTTGCGAGCGTTTTAATGATTGTAAATCGAATATTTGGCAACATACGTACCTAAACGTTGTTGACAATAACTTGTTGATGCGTTTAGGTTAAAAAGTAGTGTCAGTTATTGCTTAAATTTTTCTATAAAATTAAAAGAGCTATAATTTGTTCAAATATTTCCGAAGTCCCAATAAAGCGTAAAAAAACAAAAACCAGTAATAAAAGAAATACTACAAGGATATACACAATATCCGCTGTGACAGTGTGTAAACCTTTCTTTTTACAGACCTTGAGAATATCAATTTGCAAAGTTAATGCAGCATTGAAAGCTATGAAATGTCCAATTGGTGTTGGAGATTGTCGTGGTCAAAGTGGAGGTCATAATAAAATTAACGATAATCGTGTTCAAAAAGTAATTGAGCACATAACGAAATTTCCTAAGTACAAGTCACATTACAGAAGAGCTAACACAGAAAGAGAATACCTAACAGAAGAAACAACATTAAGTAAAATGTATGAATTATATATTGAAGAAGCAGACAATGATCCTTTTAAATTTTCGTTTTACAAAAAAATATTTTTAACACGATTTCATCTTCAAAGAAAAAAGTTGAAAAAATATACTTGTAGTAGATGTGATTGTTTCGAATTAGAAATTAAAAATTGCACAGAAAACAAAAAATTAAGCAAGTTAAGGGAAGAAAAAAATGTGCACTTAGAAGAAGCTGAAAATATACAATCTAGAAGAAAGCTAGACATGAAGAGGAGCAACAATCAACCAGAAGTAAAAACCTTTTGTTTTGATTTAGAAAAAACTCTTCCCCTTCCTAGAATTCCAACAAATATCGTATATTATAAGCGTCAATTTTACAACCTTGGTATCCATAGCGGCAAGGACAAGAAAGGTCGTTGTTATGTTTGGATAGAAGGTGAAGCTGGTCGGGGAGCCCAGGAAGTAGGCGTCGTAAGAAACGCATTGAAGAAAATGTTACTTCTGCAAAACATATAATTTTGTAGTCAGACTCTTGTGGCGGCCAAAACCGCAGCATCAAAAATAGTTTTGATTCTAAAAACGATTTTAGAAACTCATCCTACCATTGGAAAAATTACATTACGCTATCTCTTTCCTGGCCATAGCTTTTTACCCAAGAGAAATGTAAAGAGAAACGAGAGGCCTACACGAAGTACATACTTTAGAATCCCGAGACACCTACAGAAGAATACGAAATGAAACAAAGCAGGTGGTAAGAAGAACAAAAAATGAAAATTTCACAAAAAGGATGAAAATCGACTTCTAACGTACACAAAAACAAATATGGAGATTCATAAGCGGAAAGAAATGGCAGAAAATAAGAAATACAATAACATACCAGGAAACAAATAGGAAAGCTACCTGACAGAACTGTTTAAAGGATAGGAAAATAATAATCAACACAATAACGTACCTGAATTAAGACACGAAATAGAAATCAGTTTTGAGGAAGTAGAGATAGCCATAAATTCACCCAAAAATAGAAAGTCATCAGGACCAGATGGAATAACCAAAACACGGAGAAGAAAGTATAACCCTAGAGATGACAAAACTTATACAAAAACTAATATTGCTCTCCAAGATACCAGACGCATGGAGAAACAGCATTATGATACCAACGTCAAGAAAGGAGATAAAGAAGACCTCAACAATTATAGAGGTATAAATCTACTGAACACCGCACTTAAGCTTACCATTAAAGTCCTAACCAACATAAGCAATAAACTAACAACTTTGTCAGATGAACAACAAGGATTCAGATCCGGAAGATCCTGCGTAGACGCCGTATTTGTACTAAGACAAATCACAAAAAATGCCATCGAGTAAAAGAAACCAGCATATCTATGTTTTATAGACCTGACAAAGGCTTTCGATTCCATCAAAGTCGAAGACGTTTTACACCTACTGTATAAAAGAAACATCAAAACCAATCAATATTATACAAACCATCGAAAACATCTACTTCCATAATCGAATACAGGCAAAGATAAATGGAAAACTAACACAGTGTATACCAGTATAAAGCGGAGTCAGACATGGTAACTCGTTAAGCCCACTTCTCTTTAATATAATAATACACGAAATAGTACAAGCAGTACGTAAAGGTCATGGTTACAGAATGGCGAACAAAGAAATCCAAATATTATGTTATGCAGACGATGCCGCATTAATCGCCGAGACAGAAGACGAGCTCCAAATATTAACACACATCTCCAATACAACAGCCAAGAAATACAATATTATAATATGAGCAGAAAAAACCAAATGTATGACAACATCTAAATACCCACTACAATGTGAAATCAAAATTTATGGGACAATAATAAAGCAGGAAGCAAAGTTTAGGTATCTGGGAATAGATATAACTAGTTACAGAAATGTTGAAGAAGAAGTACGACAACAAAGCTTAAAAGCAAGTAAAGCGGAGAGATCTCTTAATGACACAATCTGGAAGAACAAATACTCAAGACAAGACACAAAAACAAGAACTTATAAAGCAGGAATTAGACCTATATTAACATACACGGCAGAGACAGACCTGACACATCTAAAACGAGACGACTACTAGAAACAACAGAGATGAAAATACTCCGACGAAATTCAGGGAAAAGTCGGTTGGATAGGAAGAGAAGCGAAAATATAAGAAGAGCGTGCAATATAGAAGACATAAATGGATGGGTGACAAAATGGAAACAGGAGTGGAACGAACACATTAGCAGAGGATATGATAGTACGAATAGTACGAGATAAGTCACCAAATGGACGAAGAAGTATTGGCGGACCAAGTTTTGTTCGTTGAGGTCAAATTTAAAATATGAATGAATTGATTTTTAAAGGTTTTCTTCTCATTTTTAAGCAAATTCAATCGTTCGACAAATATGATAGTAAAAAGTAATCAACCAATCATAAAAATGTCCTGAAGCTGTTTTCTTGTGGCATGTTTGACAACTATATTTTTGATGGGATTAAGCCACAATTAGTTGTAATGATAATAACATTTTTATATTAACTTAAGGTTATATTTAAATAGAAATCCAACATCAGTTGATTTTCTAATTTTTCCCTTTTTAAGAACAATTTCCGAATTGGAAGTCAAAACGTCAAAAAATAACAAAAATGTACTTATCATTACAACCAATTGTGGCTTAATCCCATTAAAAATATCATTGTTATCATAAAAATGTTAAATAATCAGTAAAATGATGATATTAAAGTTCAATATTTAAAAAAAAAATGGCCCGATTTTCTTTGAAAAGTCCCGGATTTCAGTTATTTTTTTGCCTTGTCCCGAATTCGGCTAAATTGGAGTTCTCACACTAGGTATAATATACAGTGTGTCCGTAAAATATGGAATAAATTCGATATTTCCTAAATGAAAAGCCTTTTTAAAAAAATCTAAAACACGTCGATTTTTAAATTTAAAGTTCTACATTTTACAATAAAATTTCATTATACATTATAGTGATGACGTCATCGGCTCTTTTTTAAATATAACACCCTGTATTTTAGGACATTTTTAGATCGATAAAAATGAGCTGATTCCAAAAAAGTATAATACTGGGGGTCTACCGGATATAATTTGAAAGATATGCGCTTAGAAAATTAATTTTTATTGATTTATAATATTACTAAATTATAAATAAATTATAATAAATAATAGCCCTTGTTGTATTTGACACTAACCCAAACGTTGTCCAAATTCTTGTAAAACCTTGTTTATGCTTTCTTGAGAAATATTGTTTATTGCTTTACGAATTCTTGCTTTTAAGTCTCCAATATTTGCAGGTTCCGTTTTATAAACAACATTCTTTAAATGACCCCACATAAAGTAATCCAAAGGATTGAGGTCTGGCGACCTCGCTGGCCATTCAATATGTCCACGTCTTCCAATCCACCTGTTCGGAAAAATTTCGTTTAGGTTCCTTCGAACATCTAAAGCATAATGCGGAGGTGCACCATCTTGTTGAAACCATAAACTTTTATCAAAACCTCCAAGATTAATTGTACTGGGGAATAAATTAACTAAAGTAGGTACGAGATACCCACTTAAAAACTGAAGGTATGCTGGCCCGTTTAAATTACCTTCGAAATAGTAGGGTCCAATGATTTTATTTCTTACAATGCCAGCCCATACGTTTACGTTTTGCGGGTATTGTGTATGATGTTCCCGCATCCAGTTGGAGTTTTCTTTTGCCCAGTATCTACAATTCTGACGGTTGACCTCATCATTTAATGTGAATATAGCCTCATCAGAAAAAATAATATTTTGAACCAAGAGAGGGTTTCGGTGGCTGTTATCCATCATTATTTCGCAAAATTGTATTCTTTTATCTGGATCATCCTCGTTTAATTTCTGTACAACTGTGCATTTTACTTACTTTACTTACTTTTACGTACTTTGTGTACCGTTGTTTTGCAAACATCGAGATCACTACTAACCTTACGAACAGAAGTGTGCGCATCTTCTTCAAAAGCAACTAGAACATCTAATATTGTAACATAATTACAGAGGGATGACCTGGGCCCTGATTCTATTTCATTTCGATGTCGAAATTTAAAAGCGACTACGCCATGACAGTCGTAATCGCTAGCGATTCTCATTCATTTCGATTGTAGTTAAAACTGGGGATATTTACTTTATCATTTTGACACTGCTGAAAATTTGGGTTGGCCCTGTTGTTTATTGGCTGCACGCTGCACTGCGCTTGTTGAATGTTTGTTTTGTTTACTTTACGTGAACGTCTTTTTTTTCTTGTTTGAGTTGTTAAATCATAAATAGTGGCCATTCTAAATTATATTTTGAATTGAAAAAAAAGATGGCAAGAAAACAAAAGGCGATGTGGGAGATCCTTAAGTTATAACCACTAAGATTTGACTTAGTGGTTATATTCTAATATATTTTTAAATTTACTGCAGCTTAGTAATACTAACCCTAAACATTTTTGGTATCCTAAAGGCATAAACACCTTCTTCCAAATATAGTCTAATACCCTTATTAAATAATTTGCAGCTTGTTTATTAAGCCGGAATTGCTGCCTAAATTGAGCATCACTTAGTGAAAAAGAATTTTGAGTATCCCGTAACATTCTTCTTATCCTCCGTGGTAAGCGTCGGATATCTATCCTCTCTAATTCCTCCAAAACTAGCAAATGTCCGTAACACACAGCCATATTAATACTTTTTGCCTCAGTTTTCCTTGCAAGGATCAAAACACAACACCGCCTACCTAAACTGAACCTAAGTTCATTTCTCCCTGTCTAGCCACAGCCAGTCATGTCATGTCAGATTAATTTCGACTCGAAATGAAATTTCAACCACTTTCTTGAAGTTGAAATTAATTTCGATAAATCGAAAATTAGTGACGTCGTTTGGTTAGTTCAGCTGAATTCCACAAGGTTCGCAAAGTCGCATTTCGACGTCGCCATATTAATTTCAACATGTTTTGAGTCGAAATCTCAATTAGAATCAGGGCCCTGATTTGCGTGCATTTTCAATCGTATCAGTTTCTCGAAATTTCTTTTCAATCTTACTGTTGACTGCGTGATCGGTATTTCTGGATATTTATTATTAAATAAATTACGCACTTCCATCTGAGTTCGCGATTTGTCTCCATACCCAATCATCATGAGTATATCAATTATTTGTTTTACACTCAAATTCAATTCTACTTAAAATTAATTCTAAGCAATAATACAGAATATTCACGAATTAATACAATTGTTGTACTACTTAATTGTTATTGAACGTTACTAAAAATAGCTACAGTTTATCAAAAACTAGAAGTAGGCTAATTTTTTGCAATTGATAATAAATAATTTATTTTCTAAGCGCATATCTTTCAAATTATTTCCATTAGACCCGGGTATTATACTTTTTTAAAATCAGCTCATTTTTATCTATCTAAAAATGTCCTAAAATACAGGGTGTTACATTTAAAAAAAGAGCCGATGACGTCATCACTGTAATGTGTATCACCTTGTATAATGAAATTTTATTGCAAAATGTAGAACATTAAATTTAAAAATCGACGTGTTTTAGATTTTTTTAAAAAAAGCTTTTCATTTAGAAACTATCGACTTTATTCCATACTTTACGGACACACTGTATAGCGAGTAGAACCAGATTATTTGTCAATCAAATCATAATAGAAATAATGAGTTATTACCTTGTATTTTGGCCATGCTGCTTCGGCAGTTTCTTCTGCAGTTTCTTCTGGAGTTTCTTCTCCTATTACCACTGCAACGAACACAGCGAATATAAATATTTTACAAAGCATTGTTTTTATGTATGTAAAACACCAAAAGTAGCTGTTGCGGTTTTTATATGCGCTGTCTAATAATGTGGGTTTAATAAAACTATATCCATAATATTAAATAATATGAATTAATACGCGGTGGCAATTGGTTATATTTATTTTATCTATAAATCACGTTATTAGTATATTTGTTGCTTATAATAGAACCATAAAAAATTGCAATTATAGTTTATTGTAAAATTCCTTATTTGTAAGGTTTGTTTGCAGTGTAGGCACTACTGATTTTTATTGAATGGTGTTCCTTCTGTCGACCAGTTTTAAGCATAGACCCCTCCCAACTCCTTCCCTCTATCTCTATTTTTTTATGTTCTCGCTATTTTTTTTATGTCACCTACTCATCTCATCTGTGACCTTCCTCTTGGTCGTCTACCTTTGTGAGGTCTTCAGTGTTGTATGTGTGGCCTGCAAAGATCCATTTGAGATTGGCAATTTTTGCTGGGACTTTTGTTTTCGATCTTACCAGTCGTTCTTCTTTCTATCTGAGTCGTATAACCAACCTTGCCCTCTTTGTTGTGGGTCATCATCATCTTTGACTCTACAACCCTGTGTGAGTCTTGGCCTGTTCAAGAATTAGTCTCCATTCCTCCCTATCTTTGACCCCTAGATTCCTCAAGTCATCTTCGACTTGAGTTTTAAATCTAGATCTTGGCTTTCCTCTCTTCCTGGTTCCTACTGGCTCTTGATATAATATCTGTCTTTGGGGGTCTCCAGTGTCCATTCTTTCAAGGTGTCCTAACCACCTTAGTCTATTAATTTTAATAGACCGGACGATGTTGCATTTTTCATAGCATTGATGTAACTCAAAATTGTAGCGCCTGCGCCATATCCCGCTTTCTTGTACTCTTCCGTATATGTGCCTAAATACTCTTTTTTCAAAGCGGCTTAACAGTTCTTCGTCGCTTTTTACCATAGTCCATGTCTCTGACGCGTATGTCAGGACAGGTTTAATAAGAGTTTCATATATTAGTATCTTGGTTTTTCTGCTAATTATGTGTGATGTTAAGAGCTACTTTAGTTCAAAGTAAGCTCTGTTCGCCAAATATATTCTTCTCTTAATTTATACGCTTACTAGGTTGCTGTTATTTAGTTGTGTTCCAAGATAAATAAACTCCGAGACCCCTTCGAATGAGTGTGCTTCTGTAACCAGATCTTGTGGTGCCGCTATTTGTGTGCTGCTCGTGACCTTCATGTATTTTGTTTTGGATACGTTGACCTGCAGTTCCATTGTCTTCTCGGCTTTTTTTAATATTTCAAAAGCCTGTATCAGGTCTCTTTTTGTCAGTGTTACTATGTCAATGTCATCTGCGTAGGCCAATATCTGTACACTTCTATTGATGATCGTAACTCTGGTTGTTATGCCCGATTTCTATATGGCTCTTTCTAGCGCGATGTTAAACAATAGGCACGATAGACTGTCTCCCTGGCGTAATACAATATGTGTTTGAAAAGACCTTGATACTCTGTTTTTTACCTTGACTTTGCACTCAACTTTCGAAAGAGTTGCCTGTACCAATGTTATTAGATGCGACGGAATATCTAGTTCTGCCATGGTATTATAAAGTGCGCTTTTGTCTATACTGTCATAAGCGCTTTGAAAATCTATGAAGAGGTGGTGGGTATCCACAGGGTGACCTTTCTTTTCGGAATCCACATTGGTATTTACCTATTTTTTCCTCAGTATATACTATAGTTTATTTTTATGAACGAGAGAGTAATTAGCATAATTTTAACTGGTGGACCACTGGACCACTCCATGGGCGTGCTCAAGATTAATTGAAAAATTACTTTGAATAATTGTAAAAAATAAATGAATTATTTCAGTGTTATAAAGTGTTATGTGTATGTAAACAAAAGTGACCTCTTTTATCACACACTATATTAGAACTGACTGGCCTACATTAAAAAGGGTTTTAAAAAATTCACATTTTTTTTAATTTTTAAAAATTACAAAAGAGAAAAAGAGTTTTTAAAACCGTCTAAGGTATGTTAAATAGATGAATAAAAATATTAATATAAAACTTACAGCTACTTGTTACAAATCCAAATCAGATTCAGAAGATGAACTTTCAGAACCAAGATTTATAATAACTGGCTCGATCACTTTATCAGTAATATTGTCCAGCTTCCACATTTTTTCCTCTTCTTTAATAGTGTGATTTACTGCCTTTTCCCAGTTTTCAGGTTTTACATTATTTACGGCCTCCAAAAACAACTGTTTAACATCATGAATTTTAAAAGTGGTATTTTTTCTTGAAACTTCACTCTTTATCTGTGCCCATACCAGTTCAATCGGGTTTAATTCACAATGATATGATGGGGATCTAAGTACTGTCATTCCACGATTTTTGGCAATTTCATCAATTTCGTATTTTTTAAATTTTTCTTTATGAAGGGCACACAACGAATAAAGTTCCTTTCTTATAGATCCGGGATGGTACGTAATATTTTTTGAACTCAGCCAATTCTGCAAGTCTTTTTTTAACCACTTGGTTGTGGGCAGTCCTTCTATAAGTCTGGAGTGATAACTTGCATTATCCATTACTATTACACAGTTCTTAGGAAGAAGATATATCATTTGTTCGAACTATTCTTGAAAGACATCAGCGTTCATGTCTTCATGGTAGTCACCGGTACGAGTTGATTCAAAAGTTAATAAACCACCTTCAACAAAACCGTCTGAACTGCCAATGTGTACTATTATCAGCCTGCGTCCCTTTCCTGATGGTGGGTTTAAACCAGTAGATAAGTTATTTACAAAAGCGTGCCTTTGACTTAACTGTAACAGTTTCATCCTGCCAAAATTTATTTGGTGTATGACCCTCGTTGATCCATGTTTCATCAAGATAAAATATTTTTCTTTTTTGGTTTCTCATTTCCTTTATGGTTCTTAGAAAATGTCTTCTCCATATGACAATATCGCTTCTTTCTAATAAAATAGACTTTCTGGGATTCTTTTTCCAGCGGAAGCCTATTTCTTTTAAAAGTTTCCATAACGTACTTCGACTCATTTCTGGGTAATCCTTATCATCTCGAACTGAGACAAGAACTTTATCCAATGTTGGAAATTCTTGTCTAAAGAAGAATTCATGCACTTTCCGTCGAAGTCCTTCTTTAAAATGATATTCTATTTGAAATTTTGGTTTCCCTGGAGCATTATGTGGCATTTGAAAACTACCACATTTCTCTTCTTTAATAACTCTGTAAATCGTAGATTTCCCAACACCAAGTGTACTGCTAACTAACTCAACGGTCTCATCAACACTTTCACATAAACGTTTGTCTGTAAATGATTTAAAACAATTAAGTATTAATGTTTTTTCATTAACTGTTAGAGGACCAATTTTTCGGCGTTTACACGGCACTTCCAAATTTTCCATAACACTAGTATACACAATAAACTGCACCTTGCAACTGAAGTACCTACTTTTAGTGAACTGTTAAGAATTTTGAATACGCCACTTGGACCTTCCTATATACAAAATGGAAAAACCCACTATCACATTTTCTGTGGAATAAGTTTAGAAGGTAATTATCTAGTCAATTACTGTCGTAGATTCCTGTAATTAAAGAATTAAATGTTTGATTGTTGAAACCCTTACTTCGTGGAATGCACTCATTTCAGATAAAATAAAACGTTTTATTTTATCTAAAGAATTAAACTTTATTTTGCAAATAGGCAAAGAATTAAACTTTATTTTGCAAATAGATAAAATAAAACGTTTTATTTTTCTAAAGAATTAAACTTTATTTTGCAAATAGGCAAAGAATTAAACTTTATTTTGCAAATAGATAAAATAAAACGTTTTATTTTATCTAAAGAATTAAACTTTATTTTGCAAATAGGTAGGTACTTATTAAACTTTTATTGGTTATATATAACCAATAAAATAAACATCTTACATTTCTTGCAAATTCATTAGTACCTGTTAACCTCCATCACTCCGACACTGGCAACCTTATTTAGGGATTAGTAATCCTCACAACTATTGTATTCTATTCTGCTCCAACCTTTATACCTGGTGGTCATACTCAATTTAAAACTGTTTTCCTATATACTTCTGTAAACTTGTTGACAAATATCTGTTTTTCATTGAGTCACAACAGTTTAGGGATTTGCATACATAATTTATTGTTTTATTACTCTCTCATACATAAAAATACACTATAGTAAACGATCATAAAGTATATAAGGCAGTATTTTGTAAGCCGTATTTAAGAGGGTAATTCCTCGATAGTCGTCACATATTAGTGGATCCCCTTTCTTGTGAATAGGTATTATAATACCTACATTCCAACTATCTGGGAGTTTTCCTTCTCTCCAAATGGATGCAACAAGTTTTATTATGTATTTTTTTAGCGCATTTGCTCCATACTTGAACAGCTCAGGGGGTATACCATCTTCTTCAGGGGATTTGTTGTTTTTTAACCTTTTTATTGCCTTGGCAACTTCTTCTGTTGGTATATTATTTTTCTCCCTCTCATCGTCTACGTGTCCACTGTGGTCATTTAGTCACCTCTCGGTTGCCTATATTTAATTTCTCAGCAACATTCACCGCCCATCTCTCCACTATTTGATCCGGCTCATTGATAATTTTGGCTTCCTTACTTTTTATTATGGTTATTCTAGGTTTAAATTCTTTTCTGTTGTGGTTCACATTTTTATAAAATTTTCGCGCTTCGCTTTGTGAATTGAGCTTTTCGAGTTCCTGTAGCTGGTTTTCTAAATGTCGTTTTTTCTATTTTTTTAGTATCTTTTTCTCTGCTTGTCTGATCTGTTTGTACTCTTAATATTGTTCTAATTACTATTTAAATGGGAATAAGCCAGAATTTTGTATTTTGAGAACGATTTCCGAGATGGAAATTGAAACGTAATTGTTTGTACTCCTCTTGATTTTGTCTTGTCCTTCTGTCTTGGAGTTTCCCATACGCCTAATTCTTTTTTGAGTTGCCTGCGCGCATTCCGCATCATACCATTATGTCCCCTTTCTTTCTTGTTTCTTCTTTCCTAAAACTGTTGTTGCTCTTTCTTTCAGGATATTTTCGCACTCATTCCAGTAATTATTTATGTTTTCAACAGTACTACTCATTTGGTCTTTTAGTTTTTCTTTAAGTTTGTATTCAACTTTTCTAACTATCTCAGGGTTTCGTAGTCTGTCCACCTCAAATTTATCTTCTTTGCTTCCTTTACCTTTTTTTGCGTTAGAGATTGGTGCCTTTAGTTTAGCCTGGACCAGGTAGTGATCGGAGTCAATGTTTGCTCCACGCCTAGTTTGTTTATATTTGCTTTACTTAGGGTACAGGTTTGACATCCATCATATGTCATCCTAGGAAGGATGCACTGATTGAACACTTTGCTCCTCAACTAATGAGGTATTTTGCGGTTCTTATCCAACTCAGTGCTTCTATACGGAGTAGAAACGTGGACATTGAAGGCGAAAACTATCAAAACTTCAGGCTTTTAAGCTGTGGTTATACAGAAGGATCCTAGAGATACCATGGAGAGACAAAGTCACCAATAAAGAAGTACTACGTAGGATGAACATAACCACGGATTTGGTCAACATTGTGAATTGCCGTAAGCTGCAGTACTGGGGACATATAATGAGAAATCAAGGCAGATACGAGCTACTCCAATGCATTTTGCAACTTTAAATTAAAGGAAAAAGAGCCCCAGGATGAAGAAGAATATCCTGGCTTGCTAACCTAAGGGCATGGTATAGAAAGACTTCAACACAACTATTTTTTCTTTTTTTCCTTTTCCCATGGTGTTTATGATTCATATTTTCACTTAAAGATGTAAGTTTTTATTTTAGAGTGGTATCGTGGCTATATAATACAGTCTGTTTAGTCCCTTACATAGATTTAAATGCATATGTGTGTATACCTGTAGCATTTCTATCAGTTCAAAAGAGATTAGAAAGGAATGGAGGGACACAACGATCAAGAATCCACGAGATGCCTCCATAAAAGGCTTTTTACTGGACTGAAAGCTCCAACCAAAAGAATTCTCGGTATGCTGGAAGCGAAATTGGTTTTATGGCATGGGCCGAATTAACTTTCTTGGCCAAAAAGAGAACCGCTGATTGCCACGACGAAATAGACGGGGATGTATATTAAGAATGGTTTAAGAAGACGTTAATTCCAAACTTGTCGAAAGACAAAGAAAACGTTGTCGTTTTGGAAAACGTGTCATACCACTTCCGCAAATTTGATTATCTGAAAAAATTGTGGAACAAAAAGCAAATCAAGGATTGGCTAATCGAAAAGAACATTTTCTTCTAGGAAGATTACCTAAAAAGCGAATTACTGGATACTGCGACCGCATTTAGAGACGAGTACGACAAATACAAAATTGAAACAATTGCGGAAAAATATCGCGTTAAGATTTCGAGACTGCCGCCTTACCATTGCGAGCTGAACCCGATTGAGATGGTAAAACGGTAGAACGGTTGATTGTCACGTCAAGAAAGTAGAAGAAAAAATGTGTGCAGTGGACAATTTCCTGGAAGATACTGAACCAGCGATAATTAATATAGAAGATGATTCAGAGGATGAGGACGATCTAGATGTGGATTGCGATTAGTATTAATTAACGAGAAATATCTCAAACACACCTACCACTGTGCCGACATGAGCGGCATCGCTGCGCGCCGTAAGACCTACACTGCATTCTATTCTACCTGTGGCTTCTACTATCAACAACCATATCCCGGATGAAGTTCGGACATGCTTGCTATCCGGCTCATTTATACAAAATAAATATAATTGACAACAATCTTTGTGATATTTGAAAAGAAACGGCAGATTTGCATCATATATTTTTTAATCATATTTTTTTAATAAAAGATGGAATAAGAATTGGTGAAGAAATCATAAACACCATGAGATTTGCAGATGACACGGTAATTATGGCTAAGAGTATAGAAGAACTACAAACTTTACTAGATGCAATTAATAGTGAATGCATTCAAATGGGACTTGACATCAACACAGATAAGACCAAATTTATGATAGTATCAAGGAGTCCAATAAATAATGAACAACTAACTCTTGGTGGATAGCAAATAGAGAGAGTGACAAAATATAATAATCTGGGAGCTTACATCAACACAGAATTAGATCCAGACCAAGATATCAGGGTACGAATAGAAATGGCAAGGGCAGCGTTCTTAAAATTCAAGCAATTGTTCTGTGACAAAAATCTGAATATTGCGCTGAGACTGAGGTTTGTTGAATGTTACGTCTGGTCGCAACTATTGAACGGGGTTGAAACATGGACATTAAAAGCGCAAATAGTTAAGAAGCTTCTTGCCTTTGAACTTTGGATATACCGGAGAATGTTGAGAATTCCAAGGACTGCCAGGGTCACCAATGAGGAAGTGCTGAGAAGGATGGGTCGAGACAAAAAATTGTTGAGAACAATAAAAGTACGCAAGACTGCATACCTTGGACACATACTGAGGAATGATAAATATAGTCTTCTGTAGGTCATCATGTAGGGTAGAGTCGATGGCAGAAAGGGAATAGGTAGAAAGAGGAAGGAAAGTGAAATAATTCGTCTGTAGACGAATTATTCCACGTTGCAAAAGACAGAGAAACTTTTAGAAATGTGGTCGCCAACCTCCGTTAATGGGGTCGGCATAGGAAGAAGAAGAAGATTTTATTTTATTTTTCATATTTCAGTCTAAAATGTAATTGTAGAATAACTAGTTTAGACTTTAATATTTAATGTTTTATTTTTGTTTATATATCTAAATTACAGTGGTTTAGCCAGTATTTGTTTTAAAAAATGCTCAGAACGACCCCTAGGCGAGAAAATTATGTTCATACTTACTTAGTTTCTGGCTGCATGGACTAATCCTAAAGCCAAAAAAAGTCCAGCCTGGGAACCAGGTATCTCGTAGACTAGCGGCGTCATGATATTCCAAGTAAGTAAGATAAGTACCAATAGTTCCCAACAGAGTGGCCTCCCACATTGTAGCTACCTCAAGAGCACCTAGAGATCGTGACCACACCACCAAAGTAAAGCAAGAACTAAAAATACTGAAGTCTGAATGCCCGCTTACATCTCAATACTCTGAAGCGTTTACTCTAGAAGAAATTAACTCAGCAATATCAGAAGTTAAGACTGGAAAGGCACCCGGCTTCGATAAAATTCATCCAGAATTTTTACTCGACTGTGGAAAATATGCTAGGAAATGGCTGGTTGATTTCTATACAGATATGATAAAATCAGGGGAAATCCCCCACTTACTAAAAAGGGCCTCCATTATAGCTATATTAAAACCGGGAAAGGCAAATGATCAGCCTCAAAACTACCGACCGATTGCACTGCTGAGCTGTGTCTATAAACTGTTGCAACGATTAATCTACAACAGAATTAGTAATAACATATTTAAATTGATACCTATTGAGCAAGCAGGGTTCTGACCTAACCGCAGCTGCACAGATCAGATCCTATCCCTAACAACACATATTGAAGCAGGTTTTCAAAGAAAGAAAAAAACATCCGTTGCTTTCATTGACCTATCAGCTGCATACGACACCGTCTGAAGACAAGGACTAATCTGCAAACTAATCCGTGCCATCCCGTGTCAAAAGATAACTAGACTCATTGATAGCATGCTCACCGACAGACCTTTCCAAGTCACAATGGGCAACTCAAAAAGTGTCCAAATGAAGCTCAGCAATGGACTGCCACAGGGATCTGTTTTGGTACCCTTTTTGTTTAATTTATACATCGCGGACCTACCTAGGACAAATTCGCAGAAATTTGGCTACGCTGACGACTGGGCCATTGCAGCAAGACATAATGGGAGTTACAGAAACAATACTAACGGACGACCTTGCCATTATGGGAGAATACTTTCGCAAATGGAGGCTACGGCCTAATGCGACGAAAACCGAAATGTGCTGTTTCCATCTAAATAATGCCCAAGCCAACAAAAAACTGTCCGTTCACTTTGAAGACAGACTACTAACTCATAACTCAACACCAAAATATACTGGAGTGACTCTTGACAGAACTTTAAGTTTTAAAGAACACCTTCAAAGAACGGCAGCAAAACTGAAAACGCGAAATAATATAATCCAAAAGCTATGTGGTACCACATGGGGGTCCTCAGCCTCCGTACTCAGATCATCTGCTATCGGACTTGTATACTCGACAGCTGAATATGCTTCCCCAGTATGACTCAATAGCAAACACACGAAGATTATTGACACCCAATTAAACCAGACAATGCGAATGATTTCAGGTACAATTAGACCAACACCCAACTATTGGCTTCCCACATTCCACCGTCGAAACTACGAAGAAGTCACTCCCTTCTCAGAGAATATCGAAAATTCCAGTCTAACCATCAACTACCCATCCACCATGATAGGCGTGATATCGAAATGAACAGACTGCGCTCCAGATATCCTGTCATGTTAAGGGCCACCTCCTTACATCAGAAACATTTCGACCTCACCAACGCTTGGAGAAGACAATGGGAGCGCGACTCACCACAGGAAGCACAGCAAATGGCCTGTATCGATCAGAAACCGCCAGGCTTTGAACTGACCCGGAGTACATGGACAACGCTAAACAGAATAAGAACAAGAAGCGGTAGATGTGCTGACAGCTTACATAAATGGGGAAAAGCCCTTACTCCGGAGTATGACTGTGGTGCGCAACGACAGACCGTCCGTCACATTGTTGAAGAATGCCCCCGAAGGCGGTTCCCTGGAGTTTTTGACGAGTTCCTGAATGCGACCGAAAATGTTTTAGACTATATTAATGCATTAGATATTCGTTTGTAATACTCCATGTAATGTTTTATATTGTTTTTTAAATATGTGTTCTTATTGTATGCCATACGATAAATAAAAATAAATAAATGATATTCCAAATTTTTCATTTTCAAGATGCACTTTGGAAATGCATTTTCCTCATGCACAAAATGCAATTTTTATCTCTCGGGCATAAATTCTATGTACAAACTTTCCTGGCACTCTCCCGAATCGATTGCAAAAATATTCATCTTTTTGCGGAAAATTGAACCACGAGATGATCTATAGATAAACATAACCAATTATCACCGTGTCATAATTCCAATTATTTCATATTTTTATGGATGTAGTTTAATTAAACCCACATTATCAGAGAGCGTATATAAGAGTCACAACAGCTACTTTTGGAATTATTAGTTATACCAACTTACCTAATTTTAATTGATCATCAGTATCTGGTGTTTTACAACAATGCTTTGTAAAATATTTTTATTTGCTTTGTTCGTTGCAATGGCAATGGCGGAAGAAACTGCCGAAGAAGCGTGGCCAAAATACAAGGTAATATTCATTATTATTGTTATGATATGCTATGAAAATAATTTGATTCTATTCTACTCATATCACTCAAAAATTAAGCGATATATGAGATAGTCTGGTCAAATCCGTATATGCGCACAGATAGTAAAATTAGAATCTACAAGACTTGCATACGACCGATCATGACATATGGCATAGAAGTGCGAGAAGATACCAACAAAACGAAACAGATGCTAAGGGTTGCCGAGATGAAAACCCTAAGAAGAATAGCTGGAAAAACAAGAAGAAACAGGCTGAGAAATACAAACGTTAGAGAGCAGTGCAAAATTAAAGATATTGTAAGATGGGGAAGGCAGCGTAAAAGGATGTGGTACAGTCATGTAAAACGAGTGGATAAGAATAGACTCCCAAAAATTGCTCTAGAAAATAACCCGCCCGGTTCAAGACCTCCAGGAAGACCACCTAAGTAAAAGATTTTTTTTGTTTTTCACTGAAACAACTTTTCTTAACCCTAGTTAACGTTTCTTTAACATACGTGTATGCTAACTATACGTAAATTTTACGTACTCAGTGATTTAGGTTTAGTATTTTCTTTTTATTTCATATCTAATTAAAACAAAATGGTTTAAATTCAAGAGAAGTTTATTTAGGAACGATACAAATAAAAAACATTGAAACAATAATAATCCAAACATAAACAACATAAAATAGATACTTTTGACACAGAACAGAATCTTGTAATAATATATACACGATAAACCTGTGCATATAATAAACATTACAAATATATAAACGATAGCCATATATTGATGTACACATTCCATACACATTTTTATTTGATGCTCTCCACACAAGGCACTCCCACACTTGTAACATTTGGTAGTTGTCATTCGTTTCTTTGCTGTAGAGCATAAACTACAGTAAGTCTGTTTTCCTTTCCCTTAGAGACCTCGGTGGTCTTCAGCAACACGCGTTAAATTCAAAAGCATGGAAAGACTCTCTTTGAGACTTCTTGATAAAGTCGGTACTGTTTGGAGTCTTATTTGTTGCCACGGCTTGGTTAATTGTTCATGAAGTTTGAGCATAAAATTTACTCTTGACAATGGCTCCTGTTTGTTTTTAGTTGCATTGTGTTGGTAGATTACAAAAGCGTTTACTCCTGCAATATTCATCATATTGTAAAATATGTATAGTGGCCACCTTCTAGTCTTCCTATTACAGCAAATGTTCTAAGATATTTGGTCAAACGTATCTACAGCCCCTTTAGTTGAATTATAGGTATGGATTATATCGGGTTTTGTTGTTTCATGATTAATGCTTCCAGAAAAATGCATAATTGAAAGTAGAAGAACTATCTTATTTTGCTTAGGTTTATAAGATAGTAAAGTCATGTTTTCATTGTACACAAACATACTGCTCTTCCAAGTTTCGTTATCGAGCAATTCAGGAGGTATTTTTCCGGAGTGTTCTGACCATTGTCAAATTGTAAGAGGAAGATAATAATTTATTTGCAAGAGAGATGCTGGAAAACCAGTTGTCCATTGTCACATTACGTCTACTACGTTTTCAATAAACAAGTTCCAAATTTTAGATATTGGAGCAAAACTACTTTCTTTTTTATGTTCTTCTCTTGTCAAGAAGTTATCAAATCGTAAAGAATTGATCAAAAAGTTAAACCTTTCTTTACCCATCATTGCTTTATATTTATGGCCACAATAAGTGCTATCAAACAAAACGTCAGCTGAGAGGTGATTATTTTTTAAAGCCGCAAATAAAAATAACAAACTTAACAGTGCTTTCAGTTCAGGCGATGTCGTTTCTAAAACAGTAGCTTTTTTTGTCTGGTACTTCTCTCGTAACTCTGCAATTTTTTCGTTTGTACGTAGCAAAACGTCCAGAATCTGATCTGTAAAAAATAAATTAAAAACATCTATAGGTTCTATAGCATCTTTAGCTAAGTTAGTTGGACCTGGACGGGTATAAACAATATTTCTGGATGCGACTTTACGACCTCCATCATTTATTGGTAAATTACTCCACTTATAACCGTTAAACTTACCTACTAAAGACTGTTTATCGCATATTATAACAGACGATTTTTGTTCAATACGGATATCAGTATATGTTGATTCTGATGACGGGTGCTGCGTAATTTTAATTCTTTTATGAGAGCATGTATTTCTTGTTTCTTTGTGAGTTTCTGCTGGTGTATCTGCCCAGGTGTTAGCTAGTTTTGTGAAGACATTTTCTTCGTCCTGTGTAGGATCATAGTCTCTATCTTCAATACTATCGTCGCTGTCAAATGGATTTTCTAACTCCTCTAGATCATCTTCTGTATCACTTACATCACTGAAGTCTTTTATTTATAATTTCCTCCAATTAGATTAACATTTCATTTTGCAGACATCTTATTTATATGTTAATTATAACAACACGTCACAATTACGTAAAAAACTTTTTACACGGATACTAACCACACGTATCTTTTACGTACAGAGTGTAACTACTACGGTCAAAGCCTAACCCAAACCAGAGGACGGTAGTTCTCTGCCCAAACTAAAATCAAAGCGAGTGCGAGTATTCATTTGTTTTATTGATTGGCCATGAAGTGAGGTTAGCATAGCCCACGCGGCTCAGCATTTCCACGTTTAGTTTTCTTTCAGTAGCTGTCAGCTAAAAGCTGTTAAAGGTTCATTTGGTACTTATCAATTATTTGTTTCTAGTCTGCAATTTAATTCAAGAAATATCCGTATAATTTTGGTATTTTCGTTTTGTATTTGTATTAACTTTGCTCTTAATTCATATATTTATGCACGCAAAAATATTTTGACACCTACGAAGTAACTTGTTTAATTATTTTACAGAAAGATTATAACAGATCGTACGACGCCGAAGAAGACGCCAAGAGGTTCGAAGTATTTAAGAAAAACTACGACAGGATCATAGAACACAACAAAAAGTACGAAGCTGGGGAAGTAACATGGAAAGCGGGACTGAATCAGTTTACTGATAGATTCCCCGAAGAACGTGAACATCCCGAGGCGGCGATTGATTAGGAAAAAGATGTTGTATCACCATAACATTGCCGAAAGTTTTATGAGTATTAAATAAAATTGTTTTAATTGACAAAAAGTAGTTTTCTTTGAAACTATTATTTAAGATGACAAAATAAAAAAGAGGTACAGTAGTCTATACTATAGAGTAGAGCCAAGTTTTCTCTATTTTTAATATTTAAATAATATTTTTAAAAAAGTATTTTATTCTTTTTTGGGCTTTGGATTGCTTGATCCACAATTAAAAAAAACGTTATGTCCAATTTTTATTGTTATTTATAAAAATATAAAGTATTATAAACGTTCATATTATAAAATGCATTACTTGTACCTGGAAATACGAGCAATAAAGCTTAGAACTATTAATTTGGTCCCATAAAGTCGACCTCAACATCTGCGTCTGGCTTAATGAGTGTTATCACCACAACTCAAATGTTTGTAAAAATCATGGCAATATGATGGAAGGAAAGGTATCAGTGTTATAATATCTTTATAGTTACCTGTTTTCGGAAAAAGATTCTTGTGTACTACGTATAGCTGGTAAAGAATCAGGCAATTTTAACGCATACTCCTTTTACCCTATGACGGCTGATATGTAATTAGATATGATCAGTGGGCCTCAAACAGTGGGACGTTAATATTTAATTCAGATGGCTTGAAAAGTAAAAATATTTAATTTCCTCTATTTTATGTTCAGTAATAATATTACAGTAATGATATATATAATATCAAAAACAAATAAAATGAATATACTATGTGTATACAGGGCGTGTTAAAAGAAGTGGGACGGAATATTTCGAATACTCGACTCGAATACGAAATTATTTGTCGATATTAAATGTTCATCAAGGCCTCTATAAGTCTCTATTTTGCTTAGAGTGAAAATATTATACGAATGGTTTTGCATGCAGTTAAATTGGAAAATAGTTGCCAAGTTGCTGGTATGTCCAAATTTGAATAAAATACATCCAAGACTTTACTGTCTGCAGACACTGTATTAAATATAAACTTGAAACAAATTGGCACTAAATCACTTCCGAGTTTCAGCAAAACAAAATGTTTAAACACGTGTAGTCCAGTAATTAATACCAAAGCTATTGAGAGTATGCAGTCCAGTAATTAGACCGAAGGTACTTTATCGTTTAACTTAAACACACCACAAAGTCCGAATTGAACCATCGAAACACTTTTTTGTTACTTCTTTTACTTTTACTAACAAATTTTTAAAGTGTGTATAAAGGAGATTACAATTATTATGACACTTGGTATTTATTCCTTATTTTTCCAATAATATGTTGTTGTAAAGGCATAACTTTGATTATTGAATAAACCTACATTATACGATACGTCAGATGAAATTAAAAAAAAATTAACATGTAATAAATTTACTGTTTAAATAAATATTCCATACTCGTACTATTGCAATAAAATATTAAAACCAATAAACGATTACTTGTTGAGCAGTGCTGATTGAAACAATCTTCTTCTTCTTCTTCTCGTGCCACTCCTAGCGGAGATTGGAAATCATCATGGCCACTGCGACTTTGTTAGCAGCGCGCCTAAAAAGTCCAATCGAACTACACCCGAACCATTCACGTAGATTACGAAGCCACGATATTTTTCTTCTTCCCACACTTCTTTTGCCCTTAATTTTGCCCTGCATGATATTTCTTAAAAGTTCGTACTTTTCACCTCTCACAATGTGCCCCAAGTATTCCATCTTTCTAGTTTTTATCTCATTTAGAATTTCGCATCTTTTGTCTAAAGTTTGGAGTACTTGCGTGTTAGTGACGCGGTCCATCCATGATATTCTGAGAATGCATCTATAGCACCACATCTCGAAAGCTTCGATGTTTTTTGTGGTCAACTGTTTTAGTGTCCAAGCCTCTACTCCATACAACAGGGTAGAAAAGACATAACACCGCAGCATTCGTATTCGTAACTTTATGTTGATATCACGATTGCAAAAGAGTTTGCGCATTCTATTAAAGACTGATCTAGCGATTTCTATTCTACATCTAATCTCTTTTGTTTGATCAGTATCGTCTGTGATCCAAGCACCTAGATATTTATAACAGGACACACGCTCAATCGTTGTATTGTCTATTACAAGATTAGTTCTGATGTTCTTTGATTTCGTGATTACCATAAATTTAGTTTTTTTTCAAATTAATTTTCAAGCCGTAACTGTTACAGTATATATTGAGACTTTGAACGAGATGTTGTAGTTCTACTAGCGTTCCCGTTAGGAGAACCGTATCGTCAGCATACCTTATATTGTTGATCGTCTCACCATTTATTATCAGACCAAGATCTTCTTCCTCGAGTGCTTGTTCACAAATAGCTTCACTATACAGATTAAATAAAAGTGGCGACAAGATGCATCCCTGCCGGACTCCTCGACGGATTTGAAACGGATTTGAAACAATAGAGCAGTAAAATGTTATTCATAAAGGTAGTGTAAAATATATCGCCGCTTATCTGGTCCGCTAGTAATAAAGTTACCAGCATTTTATTGCAAAGGGATCTTCTTAAGGTGAAAAATATTTATACCTCTTTTCTTTCGTTTATGATCAACGACTCGAAAATCTTCGTCATAGTTTTGCTTGTAATATAATGTACCAACTTCGCCTTGCCTGACTTGAAAATGAACTGCTGACTAAATTGGAAACGGTTCTTTGTTTGTAGTAAGTTTCCGTTTAACAAATATTGCAGACGTGTTTTCGTAGAGAATCTCAAAATTCTGAAAGATTATTATATATAATATTCTAAACATATCTGAAACCTCCATGTTCTGTACCTAATATTTATTTGAGCACTGTCTAATGAACTGTTGTCAGTCCCGAGGTGTCATAATTTCCAAACAACCCAGATTGGTTCAATTAAAGCATGACAGGTGTCTACTTCCATGTGAGTACCCTTCAATAAGAACTTTTGATTTATTACTCTGATGCTGGAAATTTCCATAGTATCCAGTAGAAAGCCATGGTAAGCGCCATGTTCTTGTTCTGGCCGTAACAGTTATCACACCATATAATGATTTCTTCAATATTGCCAATATTATTGCAAATCCACTTAACAAGCGCAGACGCCAACTCGTTCCCCCCACGGACAGTTGGGTGTTGGGTGCCTTGTTTATGTCTATATGTGTTTCTCTCTATTGTCTTCGGACTGGGAAGTGTATTTTTGAACTTAATAAATAGTGATCGCTACCGCATGTTGCCTTCTCTGGACTCTTACATCTTATACTCTCAGTCGGGTTTTTTGTTTTGTTACAATATAATCGATTATTGATTTTATGTTTCGTGTTTCTTGAATCCATGTATAGCTGTGTATCAGTCAGTGGTGGCTCGTGGCTTGAGAGACAAGGTCGGCAAGGTATTTTTTGTCTCCTCAGATAGGTATACCGTCTAATAAAGACTTCAAACATCATAGGAGATTTTTTGTTGTCTTCTTTTTTGTTTTTTTTTTTTTTGTTTTTTCCTATAAATTTAGAACCTAAACATGTTTATAATTTAACTCTAGTCTACGTTGTTTGGAAGTAGTTAAATGGGTTATAACGTCATCGTAAAATTTATTGAGTTTTGGAGAGATTTTAAAAGTTTTTTTTTCTATTGACATTTGAGACAAGCTTGACATTCTCTCTTGTTTCATGGCATTTCGACAATACGTTTTGATTCTTTTGAGGCAAGAGAAATCTCGTTCATTTGAGGCAGACGTTGGTGGTAATGAGAGAATTAATGACAATAATTTATTAATTTCGGTAACAGTTTGTTGTAATGAATTACAGTATATAAAATTATACATATCTTGTAACTTATCCCATCTTCCGAAAATATTTGGATCAGCATATAAAACTTTTAATTCATTTCCTAATTTTGTTTTATTAAAGAATGATGGATAATTTTTAATTAACCTGTCTAATAAATATCTTGGAAATTCTTTGGCGTAACTTTTAAATTTTGAATCGTCAAAGAGGTCAAAAATTTGCAAATCTTTAAAATTCGAAAAACGAGTATCTATTTGCATAATAATAGTATCCAAAATTTCAAAATATACTCGTTTTTCAAGATCTGTTTCTGTGTCATGCCTTTGTCTTTTTTTGGGGGTTCGGAAATATCAAGCGAGTCCAAAACGTCACTGCGAATATACTGGAAATTACTATCATTACGAAAATCTCTGAGATTTTGCACCAGTCTTGTTATTCTATTTTTGGAATGAATAATGTCAGTTAACTGATTTTGAACAACATTGAATATCAAATCGGTTTGGGTAAACACTTTCTTAAAAATATTTAAAAGTATGTTAAAAGAGTAATCATTTAATAAAGTTTTCAAACCGATTGCTTCACGGATCGAGATATCATCCACTTTCAAAATCGTCGCATTCAATAATAAAATCAAAAACTTCCAAAAGCTGTTCACGAAAATCTGCTACAGTGAAAACTAACCGAGATTTAAAATTCCATCGCGTCTGACAAACTTTTGGCATTTTTTTCGAAACAAACCGTTCTAAAACATTAGTCCGTTTAGGCGAGCTTGAGAAAAATGAAGCAAATCCGCTTAAACTGGCAAAAAAAAGACGACATTCTTTAATTTTTTTACATGTATCCTGCAAAACTAAATTCATTCTATGCGCATGACAGTGAGTAAATAAAGCTTGCGGTGCAATAGTTTTAACTTTTGCCTGGAGACCATTTAATTCACCAGACATCACGGCAGCGCCGTCATAAGTTTTATTTTTGATATCAAAAAATTTTAATCTGTCCTTTAAAATACCAAAAATATATTCTGCCTTATGGCTTTTACTCACGTCTGTAAAACCTAAAAACCTCTCATAGATATTACCACGTAACGCGTATCGAACAACAATTGATAATTATTGTGAATGACATGATATGTCGGTAGTTTCATCTACTTCTAGTGAAAAGCAAATGGTTTCCTGAATCTCAGATTCAATAAAGTTACTCAAAATGTAACTAATTGATTCTATTAATTCATTTTGGATTGTTTTAGATACACCGCTAAATGTCTTCGAGTCAGAAAGTAAATTAGAAAATTCCAAATCGTATTTCTTAAACATTTTTATTAGTTCTCTATAATTACCTTGATTTAACGAATGCTCCGATTCATCGTGTCCCCTAAAAGATAATTCCTGACAACTTAAAAAAATTACAATATCAATTAAACGACGTAAAACTGCGTGATTATTTTTTACAATTTCGTTATGTTTAATAGCATTTTCACGTTGGGCATTATCTAATGAAACATAGATATTTTGTTTTCCAAATAAATCTAATTTAATCTGGCTGTAAGTATGATCTTTCGAAATATCATGTTTATGTAAAGCCCTAAATAATTCCTTTATGTTATCGTAACCAGATTCACACCACGGATTTTGATATTTGCCCCTATTTGTCGAAAATAAAATGCAAGGCCAACAGAAAAGTTTGTTTTTTATTTCACTCCCGGTAAGCCATGAGTACTTGCTGTACCAATTATCTGAAAATGATCTATTACTTCCCTTACCCGCACTAATATTTATAAGCCGGGACATTTTAGGCAAAGGACGCCCCTTATTTTTAATAACAATTTGTTCTTCGTATGGAATAGATGAAAACCCATTATGCAAAATATAATTTACAATATCAGACTTATCAATACTTACAGTTTCTCCCATGGCTTGCATTTTTTAGGTTAATTTACCTGAATTTGTTTACACTTTTATTAAAAAAAAAACTTCTAATATGTCAAAAAACCCTTTAACCTTTAACTATTTACGGCAGACGTAACGTATCACAGTATTACTTTAGAAAATAAAAATTAATCACAGAAAGAAAGGTTAGTTTGTGCACTGAATATCACTTCACTTTACTACTTACGTTCTTATATGAAATAACATTTCATCCCGCGCTGGCAATGTACAGTTTGCGACCAATTACCAATCCCAATGAAGCATCGGTAAATTTAAATTTGCCGTACTTGGTAATTAAGTTCATATGGAAAGAAATGTATATTTGGTTGCTAATCAACTAATATTCCGTTGATTTTTACAAGTAAATCGTCAAGGTTGGGATCGGCTTGCCGAAAACCCAAAACGTGCCTTTTTAAGAATTTACAGGCGGATGGATGTCTCAGATATCGGATCATTAATTTGAAAAGTGTCTTACGCAGGGATCACTTAACGCTCAGATTGGACGAATTCTTTTAAAAACCATGAATAAAATTTAGTCTGGTCGAATTCTTTTAAAAATCATGAATAAAAGTTAGTCTTTATTATCTCACGGATATTTTTTTATTTCTCAAAAACAAATGACATCAACTGATTACCTGCCACAATTAATTATTGAAATACTGATTAAATTAAATATTAAAAAATCTATAATATCTATAAAGGCGACCCTGACCGGCCGCCACTGGTATCAGTTTATGTTGTTATGTTTATGTTGTTGTATCAGTGTGTTTGCATAAATCTATGCATCTTTCACCATTGTTGTTCGTAGTGTCTTCTCCGTATTATCCCCCATTAATATTATTTCCCGCGATTGACTTATTTTCGATATTTCCTCGTGAAGATGTTCAAAAAATGCGTATTTTACGTTGGCTAGTGCGTCGTTATTTATTGCGTATAAGCCCATAATTGTTAGTTTATATCCGTGAAGACACAAATTTACTTTAATCAATCTTTCATTTGTGGCTTCCCAGGTTGTTATGAACTTTCTTAGTCTACTGTGAATGATTAAAGAAATTCCCTGTTGAGCTCTACATTTTTTTGATACTCCACTATAGAAATGGTCATATTTTCCTAGATTTTTGGAGCCGGTTCCCTTCTTTTTTGTTTCGGTAATGACTGCTATGTCTATTTTTAGTTCTGTTAATTCATGTAAGACTTCATTAAGTTTTTTTTATATACCTTGAACGTTCCATGTACCAAAAAATAGTGTCCTTTTTCGAAGCTTATGTCGTCTTTGTTGTACCGTGCTATTCCGAGGCGTGTGATTGGGTTTTTTAACATTTTTATGTTTTTTACAAGTACTGGGGAGTTAGCCTAATGCCTTAACCCCCAACCTGGAGGACCAGGGGTTTGGGTTCAGAGTCTCCCTCTCCTAGACGGATTGCGGGATCTGCTGCTAACGGGTTCCGTCCACCCTTTTGATTTTATACGAACTCTAAAATCGGGGTTCGCCACTTCTGCCATACACACTGCACCGAAGATGTTGTATTATACTATTTAATGTACAAAATCGTATTAAAACTATTGTGTTTGTCATCCCACTAATAACCCTGCTTGGTTGATGTGGTATAAGTGATTATAAAAAAAATTTTAAAGAACCATCAACCTACTGTGATCGTTCAAGGGAAAATAGACAGCAGAAGGGGTCCAGGGAGAAAAAGACAATCGTGGCTCCAAAACTTGCGGCAATGGTTGGGATTGTCATCTGCTGAACTATTTAGATCTGCCGTAAACAAAGTCAGAATAGCCATGTTGATTGCCAACGTTCGGAACGGACAAGGCACATGAAGAAGAAGAATTAACCTACTAAGTTTCGTTAATTATTGAATATCCTAATAAAATATAATTAAATGAGAAGAAAATGGCGACAGCGCAGCGCTCATAGGCGAACAATCGCGTCATTTCCTAAAACGCAAACAATGACGGGTTAAATATTATGTAGTTTGTCTATTGTAACCATTATTTTCAAAATAAAGATTTTATATATACAGTGTCTCCGTAAAGTATGGAATAAATTCGATATTTTCTAAATGAAAAGCCTTTTTAAAAAAATCTAAAACACCACGATTTTTAAATTTAAAGTTCTACATTTTACAATAAAATTTTATTATACAAGGTGATACACATTACAGTGATGACGTCATCGGCTCTTTTTTTAAATGTAACACCCTGTATTTTAGGACATTTTTAGGACATTTTTAGGACTGATTTCAAAAAAGTATAATACTGGTGTCTAATGGATATAAATTGAAAGATATGCGCTTAAAAAATAAAGTATTTATTATCAATTGCAAAAAATTGCCTACTTCTAGTTTTTGGTAAACTGTAATTATTTTTAGTAACGTTCAATAAAAATTAAATAGTACAATAATTGTATTAATTCCTAAATGTTCTGTATTATTGCTTAGAATTAATTTTAAGTAGAAATGAATTTGAGTGTAAAGCAAAGAATTGAAATACTCATGATGATTGGGTATGATGACAAATCGGGAACTCAAATGCAAGTGTGTAATTTATTTAATAATAAATATCCAGAAATACCCATCACGCAGTCAACAGTAACTAAGATTGAAAAGAAATTGCGAGAAACTGGTACGGTTAAAAAAGCACGCAAATCAGGACGTCCCTCTGTAAATTATGTTACATTAGATGTTCTACTTGCTTTTGAAGAAGATGCGCCCACTTCTGTTCGTAAGGTTAGTAGTGATCTCGATGTTTGCAAAACAAAGGTATACAAAGTACGTAAAAGTAAGTAAAATATACAGTTTTACAGGAATTGAAGGAGGATGATCCAGATAAAAGAATACAATTTTGCGAAATAAAGATGGATAACAGCCACCGAAACCCTCTCTCGGTTCAAAATATTATTTTTTTCTGATGAGGCTACATTTAAATTAAATGACGAGGTCAACCGTCAGAATTGTAGATACTGGACAAAAGAAAACTCCAACTGGATGCGGGAACATCATACACAATACCCGCAAAAGGTATGTGCTGGCATTGTAAGAAATAAAATCATTGGATCCCACCATATCGAAGGTAATTTAAACGGGCCACCATACCTTCAGTTTTTAAGTGGGTATCTCGTACCTACTTTAGTTAATTTATTCCCCAGTACAGTTAATCTTGGAGGTTTTGATAAAAGTTTATGGTTTCAACAGGATGGTGCGCCTCCGCATTATGCTTTAGATGTTCGAAGGTACCTAAACGAAATTTTTCCGAACAGGTGGATTGGAAGACGTGGACATATTGAATGGCCAGCGAGGTCTCCAGACCTCAATCCTTTGATTATTTTATGTGGGGTAATTTAAAGAATGTTGTTTATAAAACCGAACCTGCAAATATTGGAGACTTAAAAGCAAGAATTCGTAAAGAAATAAACAATATTTCTCAAGAAAGCATAAAGAAGGTTCTACAAGAATTTGTACAACGTTTGGGTTACTGTAAAATACAACAAGGACTACAATTTGAACATTTAAGATTAAGTCATGTATTACATAATTACCGGATTACTTTCAAGTTATTTATTATAATTTATTTATAATTTATTAATATTATAAATCAATAGAAGTTACATTTCTAAGCGCATATCTTTCAAATTATATCCGTTAGACCGCCAGTATTATACTTTTTTTGGATCAGCTCATTTTTATCGATCTAAAAATGTCCTAAAATACAGGGTGTTACATTTAAAAAAAGAGTCGATGACGTCATCACTGTAATGTGTATCACCTTGTATAATGAAATTTTATTGTAAAATGTAGAACATTAAAATTAAAAATCGACGTGTTTTAGACTATTTTAAAAAGGCTTTACATTTAGGAAATATCGAATTTATTCCATACTTTACGGACACACTGTATAAAAATATAATAAAAATTTAATTAATTTAAAATTGAATGGAAATGTTTTACGAAATGATTTAAATATAAAGTGTCATTAAAACATTATAATGTAGGTACTATGTAGTTATATAGATTAAAGATAATAGATGCAGGTATTATACGATTATACAACTTGGCTCGGATATAAAATATTAATTTACTTGAGTTATTGGATTTAGATTTATTTTGACTTAAGATAAATAAAAAAAATCCCTCGCGTAATAGATTATTTCTGGTACTGATTAAAAAAAATGTTAATTTTTATTTTTGATGAATGTTTTAATTGTGTATACAGTTATAAGTTTGGGTTTTATTTAATTATTCTATTTAATTTGTCAATATATTATATTGATGTTAAAAATCCTTCTAATATACAGGGTTTCAGAAAAAGATTGTACGTGTAAAAGTCATAAATTACACCACGTATTTAGGGGTAAAAATAAGTCGATTTGGCCAAACTTACCTAAATCCAAAAGTGTATTCAGAAAACGTTACAGGGTGTTAATAGGCGAGAGGTTTACTCCTAAAAAGACGCTTAGAAATTGATTATAATTTTTTGCATTTCTAATGTACCAATTAGTAAATTTAGAAATTTAGAAACTTGGAATATAGACACAGATAAACTAAACTCTAATACAGAACAATATAAAAAGTTAAAACCCGCGAAAATATTAAATCTAGATAAACTTAGCTTAAATGAAATCAATGAAGTCATAACAAAAGAACTATTAAATGCAAGCTCAGAAGTGGCAACCGCTAACAGATTGGGAAAAATGTTTAGATGAGTCATTATTTATCGTAACATTGCCCCCTCTTAAAAGATGGTTTCTCCTGGAACCTTGTCGGGACTGGAACTGGAACGGTATGCTGGTATCGGCAACTGGACCCTCTTTTACAACTTCCAGTTGTATAAAAATGACAAGGGACGGTTTTCTCTTCGCACCAGTAACTATGCGGATTGCAACAGACTAACACCTGGACTTCGGTGTCTTTAAAGATCTCCTCCACCATACTTCGATTAACCCTCCAATCTAATTAGCGGCACTCCAACTTTGACATGGCTAACTTTTGCACGTCGGACTCTAGTACGTGCTCTCTCAATTGAAGTAATGCTTCTCATACGTCTCGGTAGGTAGGTTGGTCACGGGCAGTGTCTTTTGTTACCAGGAAGAAAAGGTAACGTGATGCATCTTGGAGTTTCAAGGCTTTCCCGGGAGCTGGCACTTGAAGTTCTGCAACTCGACCGAACGTCCTTCGAAAGACGGATGGCAACCCTGGTGCGTCTTTGATACTGGCCGGAATGATAAGGGCCAGCGAGTAGTCATCGGAAAGCGCGAGTAGATCTTGCTTTTCTTCAGTGGTAACACCATGTCTTGCTTTACCGGTACCTCCATAGGCCCCCATGAATTTCTCAAACGTGAGGTCAGACGCACCTGGGACTTGGTTTACTTCCACTTCTTCATCTACGTCGTGGTCACCTTCGAAAGACGCCAGCCGGTTATGGTGTACTATCATCGGCTTTCCCCTCGGAATCTTGCTTATTCGGTAGATAACATCGTTGATCTTCTCCATAATGAGGTATGGACCTTCCCAAAACTGCTGCAACTTGGGAGAACAATCTTTTCGCTTCTTGGGATTATGGAGCAAGACTTTGTCGTTCTCCTTAAAGCACCCCTTTTCGGCTTGCGTATCGTACCGTTTCTTCATTCGGTCGCTAGCGATCTGAAGATGAGAACGGACCAACTCGTGTACATCGTCCATTCTTCTTCGTAATTCAATCACATAATCTTGACCTGCTACATCTTCTCCAGGTCGACACCCAAACTCTAGATCACAAGGTAGTCGCATCTCGCGTCCCAATAGGACTCTGCCAGGTGTCTGGAGTGTTGATTCGTTAACAGCAGATCTTTAGGCCATTGTGAAGAACGGAACATATTAGTCCCAGTCTCTCTGATGTTCGGACACCATCTTTGTCAAATACTTGCCAACTGTCCTATTCATCCGTTCTACCATACCATCCGATTGCGGATGATATGCTGTAGTTCTTGTTTTCTTCATGCCTAGTCTATAACATATTCCTTGGAAAAGATCGCTTTCGAAGTTCCTTCCTTGGTCACTATGGATCTCCAAAGGTACTCCAAATCAGCTGATATATTGTTGGATCAACTTATCTGCAATGGTGGCGGCCTTCTGGTCTGGAAGTGTGTAAATCTCGACCCACTTAGTGAAGTAATCCATTACTACCAACATGTACTTGCCTCCATTTTCACTTTCCGGAAATGGCCCAGCGATGTTCAAAGCTATTCTTTTAAACGGGCTTCCAACATTATATTGTCTCATAGGAGCTCTCCTTTTTCGGTGAAGCCCGTTACTCGTAGCACAAATAGTACATTTCTTA
The DNA here is from genome assembly GCF_040954645.1 of Diabrotica undecimpunctata. NCBI lineage: Eukaryota > Metazoa > Arthropoda > Insecta > Coleoptera > Chrysomelidae > Diabrotica > Diabrotica undecimpunctata. The sequence continues at coordinate 116,817,249 of NC_092811.1, forward strand.
CACCAGTCCTTTACATCGTCGGAACTGTTCATCCAATAAAACCGTTCCCGAATTCGCTGAATGGTTTTCTTAACATCGAAATGCGCTCCTGATGAACTGTCGTGTAACTGACGAAGTACTTCTGCTATTCTGCTCTTTGGGATCACCAACTGTCTTCTCTTCTCTGAACTGTCATCATTTTCCAGTACTCGTTTGAGCAAGCTATCTTCCATGATAAATGAGTCCCACTGGGCCCAATACGTCTTAACTACTGAGCGTAGGTTTTATATTTCTTGCCAAGGTGGTCAGCGGTTTTCCTCTTTCCATTTTCGAATTTTTTGTATAACTGGATCTCTCTCTTGTTCTTCCCTTATCTTAATAGGCGTCCAATCGTCGTTGACCATCGTTGTTCTTAGCACTGCTGCTTCCTTGGATTCCGTTTTGTTGCAGTGGGAACACTCTGCTGGGCATGGCCTTCTGGAAAGAGAATCAGCGTTTCTGTGGCTAACTCCGGCCCGGTGCTCAATCTTAAACTTCTGCGGTGATCTCGTCTGCGCCAGGAGATTTGCTATTTTTTAACTTTTTGATTGCTGTTTCTACCTCTGACTTTAGAATGTTTGGTTCTCTCTCTGCAGTGAACTCGTCGTGATTTGCATTCTGGGGAACATCTGCATATAGACTTTGACAATATTTTCTCCATACCTCCGCAATCCCTTTATCTTCATTTATAATATGTTGGTTTTGATCCAATATTGATTGTGTGAGTTTAAATTCCCTGGATAGATATCGGACTTTGTTATATAGCCCATGAGATTCATACCGGTTTGCATGTCTCTCTAGTTCTTCGCATTCTTCATTTATATGTTAATTTTTATCATCCCTACATGCTCTTTTAATTTCTCTATTTAACCTTGCTAATTCGTTTTTGTTGCTGTCGTTTTGATATATGAGAGATTTGATTCTCCTTCGCTCTTCGAGAAGTTGCAGCGTTCTGTCTGTCATCCAGTGTTTTCTTCTGATGATCTTTTTTTCCGTTCTAGTTCTTTCTACAGAGGTTTCTATGGCATTTCTGAAACCTTTCCACATTTCTTCTGGGTTGTCGTGTGTGTTCAACATACTGGTTTCCTTTAATGCATCTCTAAATGTTTTCGGAATTGACATCTCTAGCCTGTTTTGATTTTGGTGCGGCATTGTTTTTTTTTAGCTTCATCTTAAAGCAAGCCCATAACAATTTATGATCGGATTCACATTCAGCTCTTCGTCTAGTTTTTACGTTTGTAAAACATGTCTTCCATCTGTTTCTAATCAATATGTAATCGATTTGGTTCTTGTATTCTCCATTTGGGCTGGTCCACGTCGATAAACGACGGGCATGATGTTTGAACATTATGTTTACAATGGGCAACCTATTTTCGGTTGCAAAATCTATTAAACGTTCGCCTCGGCTGTTTATAATATCTAACCCATAGTTTCCTACATTTTGGATATTATCATTTCTTGTTTCTCCTACCTTAGCGTTAAAATCGCCCATGATTATGAGTGGTTCTTTAGATGAAATATTTCGTAGAGTGTACGTCTTCCACTTCATTGTCTAACGCGTCTGAGGTTGGCATATATACCTGAAGAATGTGCATTTTGTTTGGTGATGCTAGTAAGGTTATTTTTATAAGTCTATCATTTGTCGGTTGGTAATCATACATGTATTATGAAACTTTTTTAGTCACCATAATTGCAACACCATTTCTTCCTGTGTTATTTGCTCCCGATATGTATACAACATGATCTGCCGTTCGGAATTGTCCTTGTCCTTTTCAATTGGTCTCCGAAAGTCCGCATATTTCTATATCCTCTCTTTCGACTTCTCGTTGTAGTATATGCAGTTTGCCTGGTTGCCATAATCCTCGAACATTCCAGGTTGTTATTCCCATTGCTCTTCTTAACTGAAAATCTGATTTTCTTCCAGGCGCCAATTTCGCATGTTTTGTCTGGTTGCTCACAAACACATGCCCGGTAGCCCATTTGACACTAGTTGGCCCGGAACCAACTGAGCGCCGATCGCTAATCGGATCGCTAAGCATATCTAACTGATTCGATACAATCATGATGGTGTAGTCACGGAAATATAATCAGGTGGTTTCCCCATGCCTGCCTGATCGCAGTATCACGGCCGGTTGAATCATTATGAGTATCTGTCATTAAGCCAACAGTAGAAATCATTCCGCTATAGCCTTAATGAAGTAATGTCATAGCTGCTACCCTATGCCATGTCCTCAGTTGGTCCACGGGTGCTTATTTGGTAAAACCTTATTCACACCTATCCTACATATCTGTAAGACATTTCCCTATCAGCCAGTGGAACGCGCCGTGTCTGTACATTTAAATTGTGTGAATTTCTGTGTTCGGTAAATAAAATTTCAATTCAAAATAATGCCTACAACAATTTTTGAACCTGAAAGTGTATTAAATGTATCAGAAATGCTACAAGAACGATTTAATTTAACCAATTTAAGTTGTATAAATCCGTTTTACTCTTTAGTGTGGTGCATGTTGCGTCAATTAATTAAAAAAACTATTATATGTAACTTGTGTAACATAAGCAAGAATCTAATTAAATCTAATCTAATAAAATTAATTAATATTGTATCGCATGCTCTTTCGCGATTTATTAAAACAACATGGCAGCACTGCCAAATTCAAAACGGTCCTTCATTTGTAGCTAACTTCACTTCACCGGAACGTTCTATATACTTTTACCGAAAAGTCTACATTTGTTGGGTTGAGTTTACCAAAAGTACAAGCTGAATATAGCCGCAAATGTCAAAAATATTTCGGTTTGGCAGTGTTGGCATGTTTTTATATTATTATTCGTTCTGTGAAAGTTAATTGACAGTAACTTGAGTCTAACTTCATCGGGATCAAATGTGAAAAAGTGAAAGTGAACACAAAGTGAAAACGAAAACCAAAAGCGTCCGAGTTTACTTGATTTGATCTGGTCTTTTGATTCAGGAATTTTCGCTGACCCTTTAGCGTATAGTTTTTTTTATATGCGTAATTTTGTTTGCTTGTTTATTAGTGTACATTCATTATAATGAACCACACGGATGTTAAACAAGAAGTATTTGAAGATAGTTGTATAGGCCATTCAAAAGAAAATGAACAAGATGATCTTATGCCAAATGAGATTAAGAATCAGCCTCAAAATTACTTATATCAAACAAAAACTGAAATAGACATTAAAAATATAAAAATTGAGGAAAGTAAAGACCAAAGCGTTGATAATATGCAAATGCATAAGAAAGGTAAATAAATAAGGCTTATAGGTATATTGAATATTATTTTTATCTATTTAATAGTTATGGAAGGTAAGATGGAAATTAAGGATGAGTTGGAAGAATTTAATCATGGAAATCAAGAGAATCAGCTATCCACATCAGTAGATCTTGATATTTTGAAGCTTGAAACCAAACAAAATGATAGCTCAGGTAAGACAAATAACAATAAGTATGCATTAATATGATATAAGAAAAAGCTTAGTAGACATATAGTCCTGTTTTATAGAAATATGTCTCCAATTAGCTTTGCTGATAACTTGAGCTGCACCGAGTAGGTTTGTATATATTAGTTTAAAATGTTTTTCTAAATCTAATACCAAATCACCATTATTCTTGGTGTGTGGTTTTCCTCTATTTCTCTAGCTCTCATTTCCTGATTTATGCCTTCTCTGCAACTAAGCAAGTTCTTCCTCTTTTCCTTCCACCATGAGGTTGTCATGTTAGGATTTGTTTTGGATGTCAATTTTCAGGTATTCTTTGGACATTTCCATACAATCTTAGTTGTTGGGTAATAATATCTTCTATTATTTTATGATTTCTCTTATTCTACTGTTAGTAACTCTCTCTCATCTGGATTTCACTGCTTAACATCTTCAATTATCCATTTCTGTTGCCTCAAGTTTTCTCTCATATGGTTCCTTTATCTGTCATACTTTACTGCTGTAGGGATTCTACTTTTAATAATTGTGTTATATGTCCTACATGTGTTGCTATTTGTTATTGATGGGTCCCAAAGTATATTATTTAGAAGAGATATTGCTTTTTCTTCCCCAGAAGTTGATTATTTTTTTTTGTGAAGTTAGTTAAATTTTGAAAGACTGGAAGTGCCTGTAAACTAACAATTATTCACTGGTAACACATGCAAAATAGAACAGCATGAAACTATAAATCAAAGATGTACTTTTGATTTATATCAAAATTTATATTTTTGAAATTGTATAATCATCTATAGATTTGTATGTATAAATAGAACCATTACTATTTACAAAATAGCTTTTGGGCCACCACCATTTGTTTGGTGTATAGTAAAACTAATTACCACCAATCAAAATTTATTTATTTACATCATATAACGTATGGATTAAATGAACAAGTAATAAATTCACAAAAAAGTGTTGCTCAATTTTCAATAAACAATGAAATTTATTTCGAATCATTACTTTGAATTTGAGATGTTAATATTGAATAATATATTGAATTTTATTTCATTACACTAAGGAAATATTAAATGAAATGATTTCTCAGCGTTCCTTACAATAATTGTAAGTGGCCTATATTTGATGCAACTCAACGACTGTAAATTATTATCATTTCAGTAGATTTTATTATTTTTAATTTTCAATTTTAATACTGAATTAATGCACAAATTTAAATTTTTAACTTTACTGCAGAAAAAAATGTTAAAAACAGTGTTTTTATTGTAAATAAACAATGACGAATATTTTAAAATTATTTTTAATCCTAAACAAAAATAATTCTGTCAAAAATAAAAATTAATTACCTTTGAGTAAAAATCGAGTAAATAATGATGGACTGTTTCAAGTGGAAACCTGTCGTTAACTCAGTTGAGACTCATCTGGGATTGTATTTCAATAGAGAAGAGAAGAAGACCAAGATTAATATGAAGGAATGATGATAGACAGAATAGATATATATTGACCATTTACTTATAAATCCAAAACATGTCATCCAATTTGAGATTGACATTTTCATATTATTACGAAATGATTAAATTGTTTGATTATTACTATTATAAATTCTACTATTAAAAATATGTTCAGAAAATAGCATTTATTTATGATTTTTTCCCAAAGAATTTGTCACAGATTGACAAAGAACAAAAGTTATACATGGTGATCAACTTTTGTGACAAAGCCTATTATATGTAAGATTATGGAAGATACCAAAAAAGTTATTTACAAAAATAGGAGATAGCTGTAAGCTTGACGTTCTAAAATTAGTTACAGGGTCTTCCATAACACTGTACTACATCAAAGATATATTTTTATTTAAATGAAACACCCTGTATTTCTGTATTTTATTTTAAATTCAAATTTAAAATTCGATTCACTTCCTCTTTACATTAATATCAAGTTGTTTTGTGTTATACAGGGTAATTAAAAAGTTATAACCATATATTTGTTTCTTGTTATGTATGATTTATCATTCATGTATTTTGTATTAAATAGATATTGAGATTACGCATTAATGTGGGCCGAAATCTTAGTTGGCATAGTAAAAAAAGTTTTAAAATGGGTAGACAATCAAACCTAATTTTTTTCAATTTTTTGTTGTTAAGAAAAGCCGCACCCAAATAGTTGGAAAATTTTTTTTTGAGATACAATTTTAAAATAATAAAAAATACAATACTAAAAACACGAAAATCGCAATCTCTTTTACAAAAAGTACAAAATTTCAAAATGGACAAAATTATTTGACATTTCTTGTAAATGCAGTAATATTTTTATATAATAATTTATAATTCCATAACATATGCCACTACTGATTTCTTTAATGTAAATTCAGTTAAACTGGCAATCTATTTTTCTTAATCACTCTGGTCCATCGTCAATGTAGGACTCTTCTTCATACTGCTATTACAACAATTTCTGATCATACAACCGAACGGCAGCTATACAGAAATCGACTAAAACTTTGGATTAACCTCTCAGCTACCCATTTAATTCGACATAAGCAAAAGCTTCGGCGAATATATAGACTTACTGGTTCACTTGATGATTTTCTTGCCCACCGTAATTTTTCTAACAGAGTCAAACAATCTTTGCTAAAGTTAAGAACAAAATTTGAAGAATCTATCATTGCAAGTGGTAATAGTAAAAAAATTAGTGAAATAATTTCACTAATTTCAAAAGCGATGTTTTCTGAATTATGGTTTCCAGAAAAATGGCAGCAGCCTAATAAAACCGTTTTAAATTCTAAATTTTCGGTTAAATATTGTCCTGTTAATGCGATGTAACTCTCAGTTACTCCATATGTCCAGAGGTCAGTAGTAATACAGATATTTTCTACTTCTTTAACAACTTGTGATCTAATAATTTGCTTAGTTTTGATATAAAATTCCTGAAGTAATGAACCTGACGTAATGAACAAGTTTTTCTTATTGGCGGTTTATATCCAGGAATCCACCCTGCAACCTTTTTAAAAGCTCGTTCTTCAACTATGGAAAACGGATGAAACGAGTCTTTGCGTAGGTTTAGTAAATCCATATCTATTTGTTTCTTTTGTTCTAAACTAATATTTTTATTAATGGAAGTATCCATCACCTTTTGACGCTTGGGTGGCGGTGGCAGTATGTCAGTACTTGTAGTAGAAGCAGTTGAAACGGACAAAAATGCGTCAGGGAAGTTTCAATCATTGCAATATTCAGAAAGTGGACCATAAAAGCTGCATCATCTACAAATGCGCATTTTTTGAAAATAAAATTATTATTCTTATACTAGGTCAATAATTTTGACTAAGAAAAAGAATTCTTAATTGAATATTTACAATAAATAAATCCTTTGACGAACTATCAATAAAGATTTGAAATCGAAAATGCAGATCAATCGTAAATCGAAACTCATTCATTCGAGTTCATAATTCGAGTTCGAATATCAGAATACCTAGTTATAAAAAACAAAAGAAAGAGTTAAGAAGCTGGTTACTTCTATAAAAAAAAAAAGAAAAAGAAGATTGCACTATTGAAAATCAACCAGTACAAGAAAAAGAAAATGATAAAGATGACTTAAGTCCATGTTGTATTTTTGATAAATTAATTGGGCATGACTCATCTAAACATACACCTGTATCGACAGATATAAAAGAAGTCGACATGTATTTGTCTGATGATATATTACCCACAAAAAATTTCGATCGGAGATTGGAACTGTCCATTACCGTGGTGGAAAAACCATCGCCATGTATATCATAACTTAACCACTATATTCATAAAATATTGTATAGTATTGTAACAAAATCTGTTCCTTGTTAACACATGTTCAAAATCTGGTTTAATTTTAAATAAAAGAAGAACACGGTTAACAAGAAAAGTGTAATAATGTGTAATGTAAATGTAAGTACTATTTGTATTGTCTAATTTATTTTTCAAGTTATAATAAATATATCCTTCGTTAGTTTCTTTCACTTCAATACTTATACACATAAACGATAATAGCCAATATGTTTGTTTGTGTACTCGCTTATTTGAAACTACTGGTAAACAATCAACTAGTTACAGTTTACGAAAAACGGTTCCGATAAAAATGTCAACAACCCACCTCTAGTTTCTTAGCTATATTAGGATCGGAACCAGAGATGTAAAATAGCTCTGATCGGAACTAATCGTCTCACTAATGGGCAATGGGTGTCAATGATAAATAGGGAGGGGAGACCAAGGGGAAATATGATTGTTATCTTTGTCTATTCGCTGAAAATATGATTTTATATCTGTGTTAGATATCCTGTTAAATTTTACCATACCGACCATAAACTTTTACCTACACTGTATACGTCTATGTGTAAAATAGATAAATTTTTAATTTGGTTTTTTTTAGGTTGTCACACTGATAAAAATGGAATGGAAGTTCTAGAGACATTGCCTATTCTTTTTGGTAATAAGGAAAAGAGTCCATTAAAATGTGAAGTTTGCTTGAAGCAGTTTTCCAAAAGATCGCATTTGAACGATCATTTCAGAACGCACACTGGAGAAAAACCTTTTCAATGTGAAATTTGCTTTAAGGCATATGTTCAGAAAAGCAATTTAATAAAGCATATGAAAGTTCACACTGGAGAGAAACCTCATCAAGCTCATCAATGCAAAATTTGCTCTAAGCGGTTTGTTCAAAGTGGTAATTTGAAACGACATTTGCGAGTGCACACCGGCGAAAAACCTTACAAGTGTGAAATTTGTTTTAAGCAATTTAAAGCAGCAAGTGATGTGAAAGGACATTTGAGATTTCACACTGGAGAAAAACCTTACAAGTGTGAAATTTGTTTTCATCATTTTTTTTTAAAATGTAATTTAGATTTGCATATGAAAGTTCACACTGGAGAAAAACCTCATCAATGTGAAATTTGCTTTAAGCGGTTTGTTCAAAGTGGGCAATTGAAAAGACATTTGAGAGTGCACACCGGCGAAAAACCTTACAAGTGTGAAATTTGTTTTAAGCAATTTAGAGATGCAAGTGATTTGAAAAGACATTTGAGGTTGCACACTGGAGAAAAACCTTACAGGTGTGAAATTTGTTTTCATCAATTTATTAAAAAATGTGATTTAGGTTTGCATATGAAAGTTCACACTGGAGAAAAACCTTATCAATGTGAAATTTGCTTTAAGCGGTTTGTTCAAAGTGGGATTTTGAAAAGACATTTGAGAGTGCACACTAACGAGAAACCTTACAAGTGTGAAATTTGTTTTAAGCAATTTAAAGAGGCACGTTATTTGAAAGTACATATGAGGTTGCACATTGGAGAAAAGGCTTAAAAGTGCGAAACCTGTCTTACCCAGTGCAACCAAATAAGTAATTGAAACCTACATATGAAAGTTCACAATAAAGGTCTATTCTCATTAGACGTGCCAAGCCCGTGCTGGTCACCTGACCGGCACATGCCATTAACTTTGAATGCCGAAGAAGAAGAGAATATGAAAGATAAAGTTAAAAAAGGAGGTTTTGGACACACCCAATGATTAAGAAAAGAAAAATAGAAGAATACTATACCTTGTATAAAGAACTCATGGATGATGAGTCAAAATTTTATATATATTATAGAATGTTAATTGTCGAATTTCATAATATTTTAACACATATTGAAAATATTATTAGCAAAAAAAACTTCATGAAGCGATTACTCCGATTGAAAAGTTGTCAGTCTGCTTAAGGTAAGTAGTCCGTTGTCTGTTTATTTTGCAGTAGGTAGTAAAATAGTCACTTTTTTAATTATTGAAAACTTTATTTTAAAACTAAAATAATATTAAATGCCATGAAGTGACGAAAAATTGTCACTACCAACAGGATCAGCAGATAGTGGAGAAGTTATTGGGGTAGAGACTCTGGGGTTGGGTGGTTGATTCTATGTGCGACATGGGATTTTGCGGAAAAACCATTGAGCTTCCATCTCTTTCGTAAGAAAATGATTTCCTTTCAAAAGTTGGTTGATGTACTGATCTATACGGATTGGTGTATGGCGCAGCGAACTATCGTGATGTGGGCGGTACTTGCATCATATATGTATGTGGTAATGGAGGAACTTCTGAGGTGTAAGTATGTTGTTTCGATGATGTTTGAACGTCATTTATTATTGGTTGTGATTGTTGTTGTGGTGAATATAGATATTTCGTTTCTATTTCATGCATACCATAAAAACCATAAAAATCTTTTGTTTAATTACATGTTTATCTACGTTTGAAAACTTTCGAACCGTGAGTTTGATACTATCAAAATTTTTTGTGAGCTAATTCATCTGAGTGGTAAACTTTTTTCTTTTTTTCTTCGTCCAAAAGAAAAGACATTAATATTCCACTTGCTGACTGAGGCGGATCCCAAGTTTAGTGTTTTTCACAAATGGCTTCAGCTGCTTTTGGGACTTTTTGGCTTCTATTACCTTAGTAGAATCAGACTGAGTTTGAGAATCATCAGAGACCTCATTGACCTCGTCTATTACTTCTTCTCTTGTAATTTCTTCAATTCTTCTTCCATCTTCTTCATCACCAGAATCTTCTACTTCTTGACTGACAGGCAAGGACGAGATTCTTTCTTTATCTTTCATGTGCGGCTTTAAAAACTTAAATAGTTCACCATACTTGTATTCGATGTCAGTTGCAGATTGACCGGTTCTGGTTTTGTGCTTTGCTAAAAATTTCCTGTACTGGGCCCTTATTGCCTCCTATCTGTGTTTACAGTCAGTCAGATCTGCGAACAAGTACATACCGTTATTGATACATTTTACGCAAAACATTAAAAGTACAAAAAATCAGTTAAAACTTAATACGTATTTTCTTTTAGATATCTTGCAACTGGGGACTCGTACCAAACTATATCATTCAGTTACCGTCTAGGACACTCCACTGTGCACGCAGTTGTACACTTCCCGTCATATAAAACTGGTACACTTTTTTTTCCCAATGTAAACCTGTATTCAGACTGGACACAATGGTTCGTGAATCAATTCGTTGTTGCCATCACAGATAACGGAATTTCAGTAAATTTAAATAAAACTTAAAACGTAAAAAATAACGTTCAAAAATGTATAAAGTATTTTGATAGGTATTATTTTTATTATTAACAACAAAAAACCGTATCTAATAAATTTAATAACCAGAGAGAGGATTAAGTTAATGTCCAAAATGTTGAACGATATTTAAACGTAGGGTATTGGCACAGGGAACATTGCAATGCATCTACTGTAATTTTATACTTTACTTAATTACTTACCGAACACAAACTGTTGACTGTATGTTATGTCAATAAGTTTAGTAACAGGCAAACTACTTAAATTAATTTATTATTTATTACATAAACGATAAATGTGAAAAACTAACATTATACTTTATCCTACGTAGAAAAATGCTTTTCAAAACGTGACAGTATTACATTACAATCCAATATCTCACTGTAATGTTCCTTATGGAGGTTGAATCTACACCCTAATTGTAATCCGTTTTTATCTATAAATAGACTATTACTTTTTTACATTATTATGTATAAAATGTAAACAAAAAACATTTACCTACCCATTGACATGCATATTTTTTTCAAAATTAAATGATTTACGTTGTATAAATGATAATGAGAATAAAATTAAGCGGAGTCTTTTAAGATATCATCGTCTGTCTTAAAAAATCCTCTTATAACTGAAAAATGTTGGTTTAGTATCTACAGATGTTATCAGTGCGTGAAAACTTCCCGAACATATCCGAACGATTAAACATAAAAATTAAACATAAAAAATATTGCTTGTCATCAGTCACATTTGACAAGTTTGTCAAAATGAATTTTTAAAGATGTGTGTCCAGTGGGTTTTATTTACTGTAGTATTCCACAACTCAATACAGTTTTGTGCTACACTTTACGAAAAACCAATCACACCTCTCGATTTGAAATTAAACATAATAATTTAAAGTCATGTCTAGATTTATTACCTATCTTTATTTTTGAATTGAAATATTTTCATAAATTATAATTAAACACGAATCAATGTATGGGTACTGAAATAATGAAAAATTTCAAAATTAATAGAATTTTTTGAGTTGTATGTTTACATAAATGTTTAAATCTAAATGTTACTGACTGATCTAGAATGCTCGATATTGTTTTAGTTTTTAATATACTAAAAACTTGCGACCTGTCGCACAGACCTGCTTTTAGCTGGTTTGATATAATATTTTCGTTGAACTGGCAACGTTGCCTTCGAAATTAGAATGACACATGTGAAAAGCTCAATTTACACAACTTAAAAAACACGATTTTCTGTTATAAGAGTTGTACCAGTTTTTTATGACGCGAACGGTACAAGAAGTTTGTAGTGCTATTTAGAAAAATTATTGAAGACACGCATGCCAATACCAGCAGAATGCGATTGGAAACAAATTGCCAAAAAATTTTGGTTGTCCTGGAATTTCCCCAACGCATTAGGAGCCCTAGATGGAAAGCACATCGAAATTATAGCACCAGCCAATAGTGGTTCCAGCTACTTTAACTACAAAAAGACTTTTTCTGTAGTTCTACTTGCTCTAGTAGATGCCGATTATAGTTTTATAAGTGTTAATGTCGGATCTTACGGTAAAAATAGTGACGGCGGCATATTTTCTAGCTCAAATTCAGGGCAATCGTTACAAAATGGACAACTTACTATACCTCCACCTATATTTCTTCCCGATTCTGTCATAAAAGTCCCATATGTTATTTTAGGGGACTCTGCTTTTTCTAGCTCAAATTCAGGGCAATCGTTACAAAATGGACAACTTACTATACCTCCACCTACATTTCTTCCCGATTCTGTCATAAAAGCCCCATATGTTATTTTAGGGGACTCTGCTTTTCCATTAAAAGAAAATCTTTTGCGACCGTTTTCAGAACAGCAAGCTATTAACAATGCATAGAAAAGAATATTTAATTATAGACATTGCCGTGCAAGATATGTGGGTGAGAATGCTTTTGGACTTTTGGTGCAAAGATTCCGTATTTACCTTAGAAAATTGCATGCTAATCCTGGATATGTGGAAAATATTCTTGTGGCCACATGTATTCTACACAACTTCTTGCGAAATAATATAATTAAACCTTTATCGGAGACAAATGATGATGAAAATGCATTGAAGGATACTTGTCTCTTGAATCTACCGAAACATGGTGGAAATACGCAACAGATGGCATTTAATGTAAGGGAGCAATTTACAACATTTTTTAATTCGAAAACTGGATCTGTGCCATGGCAAAATAATAAAATTTGATTTTATTTTTGTTATTCGTCGCATTAAACTATAGTCCATTTCCATCATATTGATAGCACATTATGTATGCAAATCCCTAAACTGTTGATACGGGTGACTCAATGAAAAATAGAAATTTGTCAACAAGTTTACAACAGAAGTATATAGGAAAACAATTTTAAATTGAGTATGACCACCAGGTATAAAGGTTGGAGCAGAATAGAATACAATAGTTGTGAGGGTTACTAATCCCTAAATAAAGTTTCCAGTGTCGGAGTGATGGAGATTAACATGTACTAATGAATTTGCAAGAAATGTAAGATGTTTATTTTATTGGTTATATATAAAATAATTTGTGGCCGTAACAGGGGCCGATTTGTAAAAAAATGAATATTATTTTAATCAAATTCCATTTCAGATTCACTGCTTTCTTTAGAATCTAAGAAATCTTCAACTCCAATGTTAATTATTACCGGTTCCAGCATTGCATCAGTCATGTTATCCAAATTCCACATTTTATTTTCTTCCTTGTGAGCATGACTAACAGCATTTTTCCAATTTTCTGGAGTTACTTTTGATAAGGAATGTTCTAATAATTGTTGTAAGTCTTCTAATTTAAAAGTTTTGTTGTTGCGTCCGACTTCACCCTTTACTTGAGACCATATATTTTCTATCGGATTCAGATCAGAGTGGTATGGGGGTAAATGTAAAATAGTTACATCACGGTTTAATGCCATTTCACCAATTATATATTTTTTATAAGCTGCTTTATGTTGCCTTACAATAGGTAATAATTCCTTTTTTGTCGAATTCTCCTTGTACTCAATTGCGTGTTTATCCAACCATTCTATTATCTCTCCTTTTTTCAATGCCGTTGTTGGCAATTTTTCTACTAGTCTTGAATGGTAACTAACATTATCCATGACTATGACAGAATTTTTTGGAATTAAATCCAACATTTGCTCAAAATATTCTTCAAAAACGTCAGCAGTCATTTCCTCGTGGTAATCTTTGGTTGATTTTGAGGCAAAACTTAATAATCCACTATTGACAAAACCGTATTCGTTTCCAATATGGGTTATTATGAGTCTGCGTCCTTTTCCAACGGGAATATTGTTTATTCCAGTAGATACACCTTCGATGAATGCCTAACGGGAACTACTCACATTTGTATCAACCCATAGATATGGTACAGTATGACCTTCATTTAGCCAAGTCTCGTCCAAATAAAAAATTGTTTTCCCTTCTTCTCGGTACTTTTTAATAGTTCTTAGATAATCTCGTCTCCAACGTACAATGTAATCTTTTTCAATTAAAACGGATTTTCTTCTATTCTTTTGCCAACGAAATCCCATCTCTCTCAATATTCCCCATAATTTCTTGTTGCTTATGATTGGTAACTTTTCGTTTTCTCTAATTAATGTTTGGATTTTGTCCAATGTTGGAAATTCTTTGATAAAAAAAAATGAGTGGACATGAGAAATACATAAAAACATGATAAGACGCAGCTTATCATGTTTTTATGTATTTCTTCAATTTCCAAGGGTTTACTCCCTCCACTCTTGGGAGATGAAACAGTTCCTCCTTTTCTTTCTTTTAGGAATCTATAAATTGTTGCTTCTCCAACCCCTGTCATATTTGAACACATGTTAACGATTTCACGAACCTTACTTAAAGGGCGTTGATGTACAAGTGCATCGTGTACATTTAATATTATATTTTTCTCTCTTAGACTGAAGGCACCTTTAAAACTACACTTAACCGGGATAAAACCTGTTGTCGACGTCATTTTTAAATGCAAATAACAAAATATCGACACCAAAAACGTAGGTAGGTAAGACATGAACAATGTACATCTACAAACTAAATGGAAGATGCAAACAATTTCTAATTTATATTATTGGCATAAGCTGTAATGTGGCATAAAAACTACTTAAACTATCATTAGTGAAGCCTTATCAGTAATTCCAGGTAATCGTTCAAAGAAGGTATTCTTTTTGTATCAGGCGATAACTTGTATAGAAAACAATAATCACCTTTAAATTACTGTTTACATTAATTTATTTCGTGAAACATTGAATTCTCTCGTTAATCACCCGTGTATAATTAACAATAATCGTGTGGCATATATACCGACGTTTTTTACGCACAAAAAAGGTATAGTGAGATTAGTGGACACTTATTTTACAGAAGATTTTTTAAAAGATAATGAATTGTTGACGGCATCTTAAAATATATTTTTTTTTTATTTATTTCAAAAGTATAGGGTGACGCCTATGGTTTTTTGACCTGTTGAGGATTTGCATACATAATGTGCTATAAATATGATGGAAAAGGACTATAACATTAATATAAATAATAATAAATAAAAACATTTGTATACTTTATAGATTAGTGCCGAAGCTTTCAAAAAAAGTAAAAAGTGAAAGAAAATAGTAGTAGTATGAAACCTATTGTAAGGGGGAGAAAATTTTTATCTTATACAATTTTTTATTTTTCTTTACACAATTTGGTAAAAACTAAACCTTTTTATGTCCTAAACATACTGTTCCATTTAAAATTAGGGGGTCTTTTCGATATTACAATGTATTGTGTTTGGGACATAAAAAGGTAAGTTTTCACCAAACTGTAAAAAAAAATAAAAAAAGTAGAAGATGAAAATAAAAAACCAAATATTGGTTACTTGAATTTTTCGCATAGATTTTGAAGTTATGTGAAAAAAGTATCAATATAAAAGTTGTAGATATTTTTATTATCTACAACTTGGCTATTTAATTTGTTTCTATATGACTTATAATTTTACCGGAAATCACGATAAACCGTTTTTGTCTTTAAAAAACTCCCCCCCTCCAATTCCCGAACTCAGATCGCCCGTAAATTATTTTTCCTTTAATTTCTGTCATATCATCTTTCTTTTCCAATGAGTTTCATCCTACTACTATTTTTTTTTTGTTTCAAATATTATCGGCAGTGGTCTATTACCTAGATAAAATGTTTTACTTACTTACTTACCTATTTTAATTTTTTCTCCAATATCCCTCCATACCTGAGACTTATGTGCTGCATCTGCATACAGTCGCTTCATAAAATCGTATAATTCACTTCTTTCACGAACTAATTCTATTAAAAATTCATCAGTATGATGTAAAAATAATTTTGGTCGCACCATTTTGCCTGTCGAAACTCGACTGAAGTATTCACACTATGTAGGAATGGGCTAGGAAAATATTCTTTGAAAAGATTGTCCGATGCCGGGCACGGACCGTTCCCACTCCGAGCACTTGTAGTGAGAACGGACCGTCGCTAAACCCATTTAAATAACGTTAAAGTAATTTTGCAGGGCACAAACCGAGCACATGCCTGGCACTATAGTTAGAAAAGGCCTTAAAGATACTACACGCAAATACGATGAGCAAAATATTAATCGTGGCAGATACCACTACAAATAATCAGGAAAATATACACGCAGTATCCATTAGCTTTACTAATAAAGGAAGAACTAAATACATTGCATACTAAAGAAACACGCATTAAGTTTCTCTGGGTCCCATCACATGTAGGAATAGCAGATTACGAAGCATCAGACTAAAATGCCAAAGTAGCTATAAACGACAACAGTATCCCCATATCACTCCAATCTAAGTATGGATCTAAAAAGCTACTTCATAAAGTACCTGTTCGAAAACTGGAACAATAAATGGAAATCTACACCATCAAAGCTTATATGGACCATGGCAACCACCCGAGGTATCCATTTGGACATACCCAGATTTCTCATGAACATTTGTTTAACAAAGAAAAACGCCCAATTTGTGATGAGTGCGGTTTACCCCTTACGGTAAATCATGTATTGTGCTAGTGGAAAAGTGAGAAAAAGTTCAATCGTCACAGCATTAAATACCATTTACCAAACAATCTAAACGACATTTTAATATTTCAAAAAAATACTATAGAAAACCTACTTTTGTTTTTAAATGACTTCAATTTACTAAGTAAAGTGTAATTAATTGTAACCATTCCGCTATAATAATCTTATTAGGTTGAAGCGGGTTTTGTGTAAATACAAAAAAATTAATAAATAATATCAGCTTATCTCTGGATAGCCATAATGTATATCTAGATTTACTTTACTAATAAAATATTAAATAAAATTTTATTTGTTACACTGAATAAAAAAGTTTTTGTTTATGCTTATATATATTTGGACAATTGTATTGTCCAATACAATTATAATAATTTCATTGTCAAACTACTTCTCTGCGGAACGAGCAAGCCCGACGTTTTCATTTTAGGGTCCCAGTGCACTGTTGCCAGTTAGTTCCGCTCAAGTATTTACAACGGTATAGCTCCTATCAAAATCCATGAGGTCTTATATATATATATATATATATATATATATATATATATATATATATATATATATATATATATATATATATATATATATATATATATATATATATATATATATATATATAACGGATTTATTACGGCTTTTCCGCCACCAATTTTCATATTTTTCTGTCATATGCAGTTGCCTCTTCTAAGTCTCTTGCCGCCATTGCTTCATCAATATCGTTGCGCCAACTTCTCCGTGATCGTCCTCTCTTTCTTCTTTCAAGAGGGATCCATTTCAGTACTCTTCTAGGCCATCTGTACTCTGGCATTCTTTTAACATGTCCGAACCAGATTAATTGTTTTCTTTCTATGTTATCATTGATATTTCGCTCCATTTTCATTTCGTTTCTAACTCTCTCCAGTTTCGATCTACCGCAGCTTCGTCTCAGATAATCCATTTCTGTCGTCATAAGTTTGTTTTTATTAGCTTTAATTATTGAATTATTTAAATATGCATGTGGAAATTCACACTCAAGACAAACCTTTTTAAATGTGAAACTTGCTTTAAGCAGTTTTCTCAAAAAAAGAAATTTGATTAAGCATATGAAAGTTCACACTAGAGAGAAACTTCCGCAATGCAAAATTTGCTTTAAGCGGTTTGTTCAAAGTGGACATTTGAAAAGACATTTGAGAGTGCATACCGACGAAAAACCTTATAAGTGTGAAATTTGTTTTAAGCAATTTAGAGAAGCAAGTCTCTCGAAAAGGATGGAAGACAGACAGGTTTTTCAGCTGAGCGGCGAACTGAATAGAATAGAATTAGAAATAATATGTTTACAGTTTTATGAGTCATAATATTTATCGTAACAGTATTTATTCTAGACAATACAAAACGTAGGTATCTTAAAAACTCACATGTGCGTCATCAGCATATAACTGAAGCGATATCTTGACGCTCAAATGCGTGATTAGCATGCAACGTGTTAAATATGCATATGAATGTTCACACTGGAGAGAAACCTCAGCAATGTTAAATTTGCTTTAAGCAGTTTTTTCACAATGGGGTTTTGAAAAGACATGAGAGCAAAAAACCTTACAAGTGTGAAATTTGTTTTAGGCAGTTTAATCAAAATGTTAAATTTGATTATCATCGGTCTATTTCTAATAGCCCGTATTTGCCAAAGAGGTTTTTTACAGTAGAAGGTTTTTTTGTAGGAAATTATAGGTGTTAATGTACCAGTTTTTTGGATTGCTATTTAAAATATAATAAAAATCTGCTAATGAAAGTGTATTAGGTATATAATTTTAATATTTTACAACTGATACGATATATTGCAATAAAAATAAGGAAATAAAAGTTTAATAGAAAAACTAAACTAAAAACGGCTACCTAATAATATGCGTAAATTTTTTTTATTATTAATATTTCCATTCATTACAAAATATTCCAATGGAATTAAAAGAAACAAAACGTTTATTAGAAAAAATAAAATTCAAAAACTGCTTCATATACCTAGGTAATAAAATATTTGACATTTCAAAAAAGAAAACTACGTTAAAGAGATAGTTATATACTTGATTATAAGAAAAAGTAAACTTAAATTAAAATACATAATATAAAACAGTATTAATTTAATCATGTATTAAATTAATTATCATAAAATTGGTGACAATCTTGGGGTAAAACGCTTTTAATTTCTTGCAAATGTTTCAACTTATGCAGTTTTATCTTTAATCTATTATGAAATATTATATTATTTTATGAATTAACATTTTTTTTATATTAATTGCAGTTAAGATATTTTTGACCTTTGATAGGTTAGCGGATAGATTTGGCAATAGTGTCACACAGAGACAGAACACTTAACTTAAACCACCAGTTGCCAGATTATTAAAGTCTATCAACAGTGATGTCTTTTTATTATTTATACTGGAATTTTACTATTTACTTCTAAAAACTGTTTTAAAACTATTTACTTTTTCTTTTTTGGTCATTTTAAAGTATTCATTTTTAAATATCATATTGCTTTTGATTGCAATATGTTTCATTTGTAATGTAAATTTCAATTCAACACTGCCAAAGTGCCAAACAACCATGGTACAATGAATACACAATGTGTATTCATTGTACCAAAGAATATAGAAGCGTCTATATTCTTTGATTGTACCATGCCAAACAACAATTTCCTTCTGTCAAACTCATTTGATTTGAGATTTGATGCTATCTTCATGGCTATGGCTATCTTCACTCTTCACTGGAAAGCACAATAGCAACAGAGAACTACGATCTCTGATCTGATAATAATTTATAATTTAATAATAATATAATCTGACTGTGCTGGTGGTCTTTTGAATCACAAATTTTTATCGATTTTCGCAGATGCTTTAGCTTATAGTTTTTTTCCTATGGTATGTGATTATATATGTTCTTGTTTGCTTGTTGATTAGTATACATTCATTATAATGAACCAAAGAGATGTTAAACAAGAAGTATTTGAAGATAGTTGTATACGCCATTCAAAAGAAAATGATCAAGATAATTTTATGCCAAATGAGATTAAGATACATCCTCAAAATGACTTATATGAAACAAAAGCTGAAATAGACAATAACGATATAAAAATTGAGGAAAGTAAAGATGAAAGGGTCGATAATAAGCAAATGCATAAAGAAGGTAAGTAATATATGCTTATATACTTATACTGAATATTTTATTTGAATCTATTTAATAGTTATAGAAGATAAGATGGAATTTAAGGAAGAGTTGGAAGATTTTAATCATGGACATCAAGGAAATCAGTTATCCACATCAGTAGATCTTGATGTATTGAAGCTTGAAACAGAACAAAAAGATAGCTCAGGTAAGACAAATGTTAACAATAACTCTGTTTTCCTACATCTTCTGACACTGAATCGTCATTTTTCTCAGTGAGTCCAATATATTCTATTATTGTGTGATTTACTTTCATTTCTCTTATTCTACTGTTAGTAACTCTCTCCAATCTTGATTTCCCTGCTGAATATCTCCAGAAATCAATTTGTGTTGCTTCAAGTTTTCTCTTGTGTTGTTATTTTACTGCCATACTTCACTGCTGTAGGGATTTTACATTTAATAATGTAGTTATATATCCAATGTTTGTTATGATTTGTTATTAATTGGTCTCCAAAATTTATTATTTTGGAAGGCATATTGTTTTTCTTTCCTAGTTGTTTCTTTCTTCTATTGTATAGTCTACATTCCCTTCTTTTGTGATGATCGTACTTATACCATTTTTCAAAGTAAAACACTTGCACGTCACGATTTATACAAAGTGACGTCACTTGTATTTAAAATTTCCAGAACGTCAACCTTAGAGTTCAAATGTTTCTAACACAGCTAATAATATGAAACCCATATGGAACTGATCGATCTTTCATAGGCACCAACAATATGGTGTAATAATCAGAAAAATGTAATCATCATTATATTGGGAATTTTAGAATTATATTGATTAAATAAAAACAACATTTGTTATTATTAATAATATAAATTTTATAAAATAACTCTTCAAGTCTAATATTGCACAAAATAATAATTTTAATTAAATAGATTAGACAATTGTACGCAACTGATACTGGAAAACTTCGAATTTTATTGACAGTTCAGCATGTGGCAAAAAGTGTATAAAGTGTTGCCATTTTTAGAGTAAGAATTTTGTTTATGTTTTGATTTCTTACACAATTTGGTGATAATATAGTATATATTAATAAATTGTATTTATAAATACATATTAAATTTAGACTAATAGCTTTAAAAACGAATTATTGTTGTGTATTGTGATTGTGCTATGTCAAAACAAGTAAATAGTCTGTAGAAAGCTGATAAGCTTTCATATAAGATAGATAATTTTGAACAAGAAATAATGGCGGGACGTCTTTACTATTACAGACCTAAAAGAGGTAAGCTTAATATTTAGAATATATAATTTTGTATTAAAATGTTTTCTTATGTATTTTAGTGTGTTGCAGTAGTCTTAAAACTATGTGTATTTACTGTTAATATAACAAGTTAACAAAGACATTTTAAAAATTCCTCACTTACTTACTATTCTGATGTTTTGGCAATGCTGTGGGGTTCTAACGTCATAAATCTTAAATGACGTGCAAGCATTTTTATGTGAAAAATGCTATGTATCACACTATCTGATAATTTCTACATCTTCTAATGCTAAGTACTGCTGTATCCCACCAACACATATATATTCTGTCTGTCTTATGTTTATTTTAAGCTCCATTTTTTTTATATTCCTGGATTAATTTCCTGGTCATATGAGCAGATGAGAATGAAAGTGGCAAAGTCATTAAAGTTTAGCCATTGGTATATGAATTCACTACTAAAAGCAGGACTAGTTTCCTTTTTCTACCAAACATTTGTTTTGTTGAGAATGAAATTGAAGTAAGTCACTGTTTGTTGATATGTAAACACTAGTTAAGTTGCAGTTTCTTACTGCTGAAAAACTGAATATCATTGTATTCAGTGGAAAAAGATGAATGAATGAATTCTAATAATTTTTGAATACTTTCTCAATTCTTATGCAGTAAACAGTCTTGTAACATATTCTCCTAGTTCAGAAGATGAAGATGGATCAATTAATTATACATTTTGATTTTCACTTCGGAAATTATTTTATTTATTTATTTATATATGGCATCCATTTACTTACAATTTTTACAAAGTTACACCTGAACAACAATAAATTATTAAAATAACAAACACCTCAGAATAATACAAACATATAAGAACAATACAGATGTACAACAAACTTATTGTAAGATACTTTTTAGTTATTTTTTAAACAAACTAATTTTGGAGTCAAAAATATCCATTTGTCTTGGTAGGCTATTAGCACTCCGGACCAATCGTGTAGTTGGTTCATTTACCATAATTAGTTTGGTGAAATGGCACTGAAAAGATTTCTGATTGTCTGTTGCTTCTAAAAGGAACTTTAAGACTAACAAGCGATAAGAGTTGAGGACAATCTATAAAAGCATTTATAACTTTGTGTAAGAAACATAAATCTAACAATGTCCTCCTTGACTCAAGTGTTGGTAAGATAAGACTATCTCTTACCCACTGATAGTCGTATTCCTCTCTCCTGTATCCACTCTTATAGGCTGCTACCCTCAAAAATTTATTCTGGACTCTTTCAATCTGTTGAATGTAACAGTGGTATGATGTTTATGTAAGTAACATGAATTTAAGTAACAGTTTATGTAAGTAAAATTTATTAATGTTTCGTATTACAAATATGATTTCCAAATTCTAAGTCTAAACATCAAAATAAGCTTATTTTGAAGTCACCTTGTGCCTTATTTTCAATAAAAATAGTAAACTGCATTATGATGCCATAATAAAAAAGGTTCTAGGACAGAACTAGTTTGGTATGCTATGCATATTGCATGAGTTCATGGGTTGGTTTTTCATAAACCATAATAAATAAATATAGTAAAGCATTAGGAAGTATTATATTGTATTTAAAAATTATGTCTTTTAATTAAAAATAAGATATTATTTGGTATTTTCCAAATAATATCTTTGAAACCATATTTTCATTTAGATTTTTTTGGAGGTGTGAAAATAAAAGTTAGGTTTTAATATTAATTTTGATCAGTTCCTGATAGACATCATAATCTTTTATATTGTTTATTGGGCATTCGCAAAATATGTGTTCTAATGTTTCTATTTGTCCCACATTTACAGTTTTTTAATAATGGCATGATATCCAAGTTACTTAATCTAATTTTAGCAGGAATATTTAATTCAGTCCCAATCTTTGCCAGTTTGTCAGCTATTTCATTTCCCTCGATATCATTATGTCCATGAATCCAACATAATCTAATATATTTCCCATATTTATTTGAATAGTATAGTTTCTTTTTAACTTCCAAGACTCTCTAGTCCTTTGTTGCAGTTATCATATTGTTATTAATTTTGTCTATAGCGCTTTTTGTGCAAAAAGGCAAAATCAAACCAAAATATTAGAGAGGACTACAGAAAAATCAAATGGTGGATGTTCACAGAAGGGAAAAAAGTCTATTTAAGGAAAAAATTGTAGAAAATATTAGCTGCATCAAAAAAAGAAGTCCTTATACAATTTGGAAGAATATGGCTATTATTAGAGGCAGGTACTGCTATTAAAATACTTGGAAAACCTACAGGAAAGAAGTTTGAGAATAAAACTGTGGTGAGTAATCAAAGTTAACAAAAATCAAGAAGAGTGTAAACTATAAATAGTCTACAGAAAATAGGTCAGACACAGATCTGCAAAACTACAAACTAGTCAAATAGTAATATGTAAAGGGGATTGATATTGTTATGAGCCAAGATAAAAACATATATTCTTCTTCAAGTGGCATCTCCATGGCGGAGGTCTTCAATCATCATATCTATTTGGACTTTTTAGATGGCTGCTCTGAAAAGTTCATTTGATGTAGGTTGCGCAGCCATGACATTCTACGCCTCCTTATGCTTCTCTTTCCTTGGATCTTTCCCTGCATAATCAGTTTGAGCAAGGTATATTTCTCTCCACGTGTAATATGTCCGAGATATTCCAATTTTCTTTTTTTAATTGTATTTAAAATTTCTATTTCTTTATTCATCCTTCTCAGAACCTCTCTGTTTGTGACGTGTTCTGTCCACTATATTTTCAGATTTCTTCTATACACCCACAGCTCGAATAATTCCAGTTTTTCATTGATGTCGCATTCAAAGTCTAAGATTCCATTCCATAAAACAAAGTCGAACAAATATAGCACCTCGCCAACCTAACTCTTAGTTCCAATTTTAAATCCCTTGTACATAGCACTCTTCTCATTTTGTTGAAATTTGCTCTAGCCTTTTCTGTTCTGATTTTGATCTCCTGAATGTAATCATTTGTGGAGTTAATCATTGTTCCCAAATATGCATATTTATCTACTTGTTCGACGTTGGTTCCGTTTATTAGAAGATTTTCGTTATTTCTTTGAGTTTTCGATATTCTCATAAATTTCGTCTTCTTGACGTTCATTGTTAGACCGTACTCTTTTCCATACTCCGCTATTCTGGTCACCAGTCTCTGAAGATATTCAATATTTTCGGCTAAGATCACAGTGTCGTCCGCATATCTAATGTTGTTAATGGGAACTCCATTTATCCTTATACCAGCTGTTTTACCCTCAAGATCGTTTTTCACGATCTCTTTGGAGTAGGCATTAAAAAGAATTGGCGACAATACGCATCCCTGTCTCACTCCACGTCTAATTTCAATTTCTTCTGACAGCTGTTCGTTAACCCGTACTTTTGCTCGCTGTTTATAGTATAAATTTGATATGATCCTGAGGTCGTTGTAGTCAATCTTCTTTGATTTCAGGACATTCATTAATTGTTTATGTCGTACTTTATCGAATGCTGTATTATAGTCAATAAAACATGCGTATATATCTTGATTGACGTCAAGGCATCTTTGTACAGTATATTAAGTGAAAAAAGAGCTTCACGCGTTCCTAGGCCTTTGCTAAAACTAAATTGTGTATCATTAACGTCTATGTCCAGTTTGTGATATATTCACACATGTGAAATATTCGGTTATGGATGACTTTAAGTAGTAACTTTAGCGCATGAGACATCAAGCTAATGGTGCGGTAGTCGTTGCATAAAAACATATGGAGAAATATAATTAAGGAGGTCAACACCACCTAGCGATAAAGCCAAAGGGAATGACGATAAACTGGTTTGGAACTAGCATAGAGGGTTTGTTGATTATTACATATATTGCTTAATATTTAATACTTACCTGTTCTACAATTTATGCAAAAATTCTGTGAGACTGTAAAACAGATATATTTCTAATTTGGTTTTTTTTAGGTTTTCACTTTGATAAAAATGGAAAGGACATTCTAAAAACATTACCTATTAATTTGGGTAATGAGGAAAAGAGTCCAATAAAATGTGAAGTTAGCTGTACGCAGTTTTACCAAAGAGGACATTTGAACAATTGTTTCAGAACACACACTGGAGAAAGACCTTACAGATGTGAAATTTGTTTTCACAAATTTAGTGAAGAAAATCATTTAAATGTGCATATGAAAGTTCACAAGGAAGAAAAATCTTATAAATGTGAATTTTGCTTAAAACAGTTTTCTCAAAGAGAACATCTGACAGAGCATTTAAGAGTGCATACTAGAGAAATACCTTATCAATGTGAAGTTTGCTTTAAACAGTTTAGTAAGAAAAAAAATTTAAATGTGCATGTGAAAATTCACACTGAAGACAAACTGTATAAATGTAACATTTGTTTGAAGCATTTTTCTCAAAGAAGAAATTTGAAAGTTCATTTGAGATTACACACTGGAGAAAAACCATACAAGTGTGAAATCTGTTTTAATCAGTTTAGTAGAAAAAGTCATTTAAATTTACATATGAAAGTTCACAGTGGAGAGAAACCTCATCAATGTGAAATTTGCTTTAAGCAGTTTACTCACAGTGCGGTTTTGAAAAGACATTTGGGAGTGCACACTGGCGAAAAACCTTACAAGTGTGAAATTTGTTTTAAGCAATTTAGAGAAGCACCTAATTTGAAAACACATTTGAGGTTGCACACGGGAGAAAAACCTTATCAATGTGACATTTGCTTTAAACAATTTAACAAAAAAATTAATTTAGATGTGCATGTGAAAATTCACACTGGTGAGAAACCTTATAAATGTGAAACTTGCTTTAAGCAGTTTACTCAGCAAAGCAGTTTAATAAAGCATATAAAAGTTCACACTGGGGAGAAACCTCATCAATGTGAAATTTGCTTTAAGCAGTTTGCTCACAGTGGGCATTTGAAAAGACATTTGAGAGTGCACACAGGCGAAAAAATTTGCAAGTGTGAAATTTGTTTTAAACAATTTAGTGAAAAAGGTACTTTAAAAGCACATATAAGGTTGCACACTGGAGAAAAACCTTATAAGTGTGAAATTTGTCTTTCCCAATTTAACCAAAAAAGTCATTTAAATGTGCATTTGAACACTAAAGATAAAGGTTTTTGTAAAAAAAGACCATTGAAAATGCATAGTTATAAAAAAACTAAAAGTAATTTAGATTTGGATGTGAAAGTTGACACTGGGAAGAAACCTTATCAATGTGAAATTTGTTTTAAGCAGTTTGTTCGTAGTGGGCATTTGAAAATACATTTGAGAGTGCACACCGGCGAAAAACCTTACAGGTGTGAAATTTGTTTTCATCATTTTAGTAACAAAAGTAATTTAAATGTGCATATGAACGTTCATACTAAAGATAAACCTCCAATTAATGGAGAAATATTATGAATAAAATAAAACATTGCACCATCTCTCTATAGATTTTAAACAACCATATGATAGTATCATACAAATGAAGTAGTGGAATACCATGGCAGAACTAAGCATACAGGAAAATTTAATTAATTTTACAAAAACTGGTGTAGAATGATCTAGAAGTAAGTAAGTAAATAAGTAAGAAAGATAGAGATGGGAAGGCCATGTCAAGAAACAAGATCAGCATGCTGTAAAGCTGGCCTAGGAAGAGACCCCGAAAGGAAAGTGACCGCTTGAGAGACCCGGGGTAGTATTGCAGTGCATTTACCTGAGCATATTGAACAAACAGAGTAACTAATGATGGACTGTTTCTAGTGGAAACCGATTGTTAACTCAGCAGAGACTCATCCAGGAATGTAGTGCTATAGAGAAGAGAAGAAGACCAAGAGTAATATGAATAGATATATGTATATTCCAAAGGATGTCATCCAATTTGAGACATTTTCATATTATTACAAATTGATTAAATTGTATGATTTGTACTATTATTTATATATTTTTGTTTGATGGCCTTGGCCGAGCCAATTAGCCAGACAAATTTAAAGACAAACAATTTTTACAATCAGAGGAATTTTTCTGTATTTCTGATTTTTTAATAAACACGTACAATCATACTATCAGCCGTACAATTTTTAATAAATTACATTTTTTTTTTCCCTGCGCTAAGACATAACCCGATTCAACATATCGGAGGTTGAATATACTATTATAAATTGTACTATTCAGTGTGTTCACAAAATAGTCCATTTATGTATGATTTTTCTTCCAAATTCGAAAGAACCGCATCCATTGACGATGGGAACGACAAAGAATTTGTCAAATTTTCACAAAAAAACAAAAGCTATACAGAAATCGATTAAAACATTGGATTAACATCTCTCCTACCCATTTAATTCGACATAAGCGAAAGCTTTGGCGAAGATATAAACTTACTGATTCCCTTGATGATTTTCTTGCCCACCGTAATTTTTCTAACCGAGTCAGACAATCTTTGCTAAGGTTAAGAACAGAATTTGAAGAATCTATCATTGCAGGTGGTAATAGTAAAAAAGTTTATGGGTACATTCGCACATCTTTATCTTCTAAAGTCTCCATACCATTACTTCAAAAAGCCGACGGGTCTTTATGTTCTTCGATTAACGAATCTTTGGAATGTTTATTGTTATTCTTTTCTCAGGTTTTTACAGATGAACCTAAAGATACCATTCCTCAAATAATGTGCCCACGTTTGTCTAAAACTCTTGACAATATATCTTTCACACCGGATGAAATTAAACATCATTTAAGGAAACTACGAAATAATTCATCACCTGGATTAGACGAACTCACCCCCCTTTTTCTCAAACGATGTGCAGAATCTGTAGCCATTCCTATATCTCTCATACTGAATGCTTCTTTTAATCAAGGTTCTCCTCCCCTCGTCCTGGAAATTGGCTTCGTTTACTCCTATATTCAAGAAAGGAAATAAACTTGATTGCAATAATTATCAATCAGCCTGGTTCCTATTGTCGGCAAGGTCATGGAATCGATTATTTCGGAAGCTATGTCTAAGTTTCTTCTTCAAGAAAATGTCATCCCTCACCAACAGCATGGCTTTATCAAAGGTCGTTCAACGATCACAAACTTACTTCATTGTGAAAATGGTTGGTCATTATCTTTAAACAATCGGATTGCTGTCGATGTAGTCTACTTAGACTTCTCCAAAGCTTTCCACCGTGTTCCAAAACGTCGATTACTAGCTAAATTGGATCATTATGGTATCCGCGGAAAGTTAAACATTTGGATTGAAGATTTTCTATCCCGACATATACTTCAGGGTTCGTGTTGGGGAAGACCACTCACTAGATAAGCCAGTCAATAGTGGAGTCCCACAAGGATCATTACTTGGACCGCTACTTTTTTGTGTCTACACTAGTGATCTTCCGCTCATTGTATCCAGTAAGGTTTCCATTTACGCTGATGACACGAAATTATATGTGAATCCAACTATTAACTAACATGTTCTTCAACAAGATCTTGATGCAATATTCAAATGGTTATTTCCGCTTAACATCGAAAAATGCGTTGTTTTACATATCGGCAAAAATAACCCATCACTGCCGTACTTTATTAATGTACATCCCTTAAACTCGGTAACCTCCAACAACGATCTCGGAGTGATAATTAATAGTGACTTAAATTGGTCTGATCACATAGTGTCGGTGTGTAAACGTGCAAACTCGAAACTGTTTTTGGTCCGTAAATGTTTTACATGTATATCTCTAACCTTTGCTAGTAAACTTTACTCAATGTGCGTTAGACCTATTCTTGAGTTTTCTGGGCCAGTGTGGAATCCAGATCTCAGTCGCAATAAAATTCTACTTGGAAATGTTCAGCGTAAAGCCACAAGACTGGCATACGGCCGTGTAAGACCTAACTATGAAGATAGACTATCCATGGCTCATCTTACGACATTCTAGCAGCGACGTCTTCGAGGTGACCTAATTATGTCCATCCGTATTTTAAAACATATTTTTGGGAACCTTAACACCATATTCACTTTGAATCAAGACGAAAGATTAATAAGCCATCGATACAAATTAAAGAGGGAACAAACTACTGCAAGGTTCAGGGTAAACTTCTTGCCAAATAAAATCTTTAATATCTGGAACAATTTGGATCAAGACACCATATCGATAACTAGTGTTAACATCTTTAAAAATAAACTTGATAACGCTTTATTTTATGTATAGGATTGTGTTATTTTCGGACCGCATTATTTATTTATTTATTGTTTCACAATTCAATTTTTGTATGATATACTTAATTGTTTGAACCTTATACTTAATTGTTGTAACTTTATAATTGGTATTAGTTTTATAAGGATATTTTTTATTTTTTTTGCTTTTTGGGCATAATAGGAGCTCGCAACAGTAATTTATGCGAAACACAGTCAAAAGGATAAGTCATACAATGTCAAAGACACAAAACGACCTTCCTTCAGGCAGAGCTGGGTAGTATCCGGATACTTTTTAAATATTGTATCCGGAATCCTTATCCGTGATCAAATTTTAAAGTATTCGTCATCCGGATACTTTTTTTGATATTCGGATACTTTTAAATATTTATCGCCCGCCGATAATGCACCTAACGTAGGCACAACACTGCCATTCCTTCAATCCAGATGTGTCTAATAGTAGAGTTTAAACAGGATCCTATTGTGCTATTCCGTGGGAACTTTGTTGCTAAAATGTAAAACCCATTTTTTTTTGTTTCTAATATCTTTGTAAGACAAAATCACTTGGTCGTCCAAAAATCGAAGTGGAAGGGGAGCGGTGGGGAGCCTTACAAAAAAAAAAATGCAATTTTTTTTTCATCATTTTTCGGATGTACAATATCTGAAAATTCATTCGTCAAATTTGCATACCCAACAGGACATTAGAAATATATTTTTTTTATTTTTAAAAATACGTCATACCATTATAGTATACGGAGCGCCTTCTTACAAAATCACTTGCCCTGAAAACCCATATTTTTAAAATCGTTTACCTCGCTCTACCTCGAAAAATATTGGGTTTAGCAAAAAATTGCTTTTTATAAACGTTATAGGCCAAAAATCAGAGATTATGCTGGTTTTTTTAGAATTTTGATTGGATAATTAGTTTAAGAAAAAATTAAATAAATCGAACGGCATGTCACGACGGACAGTGCTGAACGCAGAGATGCGAGGAAGGGCGAGATTCCTATGCCATAGTCAACCGCAAATCGACTCTACTGATGGCGATGTTGTTATGGTCGTTTTTTCATTGTGATGCTGATTTTAAGGAGGATGAATACTCTAGCGTAAATAGTGACTTCTTTGGCTCGTTTTGTTGTCAGATTATTAACAGTTTTAAAATACTGTATTTGTTAAGTGATAGTAGTATTTATATTATTATAATAGGTACTGTTATATATCTTTAAGGTTGTATACTTATTATTATTATTATTAAATTATTAATATCCAGATTTAGCCATACGGCTCGCACTCCCTCAAAGGGGAAAATTCACTCATCTCAGATACTTACGATATCAAAAGGATTGAGCTCTGGTGGGACTCTTTCCGTGCTATCGAGCCCTAGGTGACTTGGTATGTAGGGGTATCCCGTATCCCCAAAAATGTTCTTACAGATTATTGTTATTATTATAAAGCTTACTAAAGACGTAGTAAAGTGGTTAAATTTCAAAAGCTTGGGATATACATATCTAAAATGGCAAATTCTAATAGAATATCTACCATTTCCAAGTATGCATTCCAGTATTTGCCTGTGGCAGTTTGAGCTGCAATGAATTCTGGAAACTCTGTCAAAAGTTCACGAGTTAAAGTTGAGATTTTATCGGAGAGTTGCATAACGTCTTCTTTTCTCCTGAAGTTATCGATGATTTCCGATGTACAAAGATGAATTAAGTTAATATAATGTACAGAAGGACTGCCACACTCTAAAAACCACTTCTTATAAAGATTTATTAATAATCTTGACAGAGCTTCGTACGTCAACTTATGGGCTCGTATAGCTTTATTGTATTTTTTTCCAGATAAAATACCATTAATTGTGGACTGAACATAGAGACCACTGTCCAACCATACATCAGCAAGTCCAGAATCTGTCATGAACTGACCAATTATTTTGAGGAAGTTCATAACCATGTGAAATCCACCTAGACGAATGACTACGTTTTTTGTGTCTTCTGGCTGGGACCATTGGAGCTCTTTAGCTTTATAATAGATCGTTTGATCAAACGTCAATACGGTGTATCTGTTATTTAGCTTCTTAGCAATTTCATTGCACTTTATGATAACATTCCAAACGGTATCATATTCTGATGAGACATGGGGTAGTACAGGTAAGTAGCCATAGGTCGTTACATGTGATTTATCCCCACAGTCCGTTTATGAAATCCTGACCACTGTGGGATAACGGTTTCATCCCTAACAGAGTCCCTCATTTTGCAAATGCACCATGCCATGTTACGATATCTTATGTTATTATTAAGATTCTGACCCTTTTCTATGATGCTCAGTTTATTTTCCTCAGATTATACTTTTCTTTTTGATTTGTCAAAATAAATTTTGTGAAGGGAATGGAAATCATTTAGTATTACCAGCTTCTGATTATACAGCAAAAATTTAAATTGTCTAGGTATATTTTCATTAAATGGTCCTCTCTGGAACGCAGCAATTTGGGTTCCGTGAAAAGTAGATGTTTTGTCCAAAGTCTCTTCCAAAATGTCATTGTTGTCAGCAGCAAATTAAACGAATCGATTGGGTACCAATTGTCTCGGTATGGTCACATGATTATTCTCCAAGTAAAGTTGAATTTCTTCTTGGGCGATGCTGTTACGCACTCTAAGAGTATCGATGTATGAAATTGAATGACCGCAAACGTGTATTGCTTCAATGAGTTTTTTCGACCTTGTTTCCTGGTGAACTAAAAGTCCTAGCCCAATATGCTTTGGAGTTTTTATTTTTCCATTCGAACAGGCAAAAATAATGTCTTGGAAAATGCTTACAGTTTCAATTTTCTTTTCATTATCGCTTTCATTGCGGACAATAAGATTAACAAGAGAATACAAGCTTTCAGGAATAGACTTTTTGTAGTCTCTAACATTCTTTTTTTTTTTTTTTAATCGAACTCAGTTGACATCTTGTTTATCTCGCTTCGGATAGTTTGGCACATTTTGACTAGAATGTGTTACTCCGATGCCCCGAAACTAAAAGTGTCAGATTCCTCGTGGTTGTGCCGATTGTCTTAATTGTAGTTGTAGGCTCATTTTGTCTAGGACACCTTACTGATTCAACACCATCCCCAAAATGGTTTTTCATTTTTTTAATTATTTGTTTATCACTCATGTCGTCAATGCCACTAATTTCACGATACCTTTTACCAATTGATTTTGTGCTGTATCCTTTACCTTTTTCAAAACCCTTCTCCATTTCCTCCAAAAGTTTTCCAAATGCTTCATTGTCTGTTTTGTTAACATTACTATTTCCAACAAATTTTTTATTTAAATTGCGTAATTCAGTCGAAACACAAGCGGCCTGATATTTTATTTCCGAGTCAATTAAGTCGTTTTCTCCACTTCTCGCCAAGAACACAGGGTTGCTTTGTGATATCGCTCTTATTTTTTCTTGCATATTATTAGTCATAACTTGGCATAGTTTTTGATTCGGTGAGCGCTTTTGTAAATTAAAGGGCCGTTTTTGAAAAATATCGTCTCTACGAAAATCAAATGGTAGTTTAGTATTTTTTTATTTGTACGAGGCAATGTTCTTTGAGCTCGTATAAGATTTATAACAGTTTTTGTGCCATTTTAAAAAATCTTGATTTTTTAGATCATCAAACTTTGAGAATATATGCCGCATGTATTTATTCTCATGACAATTTTTCATACGTTCGCTCGTGCATTCAATAAAAGTTTTTTTTGATCTTTCTTTAGAGTTAACCAGCCTTCCTCCTTGCAAACAAATAAGACACACATTTTGAATAAAAACGTCTTTTTTGGCATCAGATTTATGGAAAGAAACATGCCTTAATCTGATTTTTGACTCAAGTTCGCTGTCAGAGCTGCTGCTGTTCGTTAAATCCATTTCTAGATGGATACAAAAAAAATACTAACTGTAATAATAAGTAAGTACTAAATATTGTTAACTTGCCAATAAGTTTAATTAATCACGTTAATAATATAATTAACACGTAAGAACTTTATTATATGTCACTTATGCAAAACGATACACTTGTTGCGCTAGAATATATACAACCATATAACACAACAGCGTCTCGAGGTTACAACGACCGTAACATCACCATCAGTAGAGTCGATTTGCGGTTGACTATGGCATAGGAATCTCGCCCTCCCTCGCATCTCTGCGTTCGCCATTGTCCATCGTGACATGACATTCGATTTATTAATTTTTTTTTAAAACTAATTATCCAATCAAAATTTATAAAAAACCCACATGTTCTCTGATGTTTGGTCTATAACGTTTATAGGAAGCTATTTTTTGCTAAACCCAATATTTTTCGAGGTAGAGCGAGGTAAACGATTTTAAAAATATGGGTTTTCAGGGCAAGTGATTTTGTATGAAGGCGCTCCGTATACAATAATCGTTTATCGTATTTTTATAAATAAAAAAAGAATATTTCTAATGTCCGGATAGGTATGCAAATTTGGGGAATGAATTTTCGGATATTGTTCATCCGAAAAACGATGAAAAAAAATTGCGTTTTTTTTGTAACGCTCCCCACCACTCCCCTCCCACTATGATTTTTGGACGACCAAGTGATTTTGCATTACAAAAATGTTAGAAACAAAAAAAATGGGTTTTACATTTTAGCAACAAAGTGCCCACGAAAATCTATTCTAGAAGCCTTTTGCCAGTCTATTTCCTCTACTATAATATGTTAAATCCCATTTTTCGTACTCGTCACCGTTATAATATATTATTATATAGCTAATGGAGCTTTGTTTTTACCTAATCAGTTATAAATCTTCCTAAGTACGTTGTTTAATTAATTACTTACATTTATTTTTTATATTTTCTATATCTCTTTTCAAGAACCCCTTTTTGTACCCTGTATAATTAGAAGAAATTATTTTTGTACATTATAATTGTACATCTTAATATTTATAATTTTATTTTAGTGTACCTACATGCACATCACATAGTTCTAATACTAATAATTTATGTCCTTAAAAAAAGTATCCTAGGAAGTATCCGAAAAAAATATCCGGATACTTGTATCCGAATACATTTTTAAATGAAAGTATTCATACTTTTTTAAAAAGTATCCGGATACATTTTGAGTATCCGTATCCGGTATCCGGATACTTTTTTTCAGTATCCGACCCAACTCTGTCTTCAAGTCATCAACTATATCTCTTACAATTTTCTGCATAGCCAGTGTAGTGCTACACTTTTTTCGAAAGCCATATTGATTACAGTGAAGTATTTTGTGTTTCAATCGAAACGAAGGAAAGATAGAACATTCATATGTGCAACATGGAATATACAAGGATGGAACAAAAAGGCGACGGAAGTGATCAAAGAGTTTAAAGAAAGCAACATCGACATACTAGTAACAACAGAAACCAAAAAGAAAGAAAATGGAACGGAAACAATAGAAGACCATATCCACTGCTGGAGCGGAGTTAATAAAGAATGTAGAGCAAAGGCAGGAGTGGGAATACTAATCAAAAATAAGTGAAAGAACAGGGTTAGAACATGGGAACCAATCAACGAGAGAATAATTAAAATGCATATAGACATATACGGTAAAGAGACAGTGATACTCGGAGTATATGCACCAACAGACGATTCTCCGAGAGTAGAAAAAGAACATTTCACGGAACAACTCCAAAATCAAATAGAGCTAATTAAAAAGAACGTGGAGATAATTATAACAGGAGACCTTAACGGCAGAACCGGAAGGAAAGAAAACGATAAAGTAGTGGGGAGATTTGGAGAGGATGAACAAAACGATAACGGAGAACGTCTGATTGAATTATGCGAACTAAACAACCTAAAAATCACCAACGGATTCTTCAGACATAAAAATATTCATAAATATACATGGACGCAAGAAACACGAAAGCTGAAATCGATAATAGACTACATAATAATCAAACAAGATACCACAATAAAGATCAAAGATGTGCGAGTCAAAAGAGGAGCAGAATGTGGAACGGACCATAGACTACTGACAGCAAAAATGGCATTAATTGGAAACATAACAAGACCCCCTGACCCCCTCCACAGAAGAACCGTTGAACACTATAAGAGAAAAACAATACAATATAGAACTACTCCAAGAACAATTAATACGAGAACTATACCAACAACGTCTAGACCAAAAATTAATAGAATTTAGATACGGCAACGTCGAAGAAATACACGAGCATATAAAGGCGAGTATAAAGCAAGCAGCATTCGAAGCCCTTGGGGAAAAAGAACATATAACAAATAAACAGCACTATTATGAAATAAATGAACCAACAAAAATAATAATTGAAGAAAAAAAGCAACTATACAGAAAATGGCTGACTACAAACAACGATGAAGTTTATAAAGAATATAGAGAAAAAAAAAGAGAAGTGAAAAAACAAATAACACAGCAAAAAAATGAAGAATGGGAAAGAATCTGCTTAAATATTGAAACATATATAGGACGTACAAGAACTTCGGAGTCATGGAAAGCACTGAGAGGATTGAAACAAAACTCAAAAAAAAAAAATTGGGAAATATACAGGACAAAGAATGGAAGGACTACTACAAGAAACTATTAACAGAACAAAGACCACAATTCATTGGAAAATAAAACAGGCGAAGACGAAGCAGATTTCCACAACAAGAAATAGAAATAACAGACAGGGAAATGAGAACGGCCATAAAAGCAATCAAAAATAAGAAAGCACCTGGACCTGGAAGCATCTCACCTGAGCTTATAAAATACGGATGAAAAGAATTACACCGGATGATACAATGGATATTTCAGAAAGCCATAAATGGAGAACAGCTCCCAAAGGAATGGACGGCGGCATATATGACATCTATATTTAAGAAAGGAGATAGAAAACGATGCGAAAACTACAGAGGAATAAGCGTAATATCATCAATAGGAAGATTATATGGGAAGATACTGCGAGAAAAGATAGAGCAAGCGATAAAAGGCAAAATTGGGGAGGATCAGGCAGGCTTCACGGCAGGAAGATCATGGTCTCCAACCCTATTCAAAATATACTTAGAGAAAGCCTTGACTACATGGAAAAGAAAATGCGAAGGCATGGGAGTACCGGTACGGAACGAATACCTATATACGTTAAGTTTTGCAGACGATCAAGTAGTGAATAGTAGTAACCAAGACAACCTCAGCTACATGATGAAGAAACTACAAGAAGAATATACCAAGGCTGGCCTAGATATTAACCTCGCGAAAACAGAGTACCTATCTACAAGGGAAGAAGAGATAAAAGATCTACAGATTTATGACAACGTAACAATCAAAGGAAAGGATAAATTCAAATACCTGGGGTTTATAATCACGAAAAAGGCAACAGAGGAAGAAATTACACAAAGATTAGGACAAACAAGAACAGCAATCCGACAACTTAACTCAGTATGGTGGGATAGACGGGATTAGTGCGAAGTATTATGACATATGGGGCTGAAAATTGGATCATAAACAAGAAAACAGCAGTAAGATAGTAGCAACAGAGATGGAATGCCTGCGAAGATGCTGCAGAGTAACAAGAATGGATAGGAGAAGTAATGACGAAATAAAGCAAAGAACATCAATAGAAAATAGACATACTAACACATATAGAACAAAAAAGACTAAAGTGGTATGGACATGTAAGAAGAACTAGCGACAGCAGATGGATAAAGAGAATAACCGAATGGAGCCCCATAGGAAGGAGGAAAAGAGGACGACCCCGAAAATCCTGGAGAAACGAAGTAGACGACGCCATGAGTAAGAGAGGACTAAACGATGGAGAATGGAACAACAGAGAGAGATGGAAACGGTTGAGCGAAGGAAGGCAGTGAATACTGTAGAATCCCTAAATATATATATTTTGTGTTTCTCTAGATATTCTATACGAACATTTAGAATACTCTCAAAAATTTTGCCGAAAATGGGAATGATTGAGATGGGACGATAATTTCCAATTTCATCTTTTTGAACACTGGTAGCACTTTTGTTACTTTTAATACATCTGTGAAAATCCCTTCAGTAAGACAATTATTATAAAGTATAATTAATTTGTCAATAATTATATAAATAGTTTCCACAATTATTTTTTTGTTTAAGAAATAAACATCCGTGCAGTGTGAGTTTTTTAATCTATGCAAAACATTCCTAATTTCAGTATCACTAACAAGTAATAAAAATAAAGAGTCACAGGGAGAGTGTACATCTTTCAAAAAAATCTATGGCTTCATTTTTATTTGTGGAATTAAAAGAACTTCTAATATGTTTAGCTACTAAAGTATTTAATGAAATCGTTTGATGTAATCGCGCTTGGACAGACTTTTTTATTTTTCTGTCACGAGATATATTTTCTGAATTGAAAAAGAAATTCTCATAATTTCATTTGATGATATTGTTGATTTATAGTACTTCTTAAACTTTTTTTGTATAATGTATCATTCAGTTGTGTTATGTATTAAATAGATATTGAGGTTAGGCATGTTATGTCTTTTGATGGTTGTGGTGAGATTTGGGATTTGTGTGGTGGGATTATGGTGTATTGGTGGGATGATATTTTGATGACAAGTATGAGGTTGTCAGATTACAACGTAATTTGCTTGTACTGGACATTAAAGGAAAAAAAGGCAAAATGAAACCAAATATTAGAGAGGACCACAGAAAAATCATATGGTGGATGTTCACGGATGAGAAAAAATTCTAAAGGCAAAAATGGTAAAAAGAATTAGCTGGATCAAGAAAGGAAGTCCTGCTACAATTTGGAAGAATATGGCTATTATTAGAGGCAGGTACTGCTATTAAACTACTTGGAAAACCCACAGGAAAGAAGTTTGAGAATAAAACTGTGGTGGGTAATTGAGAAAGTTAACAATTAAAGAGAAGAGTGTATAACTATAAATAGTGGCCAGAAAATTTAGATCTGCAAAACTATAAAGTAGTCAAATAGTAATATGTAAAGGGGATTGATATTTTTAAGGGCCAAGATAAAAACGTATGGAGAAATATAATTAAAGAGGTCAATACCACCTAGCGATAAAGGCAAAGGGAATGACGATAAACTGGTGTGGAACTAGCATAGAGGGTTTGTTGAATATTACATATATATTTTAATACTTAATACTTCACTGTTCTACAATTTATACAAAAATTCTGGGAGACTGTAAAACAGATATATTTCTAATTTGTTTTTTTTTTTAGGTTTTCACACTGACAAAAATGGAATGGACATTCTACAAACATTACCTATTCATTTCTGTGATAAGGAAAAGAGTCCATTCAAATGTGAAGTTTGCTTTAAGCAGTTTTCTCAAAGAAGACATTTAAACAATCATTTCAGAACACATACTGGAGAAAAACCTTACAAGGGAGAAATTTGTTTTAAAAAATTTAGTGAAAAAAGTAATTTAAATGTGCATATGAAAGTTCGCACAGAAAAAAAAACTTATAAATGTGAATTTTGCTTAAAACAGTTTCCTAAAAAAATATATCTTAAAGAACATTTAAGATTGCACATTGGAGAAAAACCTTATCAATGTGAAATTTGCTTTAAACAGTTTAATACAAAAAATATTTTAAATGTGCATGTGAGAATTCACACAGAAGACAAACCTTATAAATGTGAAACTTGTTTTAAGCAGTTTTTTCAGCAAGGCAATTTGATAACCCATATGAAAATTCACACTGGAGAGAAATCTCATCAATGTGAAATTTGCTTTAAGCGGTTTGTTCAAAGTGCGCATTTGAAAAGACATTTGAAAGTGCACACCGGCGAAAAACCTTACAAGTGTGAAATTTGTTTTAAGCAATTTAAAGAAGCAAGTCATTTGAAAGGACATTTGAGGTTGCACACTGGAAAAAATCCATATAAGTGTGAAATTTGTTTTAATCAGTTTAATACAAAAAGTCATTTAGATTTGCATATGAAAGTTCACACTGGAGAGAAACCTCATCAATGCAAAATTTGCTTTAAGCGATTTGTTCACAGTGGGCATTTGAAAAAACATTTGAGAGTGCACTCCGGCGAAAAGCGTTACAACTGTGAAATGCCTTACAAGTGTGAAATTTGTTTTAAGCAATTTAGATATGCAAGTCATTTGAAAGCACATTTGAGGATACACACGGGAGAAAAACCCTATCAATGTGAAATTTGCTTTAAACAGTTTAATCAAAAAATTAATTTAGATGTGCATGTGAAAATTCACACTGGTGAGAAACCTTATAAATGTGAAACTTGTTTTAAACAGTTTACTCAGCAAAACGGTTTGAAAAAGCATATAAAAGTTCACACTGGGGAGAAACCTCATCAATGTGAAATTTGCTTTAAGCAGTTTGCTCACAGTGGACATTTGAAAAGACATTTGAGAGTGCATACTGGCGAAAAAATTTGCAAGTGTGAAGTTTGTTTTAAGCAATTTAGTGAAAAAGGAGCTTTGAAGGCACATATGAGGTTACACACTGGAGAAAAACCTTATAAGTGTGAAATTTGTCTTTCCCAGTTTAACCAAAAAAGTCATTTAAATGTGCATATGAACACTAAAGATAAAGGTTTTTGTAAAAAAAGACCATTGAAAATGAATAATTATAAAAAAACTTATAAGTAATTTAGATTTGCATATGAAAGTCCACACTGGAGAGAAACCCTATCAATGTAAAATTTGTTTTAAGCAGTTTGTTCGCAGTGGGCATTTAAAAATACATTTGAGGGTGCACACCGGCGAAAAATCTTACAGGTGTGAAATTTGTTTTCATCAATTTAGTACCAAAAGTAATTTAAATGCGCATATGAACGTTCACACTTAAGATAAACCTTAAATGTGAGGAAGACCAAGAATATCAAATAGGAGACTATTTGTGTGGGTTTAGGAAAAATCGATCAACAGTGATCAGATATTCACTATTAGGCAGTTAATGGAGAAATATAATGAATACAATAAAACATTACATCATCTCTATATATATTTTAAACCACCATATGATAGTATCATACGAATGAAGTAGTGGAATGCCATGGCAGAACTAACCATACAGAAGAATTTAATTAATTTTACAAAAACTAGAATGATCTAGAAGTAAGTAAGTAAATAAGTAAGAAAGATTGAGATGGGCTGGCCATGTCAAGAAACGAGATTAGCATGATGTAAAGCTGGCCTAGGAAGAGACTCCGAATGGAAAGTGACCGCTAGGGATACCCGGGATGCAGTGGAGAGATAGTATTGCAGTAGATTTACGTGATCTAAATATTGAACAAACAGAGTAACTAATGATGGACTGTTTCAAGTGGAAACCGATTGTTAACTCAGTGGAGAGTCATCTGGGATTGTAGTACTATAGAGAAGAAGACCAAGAGTAACATGAACATATATTGACCATTTACTTATAAATCCAAAGCATTTCATCCAATTTAAAATTGACATTTTCATATTATTACGAAATGATTGAATTGTATTATTAGTACTATTACCTTTATTTATTTGCCCTGTTTCCCCTAGCCCTTGTCTGTGTGAGCTTTTTTGTCTTTTGATTATTTATTTCTAGACCGGTCTCTTTTGTCCCTGTTTTTAATTGTGAATATATTTCTACCGCCTCTTATGTTCTGCGAGACATAATGCTAATATCATCGGAATAGGCGGCAATCTGTATCGAGTTATTTGTTAGGAGATTACCTCTTCCTATATTCAGCTGTCTTATCACATTTAATCCTTTGACTATTGAAATGTTATCAGTGAGCTCATTTTGTACTCTAACAGTTGTTGTTTTTACTAGCCGAATGTATTTTTGGGGGATGTTAAACCTATGCAATATTTTATATAACTTTTGTCTATTAATTGGGTCGTAGGTCTGTTTGAAATCTATGAATATGTGGACGTCAATGTCATATTTTCACGATTTGTTTAGAATTTGTTTCACTGGGAATAGCTGATCAGCAGAGTATGCGGCACTTGGGCCAGACAGCGTGACGTCACTGTCGGTAAGCATTGGATCTACATTACCGACCAACGCGTAACTTAGCGTGGTTCCGAACCTTTAGTCGTGACCCAAACCATATAGGAGAGGGCATAACGAATACGTTAACACAAAAAACATAGATGGCGGCGTATTGCCAAAAGGACACAAAGCTTGTAACGTCTAAACGACTTCACGTACAACAACGTGCAAGGTATCGTCGGAAAGGAGAGGGGGTAATGAATACGATAACATAAAAAAACAAAGATGGTGGCATTGTCAAAAGGACACTAAGCTTGTAACGTCTAAAGGGCGCAACGTACAAGGTATCGATGGAAAGGGGAGGGGGTAACGTCTAAACGGCTCAACGTACAACAACGTGCAAGGTGTAGATGGAAAGGAGAGTAATCACTAAGGCTACGAGAGAAACAAACAAACATGACAACATTGCCAAAAGGACACTAAATCGATATATAAATACTCGTATATTTTATATAACTTTTGTCTATTAATTGAGTCGTAGTCCTGTTTGAAATCTATGAATATGTTGTGGACGTCAATATCATATTTTCACGATTTGTTTCACTGTGAATAGCTGATCAGGTGTAGATATTCCCTGTCGGAAACCGATTTGATGTTCCCCGAAAATATTGTCAGTTAGTTGTTGGAGTCGTTTGTTTAGTATGTAAATAAAAACTTTGTAGGCTGTGCACTAAATGGTTATGTCGCGATCATTTTCGCATTTTAGTGTATCCCCTTTTTTATAGATTGGACATATAATTCCCGTTTTCCACTCGTTAGGGATCTTTTCATCATTCCAAATCTTGTTCATAAGCATATGCATTTCTGGGTGTTCGCCACCTAATTTATGTAGCTCAGAGGGACGTTGTCAATACCTAAAGCCTTGTTATTCTTTTGTGCTCGTATGGCTTTTTTTGCCTCTTCCATCGTCGAGGGTTCTATATTTTCGGTGTCTCTTTCAATGTGATGCATTTCCATATTCTCTTCATTTTCTTTCGCCCCTAGAAGAGTTTGCAAATAGGTTTTCCAGACTGATTTTACTTCTTTTGGATCACTGGTTATTTGCCCTTCTTGATTTCTGCAGAGATTTGTTCGAGGTTTATATTTTTCGATTAAATTGTGTAGGTATCTATACGCTTCCCTTATATCGTTGCTTTGGAGATTATTTTCCATTTTCTGTATATTACCGTTTTCGTATCTTTTCTCTGAGCAGCATATTTTATTGGCCCTCCGTCTTACATATTTTTCTCTGGTTCTTCTTTCCATGCATTTATTGTGTTCATTTCTTTTCTGTATAGCCTTTTTACACTCGTCATTAAACCATTCTCTTTTTGTTTGTTTTTTGGCTTATGATTTTTCTTGCTGCGTCAATTACTTTTGTTTTAATTTTTTCATAATATTTTCTGTTACCTAGTCTGCCTGTATTTGTCAGTGTTCGTGTTATTTCTGTCTCATAGTTCTGTTTGATATCTTTTATCTCAATTTTTGTATATCTAGTTGTGTTGTTTGTTCCTGTCTGTCCTTCCGGTTTCTCTGAATTTTGCATCTATATTTTGTCTATACTAGGAGATGGTCAGATCCGCAACATGCTCCTCTTCGGCTCTTCACATCTTGTATGCTTGTTACGGCTCTTTTGTCCATCAAGACATGATCAATTTGGTTGGCGGTCGTTCCACCAGGCATAATCCATGTCGCGGTGTGGGAAAAAAGTCGAGCTTATGATCTTGTTTTTTCTACTGGCAAAGTTGATAAGTAATTCTTCATTTTCTTTGGTATTTTGATGGAGTGAATGTTTACCAATAGTTCCTAAGAAAAGTTCTTTTTTGTCTATTTGAGTATTCGTATCTCCTAGTACCATCTTGATGTCATTTCTCGGTGAGCTGTCGTATACTTCCTCTAGCTCTTCGTAAAAATCTTCTTTATTTCCATGCTATGTTTTTCTGTTGGGTAATGTATGTTAGTGATTAAATTAAATTAGGTCAAAGGTTAAAGAATTTTGTTTTTATTCTTAGTTTAGATATTCTCTCATTCACTGCTTTAATATCTAATATGGCATGATTCATCTTATTGTCAACTATCATCACAGAATAAATAACAACCAGAATGCCCACTCTCAGATGCCGCCTTTGAAGTTTGTCAGCACGCGATCGCCATATTTTAAACGGAAACATAGACTAAAATTGAGAAATTTGTGACAAGCTACGACAGAACAGTACTTTAAATTTTTAGAGATTAATAACTTAGTAAATTTGAAATAATTTAATCTATTCTTCAACTAAAAGTACGAATAAAATAGTGCATATTATGTCTATGGTTGCCGTAAATAAATTAAACCTGGTTAATTTTTCTATGCACAACAGATAAAATTTCACTGAACAGCACTGGTTCCGACTAAAACATGGCTGATTCCGTCTGCGCGAACGAGATGCGCATACTTATTTTTTCAAGCAGAGTGGGCATTTGGATTGTTTATTTATTATTCTGTGGTATGATATTGCGCATGACATTTGACAGCTGAGCCAGGCGTGTGACGTAGCCAAGAACACTAACCCATTATTTGTAATCATATTTAACGAGTTTTTTTTTCGACATTGCAGAAATTTACCGCGTTTTTTCTTCAGTTAAAGCATTATAGTGTCTTAAAAAGTACCTGTGGTGTTTAGTTGCTGTCTGGTTTATTATATTGCTTAGTATTTTTTTTTAAAACTTTTAGTTTACTTGTTTTTAGTGCTTTCTTTGATGTACGGCATCAAATCATATGGTTTACATCATATTGTTTACATTTCCTAAAGATAGTGTGACCAGAAAACTGTAGATAATATATTGTTGTAGAAAGGATAATTTTAATTGTAATACTGCAAGAATTTGTTCCAAACATTTTAAAACTGAAGATTACCAAAGAAATCTACATTTTCTGTTACAATAAAGCATATTTCTATTTTATTCTATTCTATACCCATACGATATAAACATTTATCTGTCTTTTAAACGTAGTCTAAATTTTAAGTCTTTTAAACATAGTGTTCAAGAATTCTTGATTTACCACAGTTTCTATTCTATTGATGAGTATCTGTCTCATGTAACCACCTGTACATGCGAAGAATTGTAAGTTGAATAATGCATGGCAATTTGACTATGTATTTGTATTTACTCTTATGTGGTTGTATTGTATTTTTTTGTCTGACGAAATTAATAATGTAGAAATTTACGTGAATAAATCTATCTATCTATCTACTTTTTAAATTTCCCACTTTTTTCCTAATAACATATTACAACAACACCATTAACTCTCCAAGGGACACCGAATAGAGTCAAGATAAACATGGTATAACAGAAAGCTTTGATGTCCATTTTCATCTAAAATGTTTAGCATATTATTAGAAAAGGTTATACAGAAAGCAAACATTAATAGAAGAGGTCTGATCTACCCCAAAAAAACATCACTGCTTAGCATTTGCGGACGGCTTGATAATCTTGGCTAGAAGGAAAATAGAGCTGATTAAAACAGTTATGAAACTGAAAGAAAGGGGAACCAACCAAGGGAATGTATATAAATGAAGCAAAAACGAAATATATGGAATGCACAATATGCATATGGGCAGTACATAACAATGATAACAGCAAAGGTAACAATATAAATACGAAGAAGTTAAAATATTTGAGGATTTAGGAAATGTCTTCACAAGAGAACCTAACTGTGA
Source organism: Diabrotica undecimpunctata (assembly GCF_040954645.1). NCBI lineage: Eukaryota > Metazoa > Arthropoda > Insecta > Coleoptera > Chrysomelidae > Diabrotica > Diabrotica undecimpunctata. The sequence continues at coordinate 116,862,070 of NC_092811.1, forward strand.
AGAAGAAATACAGAAAAGAATTATGTCTGGCAACCGCGCTGTATATGCTCTCAATGGGTTGTTAAGAAGAAGAAGCAATAATATTTCACGAGGTGCAAAATTAAGGACATACAAGACCGTAATAAGGCCAATAGTGACGGATGCTTCTGAAAAATTGGTCACAACAAAAAAACACCAAGAGTTTTTATTAGTTTGGGAGAGCAAAATCTGGTGGGAAAACTTAAATGGACAATGTTTAAAAACAAATATCGAGCTAACGGAGCTCTATCAAGATCCCAACATATTAGCGCTAATTAAGGTTCAAAAACTTAGATGGTTGGGCCATGTGCAGAGAATAATTCCATCTAGAATTCACAGAATGGTACTACCTAGTGCATTGCCAGGCAAAAGGAGAAGGGCGAGGTCAAGATGAAGCAACGAAGTTAAAGAAAATATGAGAAGACTTATCGTAACGAACTGGGAAAGAAAAAGGTGTGGCAAAGAATAGTACATCTGTTAAGGTGTGGATTTGGAAAATAAACAGTCGTACTTTACTACTAATATAAGGCTTTATTACCTTTAATATACATACTAATCAACTAACCTAACTTAAGCCTATATCCATGATTCTTACTACAACTACTACTTGATACTCATTGACATTACTGTCTGTCATGTCAACCCATGATACTATGGGTGCGTTACACTTACACCAATATATATACTGCGTATACAATATAAACGTATTACATTCTCAACATCAAGCCATGGGTCTACTAGGCTAGGGCTTACATATTATGATTATTATTATTAAACAACACCTACATAATTTTATGTGTGAAAATTAAAAAAAAAGTCATTTACAACATTGTGCAATATTGTGTGACCTGACTACACTCATATTCGATGGCCAGCTAGCTCAAGTTGATCAACCTGTACCTATGCGTCATAAAAGATAATTAAAACATGTTTTATAAAGGATATACAATACAAAACTATCAGTCCTAGTTATAGGACATTCGTATATCATTCGAAAGAGAAATTTTTTTTTAATTTAATAATTCATGAATATACAGAGTGTTCCATTTAAAATAAGCCTTAAGGTGGGTACACATATGCGAGCCGAACTGCTCGTGAGCTGTTCACGAAGAGTTTGTTGAAAATATGTTTATGTTCAGGCTATCCAATACCCTAAGTATCTAATAACAAACCGAGAATTAATTTACTTCGTTATTCTAAACATTTAGGTATTTTGTTTACATTATCTGTTATTAATTTCTCTCGTTACTTTTGAATAAGCCGCGCTCGTTCAGCAATTTTGTTTAACCGAATGATCTCATCGCACACTTAGCAGAAACAATTTATAGAATTCTTTGTGTTCGTCCCAAAAACCGACAGGCTGTGGTTCCCGACGAGCAACGAACGAACAGCTCGCAAGCGGTTCGTCCCGTCGTACAAATTAACGAATATAGCGTTCACAAACGGTTCGCGAACAGTTCTGCTCGCATATGTGTACCCGCCTTTATATTACACATTGAATAATCCAATAATGAAACTACAAATTTTGAACACCCTGTAAATAAATGTTTAATAATTAATCATGAAATACATTCGACCAATATCCAGCTATTTAGATTTATTAGAATTGCTTAAATAAATTAAGAATGAGTCCTCGTTTAAAGTTTTACATTTTAAGAAAATTCGACATAACTCAGAACACTCTGTACATAGGTATAGGGAAGTCTTATGAAACTATACCTTATTTTTTGCAGACAAATAGAAAATCGAATAAAATACAGGATGTTCCATAAGAAAAAATATAACTTTGAAACGCTGCGCTTTATTGTGGCACCCTGTATATTTCAGAATAATTTTAAAATGCAGCCTTTATCAACCTACATACTACACATTTAAAATCTTTTACCGTTTTGCTGTAATCTTCCGTCTCGTTAGTGGTGACTCACCCTGTATATGTTAAAAAATAACTGTACCAAAAATCAATAAAATTAACTTAACTGCAAAATATTTTTTATGATTAAATATTATAATAACACAATTTTATCATCTTTTTATAATTACCATAATTAAATTACTCAAATTATACAGGGTGGTCCTTAAGTAATTGTACAAACAGAAACCGTAGATTCTGCACTTTAAAATATTACGATTTCAGCCAACTTGCTTTAATAAAATGTTGATATTTACGAAAGATACAGGGTGTTAAAGTGGAAATTTAAAATTTTATTTTTCGCTATAACTTTTACGTTTGTAAACGTTTTTGGACAAAAATTTACGGTTGAATGCTTTTGAGTAGGATAAATTATAATTTTATACTTACTTTAATGTAACTAATAGAGAGCGCCACATATGCCACATGTGTGACATAAATTTGCGATTAACTTTTTTACTCTTTAAGTTAGCTCTATTTGTGTTAAAAAATATTAAAGATACATTATTTTTACAAAGAAAATGTATACTTGTTAGTAACCTGAAAATTCAACCGTTTTCGAGATAAATGCATTTTATAAGTCAGCTGCACAATAACTCTTAGTTTGATATTTTTGCGGTAAAGCACTGAATACCTGTAGATAAGCATAATTCATAGTATATTCTTATTAAATCAACTCAAAGATGATAATGTAACATCACAAAATGCTTTGGTATATGTGCTAAATGTCTTATTGGAGAAAAGATATTTCATCTTCTTCTTTAGGTGCCGTGTCCGTATTCAGACGTTGGCCATCATCATGTTTACAATTTCCCTTTGCTATCGCTTCTTAAATTTCTATAATGGCGTTGTATTACTTTTTCTCTATTGTAAAATGCTAAAAATCCAAAATATGTGGTTTATGCAAAATGGTGCACCAACACATTCTAGAGAGAAGGCAGTTAGAACATACTTAAATACAACGTTTCTGAACGTTGGATTGGTCGTGGTAGTCATATTTCTTGGCAATGTGGTGAGATATTGATATAATTATTTAATTCATAAAAAATCCGAAAATAATACTTATTGTTCATTACGTAAATTGTTTACCGATTTTTATTAGGACAAATAGAAACTAGAGCACAGGTACTGAATAACACATATGTGTCCTGTTTCATAATACTTTTGCTACAAATCTAACCTGAACGACTCAGCATTTTTACAAAAACATCATCGTTGTCCTAACAACCGATATTGTTATAAATATAGTAAACACGCAATTTAGTTTAGCATAATATTAGTTCGTTAGTAAATCATAATAGTCCATTTGTTCGAGATGTAATTATAGTTACTCGTAAGCTGTAACGTTTTCATATAAATAAGTAATGTCATCGATAGGTTATTCCGTATGTATATAAGTAACTATTGAACGAGATACATCACAGTTTAATACATTATTTAACTTCTGCGACAAATAAGATGTAGTTTCAAAATATACCATAAGATTTGGATATGTATCCAAAATAATATATTCATCCATTATACATTATAGCCACCATGTAGCCCCGAATTTAATCCGCTTGATTTTGGTATATGGAACGCATTAAAACAACGTGTCTATAAGAATCCCATAAATATTCGCAACCAACTATGGGAAGAAATAAATACTTCAGCAGTTTCTTTAGAACCAATGATGCTATTTAATATGAGACGATCTTTTATGGAATAATTGACAAATGAATTAAAGAAAATGGTGGACATATCGAACACTTACTTTGACAAAAAGTTGTTATTTAGTTTAACTATTTCTTAATTTGGTTTGTAAACAAAATGTTTTGATTATGACTTTAATTTAACATAATACGTAAAATCTTTGATGTAAAATCCTATTATTCTGTTATTTTGTCAAATCCTATTATTAATTATCCTGCTGATATATTTATTTTATTTAATATTTCGTTAACTATTAACTTTAGCTAAAGGTGTGTTATACCAAAATTCAGAAGTATTAATGTTTTTGTCCATTTTTTCTTCGTTGCCTGGAGTAATTGCCTTAGATCAGAATTATGCAGCTGATTTTTAAAATGCGATTATCTCGAAAACTGTTAAGTTTTGAAGTTATTAACAAGTATAGCTTTTTTTGTTAAAATAATGTATCTTTAATATTTTTTATCCCAAATACAGGTAACTTAAAGAACAAAAAAGTTAAGTGCAAATTTATACCACATATGTAGCATAAGTGGCGCCCTCTATCAGTTACATCAAAGTGTGCATCAAATTATAATTTCTCATATTTAAAAGTACCTAGTTGTAAATTTTTATACACAAATGTTTACAAACATGAAAGTTATAGCGAAAAATAAAATTTTAAATTTCCACTTTAACACCCTGTATCTTTCTTAATATCAACATTTTATTAAAGCAATTTCTCTTAAATCGTAATATTTTAAAGTGTAGAATCTACTGTTTCTTTTTGTACAATTACTTAAGGACCACCCTGTATAAAAAAAACTTAAAATTGAAAGTGTTTCCTATACAACTACATTCAAATGTTGCCTGAAGAAGGGTTCTTGACTACGTCATGCGCGAAGCGAACCGATTTTGGAACAATATGTACCATACCTTGTGTTAATTGTACCATGGTCAACTATGAAGGCTACTCCGAACCCGTATTTTCCGCTCTATAGTATTGTATGCGTTATTGAGTCTTTTATTCCGTACCCTAGCCATTTAGTTTCTTGTATTGCTGCAAGTTCTATTTTGTATTTTCTGAGCTTTTTAAGTAGTGATGCCTGTGCTCCTGGTTTATTCAATTTCAGAACGTTACAGGTACCAAGTGCGTAGTCCATATTTCTTTGCTTAAGTCGTCGTCGATAAGATCGATCAATCCGAGGCTTATTTAAAGGTTTCGCGGTTTTGTACTTTTTACGGTAACGGGTTACCGTCAATTGCCCAACCCCCCAAACTGGAGGACCAGAATTTTCTGTCAGGGTCTATTCCCCTATAAAGATATTTTGTCGTGTATAAACAAAGTTAAAAAAAAAAAGAAGAGAAATCTATAGAAACAGTGACTAGAGAATAGGTCAGATACAGATCTACAAAACTATAAGCTGGCCAAAAAGGAATCAGTAAAGGGGACGGATATTGTTATGAGCCAAGATATAAACTTATGGGAAAATATAATTAAGGAACTCAACTCACCATCTAGTGATAAAAGCAAAAAAAATGATGATAAACTGGCATGGAACTAGCTTTTGAGTAGTTTGTTGATTATTACGGGTTTTATTACTTTTTCTTTTGAGTAAAATGCTGAGGATAGCCTCACGGAAGTAGCGTCTGCATGAACAATAACTAACAACATACAGACATTAAATGAAAGTAAAACATTAAAAGAATATACACTCTGGTCCAAAATTAACCGGCCACCTTAAAAATGGTTAATTTTTGATTTCTTATATCTCCTAAACCTGTTGTCCGGTTTAAGTGATTTTTTCAATACGTTATAGCCTTATTCTCTGACAATATCTTTATAATAATATTGTTTCTAAACAGGTAAATTTTCATTGTATGCCGGGTGTACGAATCAAGCTGTATTTTTTTCTTAAAGTTTTCATCACCCTGTGGAATATTCTGGCATTTGTAGAATACTGAAATTAAATCGTAACTATAGCCTCATGCTTTCTCAATATTTTTGTTTTTTGATTCATTCGCTTATGTTGGATAATACAAAAATTAGGTGCTTTAATAACTAGACATGTTTTTTATCAATTTTTATTTCCGCGGAAGAGAAAAAATAATCTTTTTAAAAAAAAGTCATTTGTTACAGTAAAAATCCAATGAATAAAATCTTCGAAGAAAATTCAAATTAACAATATTTTGGGAATCAAAGTCTAATTGAAAAAAAATTGTGTATCAATAATGGGTGTTGCCGCCTCTAGCCCTTAGGACTTCTTGGAGCCGGTTTGGCAATCCATTCATGATATCCTGGATATCAGATTAGGGGATATTGTGCCACTCCTCTACCACAGCTGTCTTCAGCTCTTCAAAGGATGCAGGGGCTGGTACTCTTGCTCTTACTCGTCTTTTGAGGTTGTCCTAGATATACTTAATTGGGTTAAGATCAGGACTGTGTGCTGGCCATGGTAGAACTTGAATCCCGACCTTACTAAGGTACTCACGGGTAGATCTTGCTGTATGGCAACGTGCATTGTCATGCATTAGTCTGAAGTTATCACCAATGAATAGTGCAAAAGCATGACATGGTCTTGGAGAACTTCTTGCACGTATACTTAAGCACTCACACTGCCTCTACCGAACACAACAAGATCAGTACGCGCTTCGTAAGAAATAACTCCCCAAATCATTATTGACCTTCCTCGGTAAGCCACTGTTTCGGTTATAGCGCATGCAGCAAACCTTTCATTTTGACGCCTATAGACACGTTGGCGTCCATCTGGACCTTTTAGGGCTATTCTGCTCTCATCTGAGAACAGTATATTCTTCCATTCCGCTATAGACCAGTTAGCATATTCTGGCGCAAAATGAAGTCTAGCCCTACGGTATTGTGGGAGCAGTTGTGGTGCGCGAACTGGACGAAAAGCCCTCAAGAAGAGACCTACGAGCTTCATGAGCGGTGCAAAAGCGAATTCTCAATACTTTAGTGACAATGAAGAGGGTCATCTCGAACTGAAGTGCATCGTTTTCGGCCTTGACCTGGCCTGCGGTTGTAGGATCCTGTCTCGTAATGTAGTTCTGGGTACATCGAGTATACCAGCGATATGACGTTGACTGTAACCAGCATCAACTGGATGCTAGAAGCACTAAAATTTTAATTTAAACAATATTCGCTCACAATGATATGAAATCATCATCATATAACGGGGGTCCTACGGCGATTGCCGCTTCCCGCATTTCAGCCTCCATCTTTTCCTATCTCTCCAATCTCCCTCTTCTAAGCCTCTAGATTGCATTGTTTTTGTAATTTCTCTTCTCCAGGAATTTGGTGGTCTTCCCCTTTTCCTTCTTTCTGGCGGAACATACATTAAGGCTTTCTTTGGCCACCGCTCCTCCTCCATTCTCATCACGTGACCATACCATTGTAATTGCCTTCCTTGTATTCTATCTGAAAGAGTATCTCTAATTCCTGTACGGTTTCGTATTTCCTCATTCCTGATTCTTTCCATTCTCGATACTCGACATGACCTTCTAAGATAATCCATTTCCACAACGTCTACTTTATCTCGTTCATTCTTTGTCATCGTCCAACATTCAGCACCATATGTGGTAATTGGTTCTACAATTGCTCTGTATACGCGAAGTTTGGTATGCATCTTTATTTTATTAGACCACAGTAATGAATTCGGTATTCGGATGCATTTTTTCCCTTGGGTTATTCGGTTTTGTACATCTATCTTAACTCTGCCATCTGCTGATATGATGCTTCCTAGATATTTATACTGGTTGCAGCCTTTTATAATTGCGTTTTCAAGCCTCAGATCTGTGGTATTTCCTCCAATTTTTAAATATTCTGTTTTGCTTATGTTTACAGTAAGCCCCCATTTGGCATATTCCTCAAATAATTTTCGATTCATATAATTTATATCTTCCTCATCGGTTGCAACCACCACCTGATCATCTGCAAATAACAATGTATACAGAGTTTCTTGTCCTACTTCGATGCCCATAAATCTACATTTATTTCTCCAATTCCTCAATGCTTCTTGGACGTATATTTTAAAGAGTGTCGGTGACAAACAGCATCCTTGCTTTAGGCCTTTAGTGACTTTAAATTCATTTGAGGTTCTGGTTCCAATTTTTACACAACTAACTGCATTTTCGTACAATTTATATATCGCTCGGATATACGTCGAATCCAATCCGGACCTTTCGAGGACCTCAAACATTTTCTTTAACGGGACACTATCATATGCCTTCTCAAGGTCTATAAATACCAAATGGGTCTCTCTACTTCTTTCGACACGCTTTTCAATTATTTGTCGTAGGATAAATATATTATCAAGGCAGGATCTCCCGGTACGAAAGCCGCTTTGTTCTTCAATATCTTGTATCTGTCTTTCAACCCTCTTCTTTAATATTCTGCCGTACAACCGGCCCACAGAGCTCGTCACACTAATACCTCTATAATTGGAACAGTCTCTTTTATTCCCTCTCTTATATATGGAGCTTATATATGATTTATTCCAATCTTTAGGAATTTCCTGGTCTCCACACATACATTTATTGAAAAGGTCTACTATTAATTCTAAAAGTGCAGTCGGCCCATATTTAACCAGCTCTATGGGAATGTCTCCAGGTCCTGCGGCTTTTCCGTTTTTAACCTCTTTTAAGGTTTCTGTCAATTCAGATAATGTTATTATAGGGATTTCCTGTCTTTCGTCTCTGTTGTCTATTAATTCCCTTATCTTTTCCCATCTGTACTCTACTCTATCCTCTTTCAGCAGTTTCGTATAATATTCTTCCCATTCATTTAACTTTATGAGGGAAATGTTGTCTTCACTTTTCTCATTTTTCCTAAACTCCTTTAATGTTTTCCAAGCTTGTGCCACTTTTGTTCCACCCATAAATCTGTCCAGTTCATCACACTTAGCCTCCCAGTTTATATTTTTCGCCTTATCCACGTCCTTTTTAACTTCTCTATTCCATTTAGCGTATATTTCTCTGTCTTGAGGGTCTTTGGATTGAAGCCATGTGTGATATGCTTGTTTTTTCTTGAGAAATTTCTCTTCTAGTTCCGTTGACAACCATTCAGGTTTACCTTTTTTCCGATTTTCAACTTTTCCCAGTGCTTCATTTGCCGCTTCATGAATATATTTTTTAATTACCTCATACAGACTTTCAGGGTCTAAGTCCTTTGTTTCTATATTTTTTATTTTCTGAGCTATTCTAATTTTATATAAGAACTTTGTCGAATCTTGTTTAAAGCTTTCCAGGTTATATTTTATGTTTTCTATGGTTGTTCCTATGTCTGTTCCTTCATCATTTTTGTGACTTGATTGTTCTCTCTTAAATGTCACCATTACTTTTGCAATAATCATATGGTGGTCACTTCCACACTCTGGCCCTCTAAACACCTTCAAGTCCTTCGTTTTTAGTTTAGAATCTTTACGCTGAATGAAATAGTCAATTATTGATTTTAAATTCCTGGTAGGCTGCGTCCATGTAAATTTGTGTATATTCTTATGGGGGAAGAAACCATTTAATATTTTCAAAGAATGTGCCTCGCAAAAATCTATTAATCTTTGACCATTGTCGTTCAGAATGTCTTCTCCATATCTCCCTATTATTTCACTGTTGGAGCTCTTTCCAGTTCTTGCATTAAGATCACCTAAAATCCAAATTTCTTTCTTCTTATTAATTGTGGCTAGAACAGTTGTTAACTTGTTAAAGTACTCTTCCTTGCTGTCAATCCTTGAGTCATCCGTCGGTGCATATGTTCCAATTACCACTATTTCATGGCCATTTTTCTTAATTTCCATGAGGATAATTCTTTTATCTATTTCTTGCCATGATTTAATACATTTTTTCAGTTTCTGATGTATTGCTATAGACACTCCCCTTTTAGCTCGTTCGCTCTTTTCTACGCCACTATAGAAATGCAGGTATTCGTTTATCTTTTCATTTCCTCTTCCTTTTTTCTTTACTTCAGTTAATACACAGATGTCTAGTTTCATTTTACTCAGTTCACGGAAGACCTCCTCCTGTTTTGTCCTTATTCCTTGTATGTTCCAAGGACCCAAATTCATAATCCATTTTCTTTGCGAATTTCGTTTATAGTTTAATCCGTCCGAATTCCAAGGCTTTTTGCTGAAATTTTTAACCTTTGATTATTTTTTCCGAGTATCGAGGAGTTGGCCCGATGCCTCAACCCCCAACTTGGAGGACCAGGGTTTTAAATCAGAGTATCCTTCTCTTAGATAAGTTGCCTTCTCTACGGCTTAGGAGTCCTATCTACCCCACCTGTTGGTCCGCGGGTGGTATTTTATTTCCCACCTACCCGCCGGCCTAGCTGCAAACAGGCCGGTGAGGGCATTCCCCTATCCGCCACCTGGGGACGCGCTCTCTAGGGTTACAGGTTCCCCCTGATATGAAATTACAATTTTAATTACAAATTGTTCAAGAATTGTTATTAACACGGAAACAGATTTGCAACAATGTCGTACAACGACTATATGTCAAAAATCCTTCGATGACACAAATTTAGGAAACAAACTGTCACAGATAATGTAAACAAAACAATAATAAAAGAGGTGGGGTTAATTTTGCTGGTGAGTTAAATCGTCTGTGTTGATGAAAAACATGGCTAGTTGTTAAACTACCTAACTTTTGTATTATCCAACATAAGCGAATGAATAAAAAAACAAAATGTTGAGAAAACATGAGGCTATAGTAAGGTTTTAACTTCAATATTTTATAAATGCTAGAATATTCCACAGGGTGATGCAAACTTTAAGAAAAAAACACAATTTAATTCGTACACCCGTTATACAATGAACATTTACCTGTTTTTCAACCATATTATTATAACGATATTGTCAAGGAATAGGGCTATAACATATTAAAAAAATCACTTAAATCTGACGACAGGTTTGGGACATATAAGACATCAAATATTATCCATTTTTAAGGTGACCGGTTAATTTTAGCTCAGAGTGTATGTCAATAAAAAATGTAGTAAAACAAACAAAAAAATAATAGGTCCATACTAGAATTCGATTCGTATCAATTCTCGAACGGTCAAAATTTAAAAGCCATCAAAACTGTCATCAATAAAATTCAACAATATTGATTCATCTGTTTAATTTTTTATTCGAGACACTTCTCGTTTTAAAATAATTTCATATGAATGCAATGTCGAATTTTTACAATTATCGGCTCGACTATTGTATTAAAGTGCGACAAAAAGAGTTATTAGTCAAACATTTTAAGTTGAATTGTCATATCTACATCTTGGAATAAATTTCTGAAGCAGCATGTATTAAATATGGCTTTTTACGAAATAGCCGTCACAGTAAATAGTTGGAGAGTCCATTTACATCACGAGGGGTCCGTTATAAAACATGTAAACTATCAATTTTAAAAATACAGAAATCATAGTATTAAGCTTCGTGCTAGTCTACTGTACCGCCTACTTTAACAACTTTTTTAATATGTGAGATTGTAAAACAGTAGACGTATATATGTAGTAACATAAACTTAGCAGTCTCTAGAGCTAAGAGATCTTGTCGTCAGTACCGGCGGACGGTTTGCTCGGTCTGTGTTAATATATACGTCTATGTGTAAAACAGATACATTTTTAATTTGGTTTTTTTTAGGTTGTCACACTGACAAAAATGGAATGGAAGTTCTAGACACATTGCCTCTTCTTTTTGGAAATAAGGAAAAGAGTCCATTCAAATGTGAAGTTTGCCTGAAGCAGTTTTCCCAAAGATCACATTTGGACAATCATTTCAGAACGCACACTGGAGAAAAACCTCATCAATGTGAACTTTGCTTTAAGGAGTGTGTTGAGAAAAGCAATTTGATAAAGCATATGAAAATTCACACTGGAGAGAAACCTCATCAATGCGAAATTTGCTTTAAGCGGTTTGTTCACAGTGGGCATTTGAAAAGACATTTGAGAGTGCACACCGGCGAAAAACCTTACAAGTGTGAAATTTGTTTTAAGCAATTTAGAGCAGCAAGTCATTTGAAGTTACATATGACGATGCACACTGGAGAAAAACCTTATAAGTGTGAAATTTGTTTTCATCAATTTAGTAACAAAAGTAATTTAAATGTGCATATGAACACTAAAGATAAAGGTTTTTGTAAAAAAACAACATTGAAAATGCATATGAAAGTTCACACTGGAGAGAAACCTCATCAATGCGAAATTTGCTTTAAGCGGTTTGTTCACAGTGGGCATTTGAAAATACATTTGAGAGTACACACCGGCGAAAAACCTTACAGGTGTGAAATTTGTTTTCATCAATTTAGTACCAAAAGTAATTTAAATGCGCATATGAACGTTCACACTAGATATAAATCTTAAATGTGAGGAAGACCAAGAACCTCAAATAGGAGACTATTTGTGTGGGTTTAGGAAAAATTGATCAACAGTGATCAGATATTCACTATTAGGCAGTTAATGGAGAAATATAATGAATACAATAAAACATTACATCATCTCTATAATATAGATTTTAAACAACTATATTATAGTATCATACGAATGAAGTAGTGGAATGCCATGGCAGAACTAAGCATACAGAAGAATTTAATTAATTTTACAAAAACTAGAATGATCTAGAAGTAAGTAAATAAGTAAGAAAGATGGGGATAGGCTGACCATGTCAAGAAACGAGATTAGCATGATGTAAAGCTGGCCTAGGAAGAGACTCCGAATGGAAAGTGACCGCTAGGGATACCCGGGATGCAGTGGAGAGATAGTATTGCAGTAGATTTACGTGATCTAAATATTGAACAAACAGAGTAACTAATGATGGACTGTTTTAAGTGGAAACCGGTTGTTAACTCAGTGGAGACTCATCTGGGATTGTAGTGCTATAGAGAAGAAGACCAAGAGTAATATGAACATATATTGACCATTTACTTATAAATCCAAAGCATGTCATCCAATTTGAGATTGACATTTTCATATTATTGCGAAATGATTGAATTGTGTTATTAGTACTAGTACCTTTATTTATTTGCCCTGTTTCTCCTAGCTCTTTTCTGTGTTAACTTTTTGTCTTTTGATTATTTATTTCTAGTCCTGTCTATTTTGTCCCTGCTTTTTAATTATGAATATATTTCTACCGCCTCTTATGTTCTGCGAGACATAATACTAATATCATCGGAATAGGCGACAATCTGTATCGATTTATTTGTTAAGAGATTACCTCTTCCTATATTCAGCTGTCTTATCACATTTAATCCTTTGACTATTGAAATGTTCTCAGTGAGCTCATTTTGTACTGTAACAGTTGTTGTTTTTACTAGCCGAATGTATTTTTGGGGGATGTTAAAGCTATGCAATATTTTATATAACTTTTGTCTATTAATTGAGTCGTAGTCCTGTTTGAAATCTATGAATACGTTGTGGACGTGAATGTCATATTTTCACGATTTGTTTAGAATTTGTTTCACTGTGAATAGCTGATCAGGTGTAGATATTCCCTGTCGGAAACCGATTTGATGTTCCCCGAAAATATTGTCAGTTAGTTGTTGGAGTCGTTTGTTTAGTATGTAAATAAAAACTTTGTACGCTGTGCACTAAATGGTTATGTCGCGATCATTTTCGCATTTTAGTGTATCCCCTTTTTTATAGATTGGACATATAATTCCCGTTTTCCACTCGTTAGGGATCTTTTCATCATTCCAAATCTTGTTTATAAGCATATGCATTTCTAGATGTTCGCCACCTAATTTATATAGCTCCGAGGGACGTTGTCAATACCTAAAGCCTTGTTATTCTTTTGTGTTCGTATGGCTTGTTTTACCTCTTCCATCGTCGGGTGTTCTATATTTACGGTGTCTCTTTCAATATTATGCATTTCTATATGCTCTTTATTTTCTTTCGCCCGTAGGAAAGTTTGAAAATAGGTTTTTCAGACTGATTTTACTTCTTTTGGATCACTGGTTATTTGCCCTACTTGATTTCTGCAGAGATTTGTTCGAGCTTTGTATCCTTCTCTTAAATTGTCTAGGTATCTATACGCTTCCCTTATATCGTTGCTTTGCAGATTTTTTTCTATTTTCTGTATATTACCGTTTTCGTATTTTCTTTTCTCTGTGCGGTATATTTTATCCGTGTGGCTCTCCGTCTTACATCTTTTTCTCTGGTTCTTTTTTCCATATATTTATTGTGTTCATTTCTTTTCTGTATAACCTTTTTACACTCGTCATTGAACCATTATCTTTCCATCAAGAATACAAAACCCATTTATTATCACAGTTTGTTCGTGGTAATTATCTTTTAGTTTGTTCTTTGCTTTATTATTTATCGTTTCTTAACTATCTCAGTTTACTTTATATTTTTGTATTTGAAATTTTGGTGTTGTTTTCTATAAAAACTTATTTTGAATTATCGAAGAAACGGTATTTATTGTAGTTATACATCGTACCTATTGTCTTCATTTTTTTTTTTTATAAGGTAGGTTAAAACTTTAAAATTTCATTGTGTATTAACGTAATAATAATGTTGATGAAATTTTAGAATGCCAGGCACAGGTTGTAGTGTGAAGGAAAAATATTAAAAAATGACAAATTTTCAGTGTAAAATGGAGATTGAAGTCCTAGATTTACGTAAATCCTGCATTCACATGGGATAAACATTAACAACCGGTTCTGATTAATTTTAAACACGAAACTGCCTACATATCAACAGTTTTCCATAATTATTATATCCACTAGACATGTTATTTTGTAACTATCTTTACTATTTTCCACACATCAAAGACATAAAAACGACGATTAACAATGTTACGATTCAAATTACTGTACTCTCGTGACGTAATTTTGGGCTTAATGGTCATTGGTTAGTCGGAAGAGGCAACCGTAGTTAGTCTACGAACCGTGAGCTTAAATGTCAGATGCATTAAAAAAAATCATATATAATAAAATTCATTAAAATGATATAAAATTAATAGCTTTTAATTTAATTAAATTAAAGATAAAAAATGAAATGTATCAAAAAGACATAAAATTAATAGTTTTTAATTAAATTAAAAAAAAATGAAATGCATACAAAAAATGCATGAATATACAGTAGACTCCCTCTATAACGAGAACTGAAATTGCAGACTAATTACCTCGTTATAAGCGGAACTCGTTATATCCAACAACAATAATACTGTGTATACATATGAATATGTAGTTTTCTAAAACATTAACTTTCTATAGTGAAGCCATTCGGAGCAATATAAGATGCTAATAAATATTGTTTGAATGGCGTTTTTAAAACAAAGTTGTTTACTTTTATTGTCAATGAAATGCATTAAAACAAAAAAGAGTTGTTTACTTTTACTGTCAATGATATACGTTAAAACAAAAAATCTGTATTCTGTAAATATGTATAAAGCGTATAAAGTTATTTTGTCATTTTTGACTGCTTTAAATTGTCCAGTATTCTATCTATCATATTTTCTAAAGATGTGAAACAGTTTTATGCTTCTTCATTTGCGTTTTGTCCTTGGATAAAGTTTCTGACAACCTTTAAAACACGTGTGAATGGTCAACCCAATACAATGACACTTGTGAATCATAAATTTTACATTTCCGACTAAGAATCATAAATTGTAAGAAGTTTATTAAGGGCGGCCTGCAGTTAAAAAGGGTATTTATTTATAGCTACGCCCGGGCCAAAACGTAAAAAACACGTTTTTCAATCTTATTTTTTCTCGTTATAAGCAAATTTACCACTGTATAAAGGGTTATAGTTCAATAGAAATTTCACGGGACATCTAATGTACCTCGTAATAACCGTGTTCGTTATAAAGGGAGTATACTGTAATAAATTGATATAAAAAATTAATAGTTTTACACAAATAATTTACAATGTTTAGCTGCATTTAAAGTAAAATAAAAATATTATGAATGCTGTTTTATATTTATTCAAAACTTGTGGCTTCTCATAACGAAATATATATAAATAATTTCCTAAAAGTATCTTTTTAAAGATAGGTATAAGGTGTACATTATACAAAAAAAATATGGCAACATTGTGGTGCGAAAACATGATTCAGATGTCAAAAATAAGTTTGGTTTGGTTATGTTTATTGTTATTGCATTAACGATTAAACATTAAATTAAATTAACATTAAATTGCCCGTTTTTTCCTACGGTGTGTAATTATATTTTAATGTTGATTAGTATAAATTAATTATAATGAACCAAACGAATGTTAAACAAGAAGTATTTGAGGATAGTTCTATGCGTCATTCAAAAGAAAATGAAAAAGATGATTTTATGCCAAATGAGATTAAGATACAGCTTCAAAATTACTCATATCAAAGAAAAACTGAAAAAGAAATCAAAAATATAAAAATTGAGGAAAGTACAGATGAAAAGTTCGATAATATGCAAATGCATAAAGAAGGTAAACACCTATTTTTTATATAGTTATACTACTGAATATATTTTTATTTTAATCGATTTAATAGTTATGGAAGGTAAGATAGAAATTAAGGAAGAGTTGGAAGAATTTAATCATGGACATCAAGAGAATCAGCTATCCACATCAGTAGATCTTGATGTTTTGAAGCTTGAAACAGAACAAAAAGATAGCTCGGGTAAGACAAATGTTAACAATAAGTATGTATGTATATATCAGTTTAAAACGTTTTCCTACATCTTCTGATACCCAATCGCTATTTTCTCACTGTGTCCATAGGTTTTCCTGTATTTCTCTAGCTCTCATTTCCTGATTTATGCCTTCTCTGCAACTAAGGCTAGGTCTTTCTCTTTTCTTTCTATCATGAGGTTGCCATCCATGTTAAGAGGGACATCACCTAGAGAACATTGTGGTGAAGGTAGCTGCATAGAATGAAATATTTGCATTTGGTGGTGTTGCTATGTTCTTATAATGTATATGTTGTATGCCTCAAATATACACAGAAAAAGCTTTGAAACAGTAAATTTTTATAATATTATTTTAGGGATTCTGCAATTTTTAATTTATATAAAATACAAATGAATAAATATTTGTTTATTTTGGTATTAATTGCAGCGAATTATTAGACCTTTCTTTGGCAATTGCCATTTTATACATTAGCCAATCATCAAACCACCAGTTGCCAGATTGCAATAGATGTCTTTTTAACTTTATTATTTATACTAAAATTTTATTACTGTTTTAAAACTATTCACTTTTTTCTTTTTTGATAATTGTAAACCATTAATTTTTTATATATCTTATTGCATTGATTGCATATATGTATTTCATTTTTAACCTTTCTGGGACAGTGCTACAAAAACTTACGCTTCAGGCTGTGTAGGGTAACTATGGTACCCCACTAAAATACTTTAATAAGTCATTGAAATTATACATTATTGTTTGGAAAATTATGCAATAAAGTACTAGTAGCTGAAATAATTTGTTTTTATTATTAAAAGAAAAATGTATATTTTTTTATTTTCACTATTAATGATAATTTGAACATATCGCACCCTCAGTGCAAGACTGCAGTAAGTCAGAATAAGTAAGTTTCGAGATAAAGACGATTTTGTTTATTTTAGTGCTAATATCGGTGAAATAAGACACAAGTTTTAAGAAAAATTATCATTTAATTATGATTTTGCATGCTTTTCAGTCTATATTACATTAACCAAAAATAGAAATTTAAATAAAATAATATTAATGCTAAAAAAATTAGGAATTTCAAAGTTACAACACTTTTGCACGGAGAAAATTGTTAATCACTACACATTTAGTATTAGAATTTTAAAGTAACAACACTTTTGCACAGAGAAAATTGTTAATCACTACACATTTAGTATTAGAATTTTAAAGTTACAACACTTTTGCATGGAGAAAATTGTAAAAAGTGTAGACACATTTTCTGTTAGTTGTTGTCCTCTTCTCGTATATTATATTGGGCCAAAATATTTTATAAAAACTATGGTGGGCTTCTGGTATCATACCCGAATGGCATAAGTGTACCAAATCTTTCTTTTTGGCCATTTGAATATTTCAATATTTTTATTTAAATTCAAAACAAAAGGACTATAATAAAAATATGCAAATCAGGCTAACTTGAGTAGAGTGATTAACAAAAGGATTGAAATTCACTACCTTAGTAAAAGTTGGGAATTACGGGGGGACAATATGATAAGACAATCGCCCCGGAAAATTACATGACGATTTAATACAATTTGGGATTTAGTTTTTATAGAACAAGTTTCCTGAGAATAGATATTTTTAACCTGTCAGTATTGTTAATACACAAGTTTTAAGATAACTGTTTTTCCTTTCATAAGAAAAAATACTTTTTGGCTGTAAATAATTAGTCTTAATGTATGTGTTTTTAATCCAATCTAATAAATAAATGGTCAAACGACATCGCACCCATTTTATGGAAAATATAATGTCACACAAAGGACATAAAACTTACATGAATAGCTTGGTCTCGTAAATCTTTCTTTATTGTTAGATATATATATATATATATATATATATATATATATATATATATATATATATAGATATTAAAATAACAAATATCTTACTTTTTTCGCGCCTTTCATTGCTTGTTATCGAAACCATTGCTATGTTCCGTGCAAAACTGTTGTAACTCTGTTACATTAGAATTACAACAGTTTTGCACGGAACTTATGTACAAAAACGCAAAATAGTTAAACTGTTGTTGTTGTTATATTTAGCCGGTTAAACATTTGAAAGTTACTAAAGTTTTACAGGGGATAGATATGCATGTTTACAATCGAATTCCATGATTACTTCATTTTCATAAAATTTTGAGTTACTGCAGTCTTGCACTGAGGGTGCGATATTCATTATTTTTACAGTCAGGCATACAAATTTTTTACTTTTTTCTCGATGTATGTTGCAAATGTGTTTTCTCCATTTACTACATGACATTTTAGTCTTTCTGTCCCGTGATCTGGTAAAAAAGCTGCATCTTCGATTTGTATAATGTTGAATCTCTCTAGCAGGGGTTTCTGACAATGTAACATTGCTGTTAGTAAGAAATAAATCTATGACAGTTTTTACAGTTTTGTGAAAATTACTGCTATTCTATTTCCAGTTTAGAGTGTTTGGGAGTGCAAGACGTGGCAAGTTTTGTAAAAAAAATCCTTCGCCTACTTTGGTCATTACTTTTCCAATCTTTAAACTTTTAAGTGAATTTAATATAGGCCTTGAGTGACTGCCAATGACTGTTTTTTATTTAGAACTGTCTGTTGTTCTCCATCATTGTTGGTACTTTCTGATTCACTCGCTCTGACTTCGTATTCATCATCACATTTGTCACTTTCTTCTAAAATTCTGCATAATTACTCTTCAGTATAAGATTTATGTCACGCCATATTCTCCGAAATAAAGACAATTACAATATTAGGCTCGCAGATGACAGGAAAATATATGTATTATATTAATACACAGCAGGTCGTGCGGGTTTATGGAGACACCCAATTATTTAATTTTAGTAAAAAATTGAAATTATATCTAATTGTTTTTATAAAAAATGGATTTGGTAATATATTTTCTAAGATTATCTGAAGGGGAAAAAAAATAAAAATATTTTGAAAAGATAAAAACAAAGCCGCATTTGGGGTACCTAAAATATCCTGCATGGTCACTGAAAGGTTAATGTAAATTTCGACACAGCCAAACACCAATATCTTGTTCTGTCTTGCATTTGTAGCTACCTTCACTGTAATATTCTCTAGACTTTGTAGCTGCTCTTATCAATTGCCTTGAGCTGCAACCAAACCACTCACTCAGGTTCTTCAACCAGGAAACGCGTCTTCTTCCTACGGTTCTCCTACCCTGTACTTTTCCTTGAATTATGAGTCTCAAGATGTTATATCTTTTGCCTTTCATCACATGTCCGAGATATTGCAATTTCCTTTGTTTTATTGTATTTTCCATTTCCCTCTCTCTGCCTATTCTCCTTAACACTTCTGTATTCGTGACTCTATCTACCCATGGAATCCTTAACAATCTTCTAAATGTCCACATTTCAAACGCGTTAAGTCGATTTATTGTATTCCGGTTTAATGACCATGATTCAGCCCCATAGTAGAGTACACTGTGTACATATCATTTAATTAGCCTTATTCTGAGGGCCAATGTCAGATCTTTACTGCATAAAATCTTTTTCATTTTCACGAAGTTTGCACGTGCTTTTTCAATTCTGACTCTTATTTCTGCAGTATAATCGTTATTTTCTGTGATTATCGTTCCCAAGTAAGCATATCTTTTTACTCTCTGAATCTGCTGGCCGCCTACCATTAATATTTCGTTTGTATTGTTGTTCTTGCTAATTTTTATGAATTTGGATTTTTTAATGTTAAAGAGAGAGTCCGTATTCTCCACTATATCTTAATATTTTGTTCATTATTGTTTCTAAGTCTTTCAAGTTGTCGGCTATTATCACTATTGTCAGCATACCTAATGTTGTTAATTAAACTTCCGTCCACTTTTATGCCGACTGTCTCTTTTACCAAAGCTTCTTGTATGATTTCTTCAGAATAAGCATTAAACAATAACGGCGACAGTATGCAACCTTGTCTGACCCCTCTCCTTATCTCCACTTCTGTCACCTCTCTTCCAATTTTCACATTTGATCGTTGGCTGTAGTATAAATTTGATATCAATGTTACATCCCTCACATCTAGATTCTTGTTTTTGAATACTTCTATAAGTCGGTCATGTTTTACCTTATCGAATGCCTTGTAGTCTATAAAGCATACATAAAGATCTCGATTAACATCCAAACATCTTTGGGTCAGCACATTAAAAGAAAATAGTGCCTCTCTTGTGCCCATTCCATTCCGAAATCCAAACTGGGAATCACTAATATTCATCTCAAGCTTAGCATGTATTCTATTATGAATGATTTTTAGCAGGGTTTTTAAGGTATGTGACAGTAGACTGAGCGTTCGATAATCACTACATTCTTTGGCATTTACTTTCTTTGGTAGACAAATAAATGTTGATGTCAGCATTCCACGTGGAATAATTCCTGTGGAATAGATTGTGTTCAGTAGTTGGACTAAAAGATCTATGTTTTTTTCATTGGCCAGTTTTAGCAATTCACTTGGTAGTTCATCTGGACCAGCAGCTTTATTATGTTTTATGGACCATGGATTTTTTATTTACCAATCGTTAACAACTCGAAATTGAAATACGTACCTGACAACACTTACTTTGTATCATTTTAGTAAAGTACCTTTAAACCTTTGGATAGAATTTAAAATTGAACCTAATGTAACGAAAGACTAAGAATGACTATTCGTTACAGCATTAAGTACAGTCATTTTGTGCTTGATATCGGCCCAGTCTCTTAATCTGGGGAATTCCATCCGAATTATCTTGCAACGGATAGTAATGTGTAGATAGTATTGTCACAGAATAAATAACAATCAGAATGGCCACTCTCAGATGCCGCCTTTAAAGTTTGTCAGCACACGATCGCCATATTTTAGACGAAAACATAGACTCGAATTGAGAAATTTGTAACAAGCTACGACAAAACTGTAATTTAAATTTTTAGAGACATTTGAAATAATTTAATCTATTCTTTAACTAAAAATACTAATAAAATAGTGCATATTATGTCTATAGTTGCCGTAAATAAATTAAACCGGGTTAATTTTTCTATGCACACCAGATGAAATGCCACTGAACAGCACTGGTTCCGATTAAAACATGGCTGATTCCGTCTGCGCGAACGAGATGCGCGTACTTATTTTTTTCAAGCAGAGTGGGCATTCTGATTGTTTATTATTGTGTGGTATTGTTGTTTAACCACAATCCCATACTTTGAATTTGTATATCCAAAGTTAATAGAGTTTGTTCGAGGTAAGGCTAGTGATAAAGACAAAGTGAATGATGATAAACTGGTGTGTGTGGGAGTAGTTTGTTATTACATATATTTTTTAATAATTAATAATTCTGTTATGCAGTAAATACAGTAAAACCACAGCCACCTAAAGCTTACAAGCCGTGAAATAAAAATGGCAACGCCGCATCAGCTGTTAGAAATAGTCCGACTGTAGAGCCCAGCAAAATAATAAATAAAAGAGGAACATCATAATATTCGCTATAAAGTTAGAATTAAGTAAAAAAATCGTACAAAATAGTCTGATAAGGTACATATATATATATATATATATATATATATATATATATATATATATATATATATATATATATATATATATATCACATCTATTAAAACTGCAAAACATTGAATACAATGAGGTGTAATATTAATAGAATTTAAAAGTAATACAAGTGCAAGATTTTCTAGTTGTGACCATCGCGATAACTTACAGTCAAATCAAAGAATATAGACGCTTATAAGCGTCTATATTCTTTGGTCAAATGGTAAAATACATTTTAAATCATGAGGTGACAGTTGGATGTCCTTCACATAAACAGATACAAGTAATTCCTTCATAATGTTAATATTTGAAATAACTTTTATACACTCATCACTGCACTGATTGTCAATATTTAATAAATAAAAACAAATCCTTTCTTCTATAACTTTTATTTGCCAGTTTTTTAACTCAACCCTCTCACTAACACTTTGTAAAAGTTCCTTGAAATCCACGATAAGGTCTTTGTTTTCGAGTTTTTTTATATTATTTTCTTCCCGGAGACTTATTTCTGCTCGTCTAGTTTCAGAATTTTTCTTGTTGGTGGTTTTGGGTTAGATAAATATGACGGTTGGTTTTCAAAAATCCTTGGTATCGCATTCTCTTTCAACTTGGAATAAACCAAATTTTGTTGAAGAACCGTACCATTTTTATCAATGAATGACTCACTTTCAATAATATCCGTTGCATCAAAATGTTTTTTACATACTACCGAACTAGAAGTTACTGTGAAATCTTCACGGTTAATAGATCTAACCCACTGAGTACTAAGGTGATCGTTTTTGGGAAAAGAGAATGTACTTTGGGCCTTTTCATACTTTAAAGTAGTTGCATAATTTGATTAGGCAATTTGGTACACTGCAGTGTCTCGGCATCTGTAATTAAAAAAATATGTTAGAATATCATATTACTACTCCCTGTACCAATAAATTAACATCGACTTGGGGTTTGTAATTACTAAAGCAGTGTCTGAATTTGTGAATTTAACAGTTTGTACGTATTATTTGTCTGAATAATATATATCTAATTCTTTAATGCTTCATACAATTATTACAATATACGTAAAAAATACATACCTTTTTTTTTAATCAAATAATTCACCAATAATACAAGAAATACAAACAAAATTAGCATAATCTCTCCAAGTAAACACAGGGCTATCGGACTACCTCCAACGTTGCCAATTTTCTCACTTCACGGCTTGTAAGCTTTAGGTGGCTGTGGTAAAACAGATAAATTTTTAATTCAGCTTTTTTTTAGGTTTTCACACTGACAAAAATGGAATGGACGTTCTAGAAACATTACCTATTCATTTTTGTAATAAGGAAAAGAGTCCATTAAAATGTGAAGTTTGCTTTAAGCAGTTTTCTCAAAGAGGGCATTTGGACAATCATGTCAGAATGCACATGAAAGTTCACACAGAAAAAGGAAAAGCTTATAAGTGTGAATTTTGCTTAAAACAGTTTTTTCAAAGAGAGCAACTCAAAGAGCATTTAAGAATGCATACTGGAGAAAAACCTTATCAATGTAAAATTTGCTTTAAACAGTTTAACAAAAAAAATAATTTAAATATGCATGTCAAAATTCACACTGAAGACAAACCTTATAAATGTGATACTTGCTTTAAGCAGTTTTCTCAGAAAGGCAATTTGATAAAGCATAAGAAATTACACACTGGCGAAAAACCTTACAAGTGCAACATTTGTTTGAAGCGTTTTTCTCGAAAAGGAATATTGAAAGTTCATTTGAGAATACATACTGGTGAAAAACCATTCCAGTGTGAAATCTGTTTTAATCAGTTTAATGAAAAAAGTATTTTAGATTTGCATATGAAAGTTCACACTGGAGAGAAACCTCACCAATGTGAAATTTGCTTTAAGCGGTTTGTTCACAGTGGAAATTTGAGAAGACATTTGAGAGTGCACACTGGCGAAAAACCTTACAAGTGTGAAATTTGTTTTAAGCAATTTAGTGAAAAAAGCACTTTGAAAATACATACGAGATTGCACACTGGAGAAAAACCTTATAAGTGCGAAATTTGTTTTACCCAGTTTAACCAAAAAACTAGTTTAAATGTGCATATGAATGTTCACACTAATGCTTTTCATCAAAAACAACAATTGAAAATGCGTAGTGTTAAAAAAACTTACAGGTGTGAAATTTGTTTTAATCCATTTAAAAGAAAAAGTAATTTAAATGAGCATATGAGAGTTCACACTGGAGAGAAACCATATCAATGTGAAATTTGCTTTAAGGAGTTTATTCGCAGTGGGGTTTTGAAAAGACATTTGAGAGTGCACACTGGTGAAAAACCTTACAAGTGTGAAATTTGTTTTAGACAGTTTACTCAAAAAAGTAATTTAAATGTGCATATTTACCGTTCACACTAGAGATAAACCCTAAGTGTGAAGAAGACTAAGAATATCAAATATGAGACTATTTATGTAGGTTTAGGAAAAATCGATCAACAGTGGTCAAGTATTTACTATTAGGCAATTCATGGAGAAATTGTGGGAATACAATATTCATGGGAACATGGCGGGTGAAGACGACGATGAAAAAAGCTCCGCTAAAATCTGTAAATATTGCCAAAAATCAATACTCAGTACTATTTTATAATGTGTTAATTGTGGGGGTGTATTCCATCCATCCTGTGCACTTCGAGTGATAGGAAAAAATAATTTGGTGAAAAATTACAAAATTTCTTTGAAAGAAAATGCTATGCTGAGAAAACTGGTAACATTAAAGCAGCTGACGTTTTTACATATGCAGAGAAGAGGAAGCCGCAGCAGTCAAACCATAACCCCAAAATTTTATCACTGAAAACAAATACAAATTGCAGAGTTGAGCAAAAAATACTGATAAGACACTAACAGCTCAGTCTCCTGTGACATGGGTCCACGAAGTTAATACGGCAGTTTTACAGGCTAAGCAGCAGAATATCGAGTACAAAATTCATTCATCTGAATCTGAATCTGAAAATTCATTCATCTGAAGATACTTTTGTATTATAGTTAAATCTTTTTCTTGAAGAGGGCGTTTGCTAACAGAATTTCTGTTTTGAGCAGCGCAACCATTGCTATACAAAATATAATTAGTTTTTTTATCACGTGGATTGGCCTCTACTTTCTTTTTGAGGAAATTTACTATTATGGTTGCAAACTTATTAGCTGTTTCCCTACCCTATGTTTAATTCCACAAAAAACATTCACCTTGCTGGCGTTTTAGCGTAAATCGTGAAATTATGTGCGATAAGTTTTGTTTTGTAATAGAGGGAGCTCAAATTGGACAGAGTAGCACAGATTGCAGATCAATTGTAAAAACTTCATTATCTGATTCTTTGTCAGTAACCTTTTCTTGACGTGCTTCGTTTTTAAGCAGAATGTGAAAATTGTACTCATCTGGTGAAATATTCTTTGCTTTTGATTGGGTCTATGTTTGCTTTCTAGACATTTCCCGTTTCCCCCTTCGTCTCTCTGCAGGTTTCACAATTACTAATGTATTCACCAAAGTCTTTCTCTCGCCCAAGTTTTTCTCCAAAAGTTGTCTAATATTTCGGATCTAGCCTTGTCAGAAATAGAACCACATTTCAGTTTTGTCTTGTCGTTCCTACTTAACTTGCAACTGCAACGAGGTTTCATAGTTTTTGCCGCCTTTTCTATATTGTAATTCCATGAATCATTTTTTCTTCCCTGATACTTAAGCCCATTTTCTCTATTCTTGTAGTTCTCGAGTTTGCTTCATTTGTTTTTGTCTGTTTTACTCCTTTTAGACCTTGAAAGCTTCGTTGATTCTTTTGGATTCAGTGTACTTTTGTTCGGATCGTTTTCTTTACATTCTTCATTACTCATAAATTCTTCAAAACCACTACCTATCTCTTCTTCCAGGAGCATGAGGTCCGGGAGCATTAGGACGTTTCATTGTCTTGGCAGTTCGTTTTTTGCATGCACGAGATTTCTTCTTCCAACCTTTCTGTGCCATTAGTGACCGTGTTTGTAATATTAAAATCACCCAAATTCATTATGATGTACGGTTTTTCCTCACAAACATGATTGATAAATATTTCTTCGGTTTCTCTAGCATATTTCTCGAGATCATCAATAATTGGGACTGTTATTTGCCTGCATACTGTTTATTTACACGGCAATAACATTGTCGATGGTATTTTGTTTCATGAATGAAGCAAGAGTATAGTTGTCTAAATCAAGCTCTTTAACTTGAAAAGGGTCCTTTGTTCAGTGTCGTCTAACTTTGAGCACTGTCTGCTCTTTTAGCCATTTGACAAAAATAAAATGTGCAGTCTTATTTTACTTTTTACTTTAATATGAAAAAAAAGAAACTAACTTTACACAGATTTTTTTTATTTAACTAGATTTCAACGAAAATCGTTCCATACTAAATACGGAAGCAATCAAATATAAATAAATTAAAAATAGAACAATTACTGTCTTTTAAATTAGGTATGCATATTATTATACGCTAAATATGTACAAATAAAAATTAAAATTGTTTACTAACAGTAAAAAGTAGTCATATTTATTGTGGAAATATTCGTATCTCCGTCTTGTGTTATCTTTTCAATTTGACGTATAGTGCGTATCTATATATGAAACAAAACAGTTTAAGCAAAAATTTAAGGTTTTTACGATAAGTTCAAGAACAACTATTGACTTGCGTCAACCAATACAAATGGCGGGAGATACGCATTTTGCTTGTCAACAATTTGATGCATGGAGTTAAGCAATTTTCTGTGACGGCTTTTATTGCGAAACGGTAAATACTGCGGAAATGGGTATTTTTCAGGCTAAAGATATGGTATCCAGATGGCGCAAAAAGTCATATTTGAAAAAAATGGAGTTACACACTATGCGAATTACACTAACGATATGGTGAAGCTTTAACTGAAAACTATGACATAATTGCCCTTAAGGAGGCATGGTTGCATAAATGTATTTTTCTCTGAACTTTTCGACACAAGGTACACAGTGTTTAGGAAGGATAGGTCAGACCATAGACTGCGAGAAGAATGAGTACTTTTAGCAATCAAAAATGATCTACCTTATGAACTTGTTAATGTTACCTGTGATAGTGATTGTGTAATACTTAAGATAAATTTAAAAAACTTTCCCCTCTATGTTTCTGTTGTGTGTGTTACACCTAATTCTGATGTTGTGGTGTATCTAAATTATTTTAATTTGTTTGAGAATTTTTTATTATTAAAAAACTCAAGTGTGATGTTACTATAGTAAAATTCATTAACCGATGCAGGGAGATGTAAACATTACCACGTGTAGGCCTGCAACAGGGCCGCATTTGGGATTATCTTTTTGTTTAGTCAGAATATATATTATCTTATAAAATACGAAATTTATATTTTAATTTTGCAAAAGTGCTCGACAAAGAACCTGATTAGTTGATATCCGATAATAGGAACCATTTATACAGGGCGAAAAACCCAGGAATTTATTTTTTTGCCAACAATTTTATGTACAGTGCCTGCAAAAAATATAAGTTTTTTTTTTAATTTTTGCTATACTTAGTTGTTTGTACAATTCTAAAAAGTTTCATAATAATAATAAAAAAAATACTCATTACTCAATAATGTTGAAATAATATATATATATATATATATATATATATATATATATATAATTATATAAATTTATAAAAAATTATAAGCAAAAATGTATGGTAAACTTTATGAGCACTGAATAATGTAACAAATTACCTGAAGGATTTTTTAATCCAGTTGTTAATCCATCCAAAAAAGCTTGTCTTGATGTTTTTACTGTAGTGTCTACCCATATTTTAGACTTTGTATGGCCAGCGTTCAACCATGTCTCATCCAGATAATATATTTTCCGCTTCTACTCTCTATAAGCTCTTATCTTTTGAAGATATTCTCTTCGCCACATCACAATGTCTCTATCTAGTAAAAGAGCGTTTCTTCCTCTACGTTTATATTGAAAATTAAGTTTTTTCAATATTCGGTAAAATGTGGTTTTCGAAAAATTTGGCAAATCAGGGTCATCGTTCACCTTCTTTAAAACCTCATCAACGGTGGGTATTTCGTTGCTCATAAAAAAATTATGAAACAGTCTTCTAATGGCACTTTTGTCAAAATCATCAAGATGACTAAAAATATACTCACAAATCGATTCAAATTACAAAATTTCAATAAGGAAAAATAATACTGAAATTAAATCGTGTCCGAACCTGTATGAGTTCCGACGACGTCGGCAGTAACGAAATAAAGATGGACATTTCGGTTAGTTTTTAAATATTCTTGAAGAACTGCTACTTGCATGTATGCATAAAATATTAATTAATTTTATAAATCGGATTATTTTTTTACTTACTATGTATTCAGCGATAAAAATAATTTATATACTGTGCAATAAACACTAATAGTTGAGAAAATAAAAAATTTATAAAGTGCCATAATTATACTGTTACTTATCGGAAGGAGTAGACTCATTTGGAACATCTTTAACAATCATCTGTTAAATTTATCTTTGTTTATACGCCCTGCATCGCTTAATGAAAGTAGGTATAGGAGATTTTAATTTACCGCATTTTAACAATAATAGCTTTATGGATTGGGATTAAAATGTGCTGATGCAGCAATTTCTTAATATTAATAACTTGCAACAAATAAATAATGTTCCTAATTTTATGAATAGATTTTTAGATCTTACTCTGACTAATATGGGTGTATGTACTATGTCAAGGTCTGACTGTCCATTAGTGGCTGAATATTGTCACAGGGAGCCCAAAGAGCGTCGAATTTCAGCTTTTAAGAACTGATTTAAAAATCAAACCAAATATGATTATAACGTTCACTTGAAAACTATCTAGTTGCTGACCCAAACAAATTCTGGACTTTCTTTAAGTTAAAATATAAAAATAGTGGAATTCCCATAGAAATGACAAACAACTTTGTTTTACACCTTTTGATATTGCAAGTGCCTTTGCTAAATATTTTGCATCAGTATATGATACATCTGACTGCACACATGGTCACTCTCACATTACTGAGTGGGGTTCATTTACCTTTAAATATATCAAAAAAAAAACAGAACAAACCCAAAAAATCTACAGATACTGATGAAATACCACCCATATCGGGAAGGGATTGGCAGAACCCTTAGCTTAACGAAGGGATTGGCAGAATCCTTAGCTAAACCTCTGGCGTTTTTGTTTAAAAGTGTAGGCGCAAAATTTCGGGCCAGTGCTTTTTAAATGCTTAATTTTTTTCGAATCCTGAGAAAACTAACAAGTATTTTTGAAAAATTTAAACGCAGAATGATAGATTACTTTAGATATGATAATGATAGATTATTACCGAGGGCCAAAAGACCCTGAAAACTTCTATAATGTTAATTTAAGTAAGTTACAGGGGTGAAAAAAAATTAAGTGTGATTTTTAATTTCAAATATCTCATTCAAAAGAAACTTTTTGTTTATTCTTTAATTTTTCAAAAATATTTATTAATTTTCTCAGTATTCGAAAAAATGAATGCATTTAAAAAGCATTGGCCCGAAATTTTACGCCTACGCTCTTAATATGTCGATTGAACAGGAATATTTTCGAGATATCTTAAAAATGGCAACAATTTCTCCAATACACATAAAAGAGATAAAAAAATTACATTCAAAACTATAAGCCTATTAGCCTGTTAAAGTAGCAAATTCCTGCATGGTTTTGTAAGTGACAAATCAACAGTAACAAATATCTGTGTTTTCTCTTAAAATATTACTAAGGCTATTAAACCTAGGGAGCAGCTGGACGTTCTTATACTGATTGCGAAAAGCAATTAATAATAAGGTCAATCACTGTATTCTTTTAAATAAACTGGTACAGTTTGGTTTCTCAAGAAAAGCTTTTAATTTATTAAAATCTTATTGGTCAGATAGGAAGAATACAGTAAAACTAGGTAATTGCTTTTCTCAGTTCCACAGGGGAGCAAACTTGAACCATTGCTGTTTATTTTATTTATTAATGACTTGCCAGACTGTATTAAATCTTGTAACAGCTTAATTTATGCCGATGATTTTAAACTTTTTAAAACAATCTCTAATAAGAAAGGTGCAGTTAAATTGCAGGATGATCTAAGGTCATTTATGCAATGGTTCAACGATTTGAAAATGACTCTTAATATTGAAAAGTGTGCAGTAGTTTCATATACTTAAAAACTCAATAATGTTATTGATGATTATTATATTAATGGTGATCGAGTAGAGAGACGAGTGAGTGTTATGAAGGATCTTGGAGTTTCATTTCAAACAAACATGAAGTTCAATAGACACTTTTGTAAAATGACTAACAGAGCCTATCGTGTGCCCTAGGTCTTTTTTAGCAATAGCAATAACTTCAGAATAAGCACAATTATAAAACTCTATAATGCCCTGGTGAGACCACATATGGAATATACTTCAAACATCTGGTCTCCTACTGAATTTTCAAACTCAGAAATAATTGAAAAAGTTCAAAAACGAATTTTAAGATTTCTATACGTAAGGAAAAATAAGGAATATCCATATATGGTTTCATGCAGGGTAATATTAGATTCATTTCAGTTGCAGTCACTTGCCACTAGAAGAAACAGTCAGGCCATTATGTTTATATACTTAATTGTTAATAGTATTAAGTACACAGACTGTGATTTAATTGAGTTTATTTACTTTTAGAGTTCCTAAGAGTAGGTTAAGGATAACCGACCTAGATCTATTTTTTACAAATTCCTATAGAAACTTGTCACCAGTAAATAATATGTTAAAAATGTGTAATGAAGTATTTAATAGACAGACTCATGTAGATATATTTAATGTAAAAATCAGTGAACTTAAGACATTGCTTGCTCATCAGCGCTAGGTTTAAGGGGTTTAATAAAACACATGCACTATCTTCTCTTTCATTTATTTTATTAGTTGTACGTTTATATTCTTAGTTAGCACTTTACATGTAATTACTATTATATAGTTTATAGTGTTTGTAAAGTTTCAAAATAAATCATTATTGCACCAGCTCTGTATAGATTTTAAACTAGCATGTCATATCATCTTATGAGCGGAGCTGTTGAATGCCATGGCAGAACTAAATGTAGTATCTTCAGAAATACTTCGTGTAAACTTACCTTTAAGAAATATGATAGAAGTAGAAGGAATGGTTCCCGCCAAGCGATAGAATTAGAGGTTAGCTTGGCTCCTTATGTAGAAGCTTAAATCGTAGTCAGTTGTGTATTTTACAATTTAATAATAAAGTGCTAAACGCTAATTTAGAGCCTATTTGTTTTCTGCACCTCGGTTACAACATAAATTGACGACGAGTAAAACTTGGTAAATTCCCATTAATCGTTATTTTTAAGTGTTTTTGTGTCTGAATATGTTAGACCACGAGGAAATGGCCCCAACCCAAGGGACAGCGAATTTGACGATAGTTAATGCGGGGAATATTTCAGCCCTAGCAGGCTTTAAGCAGGGCAATGATTTCGAAGTGTTCGAAGAAAGATTGGAGCAGTATTTATTGGCGAATTTAATTGAAGCTCATAGAAAGGTAGCCGTATTCTTGACTCTCTTAAGTGAAGATGTCTATAAAATTTTGAAAAATTTATGTTCACCGGCTAAGCCAAAAGATAAAAGCTACAATGAAAATTAGATTACTGGCTAGTCAATTTAAGCCCAGAGTTTCTATATATAGACGAAGAATAAAGTTTGATTCATCGAAACAAGGTCAGGAGTCAATCAATGATTGGTTAGTTGACCAGAGTCAACTAACATTAGTTAGTTGAATAGAGTCCAGGAAAAGTCTGTTATAGGGATGAGACAAGGCCCAATTTTAGATCGTTGGTGCGAAGAAGACCCCAATAGCCCAATAGGAAGCAACTGAAAGAGCTGCTTGAAATTGCTGTGCCAAAAGAAGCTTCTGTGAGGGAAGCTAGAGATGTTGATATCAACTATGGAGAGAATAATGCAAGTGTACGAAGGCAGACTGAAGTGAAGCAAGAACATTTTAAGGCAAGTTCAGAGTATAATAGAAAGACAAATATGAAGGTAAATTCTAATAATGTACTATGTTTTCATTATAATAAAGCCAATCACGATTTTAAAAGTTATACATGTAAGAACTGTAAAAAGAAAGGGCATATTGTTAAGGCTTGCAAAACAAAAATGGACAAAAATTTTAGTATTCAGGCAAACAAAAAGACAGAGGTCCAGACATTGGATTTTTTTAATGTTGATATTTTTAGTTTAGAAAATGATTTGTTAGAGCCAATCAAAATGCAGGTATTACTTAATGATACACCCATAACGTTTGAGGTTGATACGGGGGCAGGTGATATAAACTTTTCTTTATATACATAGGGTGTTTCAAAAAGGTATGTCATAAATTAAAACACGCATTCCGGGGACAAAAATAAATTGATTGAATCCAACTTACTGTTACGATAAATATGACTCATGTCTAAACTGTAAACATGTTTTTGTATTTTTCTAGTAGTTTCCCCTACGATAAAAACCTGTCTTCCCATGCTGTTCGAGAAGGGTCAACACAGGTCACAATCCGGTTCGAGGGAACTCTGGAATAATGGCTATTTAATATATATAGAGGATCTTTTTATTGAAAACGGTTAGTCTGAATAGTTGTATCGAGTTTGAATAATTGTAACGCGGAAATGTAGTATGTATATGAATTAGAATCGTGTAAATAGTGCCAGTGTAAATAAATTATTGTAAGACTTTATATAAATTAAATAAAGACTCTAATAAACTGTTAGAACATTTTATAATAAATAAAGTTATTAAATTAGACTTATAAAACCAGTTCACTGGTGTCAGAGTGAAATATAAAATAAATTGTGAAAATGACTACGATTTATGAGCTCACAGTTACGAATTTAAGAAGACATCTCGAGGACAGAGAATCGCATCATTAGAGAACAAAGTTTCCGGCGACATCGCTTAAAGTTTCTAACGAGATTTCTTTTCCAGAAAGCAAAGTTTTTGCTAACATCTTTGGAAATCTCTAAAGTTACTTCTGAGATGTCTGCTCTCGACGATAGAATGTCTTCGTTAAAAAACCAAGTTGCTGCCGATATGTTGGCCTTCGAAGAAAAGATATGGAAAGAAAGATGGAGGAAACAGGGACAGCAGAGAGAGAAAACAATCCAATTACAGTAGAGACAAAAGAAGACGAGACGAAATGTAAGATGGAAACACGGCCGAAATTTGAAGGAAGTGGAGGTTCTGTTCATGTGAAAGTCCCAACTTTCGACGGAAAATCGTCATGGAACAGTTACATGAAACAGTTCGAATCAATCGAATGGATGGTCTGAAAAAGAAAAGGCCTTTCTCGTGCGCCTTCCATCTCCTCTAGCGCACATCGATGCGCCACCTCCCGGCTCATCCGCCAGGTGATCACTCCATCTTGCGTCTTCCGGACGTCAAGTGTCCTTATACCATGAATACATTTGGATAAGGGAACTATTTAATTGGCGCTACTCACAAGAATCTGGCATTTCAGAAGCTCCTCTATCCTCTGTCACTAAAATTCGAATTCGCTGGTGTGTATCCTGACCGTAGTATCCCACAGCCCAGCGGCAGATTGTGGGATAAACTATCAATCAGATGTGAATATATATTCGAAAAGCGTAGGATGTCGGCCGATCTGAAAAGTGGAAAAGCTGAAAAAAAAAACATTTTTTTTTGGGTACCGAAGTACCATTTTTATATACTTTTTTTGTATTCTTATGTTTTATTCTTGCAAACCAAAATGTCTTACCAAAAAATAGTTAAACGGATTTCATTTCCGATAAATTAAATTAATGCGTCTGTCTTTGGTAGAAAAAAACTTATTTATGATAAAACGAGTGTGTCGTAAAATTGTTCATTTTTTGACAAATTGGAAAGAAAATCCTTCTCAATTGAAAGTAAAGACAAAGCTGTCAGTCGATTTTGCGACAAGAAAAATTACGTTCAACGAAAACTGAAGTTGCTGGTATAGTAGCAATTAAAACAAATAATTTGTATACTATTTCAATTAATTCATTTTCGTTAAAATATTGCAATATTTAAATAATATTTAAAGTATAAAATTGTTAATCTTCGTAAATAAAACAATTCATTAATTAATTTTTGTTTATCAAAATTTTGAAATTATGAAGAATTTGCAAGGCTAAAAAAATGTTTTAAATCTCTAAAATGAACTTCTAGTTGCATAACAATATTATTTATAATTTCAAAATATAAAGCTCTATATTTAGTAATCCAGTACATACCGGACGACTCTTTCATTATTTTATGTGGGTTGAAGTTAAATTCCGATACCCTTCTTTCAGCCACAGAAAATAAATTATTAAAAGCCTAATCGTTACGAAGTTGTCTTATTCTTCCCAAAAGCTATATCTATTTCTTTTTGAAACAAATTTATGTCGTAAACATTTCAGTTGTAAAGTTTTGAACAATATGTCAGTTATACAGTCCGTAAGTTCGGCCACCTCAGGACCGGATCCTAGGCCGACCTAACCATTGCTTATCTAAAAAATGATAAGAGGTCACTCAATGACCCCTTGGTCCATTGGCTGTTTAAGACTGGCTACATTGGGTGGCAGAGCAGTTTAATTTCTTTTTCATCATCACACTGAAGACCTTCCTGGTGATTAGGCGCGTTGTCAAGCAGTAGAAGTGCTTTGAAGGGCAGATTTAATTTTGTCAAATGGTTTTTCACTTTGGGAACAAATTCGCATACAAACCATTCCCTGAACAAATATGTGTCCATTCATGCTGATTTCTGCGACCGGTAATACACTGGTAGAGTTTCCATGTTTATGTTCTTAAACGCTCTTGAGTTTTGCTGCTGTGCCAATGACAAATAGGGGTATCTTGTTGATCACCGAGGCATTTGAACACAAGGCGACCGTTATCCTCTCTTTGCTGACTTTAAATCCTGCCGCAGATGTTTTTTGTGGGGTGGCAAAGGATTTTCTGGGCAGAAGTCTAAAATTTATCCCAGTTATTGTCCACACACACAAGTACATTGTCTAGATGAGCGCTTTACCTGCTCGCGTCTGGCTGGCGCTCGCCACGTGTGTGACTAATGCTTAGAGAGCCGGCCGGACTAAGCGGAGACCGAACTTACGGGAGTCTACTGTATTAAATATTTTGTTACATAAATATCCTCAAGCGCCATCTATAGATTCGGCTCCCGAATTTTTGTCATCCCCAAAAACCCCAATGGGAAAATTTTGGGGTTTTTTGGGAAAAACCTCAAAAATATTTAGGTTATCTGACCAATTTTGTTAACAAAAAGGAATTTTTAAAATATACTGTGATTTTTCGGTTATATCAGTAGTATCATCCGCTAGTATAGAAAAAAAAATTGAGCTTCATTAATTTCTCTTGAAATTTAATTTTTTATGTAATAAGCAAGACAATCTATTAAATCGTTTTGTATTGTTTTTGACAATACATATTTGAAGAATTATCGCTCTCATCCCAACCGCGACATGCAAGTTCTTGTTTTGCTAAAATAATCGTAACCATCAATTTAACCCTTAACCACTGACATGCGGTATGCCATACCGAGCCCAAAATATATTTTGTTGTAAAACGTGTTTTATAAAA
The DNA here is from genome assembly GCF_040954645.1 of Diabrotica undecimpunctata. Lineage (NCBI taxonomy): Eukaryota > Metazoa > Arthropoda > Insecta > Coleoptera > Chrysomelidae > Diabrotica > Diabrotica undecimpunctata. Next base: position 116,897,443 of record NC_092811.1, read on the forward strand.
GATTCTTAGAACACCATCTGTGTACCTTCAAGTGGTGTTTAATTGTACCTGCTCTCAACTGCTGCAGTTTTAGTACACGTTTAGTCTTTGAGCTACGTTGACATAAAGTTTTCTTGCGGTATCAAGTACCGCATGTCAGTATTTACGTTTCTATAGTTAAAAGCAGTGTAGTGTATTCTTTTGCTGTTAGTATGGCAGCAAGTTCATCCAGTTGTTTTAAATTTAGCCACAAAACTGTAAAGCTTTCAGATGATGATTTTGAGGCTGTTTTATCTCAATGGACTGAGGAAGTACCTAGTGATTTAGAATATTTTAGTGATAGTGATGTTGACGATGCAAGCGAAGAAGTATGTATTGAAAGTTCACACGACACCGGAAGTCAGCAGTCGGAAAGTTCTGAAGACGAATATCATTTAAATGATAATGGTAAGTCATATTTTTATGGCAAAAATCGTTTTAAGTGGTCTACTACAGCACCCTCGAAAAATGTAAGAACTCCGTTACACAACCTTGTAACAAAAGTACCAGCTGTGCGGTCCAGAGATGTAAGAAACGAAACTTCATTTTTTTTTTAATTTAATTTAATTTTTTTAAATGAAATTGATGAAATAGAACTAAAAGCCTTTTTGGGATTGCTTTTATACTCATCAGCTTTCAAATCCAATGACGAAGATATAAATTCTATATTTGCTACAGATGGCACTGGTAGAGATATATTCAGATGTGTTATGTCAAAAGAAAGATTTGCAATATTTCTAAAATGTTTACGTTTTGATAACCCTCTGGATAGAGAATAAAGAAAAAAGATAGATCCAACAGCAGCCATTAGTAACATATTTAATATATTCATATCAAATTGTCAAAAACTGTATTCCGTAGGCACATGTGTTTGTATTGATGAAATGTTGGTCGGCTTTAGGGGAAGGTGTAGGTTTAAAATGTATAATCCTAATAAGCCTGTGAAATATGGCATTAAAATAATGTGCCTGACTGATGCACGAACAAGTTACTTATACAATGCCTATATATGGAGGCAAGGACACTGACGGAACTGGGTTATCTGAGAAAGAAAAGAAGATGAATAAACCAACTCAATCTGTTCTTCGGCTTGCTAAACCTATTTATGGAACTAACCGTAATATCACAGCTGATAATTGGTTTAGTTCTATAGAATTAGTAAAGCAGTTAGAAGTAAAGAAGTTAACGTATGTGGAAACCCTCAAGAAAAATAAACGGGAAATCCCTCCGGAATTCCAGCCACACCGATGTAGGCAAGTAAATTCATCTACTTACGGATTTACGAAAAGTTTATCCCTAATTACCCATGTGCCAAAAACATCGAGGGTTGTTTTACTTATTTCTTCGATGCACCATTCAATAGGCATGGATCAGATTACTGGAAAACCAGAAATTATAGCTGATTATAATCGTACGAAAGGAGGTGTCGATACTTTAGATGCCAAGTGTGCCAAATATTCTGTAAAACGTCGTTCTCGCCGATGGCCACTTACTATTTTTTACCGCATCATTGATATAGCTGCTGTTAATTCGCATGTTGTGTACCAATCACTACAAGAAGATAATATGGAAAGGCTAAACTACACAAAGGAGTTGGCGAAACAATTAGTTTCACCTCATCTACAAAGAAGACTCAAAAATCCCAGAATCCCGAGAGAATTATTATGTGGTATTGAACGAATAATAGAACAAAAACGCCAAAAAGAAGCAGATTTTGAAGAAAGGCTTGAGAAAAAGAAGACGTGTTACTTATGCCCAAGTGCATTAAACCGAAAGACTTTTTATGTGTGCTTTTCTTGTGGAAAACCAGTGTGCTTACAGTGTACAAAGAAAAATTGTGGACCTTCAAAATGACTAGTTATTTTATTGTAATTTTTGGTTATTGTCAGAATTTTGTATTTTAGTTTTTCATTAAATTTAAATCATTAGTCTGTTTCTTTTAACATTATTTTACCATTTGTTAGTCACAAGTAATCAATTTTTCTTGTAATTTAGTTTATAAACGATTTTGTAGTAACGTCCACCATTTTTTTAAATATTATGCATGCATTAATAATATTCTTGAAAAAGTAAAGTTTATTTTACTTGTAGCAGTATATTATGCTACAGCAATGTGAAGAATCATTCCGTAGTGGATATAAAAAACAAATACAGTGATATAAGATAAATTCATATTAAAAACAAAGGAGAATAGGCAACGGTATGACATACCGCATGTCAGAGTCTACGTCCTGAAACATCTACGTCAGTAGTTAAGGGTTAAATATGATAATGAAATTCTATTTTTTCTAACTTCTTCATTATATTTATAACTCATTGGATAAGTAATAAGTATGTCCAGCTAAAGCACTATCGATAGTTTGCTTATTTTTTCTAACCTTTTTAAATCTAAGCAATAATTGTTTAAATGTTCTTTCGAACATTCATGTTTTTTGACACTAGCTGATAAATTTTTCAAATCTGAATATCCTTGACTCGCCCAAACATTTTGCTCCAAATTTGAAAGCAGTATACAAAGCCAACAAAAAAGTGAATTTTTAAAATAACTAACGCATAACCATTTATGGTTTTCATACCGTATTGTTTTAAACGATCTCGAAAATGGTCAATAGACAAACGCTGAGTTAAGGAATAATCCTTGTCTTCTCATATCCTTTTCCCTCTCCGGCGTCGGATTGGTTTTACAGTTCTTCCTTTAGCCATTTTTCAATGCATTTCTATTTGTGGCCATCGTCTTAAATTCTTCAATAGTTTTCCCTTTATTCCTTTCTATTTCTTTGATCTGGTCTATCCATTTTCTTCTGGTTCGCCCCCTTCTCTTTTTCCTTCTAAATTGAGAAGAAGTTTTCCCTTTATCCCTTTCTATTTCTTCGATCTGGTCGATCCATTTCCTTTTGGTTCTTCTCCTTCTACTTCTTAATTTAGACGGAAACAGAGAAGGAGAAGATCCTCGAGCCCAAATTGAAATAAACAAACAAATGCGTAACAAAACATTGATATTATTATGTTCACATTAACATTGACTTGGACATAATAAAAGGGGTAACTGTTTACAAACGTGAAAATGACATTGGACGATAACAACAAATACTGTGATTAAATGCAACTAGATCAGACACTGTTACATATTATCCACTATATCCAAAGTAGTGCCACAAAAGCAATCTGGTTAGAGATACACTTGAAATAGATGTACCTATGTTACAGGATAATTAAAGTCGGTACTGGCTTTTTTCCGCAGTGAGATCGCTGGTGTACCTTTAAATTAGAACCTCTTAAGAAGCGCTTAGAACACATTCCGCATTTTAGAGGTTTCTCTTCTTCATGACTCTCCATGTGTATTAACAAATTATCCTTTCCTGAAACGGTTTCGGAACAAATTTTACATTTCAATTCTTTGACGTGAATTTGCATGTGTTTTCGCAAATTACCCCTTTGGGTATATTGCTTGGGACAATACTCGCAATTGAACAGTTTTTCTCTAGTATGCAATCGAATGTGAGTTCTTAAACAATTTTTACTTGAAAATCCTTTCGAACATATCTCACACTGATGAGGTATTTTCCCAGAATGAACTTGTGCGTGTGTTTTTAAACTGCTAATATTTATAAAACGTTTGCTACAAACTCTGCATTGATAAGGTTTTTCTCCAGTATGCGATCGCATATGGGTGTCCAAATGACTTACCAGAGAAAACTGCTTATAACAAAATCTGCAACTGAGCGTTTTTTCTCCAGAATGAAATTGCATATGGCTGTTTAAATTAGTTGCTTGTGAAAATTGTTTAGAGCAAATTCGGCAACTATAAGGTTTCTCCCCAGTGTGCATTCTAATATGATTTTTTAAATGACATGCTTGTAAAAATTTCTTGGAACACATTTTACACTGGAAAGGTCTTTCTCCGGTATGCAATCGCATGTGGATTTTTAAACCGCTTCTAAGACAAAACCCCTTAGTGCAAATTTCACATCTAAAAGGTCTCTCTCCTGTGTGCCATCGCATATGGACTTGTAAATGAGAATTTGACACGAATCGCTTGAAACAAAGTTTACATTGGAAACAATTTTCTCCAGTATGATATTTCATATGATTGTTTAAGAGCCTTGGATCTGAAAACTGCTTGCAACAAATGTCACATCCAAAGGCCTTTCCTATACCTAAGTTCTGGTTACTGTGTTGTCTATCTTCATCGTTGAACATTCCGTATGAATCATTTTGTATATCTACCTCTAAGAAACCTAAAAAGAAATGATATATTAATTTACATTATGCAGTACAGTAAAAGCTCCTTATTCGCGTTGTCATTATTCGCGAATTGAAAAAATGGGATCCAATTCCTATATTCGCGGCCTAAGATAACTTTATTCGCGGATCGAATCGGTACATACATATACCTACCTAAATAAAAAGCATTCGGAATTCCTTGTCAACACGTCAGCAAGTAAGCCGCCTTCGCCGCGGTAGGTGTTTTTGAGAATGTAAACAAACAGAATGGTTAGGTAAAATAAATTAAATTCTCCACGATTGGACGTTCCGTCCTTTGGTAAGAGCCGCATTGAGTGTTTTACTTTCCCATTCCTTACAAAAATTGTGATAGAGTAACACGCCTCTTCTGCTGTCTTCTTAATTTATAATGTCGACTAAAAAAAATGAAAAACGAGTTTCGATGCGAAAAAAATCAGTTATCACTTAGAAATGCTTGATCATTTACGCCTTGGAGAGCCATTTGCATCCATATCACGTCCATTCAATGTTAAAGAATCAACTATACGATCGATAAAAAAATCCGAAGATAAAATAAGGTCGTCTGTTCAACTTCACTGTCAGCAAAAATTAACGTGATCCAGCAATAAAAAAAAATGGAAGTGACGTTGTCATTATGGATCGAAAACCGCAACCAAAAAAGAGTGCCTCTGGGTGGTCCAATGGTCCGAGAAAAGGCAAAGCGTCTTTAAGCACATTTTAAAGAACCTGATGGTAGTGGTGGTGGTGAATATACAGCTGGTTTCTAAAAAAACTGATACGACTCTTAGTAAGATTTGTTCATTTTGAGCAGTGTATTTTATTAATCTGACATTATATTTATTATGACAGACAAATAATAAAATAAACAAACAACAAACAATTGACTACATAATATATTAATTCCTAAATTGTAATAATTATTAAGGTCTATTGATATTATTTTTATTATTAATAAGGAATAAAAGAAACGACTTAAGGCTGTTTTATCGGTGCACCAAAACCTAAGGACAGTATTTTCTCTTATTTACCGACAAAATGTCTCGAAATTGGACACGTTATTCGAAATTATGTTGCCTTTAAACTGATGGTTTTATTTTTTTGAAACTTCTGTTGAAAAATTGGATTATACTGTTTAACGTTCTATTATAACCAAACTTTTTACGCCCCCATTACTTGGAAGAGTTTTTCTTCTGTAATCGTTGATTTTTTTTTTTTTCATCTTTCTGTGCCCAGTAATAATCGAGAAAACGTGTTCCAACTTTGAAGAAAATTGCTAAAAAATACTCAAATCTAATAGTGAAACTTGTTACTCATCATTGGCGCTTAGTTTCATCGTTATCGCCTTCGTGACGTCAAATCTCATGAACGTACGGTCAGTTAGTTCGCTTGAATCAGAATCCATTTTCAGTTATTCATTCTTGTATTTTCTTCATCAACTTGCTTACTGTTTACAGTTTACAGTATTCTTAGTTATTTTGAAAACATTGAAATTCTTTAGTTTACGGGTATGTTTAAGTAATATATTATTAGTTTAGTGGTATAAGTTACAAGTTCTTTAGTTTACGCGTATTTTTAAGTATTACATTAGTTTAGTGATATAAGTTTTAAGTGACAAGATAAGAAATGAGTCCCAGTAAACGTCGTAGGCCAAGGAAAAGGAGAGGAATTACACTACAGTAAGGACAGCTAGCAATAGCTCAGAAAAAATATTGCTACTTTATTGTTTGGACACCTGTGGGTTTCATTGTTGATAAGGTACGTATTTATATTAGTGTATAAACAAACGTATGAAAAACTTTTTTTTTCATGTCAGAATTTTTAGAATATTCAAACAATATTTTTGTGATTACTATTATTATTATTTATATATCATTATTTATCGTATACTTAATACTGATACCTGCACATACTAAACTACACCAGGTAATTTAAATATTTTCTAATTAAATATAGATAAAGCAGGACTAAAGCAGGGAGATGGGCTGGCACCAACATTGTTTAACCTGGCACTGGAGTATGCGGTTAGGCAAATGCAAACTGGACGAGAAAACCTACTGACCAATAAAACGGTTCAACTGGCTGCCTACGCCGATGATATTAATATTATGAGTAGAACATCAACAGGAGCACAGGAAGCATACGCAGAGTTAAAAACACAAACGAAAAGGCTAGGTCTGGAAATTAACACAGAAAAAACAAAAATAATGGTACAGACGAGAAGAAATATAATCCCACAAAACATTATGCATGAAGATGACATTGAAACGGTTGGAAAGTTTACATACCTGGGAGTAGAAATATATGCCGATGGAGCAGAGGATGGAGAAATACGAAAAAGGATAACGCAGGCAAACAAAGCTTATTTTGCCCTCTCCCATATATTTCGGTCTAAAAGTGTCCACCGAAATACAAAGATGAGAATCTATAAAACTTTAATTCGGCCAATAGCATGTTATGGCAGCGAAGCAGGGGTCCTGAAAGAAACATCCAAAAACAAACTCGACACATTCGAAAGAAAAGTACTGAGGAGAATACTAGGACCTGTGAGGGAAAACGGAATCTTCAGAATTCGATATAACAACGAGCTCTATCAACTGTATAAGGAAACACCCCTGTCAGACTTCATTAGAATACAAAGATTGCAATGGACCGGACATGTGATACGAATGGGAGAGGATAGGCTACCAAAACGAGCACTGAACGCCAGAATGCAGGGAAAGAGACCAGTTGGAACGCCAAGAAAGCGCTGGGAAGACACAGTAAGCAGCGACGCACAAGCACTTTTAGGAGTCCGTGTATGGAGAAGAGCAGCCACAGACAGACAAGGGTGGAGGCAAAAAATAAAGGAGGCCAAGGCTCATTTTGGGCTGTAGTGCCGTAGAAGAAGAAGAATTAAATATAGAAGCCGAGCTGGAATTTTGGTAGCAAATATTGCCAAAATTGAAAAATTTTTATATTGAAAATATGTTGCCACATATTTTAAGTAGATAAATAACAAAAGTATTTTCAGATTACTTTCTTCTTCAGAATAAAATACAAAACAGGGTGTTTTAAAATAAGACAGAAAATTATACTACTATCCACGATTTGTGTCTTATTCATCAATTGGATACTTTTCAGCTGTTTTGGGTATATTTGCTGTACTGTGAAACTTGTGTATAAATAATTACGTAGAAAGCTGGTTTTTTAATAAATAAAAACTGTAATATTGTCAAGTTGGTAAGTATAAGAGTTAGTTTTGCTATACTTATCAACAGTTTTGCATTTAAAGATAGTGTGGTATTTATAGAGGGGGTAGTTTTGTTATGTCTCTGTGCAGGGACAAACGAACTTTATTTTAAAAAATTGTATGTGTATGTAATTTTTATGATTTGGACCTTTTGACTTAGGTACTCGTTACAAGTTATGGCACCTTTTTCATTTCAAGAAATGTGGAAAAATAAAAAGCCCCTTACCGAACAGGAACTTTTGTACTATTTAGAAAATGATGAGTTGGATGTTCCGTTGTTGTCTGACGAAGAGTCTAACAATGACAAAGACACAACTGTCAAAGATAACATTTTTTCAGTCCTGGTTGCAGACGCTCTTGCATTAGGAATCAACAAAAACAAGATAATTGATCTTATGGCATTTCGCGAAAGTGTAGCAGAGCATCTAATACTATTTAATAATATTTCTAAGAGAAAAAGGCCAAGTGACGCCAAGATTCGAGAGTTCAAGCAAAAAAAGTGTAAACAAGACCTTTTGTAGCCATGAGATATGACGGCTACAATCATACTCCCAATGTAGACGAACAAAAAGATAATTCTAGATGAAAATTGGAGGGGTGCAAAATTAAGACTCATACTTTGGTCCAAATGTGAAATTCAGCTGTGTCTGATGAAGGGAAGCAATCGTTTCTCAAAATTTCATTCAAAATAAAATTTGTTTTATTATTTGTATGTGAATAAATATCGTAAAGCAGTAAATAAAGTTTTGTATTATTTTGATTCACTAAGACACAATGTCCCTTCAGATGGAAATTACAAAAAACTACTAAAGATTATGAAAATGGTACTTTTACGAATAATAACCTTTTTTCCTAACCTAAATTTCGTTACAATTCTTGCTTTTAGTTCTTTCCTAGCATGTGGAGCCATTTTTTGGGGTTGAACAGAATAAGTTATTTGACAAATTTTAAGATTTGGCAGTGGCAATGACAGTATGTAAATTATAAGTATTTATCCTTCAAAATACACTGCTCAATTTTCTACAAAATACGCTGTAAGAGTCGTATCAGTTTTTTTAGGAACCAGCTGTACAGTGGAGGATTTCAAGCATTGGAAGGTTGATTCAATAAATCTAAGGTGCGACAATCACTGTATAGCATTAAAATCGTTAAAAAAGCTGCATCTGCAGACACTTCTGCAGCAGAAAGATAACCAGAAGAATTTCTGATCCTGGTAGCTGGTGGAGAATATACACCTGAGCAAGTATTTAATGCAGATGAAACTGCACTGTTTTAGAAGAGAATACCAAATAAAACAAAAAGCGAAAAGTTTGTCGCTGGATTTAAGGCAGCAAATGATAGAGTTCATTGATGCTTTGTTCTAATGCATCTGGAAATTGTGTTATTGAACCATTGATGCCTTATAGATCTCTAAATCCTCGTGCGTTAAAAAATCAAAACAAAGACGACCTGCCAGTGTTTTGGCGTGCTAATAAGAAAGCGTGGGTTACAAGCGTTATTTTTTGTGACTAGTTCCGGAATTGTTTTGTTTCTGAAGTTGAAAATCAAGTTGAAAATAAAAATGACATTTTTACCCCCAATAAGATAACTTTGCTTCAACCTATGGACCAAGGAATAATCCAGGCCTTTAAGTTCTATTACATTAGACGAACCTTCAAAATGATACTGAATAATATGGAATGTGATCCTGATATGAATGTTACGGAATGCTGGAATAGACGACATAGCAAAATGCATCGTAAACCTAAAAGAATCATTGACTGAAGCCATACACATTGAAATCATGCTGGAAAAAACTGTGGAATGTTCTTCCTTCGAAAAATGATGAAGAATTTGTGCAAGTTCAAACTTTAACTGCAAACATTGCCGAAATTGCGAGTGAAGTAGGACGAGATGGGTTCCAATAGATAGAATCAAGTGACACTCAGGAGTTGCTTGAATCGCTAGATGAAGTTTAGAGTGAAACCGACTTAAAGGAAATGTTAAATTTACAACCCATTGAAGAAGAGGCTTCAAAAGCACTGAAAACGTGACTGCCAAGCAAGAGAAAATTACAAAATTCTTTAAACCATTGCCTAAACCTGAAGATAATATGTAATTAATCAATATGTATGATCAAAAACTTCAATTAAACTGATTTTTTTATGTATTTGCACCTGGGAGCGTATCCCCTATAACCCCATATAGATTACCATTCCATATTCATGGTTTCTGTTTTCGCGGCATATTTACATAACATATACCCCGCAGATAAAGAGCTTCTACTGTATAAGCAAACATACGAAAAATTTACTATTTGTACTTGGGAATGAACCACAATATTAGTTTAAAATAGAGATGCCACGAATAGTGATTTGGCTGAATACCGAATACTCGGCAAACGATGTGTACATTACGATTGTTTCATTGCGTTGAGTGCAACAGTGACGTGGCAGGTATATTTGTTTGATTTGCATGTAGATTGTATCACGACGCGCATTATTTGTTCAACATATTCAAGATACTTTGTTGTTTTAGATGTTTACGGTACAGAAAGAATTCCCAATACGTTTGATCTAAACTGAGTGGTAATAACATCGATTTAATTGTTGAAAATCATACCTGCATACTGAGAAAAATCTGCAGTTTCTACCAAAAGTTGTTTTGTTAAAGTTAAAGCGTTCTAATCTGAAACAGGCCATTCACGTTCCGATTTTTAGTCCGACTAGTGGTCCAACTTCCGCAGTTGGATCTGAAATCGGACCGTGAGTGGGCTGGTTTAATTAGTTGGACAACTAGTGGTACAAGTCAGAGGAACGACTTGAAGGTCCGACTTCCGACTGGCGACGAAGTGGGAGCGTGAATGATGAAGTTGGAACTTGGAAGTCGGATCACAGGTCGGATCGAAAATGTTCTCCGGCACCTGTTACGTATGAGATTTCTATGAATTACTTTACGCAAAGATCCCTAGTTCGCAAATATTTAATAGAAAATAAACTTTCAATTGCACGAAAATTACCCCTATTAAAATAAACGATTTCATCATCATCTACTTTTTGTTAGGGCAAATCATTTTCCTTTCTGTAGATTTATTTCGGACACTCCCACATAGGTACAATTTCCAACACTCCGGATTGGCTACAGAAGAATTATCAACAAACAACGAAAATTAACTCATAGTTTTACTGAAATTAGAAGTAACTGTTTCTTTATATTGTTCTGAAGTTATTTTCTTGTGGCATCTTATGCAAATTTACTATTTTAATTGGAAATAAACCTGAATATTAGTTAAAAATTAAATTTATTTGACGTTTCGACTTCCACTTCGGAATATTTTTATAACGATTTCCGAAGTAGAAATCCAAACGTCAAATACATTTAATTTCTAACTCATATTGTGGCTTATTCCCAATTAAAATAGTAAATTTACTACAAGATCACTTTGTAACTGATATTTCCTCCCTGTATACAATTTGCTTACAACATCAGCTCCAAACAAAATCTCAATTGGTGCTGTCTGTCCGACATTGCTGAACAAAGATCCCTAGTTCGCAAATAAATAATTGAAAATAACTTTCAATTGCACGGAAAATTATTATAGCCCTGCAAGTTTCTAGTATCACCTTTCCTAATAGTTGTGGAGATATTTAACAGCTGAACTTCAGATCCTCAAATGACCTTCCAGTGGCCAGAAAGCGTAAAGTTGCTACAAGGCGTTGTTCAGTACTGACACATACACACATGACGGTATCTTTTTTGGAAGTGAGTAGACCAACTTTTCTCCAGCAACAGCGAAAATGTGAAGTTGTCTATTCTGCAATAGACCGCAAGTCGGAACGTGAATGCCCAGCTTAAGAAATATGCGAAAATTGGTGCAGTTTTGCTATTTTCTTTTTCGTTTTTTTTTTTTTGCTCAAAAGCAAGTACCATCAAATATCAATAAACGATAAGCTCCGTCTGATTTGGAATATTTACCAGTGCCGTACCTACTTTCCTAATTCTTTAATTTTTAATTTGACGATTATTATGGAGTGTGTTGTTTGAAAAAATAATAAATAACAGACCACATATAACATGTGATTTCGCCAGAGGGCTATGCACAGGGATTGTTCGAATCTTAGTGCTATGAGTTAAAAGTTATTGCTCCTAATGTGTTGAAGGTTACAAGAGTAATGGTGAAATATCATTGAGTGTTGAGGAAGATTTAATTAGTGAAATTATGGATAGAGAGAGAGAAGAGCTTCAAATATTGTAGTTTTTAATGTAAATGAGTCCAAATTGAAGACCCAACAGGAGAGAAATGCTGAAGACTTAACTATGGTAAATGACATATTGGAAAATTTTGATACCGACAGAGAGAGCATTAAAGTTTTTAGGCTTGGAAAATTTGCAACATTGAAAACTTGACCGATTAAAATTATACTACCATCTAAAGAAAATGTTAGTGCTGTAAAAATAAACAACTGATTAAAGAAGGAGGTATCAAGATCTTTGGTGATCAAACCAACCAGCAACGTGAGTATTATAAAAAGCAGAAAATGAACTACAAAATCTTATTAACTTGAGTGACCATAGCAAAATTATTAAATATATTAATAATAGACCCACAATTGTCAACAAAAATAATATAAATAATCAGAAAAACTGAAAATTGCACCTAATATACAACTTAATACAGATTTTAAAAGTGACTACCAATATTCTGTTGTAAAAAAGTATATCCTTGACAAAAATTATTGGTGCGTTATTTTAAAAGTTACTTTTTTAACATCAACCTGGTACATAGGATGTATATATCATTCCTCTTCATTGGAAGAATTGGATGGCATTTTTGATCTTACAGTTTCAATTTAGATCAATTGTCAAGAACTTTTTATGTCAGAAAAATAAATGATAAATAAATTATACAGAACCTACTAGAGTGACGAATGTATTAAAAACACTCATAGATTATGTTCTTAGCTGGTTATCTAGTATATCTATGCCAGTTTAACTTAAAGCTACCATGGTTTAATAATGAAGTTTACTCTCTTATAAAATTACGGGATAATGCTTATAGAACTTTTAAAACATCACTTGAATGAACCATTTAAAAAGGAGTTGTGGAGTAATTTTGAAAGGTATCATAATCAAGTAGTGAGTATGTTAAAAGCTAGAAAAATCTTTATTATTTTAATAAAATAGATAGATTTAGACACAAGCCCAAATACTTAAATGTGGATAATGTTAAAGAATTTAGTGAACATTAAATCCAAAGGTTCACCTCAATATGTTCAATTTAAAACAGTTTATCAAAACATATTTCATAAGTTGTTTTCAAGCTTCTACAGCAACTCAAATGTTGACTTCGACATTGAAGCTTGATAGATATCAACTGGTAGAGCAGGCAGGATTCTGAAAGAGTTACAGTACAGCAGATCATCTTCTTACAGTCATAACGCTAATAGAGAAAGCCAATGAATATCACTTGAACTTATACATTGGTTTCATAGATTATGAAAAGGCATTCGACTCCATAGAACTTTGTTCAATAGAGAGAGCTATGAACAACTGCAGGATAGACTACCGATACAGAATGCTCATACATAGTATTTACAAGAAAGCTACAATGAAAATACAAATAGATGTGAAAACTAAAGCTATAGCAATCAACAGAGGTTGACAACCAGGGAGGTGTTATCTCAGCAAAGCTATTCACACTTGGACTAGAAGACATGTTCAAAGAGATTAACTGGGCAGATAAAGGAATAAATATTAATGGAGTCATTTGAGATACACTGATGACAGTGTAATATTTGCTACAAGTTTCAAAGAACTACAGACCATGATGACGCAACTATTTCAAGCTTCGGAAAAAGTAGGTCTTAAAATGAACTTGGAAAAAACAAAAATAATGACAAATACACCGAACATTAGAGAAATAACATTGAATGACATAAATTTAGAAACAGTAAGCGAATACATCTACCTGAGACAGATAATGAAAGTTAACAAAAAAAAACAAACTGCCCAAATTTCCAGAAGAATAAGGTTAGCGTTGTCAGGATTTGGAAAACTGAGTTGGATCTTGAAAAGCACTAAAATAGAACAATATTTGAAAACCAGAATTTACAATCAGTGTATCCTCCCTATACTCACATATGGTTCACAGACATGGACACTTAACAAGTTTAATATGGATAAAATAGTATAGGCATAAAGAGTGATGGCAAGATCAATGCTCGTGGTGAGACTTATAGACAAAAAAAAACAAACAAATGGATTAGAAGCAAAACCAAAGTAAAAGATGCAGAAGAACATGCTGCCAAATTAAAATGGAGCTTCGCAGGACATAATGCCTGACTGAAGGATAAAAAATGGAAACAAGAAATACAACAATGGAGACCATGGTTAGGAAAGAGATGCAGAGGAAGACAACAAATGAAATGGGCTGATGACATTAAGAAGATCGGAGGACACAACTGGAAGCAAGTGGCACAAAATAGAAAACACTGGATTGATTTGGAGGAGGCCTATGTCCAAAGTTTATGTTTGAACCAAAATTGTGTACTGTTTAATTATAGATGGGCAATTGTCAGAACAAAAGAACACTAATATTTGAACTGCATATAAATATGATTTAACCACTAGTTATTATTTAGTTACATTACATACCATGTTCACTGTTTTGGTTCTCTTCAGTATAATCTAGCATTCCATCTTTCAGAGTTGGTTCGGGTTTCACATCATCAAGTGATAATTCTGAGTTAATTTGGCTCAAGAAAATCTTGGAATCTCCAGAATCTTCAACATTTGCCTTACTGAAATCATCATCAGGCTTTTCTACCTTAAACTCACATTTGATCAAATCCGGAGTATCTTTATAATTTTCCCAGTCAGGTTCTATTTTACATTTTACATCGGATAATGAATCATTTTCATGTTTTATTTCCATTGTATTTATATAATAAAAATAATTGAATAAATAAATAAACAGACAAGTCTGAAGTTAGCGCTCTTAGCGCTGCTTTTAAAAATAGATTCTTCTGTTATGTTCCTTCTTTTTACTAAATGAGTTATTAGACGAGATAAAAAAATCAAGAAAATGTCCATATTATTATGTTTATAGTACCATTATCTTCGATAAAAATGTGTTTTGTATTCATCAATATCATTACTGCAATGTATAAAAATCAAAATCTTTCTGTGAAAATAGGTACCCGCCCAAAATACAAGTTCACTATAGTCTATAATAATAAAAAAGAAAGGTTTTTGTAGCTTTGACTAATAACATTTAAGAGGGGAATCTGTATAATAATTAAATATAGTTATTGCAAAAGTCTGTTTTGTCTTCAGTAAGAATTAATAACAATGTGGACAAACAATTTTAATTTCTATACATTTTTTTATTATTTGTAAAGTACCTATGTGAACTTTCGTTCTATTTAGTTTGAATCAGTATTTTGTATTATGCACTTTATGGAACAATTACAATCATTTCAAAGTGAGTGCATGTAACTGTAGATATGCAAGAAGTCAGTTTTACAATCAGACACATTTGCGACTGCACGGCAATAAATAATTGATACAAAACAAAACGACAGATGTGAAGAACAGGTCTAATAACCGAAATGGATAGAATATTATCAACACACGAAATAAGGATCAACAGGACCTGAAGATAAATGGTTTAAGAAATAAAACGGTAGGGATAGTATGGCTTAGAAATATAAACTTCCGCGTGGAGTTGTCTATCTCCCATCGGATAGGGCAATCCTAGGACCGGCGGATAAGTGGAAAATAAAATATCACCTACGAACCAAAACAGACGAAGGTATGGCAACCCTAAGAGAAGCATGAGATCACTATGTAGAAATATCAGAGAAACTGATAAGCTTCTAAACTAACTAAAACGGCGCTAACTAATACAGTCAATAATGTCATGATAGAAGGAAGTCTTTCAATTCAGTTCAACGAAAATAGGGGATTAAAACAGAGAGACCCCCCATCAACAGACTTATTCAACCTAGTACTAGAAGTTTGAAGTTGATGGATGCATTTAAAAAAATAGCGCAAATTGGAGTAAAAGCTATGAAGTAAAATTACAGGGCGAAAGAACTCAGTGAACTTGCTTATATTCACCCAGGAATTCAACATTCAAGAATTTTGAAACAAATATTATTTTTAGACCAAATATTAAACCCACAGTATGGGGAGATATTCAAATGAGGAGGTTTCAAGCAATACCGACTAAATCCACTTTTTACGAAAATTTTGTTAGTGACCAATATCGGTTCATTTCGTTAAATTACACCATATATAAAAATATATAAGAGCAAAAACGAATAAATCCTACTGAATTTTAAAGGCCGATTCACATTAGACGTTCAGGTCACGCTCCGCTCAAGTTCCGCTCACGATCAAGAATTGTGTACACTATTCACAGTAGGCGCTCAGGTGACGCTCCGCTCACGATCAAGAATTTCCTTATACTATTCAATTTGGCGGGACTCAGAGAATAGGCACAGTTCTTTGCATATATAAATTTGTTTAACATGTTTAAAGATTTTTCTAACAGTGATTTGGCTGTCATTGCTTTATGTTTGGACGAAGAAGAGCTTCAGTCAACCAATAAGCAGCCAAGAATATGGGTGCACAATATTTTAAAAACAAGGAAAACAAAAGGGTAGTTTTTTACCCTGTATAAAGGTCTCTATGACGATGAAACTAAATTTTTTCAGTACTTTTGAATGACAAAACATAAATTTTATTGTACCGTATTTTATGTACCGTATCAAAATACAGTCTATCTCCCTGATTCTACAATTCCTTACAGCAGCACACCAATTCAATCAACTGTCATCCATCGAGCTGCAAAAAATCGTACCTTCACCTGACTGTTACTAATTCACACTACCCTGCCGCTCCACTCCACTCAGATCAAGTCACGATCAAACTATTCTCCTGGAGAATCGCTGCTGTCAAAAGAGCGGGACGGAACGTGAGCGTTGTGTTTACTGTGAATAGCACCATTTAAGATGCGTGTAAGAATACTTGACCGAACCTTGAGCTGAGCGTGAGCGGAGCGTGACCTGAGCTATAATGTGAATCGGCCTTAATGGTGATATTCATGTTTGCATGCAAAACCGAATAAATCCATTTTTTGTTCAAAACTAAATAAATCCACAAATGCGCATTTCCTACTTTATCTTCTTATGCAAATGTTTCATTCGAACAATAGATGGTACTAGGGAGGTATTAGAGATATTTTGTCGTTGATTGATTCGCCTCTGCATGTTTACACATTGACTGGAGCGACCGCGTGTTTTTTGTTCAGTAAGAGCAGTAAGAGGTTGTCAGTAGTCTGTGAACTGGATGTGGCTAAGTGTATATTTTTTCTGGTTTAAACTGTTTTTAGCGAGTTTAATATACATAGTTCGATACAAGTTTCGGTAACAGATGTACTGTTAAATAAATAATATGGAAGAAGATTTTTTGGGTGAGCCAGTAGCTGTGGAAGAAGCCAATCGAGGAAGCAGAATAAGGGAAAAAGCCCCGAAAAAGCTAAGAGGGAAAGTTGAAAGGTAAGGTTATAAGGTACTTATAGATTAGTAGGTGTAGCTCATTTTGGGATAGAGGCAGGTTTTTCAAAAGGTTCTTTTATAAATTGTAGACTAGTAAATATTGTTTCTCTCTTTCCAGTAAAGTTATTAGTTGTTAAGTAATTGGATTTTTTGGTTTTTTTAAGGGGGTAGGCGTAAAATCTTGATCCAATGTTATTTAAATTTGTTCTTTTTTTTTTCGAATTCTGAGAAAACTAATAAATATTTTTGAAAAATTTAAACGCAGAATGAAAGTTTGCAGAATGTTTGTATTTGTATCAAAAAAGCATACGTTGCTTATTTTGCGTTATTTCTAATTCCTTTGAAAGTTTGTTAATCCTAAAAGTAACGGGTAAAATCATTTATTATTTATGTGTAATATCAAATCGGATCGAATCGAATATAATCGAATTTATAAGAAATATTCACTTCTGTCGGCACTCCGCAAGTGCCACGCTATCTTTTTTTCTTTTTTAACCTTATGTATTTTATTTTAGGTACCAAGATCCAGATCCAGACTTAAAGAAATTTAAGCGTCCTTGCTCACATGACAATAAAACATACCAATGCCAAAATGTTAAAACATCAGATATTAAGAATATAAGAAGTCAGCTGTATAGTGTACCTACCAGAAAAAAGCATTCAAGATGTGAAACTTTGCCATATGATAAGCGTTTCCGGTACCGTAAGAAAGAGATATGTTAAAGATAATCCCCGACAAAGAACAAGGGTAGCAAACTTCTTTTTAAAAATTAAGAAAACAAGATCAACAGGGGTAGTTAAAGTCTGCAGGGCTTTTTTCATGGCAGCAACCGGTGTTAAAAACTACAGATTGTTTACATTATGTAAGATTGTTGACTCAGGAGACTGTCCCAAAGAGCGAAGAGGAGGGGACCATATTTCAACAAAAAGTTTGGACAAGAGGAAGAAAGTACGCGAATTTGTTGGTAAATTGCGTGGCGTCGAAAGTCATTATAATCGAAAAAAATCTCGAAGAATCTATTTACCTGCCCATCTTAGTATTAGAAAGTTACAACGTATGTATAATAAACAGGCTGAAAGTCAGTACCAAGTTGGCTACCATATGTTTAGAAAGGTTTTTCTAACAAAATTTAACATTGGATTTTCGTCTCCAGCTTCTGATACCTGTTCCCAATGCACGCGTCTAAAGCATTTAATTAAATCGGAAAAAGACGAAAAAGAGAAAACCAATTATATGACTGAATATCGAGTTCATAAAAAAAGAGCAAAAGCATTTTACGAGCTTTCTAAACAAGAGCCAGAAAATTCCCTGACATTTTGCTTTGACCTGCAGCAGGTTCAACCCTTACCACGCACGCCAATTTCGGATGCATTTTATTCACACCAAATAAGCCTATATTCTTTTTGCTCTGTTGGTATGAACTCCAAAAATCCAACGTTTTATATTTGGACCGAAGATCAGGCTGGGAGGGGCGCCACAGAAGTGTCATCTGCTACAATGTTTTGGTTGTTAAAGTATTCTGATAATATCACAAAAGTTTGTATTACCTATCCAGTAAGAGGTCACAGTTTTATGCCAGCAGATAGAGTTTGTGGGCGACTTGAAAAAATATTTAGAAAGAATCCAACTACCTATTATATCTAAAGAAGAATATATCGGTCATTATGCACAAGTCGGAAGTGCAAAAGTCTTAGGACAAGACTGAAAAATTTTTGATATCAAGGAATTACAAAATTACCTTAACAAGATTGTTGGAATATCAGACTTAAAAAGAATCTGTCTGGAAAAGACACATATTCAAAAAACTAAAGAAATTAAAATTTTAATATCATGCTTTCAGCATTATCGATTTGAAGCCCAATCCGAACTTAGGCGCTCAATTTACAAAAAGGGAAAGTCTTTAAAAAATTTTTTGCTATCCGAAGTCAACCTGCGAAGTGCCATTCCACTAAAGAAGATAAAAAGTGTTCAACAACTTATGGAAAAACAATTTGGAAAGGAGTGGAAAAGTGACGAAAGTTTTTTGTGGTACACGAATCTTTTATGTGAAAATAATCAAGTGGTTGAACATACTGAGGAAGAAGAAGAGCTAAGAAATGATTGTGACTGTCTAGAAGAAGAGTTTGCACTTCATATTTAAATGCACTGTTGGATGTGCTATTAGTGTATCAAAATTTATATGTTTTTTTTTGTATTACTAATAAAAATAATACGTTTGTTAATTCTTGCTAATAAAGTTGTGAGCAAAATGAAATAAATCCAGTTATTTCAAGCAAAACCAAATAAATCCACTTTTGTTTAAATTTTCTTTTGCACTAAATATCACTTTTTTAAATTTATATTGTAGCAAAAGTTTTATTATGGCTTCTCGTACAGTATTTGCGAACAAGATAAAGAAAAAAATAATTACTTTTTGCGTCTCAGAAAAATCCTATTTTTCCAAAAATCGGTTTTAGTGGATTTATTCAGTTTTGCTTTAAACCTCCTCAAATGATGTGTTGTTTATAAGGCCTCATAGGTTAGAGTTATTGGGCACATTCCTGAGGAATATAAACAATTAAGAAGGGCCAATAAAATTGAATTAGCACAGATACTTTAACTGTTACAAAGGTTTAAAGCTTAGTAAGAACAAAAAAAGAATATCTAGAACTTGTATATGGCATATGTGAAAAATAATAGTTAAATTCTAGAATTTGTATGCATGTAGGTGAATTAGATGAATGGAAAGAAACGAATGGTATTGTGTGACAGAAAGACTGATCAAACTGATAGGAAAAAAATTATAAAATTGTTTTAAGACCAAATAATATGATGTACCTAAGCACCGAATGTTGTGCACTTCAGAAGAAAGAACAACACTAATACATGTGACAGAAAGTGCTTAGGTGGATGAGTAGGTGACAAGAAAGGTTACAATTTAGAATGAGTACATTAGGGGAAGTCTAGGGGTGGCATCATTTGATGCCAAAATGAGAGACCATAGATTAAGAAATACAGTGAAAAATGAAAAACAATGAATACATGTGATAAAGTTTGAAATTTTTGTTGTTAGTGTTTATTAGACAGTGACAACATAGTAAATATATAATAAAACAGAAAAAATCAATTTGTGCTAAGTCCATGGCCACAAAAACAAAGGTTGCTGTATTTAGTACGCTAAGAGTTGTACACTTTTGTGAATAGGTAGATAAAAAACAATACATTTTATATAAAGAACTTTATTGCCTAAATATATATAAATCAAACTTAGTAAGGAAGTTAGGTATGTACTAAACTAGCATACAAAATGAAAATAAATTATTATCATAATTGAAATAAATGGAAAGTGTTGAAACCATTAAAAATATTGTTTGAAAACACAACATTGAGAACATTTGAATGCATAACCAGATATAATACACAATTACTTTTTCTTTTCATCCTTCTTAGCATCCTTATCCTTTTCCTTCTCTTTATCTTTGTCCTTATCTTTGCTATCTTTCTTACTATCCTCCTTTTTTCCTTCTTCTGCATCTCTATTTGTTAGTTTGTTGTTAATAAGATTATGTAGAGCAACAATAGATCTAACTAAAGCTGCCAGATAAACAACTAACATTTGATCATTATTTTTAACATAAAACGATGTATTAAATGCATCCTGATTTATATCTGGTAAAAGATTAAATATATCTTGTAATTGATAGATGATTTGGTGATTAATTGGAAGTTGGTTAGCACAAACTTGTACTAAATAGTCCCTAATATCACGTAACTGTGAATGGAGACCTTTTAATCCTAAAAGCTGATTTGTTATTCTCTGAGACAAAGTGCCAACAGTTGTATCTTTAATATCTCTCAATAAGTGTTCAACACCAACTTCTTCTGCCTCTTCAGCTCCAATTTCACTAGGAACATGCTCAAATGTTTTAGAAGTAGGTGAACCATCATCATGTACTTCTTCTACAGCTTGATAAGCCTCAGTCGGTAAACCTAAATCTTTTGGTTTAGCATCTATAATAACTAGAACTGAATTTGGACAATATCTTCTGATTAACTCATTAATGGCAATATCATTTTGATGCAGTTTGGGGCCAGTATGGTACCAACCCACTACTCGTTCCCTAGCATTAACTTTTTTAAACATCCCATAC
The DNA here is from genome assembly GCF_040954645.1 of Diabrotica undecimpunctata. Taxonomy (NCBI): domain Eukaryota; kingdom Metazoa; phylum Arthropoda; class Insecta; order Coleoptera; family Chrysomelidae; genus Diabrotica; species Diabrotica undecimpunctata. The sequence goes on from NC_092811.1 coordinate 116,918,608, forward strand.
ATATTTTCTAAATAATCATGGTCCAAGAACCAAACAGATTTATCTTTGTCATCTTCATCAAAGGGAACTAAAAATAAAAAAAAAACGTTTTATATATTTGTTAATATTATAAAAGGTTTATCAAGTACCTGCAAAACTGTTAGAAACATCTAAAACTCCTTTAGCACGCCAACAACCAAGAAGAACACCAACAACACGCTTTTGATTGCCGATTTTGCCCATCCGATTAAAATGGTCTACTACACTTAGAAGGACCAAAGGATGGACTATTACTTTATTAGTTGTTAATTCTTGACTCGGCATTTTCAGTGTGTTCTAATAAAATATTTGTTCCCAATTAACTATTTTGCTAAATAAAAACAGTATGACACTTCAAAAATTTGCTGCTCATTCCGGTGACAGGACAGTTGAAATCTGTCAAATATGCAACGTGTCAAATGTCACCAATTCGTGTTTTCCGCGTTATTCAAAATCCATTTGATTTTTTTCATTTTGTGTATTTTATAATTAATTTTATGATTTTTTTCGGAAAAGTCTGTAATAAACTAGTTTTACTGTAGCCAGTTGACTTATTGTACATAATTTGTGGCTTTAATTAGAATAAAATCGGAAATAACTCCTGAACAGTTTAAAAAAACTGGTGTGTTAAATATCGTGAAATATACAAATAAGTAAATGAAATAAGCCAACAAAATTAAGAAAAACAAGTTCATTTGGTTATATTATTTGTAGAATCTCTCATGCAACTCATAATTTTCAATAATCACAGTCATAGTTGAATTCTTCAAATTAGAACAACTTCTGCCCATATCTTTTTATAAATTGTATCGCAAATAAAGTATTTTATTTAAATATACATAGGTAACAAAAAATTAAATCTGAAATTTTTAAACATTTTACTCCAAAGGATTTACTAATTTTAAAATCTAATCGTGAAGGAATGTTAAGTATTTGTAGTGTATAATTACTGACATTTAAAAATAGTTTTGACAGTTACTGCCGTTAATGTAACTGAATTCGTGTGTTTTCGTTTATGAAAACAATCCTGTAAAATATATTTATAAATTATTGTAGTGTATGGTGCTATTATTTATTGTTATATTTATGTAATCATTGTTTAAGTTTGGTTCTTTGATCTTCTTTTTAATAATACCAGTGTGTAGTGATAAAGGTATAACTTTTTACATGTTCCGATATTTTTTCTAACATTTTTAATCCTGTTTTACTAATTTTGTCATAAGCTAAAATTTACATTGTTAGATTAATTAAATTATAAATTATTCGAGTGGACAACAACGTATTAATCATTAATTAAGTATATTAAATTAAATTATGGTTCCCTATATTACAAAAGTGAGGTTACATTAACAGGTAGCTGTGTTATCCTAATATGGACTTTGTAAACAATAGAAAAAACTAATTTTTTTGGAAAGACAATATACAGACACGAGAATAAAATCCTATATTATCACTTAACTGCCTTTAAGAATCACGTTTAATAATAATAAATATAAGGACAACTATTTTTAGTAAATGACAAGTAAGTTTATATAAATTTAGAAAAGCCTATGTCTATGCAACACATTTTCCGCTAGTTAAGATGAACTTTTTCTTATTCATTTATCATTTATAACAGACTGTAAAGAAAATTGAATGTTATACTACTAGTAAAGTCTTGCTATATACCTAGTATTCTCGGATAGGTTCTTGTTGTACTCTTGTAATTGTAGATGTAATTTATTTTGTTTTATGCTCACAGCTCAAATTTTATCAATGATCAGAAGTAGTTTGTTGGTAGAGAAAAATAACTAAATATTCCAAAATTAATCACACACTCTTGAAAATGTAAGAAAATAGAGCTAAAATCATATTTTCTTTATACATTTGTCATAAAATATTTGAACAGATTCAATATAGTTTAATAATAAAAAAGGAATAGTATGTCTTATTTCTGTGACTAATTCTTTATTATTACTTATGACTAATTCTTCATGTTTCAACTGTAACAGCTGTTATTTATTCAGTTTTTTGTGTAACTGGACTTCTTGTATTATATCCTATGGAATATATCAGATATATGCTTGATATAAAGTTAAAATTTGGGAAAATGTCATTTATAATGGACTTAATGTTGGAAAATATGGTGTAATTTTAATTTCATAAGAAACACACACAAGAGAATGAAAATATTATGGATGATCATCTCTGCATTTAAGAAACTTATCATTGAAAAGAAAAAGTTTATGTACCTACTATATACTATATACTTTTTTTACTAATATTTTTGTCAATTTAAGAGCACTGTGTAAACTTATTTTTAAAGAATATTATCATTGTTTAAATAGGACTAGTTAGACAATTCTTATGGAACAAACATTTGACTTTTACTCTGCCGTCATGTAGCGGCCTTTAGTCATAAATTTAAAAAACTATTAACAGAAACTTAATTCTCGGCAGGATTCTATTCGAGTATATTTTTACCTGTCTCATGACTAAGGCAAACCTGTACACGGATGCCAGATTGTGAAGAAAATATAAGACTTTAATAAAATGCTTATTGTTATTATCGTTGTATGCGTCTAGTGAAAGATAACTTGACTATTTCGAGCGAATATTTCAAATTGTTTTTACACTTTGAGACTTGCTAAATCTAAATCGGTTAGTAATCTATTTAAATAAAGTAGGTAAATGCTGACTTTTTTTTTAATTTTTATTAGTTTATCAGATATTTATTTTGGTTATATGATTTGCTAGAAAAGGATTAAATATTTAATTGAAATACACTCGATTGCTATCGTCTTAGAACACTCATGCGGAGGTTTATTTTTTAGTCAAGACTTAAGTTTTATCATTGTTTAAAAAAGAAAATCTTTTTAAACAATGGTTTTATGTATGTTTTGAGAAAATTAAATTTTCAATCTTTTAATCTTTAAAATGACGTTTGAAAATATAGTAAATATAAAAAAAACACATCGATATGCCACAACAAGAGGCAACACATATTTAGGGACAAATTAATCTATGTGTTGGGATAAAAGGAATAATAATTAACAACACTTTAATAAATAGTATCCTTTATTTTATTTATTTATGTATTTTATAATATAAACACCAGTTTTGTATTTCTGTATTATATGAATGAGAAGTTTAAATGAATGAGCTGTTTATTAATGAAATAATTTTAAATTACAAAGTGATAAAGATACAATTAGTGATAAAAATTGATTGTAACATTGTTTTCATGAACTAAAATAAGCAATGTATGTAGTGCGAAACACTATTGGCACCGTGGATGGTTGTTTTGCTATCGAATACGTATGAAAAACGCGTGGTGTCGTTAACAAACCTTCCTCTTCTACCTCACTATATTTTTTTGGTTTGCATTTAGATAGTTTTGGTCAAAATGCTTACTGCATAGAAATTTTTTTTTAAATCGGGTAGCTCCAGCCTTTCCAATGCAGCATTACCTACAACAATATTATTATTAACACAACTGAAAAAAAAGCAATTTTCTGCACAATAAAGTAAAAAAACAATTTAAGTTCTGTATTCAAAATATAAATAACTTGGCAGTTATGCCAACATATTTATATATATATATATATATATATATATATATATATATATATATATATATATATATATAAGAGTAAGAAAAAAGAAATTTTTTAGATAGGAAAAAAAAGATTCCATAGACTACCAAAAACAAATTTTTTTTGGTAGTATGGGTATGGGTATGGGATCTAGTCTTTCACCCATTCTAAGTAGCTATATCAAGGATGATGTTATCAGTGATTGTATCAACAATTGTACTTTTTTCATTCCTTTTTTTAAAGATATGTAGATGATTTAGTTTTGGCACTTCCTAAACACAAAATTATTGAAATAGTCAACATTTTTAAGTATCATAATCAACATATACAATTTACAGTTGAGGAAGAGGTAGACAATTCTCTAGTTCCTTAGAGTAGGTTTCAAATCCAGTGCTTTATACAGGTTGGTAAATTGTTTGCAGTTGGTAAGTTTGGTATGGTTGATTCATAGTTGTAATAGTCGATGCTTCTCTTCTAGTTATGAAGTCTAGGGAGAGATGACCAATAAAATATTGAAGTTTATGAAAAGTCGTTTTGCTCTTTTGCTCTAAGTTTTGTCAAGTATCCTCTACCGACTTTTTAAAAAAAGAATTTCGAGATTCGTTAGCTAGTTGAATTGGAGTGACTTCAGTCACCCCATGGTTGGTAGCTTCTTTGGCAAAATGATCTGCTGTTTTATTACCAGTAATTCCGGTGTGAGAAGGCAGCCATATGAGAGAGACTGTTACATCGTAAGCAGAGAGATTTTGGTATATGTCATGAATGTTTTGAACTAATAGGTGCTCAGTGAAAATTGTATTGACTAAATGGATATATGAAAGAAAATCTGAACAAATGGCAATATGTCTGTTTTGATGTGAGATACATTTAAAAGCCAACACAATACTATATAGTTCACCTGTGCAAACGTTGCATATTAAGGGTAACCGAGATGATCTTACAAGTTCATGTTTAGTGGTTACTGCACAACCAAAACCAGTGGTAGTTTTAAAAGCATCTGTATAGAGAATTAAATTCTAAAAATGCTTTCTTTATAAGAAGGTTAGAAAATTCAAGTTTGTTAAAAATAGTGAGTGAGGTATATATTGAAGGGATATCTTTAGCCCAGAGGGGAAGTAAAGGTAGAGGAAATAAACTAGTCAGAAAAAGGTCAATATTTTTAAGTAGTGGACAAATTAATTGAGGTATAGGTTTTATGATAAGGTGTTGGTTATTGTTAGTGGAAGAAGACGGCATTGTGGCAATTAGGGAATGAACAAGATTAAATGGATTTGCAGATGTTGATGCAGCATACGAAAGTAGAAGTGATTATCGTCTTAGGGTAGAAGAAAGTTCATTAGACTAAAGCGAAAAGCGCTCAGACCTAGAAGTAGTTTTATTGGCAACCCATTGAAGATGACTGAGGGTTTTAACAATGTTCAACCTTTTAAAACAATTGATTTTAAGTTCAGAGATTTGATTTTTTCAATTTAATCTGGAGTCAAACATAAAACCGAGAATTTTACAATAATTAACACCAGAAAGTAGAGAATTGTTAAATAAAATTTGGGGTAAGGGAGTGGAAATCCCTATGGAAAATTTTATTAATTTGGTTTTGCTCTCAGAGAGTAATAATCCTAGTTCGTTAAATCTATCTTGAAGTAGATTTACTACACTTTGTATAAGTTTATATGAGGATGGGACAGATTTAAGATGGCAGTAAATGATTAGGTCATCAGCGTATTAAACATATTTGATGGGAGGCAAATTTCGTTGATGGCAAGAATGAATAAAGTTAAACTTAATGCAGATTCTAAAGGGACACCTTAATTTTGAGGAAGAGATCGAAAAAGTTTACCCTTGGCAAGGACTTTAAAGATTCTTTCAATTAGATATTTTTTTACAAATGAGAAAATATTACCATTTAAATTATAGTGGGAGTTTTTGTCAATGATTGCCTTTCTGGAGATTGAATAAAATGCCCCTTCAACGTTAAATATAGTTGCTACGACATCTTGTTGATTATAGATTGCTTAAGAAATGTGTGTTTGAAAAATAAAAAAGTTATCAATAGTAGACCGATTACGTCGGAAGCCGGATTGAGCGTCGGGAATAATATTATACTGTTTAACGAACCACGTGAGTATTTCATTGATCATTGTTTCAAGAAGTTTGCAGGTAATACAAGTAAGAGAAATCAGACGAAAGATATTGGAGTTATAGAGGGCTGGTCAGGTTTTTTAATTGGAATGATTATAGAATTGCGCCAAACATCTGGGAATTTTTGTGTGTTCTAGATAAGGTTATAAATTTCGAGAAGTTTGGAGAGAGATGTATTAGAGAGATTTTTTAAAAATATATAAGGGATATCATCGGGATCATCAGCAGATTTTGTACATGAAAACAAGGTAAATTTTAGTTTATTTAGGGCAAACAAGCCGTTCATAAACTTGACATCGTGTGGAGTTGACGAGATGGTGGAGAAAGATTGAGCGCGTAAAGAACTGGGAGTAAAAGCCATATTACTTTTATTGAATCTGTCTTCAACCCCATTAGCGAGTGTGTCAGAAATGAATTGACTGTCAGAGATAACTGTGTTGTTGAAGAAGATGATAGGAGAAATAGTTAGGATATAGGAATGAAGGATGACTAAATTCATAGGATGAAGGTTAGTTTTATTGCCTTGGATTTGTGAAACAGTTTTTTTTATAAATGAGAGTGGAGTTATCATATCCACTGGTAACTTTAACATCTTAATATATAAGACTAAATAATGTAAACTAAATTGTAACATATAACTTTTATCGGGTTTTTACCCAGATATTTAGTGGCTCAAAAAATGTACACCTAGACACTGATGATGGAATATGGATTCCGAAAACAATTTGTCTTCATGACATAGTTTGGGTTTTTTAATTTATGTACCTTTTATAAAGAATTTTAACAAATTTTTTTTTTTGTAATGATCTTTCTTTTATCTTAGTATAGATTAGGGCAAGACCTTTCATTAACGATTGTCAGCGGTATGTCAGTGGTAAATTTACTGGCTTCATTTAGAGGTTCGTTGGTGCCTAAGGAATTTTCGAGAAATTTTTCAAGATAATTCTAGAAAACCCTAATTTTTGTGTTTTTATAGGATTTGAGTGCAGCTTTTAGTTCAAAATAGTTTATAAGAGAGTTCGGATGATTGGTATCTTGTTGTGAAACTGAGGATGAATAATGAAAGGGCGAAGGAAGAAAAGAGTATATATGGTTAGGTCCAGATTTGTTGCAAAACTTTTATTTTAAATTTTCTGCCAGAATCTTGGCTGTCTCTTAATTGTCAAGGATAACCTTTCGATTAAAAAAGAGATTGGATATTTTAAGGTTATTTTTTGTTAACATTTTTTTTTCCAAACTGGACTTGGACTAGTATTTGATGTACATAAAGTTTTCTTACTTAATTAAATATCGTGTCTAAATTTGGCAAAAGATGAAGTAAAAATATACAGAGAGCAGAAAAAATGAATAAATGCGAGAGAAAGAGAGAAATTCTATTCATCATGTATGCTGTGATTAGATTTGACATCAGAAGATTTATCAGAGGATGCACTTATATATACTCTTGTAAGTCGGAGATAGGCTGTTCTTTTAACTTTTTTAAGATTCTAGTGATACGGTTTTTTAGTGATCTTTTCCTTGTACCTATGTAGAGCTGCAATAAGTCCTTTTGAATACCATCTATGTTGGAGGATTTTTAAGCTTCTTGTAGTGGGGTGATACATACAAAAGAGTTCTCAAGAAATGTAATAAGTTGCGTGGAATTGAGTGTAAAATTAGTCGGATTATCTTTGTAAATCATTTCTATAGCGGAAATATAATAAGGTTTCATCGAGTAATCCAATCAAAGATTAGATTTGGACATTTTTTGGCTGGTTTCAGTGGCATTGAAAATGTCGAAGGAGGAAAAGAACTTAATAGCGCAAGAATACCGGATGAAGATAGATGGTAGGAGTATCATGAGGACTGTCATTGAAGTGTCCCCTTTTTTGTCCTACTGCCAACATGGGCTTTGAATTAGTACGACGAGAGATGGATAAATCCATAATGGCAGCCAGGATGGATATGCAGTTAACAGAGATGGACTCAATTTCCGAAGATAGAAATTCTTTTGATGAAGTTAAGGATTCAGGATTAAGGACTCCTTAGAGTCAGCTGAAAATGAAGAAGAGGGAGGAGCATTAGCTGCAATGAGTGTGTGATCTGGTCAACTGGAGACTTTGCAATCAGACTCCACGGTACGACCCGTAAGCTTACAAAGAAAACACTATAGTCTGTCAGAGAATAAAAATATTTTAAAGGATGTATTTTCATGGTTAATTAACAGAGAAGATTGCACTTCGAAGTTCACCTTGTCAGCTATTTCAAATGTTACCCTAGGAAAACTCATGATATATGCCTATTGATCATCTGATGTTCCGTATTTTTTAGGGACTGCTCGATTAGTAATGCGGGATGGAAGGAGATACATTTGAAATAAGGATTCTTTTGGTCGCAGAAAGAAGCCTGCAGATAAAGATGACGGTGGAATTAATTATGACGTTCGGTGTATTAGTTGATCAACGATGTCGGTAGAAGTGAGGAAAATGCAGATTCGATTATTCGAAATGCGAGATGTAAAAGTAATATTTTTTGGATAAACTATTTCACCAATTTCTTTAATATATTTAAATAAAACAGTATTCAAAATGGAGTGCATGACAATAACTTGTTCCCTTTTAGAAAACGAACGGGAAGGAGGTCTAGAGACTGCGTCAACGACATATGATTTTGGGTTGGAATTGAAGTTGTTTTGTGTAAATGTAAATATTAAATTGCTGTTCATGATGTGTAGTCCTGGTTACCCAGACCGTAACACAATACCTAAATGTGAGTACCTAATGGATCCTCTTCCAAACTGGAAAGAAAGAAAAAAAGGATCTCACCTATTTCTTGGGATTTTCACTGGTTTTCTTTAATTACACCAATATAGCCGCAATTAAATTCGACTATTGAAATATAAAACCAAATTTGATACTCGTTTTCTTATCACATTGCAATTAAAGAACTTCGCTTCGTATTGTTAACTCGTCGATGAATTACTTTATCTGTTTAACACTGTTTAAATCTTTTTTAAATCCGTGAGGAACTTTAAAAAGGGTGTTTAACCTTTGACAGTTATTTGACGTTTTTTGAATCGATTATTTGAAGCTTTATTTATAAACTTCAACATTTTATTTAAAAAACAGTTTGAAAAAGTACTTTTTAGCTTCTAAACATTTATACTACTTTTGATATTTTTGCGGCTATGTCATACGGCTGTACGTAGGCTCAATGAAAAGCTGGTGTAAAAGCACAATTAAAAAAAAGCAGAAATTTCCATAACCAATAACAAGAAACAAGCTGAGAAATTGCAGCGGACAGATCTCCCTTGCATTTTTCTGTGGCGATATTTTACGAGTACCATTATTTTAATGTTTCAAAACTAATTTACTTCTTCACTGTGTATACCATATATAAATCGAATTATAAAATTTAGATATTCTTTTACAATGTGTTCAATTTTCAGCTCTTAATGTTAATAAACAATGAAAATATTGGCAATTTCTTAAATAAGAAAAAAAATGCTATTTGATTTCCTCTGGGCCATAGAAGGTTTTGGTTTTTTTTTTAAATGTCTTTTTTATTAGCTTTATATTGAGCCTACATACAAGTGTATGACATAAAAAAGTCAAAGTTATTAGAAATTTTTATATGCTAAAAATTTGTTATTCTTCAAACTGATTTTTAAAAACAAATTTAATATAATCTTGATGTTTTTTTTTTTAATAATTTAAAACGAAGCCATAAATCGATATCTATTTACAAAATAACCCTAGAGTGACTGTTTGGACAAGTACAGTTGTTTAAATAATCGGTCTCCTGGATAAACAAATTGAATAACTCATAAACTGTATGGTCGTTCTGTATGATATTTAGCACACTTTAAAAACTCATTAACTGCCATAATTTTAAATAGTTATTACATATCGTTATGCAGAAAAGAAAGTTATTTATATTTATATTATTTATATTTATATTAACATTTATAAATTTTACTTTAAAAATAAGGGTTTTTAAATTATCTCGGTCAATTCTTTATGTATTTTAATTATAAAAATATCAATATTAGAGAACATTTTATGATCTATAACTTTTATTTTAACCATATATCTCTAACATGAATAAGAAACGTTTTATGCTCATAAACTTTTTTCACTTTTTACGATTGTTTAATAAAAAAGCAAAGCAAAATTAGCTGAAGTCTTCACATAATTGTCATCAGCTACCCCTCATATACCTTTTAGAGACTTTAAATACCTGTTTAAGATTTTTTCAGCTTTTTTAGAGTTTTAGATCATAAAAAGTTATGTAATTTTTGAGAGTATCCAAATTAAAATACATGAAACTATTAACCGAAATAGTTGCAAAAAAAACCTTATTTTTGCAGTTGTTTATAAATTATAATAACTCTTTTTTGGGCAAGGACATGTACCATAGCTCCTTGAAATTATGGAAATTAATAAGTTATTAAAGTGAGCTAAATATCAATCAGAGCAAATAGTTTATAGGTTATTTAATCTGTTTATAAACATTTATAATAACGTTGATATCGTTTATGCCACAAACTTATTTAGAGGCTTATGAAAAACTGGTGAAAAACACACTTTCTAAAAAAAAACAGAATCTTTTATGACCATTACTAGGCAAGAGAGCATTTTATATTTAAAACCAAAACATTTTATTCTTAAAATCATACTTCCATTGTCTATTAACAGTAAGAGCTGAAAATTGAAGGGACCCTAAATGAAGATCTGAATTGTGCGTTCCAACTTACATATAGCATATGCGGTAAAGAAGTAAAAATTTATAACCCGTTAAAATGATGGTATTTGTAAAATACCGCTTCGGAAAAGTAGAATGGAGAACCATTTGAGCTCGGTTTTTTTTTTTTAGATTTGAACTTTTTCAAAATGAAGCGCGATTGCAAAATTTGCAATATCTTGGCTTCTGTGGCACGTAAAACATAATTTTTTTTTAAACTGGGATAGGTCAACAAAAAGTTGTTTACATAATCGCTTTCTACGATAAACAAATCCTCACTATTTTTATTAGTTACATTACATACCATTATGCAAAAACAAAGTTATTAAAATTTATAAATTTCTGCAAAATCAAGGGTTTCTTGCAACTATTTTGATGAATTCTTTATATATTTTAATTTAGAAACTCACAAATGGAAGAACTTTTTGAATCTACAATTTTTATTTTAACTATTTTTCTCTAACTGGATAAAAAACATTTATAGCCAAAATCACCTGTATGTCTTCACAGATTTATTATTAACTAACCCTCATATATCTTTTAGAACCTTCAAATATCTGTATAAAATTTTTACGTGAAACCAATAATTTTTTCCCAGGTGGACCTTTGTATAAATTAGTTCTCCGATAAAGATGAACTTATTTCTACTTTTCAATACAATAACTAAAAACAGCTAAAGAAATACATATTTAAATATCTAATACTTTGTTTATGTTTATTAACTTGTTTATTCACTAATTTGTTTTTCCGAAGTTTATTATATATCATAATTATAATACCAACGAAAACGTAAAATTCAAATTAATGCATCTCGAATATGACGCGTGCACCCTGGCGATAATAAAAAATGATGAATGAAAAAAAAAATTAAACATTTTTTCAAGTTAATTACGTAACGGAAACGGTGTAAAATAAAAGAATATAAAAAAAGTTTCTATTTACTTACCAGAGTGTAATATCCATCTTTGACAAGCCGAAGGATTTTTGTCGGAAATCTGAACATTCTTAATCCATGAATATTGTATGGTGATAAACCACATTTGTAATAACAACAAATATTTCCGGCCATCTGTAAAAAACCATTTATTTATTATGGAAGTAACATTATTTTAATTTAAAATCACTTTTTTCAAATATTATCGAATGTATGTAATATCCGGTAAAATTTATTTCTAAATACCTAATTTGTTTTCTCATACAATGTTTTTTTATGTTTTAAACACATATAATTAAAATGTTTTACTTACCTCGGACCAAATTTTTGTAATACACTTCCAAATAAAATAAAATATTTAAATTCTTTAAACTTATTTAGGAAGACTTAGAAACCACAGTACGTTTATGTACAATTTTAGTTGACACCATATTTACTAGTTGATAGTAATAACTCTATTTTAAATGAATATCTTAAGTGATTCAAGGTCTGTTTTTTGTAACATTTTTAGTTTAACAAGTAAACCTGTTGCTACTATGTCAGTGAAATATTGCAACGCTGGTGAATTTAATTCAGTGGATCAAAAATGGACGTTTAGTTTAGTCCTTAACTTTTTCACATAGCACCATCTAGTATAATGTATATCAAACAAACAATGGTATATTAAAATCTATTGAGACAGAAAAAGTGGTGACATCTAGTGACTGTCTCAATTAGAATCAAACAAATTTATACATTGCGTTGGCTAACTAGTCCTATTTAAACAATGATATTATGAAGGTTGTTGATCTTGGTTTGATGGAAGTGGTCACATAGATCCTAAATATTTTGGGAATTATTTATATTTTGGGAATTATTTCAAATGATTGAAAAAAGATTCTATGCTTCCTGATATAATGATTTTTAATGATCCATTAGGTATTAATAATGAGGACATTGCCAGACTAATTGCTTGAAAACTTTTTATCTTTATATAGCAATCACATAATTGATCCATTGAGCCATTAAACATTTTTATAACATCTAGGGGATGAAATTTGAAGAAGCACAGTAACACCATAAATCTGAATTATTTTATGACAGAATAATTGTGGTTTTAATTATGGAGACCTTCAAGCTCAATTCACAGTCTTTCTAAGGATAAGCATCAAAATTGAATTTGTTGCTCCATTAAATATTTTATGTTACTCCTTTGCTTGAGGGATGCAAAGCTCCAGCATCTCATCCCTTTTGAATCTTTCCATTGATACCTCATATGTTAGGATTCATTCTGTAATATTGGACAACTGACACATTCACCAAAAAAAGAGTAAACAATTACCAGAATGAACCTTAGCATGTTGTGGGATTTATCCTTTATTAATGTGTGTGAAGATTGATTCTCAGTGTAGTTATCTTTCCTACACATGATGTTTCAAAATCGGAAAGCTGACCAAAGAGAGCAACATGACCATACCTGACAGTTGATAACTTAGAAAAAGTAGATAGCTTTATTTATTTAGGAGTCAACATCACAAAAGACAACATTGACGATGCAGGGCTTAGCACAGAAGAATCATCCTAGCCAATACCATATGAACCAGATATTTAAATCAGGAGATATACATCAAGAGACTAAGATATTTATTTATTTATTTATTAACGGATATACCATTTACATTGGAATAAAATATAATATATAAAATTTTTCAAAATAAGCATAACATTGGAAAATAATTAGTAAAATTTAACAAAAACTAATAATTAACTTGAATACAAACTAATATCACACAAATAGCAGTCTCTTTATCACATTTTTAAATTGTTCTATAAGGACTGGAAAAATAAGTCCAGATCCAATAAGGAAGCCGAAATTATCAATGAACCAGATCAAATAGTGGAGAGATGGGCGGAGAATTTTGCTGAGAAATTAAATATAGGCAACCGAGAAGTGACTGACATAAATGACCACAGTGGAGACGTAGACGATGAGAGGGAGAAAAATAATATACCAACAGAAGAAGAAGTTACCAAGGCAATAAAAAAGTTAAAAAACAACAAATCCCCTGGAGAAGATGGTATACCCCCTGAGCTGTTCAAGTATGGAGCAAACGCGCTAAAAAAATACATAGTAAAACTTGTTGCATCCGTTTGGAGAGAAGGAAAACTCCCAGACAGTTGGAATGTGGGTATTATAATAATAATAATAATACAGGAAAGTGGATCCACTAATATGTGACAACTATCGAGGCATTACCCTCTTAAATACGGCTTACAAAGTACTGGCTTATATACTTTATGATCATTTACTAGTATATACTGAGGAAAAAATAGGCAAATTCCAATGTGTATTCCGAAAAAAAAGGTCAACAATTGATCAGATTTTCCTTCTCAGACAAACCTTAGAAAAGACATATGAATATGTGAAACATATTTATTTATTTATTTATTTACGGGATACCACCCAATTCAATATATACACAAAGTATTACAAGTATTATCTAGTGATACAATAATTACAAAGATATAGCAAATATGTATGAAAAGAATTGGCGATGCAGCCATATAGAAAAAAAAAACAAATATTAAAACTATATAAAGCACATAGCAAATACAAATCACATAAAATTACAAATTTTTTTTAAACACATTCTACAGACATTTTCCGAAGCGCACAGCAACAAATCAAAGTCTATTCTATTTCAATTTAGAATGATTCTACTCAGTGGAGAATGCCTACCAAAGTTAGAGCGATGAAATTTAATTGCAAAATTATGAGATGTTCTAGTAACTCTAGAGGGAACATTAAAGTCGATTAGAGACAGTAGATCATTGCAATTAATTTTTGAATTCAGTAGTTTATGAAGAAACAAAACATCAGCATACATCCGTCTGGAAGATAGCCTAGGAAGGTTTAATGTATTTCTAATTTCTGAGTAGGAATGGTCGCTTAAAGGTTTGTGTAATTTAAAACTTAAGTACCTAATGAATTTATTTTGGACTTTTTCAAGCTTGGCTATATGGACTTCATAAGTGGGTGACCAAACGACTGAGCAATACTCAAGAACAGATCTTACTAGGGAAATGTAAATCAGTCTGATGGAATTAATGTTATGCAAACATCTAGAGGTTCTAATAATGAAGCCTAACATTTTAAATGCCTGGTTATTCACATAATCAAAATGAGCGCAAAAATTTAGTTTGGAATCTAATTGAACACCTAGATCTCTTACAGTTGAGACAGCCTTCAGTGGTTCTTCAGCTACATATGAGACATATGAAAGTTGTGTGCAAAGTCAAGGTACAAAAGAGAGTGTCAAGGTCTTTTCAAACACATACTGGATTACGCTAGGGAGACAGTCTATCGTGCCTATTGTTTAACATCGCGCTAGAAAGAGCCATAGAGAAATCGGGCGTAACAACCTGAGGTACGATCATCAATAGAAGTGTACAGATATTGGCCTACGCAGATGACATTTACATAGTAACACGGACAAAAAGAGACCTGATACAGGCTTTTGAAACATTAGAAAAAGCCGCGAAGACAATGGGACTGCAGGTCAACATATCCAAAACAAAATACATGAAGGTCACGAACAGCATACAAATAGCAGCACCACAAGATCTGGTGACAGAAGCACACACACTCGAAGGGGTCTCGGAGTTTATATATCTTTACATAACTAAATAACAGCAACCTAGTAAGCGTAGAAATTAAGAGAAGAATATACCTGGCGAACAGAGCTTACTTTGGACTAAAGCAGCTCTTAACATCACACGTAATTGGCAGAAAAACCAAGATACTAATATATGAAACTCTTATTAAACCTGTCCTGACATACGCGTCAGAGATATGGACTATGGTAAAAAGTGACGAAGAACTGTTAGGCCGCTTTGAAAGAACAATACTTAGGCACATATACGGAAGAGTACAAGAAAGCGGGATATGGCGCAGGCGCTAAAATTTTGAGTTGTATCAATGCAATGAAAAATGCAACATCGTCCGGTCTATTAAAATTAATAGACTAAGGTGGCTAGGAGACCTTGAAAGAATGGACACTGGAGACCCCCAAAGACATATTATATGAAGAGCCAGTAGGAACCAGGAAGCGAGGCAGGCCAAGATCTAGATTTAAAACTCAAGTCGAAGATGACTTGAGGAATCTAGGAGTCAGAAATTGGAAAGCCAGGGCGAAAGATAGGGGGGAATGGAGACTAATTCTTGAACAGGCCAAGATCCACACAGGGTTGTAGAGCCAAAGATGATGATGATGATGACTTCAATATTACTTACGCTGCTACTTATGCTACCCAACTGTTCTTGGTCAATATATTCGAATCTTATGGTTTCACAATGCACGTTAATTCTCCTACAAGAATTACTAAAACAACATCTAGGAGGAGAATTAACGTGCATTGTGAAACCATACGATTCGAATATATTGGCCAAGGATAATTGGGTAGCACAAGCAACAGCGTAATTAATATTCAAGTCACCGCATAGAATCTTTCTGCTTTTATTGGGCAGATCGTCTAACAAATTTAACAGGTTCTGAAAAAATAGTTCCGTGGAAGAGTCAGGTGATCTATCAATGCAAAGAGTATATAGATTAAGATTCTTGTTATAAACTAATAAAAACTCAAAAAAGGATTCATTCGACAGAAAGTCATATTTTGTTATAGGAGAGAAATCATTATTTGTAGAAAGATTTACGGTGCCACCATGAGCTGAACTTGGACGATCATATCTAACAATTGTAGTATATTTTTCTACAAAAAATGCTCGTTAACTTTAAGCCAGTGTTCGGTAACCGCAACTATCGGCGGAAATCCTAATTCCTCTAGAAACAAAAATAACTCATCTGTTTTGTATCTTATAGAACGAATATTAATCAGAACCATGCTAAAGTTGTCATCACTATAATAATTTGAGGTTTCTAGTCCTACAGAACACGTCATATTATTTAAAAATTTCGTTTTGGAGAGGCAACTGAATACTAGTTTCGGCGATTTTTCCTTGATTTTTGTAGGTGAATAATTCTTTCCGAAGCGAGAAAGGACCTAAAAGCAGCGAGATCAGCTTCCATCTCAGTTTTACCAATTAGATAGGCATCGTTAAATTCTAGGATTTTTCGTAGATCTTCAGTCTTGGTGGGAAGTCCTTCGGAAGCCAAAAAGAGTTTAACGCTTGTGTTGGTGAATCTTTCGTAACATACTGAAGCAGGTTGGTCGTGTAGAAAAGCAAGATGTAGTTTAACGTCTTTCAAGATATCTGGTTTCCTTAATCTTGCTAGAAGATATCGACTGTTCGAGTTATTGGTTAATCTAACTCTTAGTGGGGTCAAAGGATCCAGATTTATCGATGGTTCCAAAGGATCCTTCTTAATGAAGTTAATATGAGAATGGAAAGCATTCTTCGATTTGCAAATTTCGATGGCCTGCTTGTCTGTGACTATTTTTGTATTTAGTTCGAGAACTTATTGTAGGATTTTGAAATACTGCTGTTATGATAAATAAAAAACTGACGGTGCGCGCACTATTGCCTGAATAAAACATCGTTATTATTTCTACTTTCTCCTCAACAGAGTACATTATAAATAAAAATATCGCACCCTCAGTGCAAGACTGCAGTAACTCGAAATTTTATGAAAATGAAGTAATCATGGAATTCGATTGTAAACATGCATATCTATCCCCTGTAAAACTTTTCCATCTGTAACTTTCAAATGCTTAACCGGCTATATATTACAACAACAACAGTTTAACTATTTTGCGTTTTTGTACATAAGTTCCGTGCAAAACTGTTGTAATTCTAATGTAACAGAGTTACAACAGTTTTGCACGGAACATTGCAATGGTTTCGATAACAAGCAGTGAAAGGCACAAAAAAGTAAGATATTTTTTATTTTAATATCTATATCTGTGGTGTTTAATTTTAATATACAGCGTGTCTACGTAATCCATTAACGGCCGAGACAATAAACAAAGATTTACGAGACCAATCTATTCATGTAAGTTTTATGTCCTTTGTGTGACAATTTATTTTCCATAAAATGGGTGCGATGTCGTTTGACCATTTATTTATTAGATTGGATTAAAACACATAAATTAAGACTAATTATTTACAGCCAAAAAGTATGTTTTCTTATGAAAGGAAAAACAGTTATCTTAAAACTTGTGTATTAACAATACTGACAGGTTAAAAATATCTATTCTCAGAAAACTTGTTCTATAAAAACTAAAACCCAAATTGTATTAAATCGTCATGTAATCATCCGGTGCGATGGTCTTATCATATTGTCCCCCCGTAATTCCCAACTTTTACTAAGGTAGTGAATTTCAATCCTTTTGTTAATCACTCTACTCAAGGTAGCCTGATTTGTATATTTTTATTATAGTCCTTTTATTTTGAATTTAAATAAAAATATTGAAAAATTCAAATGGCCAAAAAGAAAGATTTGGTATACTTATGCCATTCGGGTATGATACCAGAAGCCCACCATAGTTTTTTCAAAAATATTTTGGCCCAAGATGATATACGAGAAGAGGACAACAACTAACAGAAAATGTGTCTACACTTTTTACAATTTTCTCCATGCAAAAGTGTTGTAACTTTAAAATTCTAATACTAAATGTGTAGTGATTAACAATTTTCTCCGTGCAAAAGTGTTGTAACTTTGAAATTCCTAATTTTTTTAGCATTAATATTATTTTATTTAAATTTCTATTTTTGGTTAATGTAATATAGGCTGAAAAGCATGCAAAATCATAATTAAATGATAATTTTTCTTAAAACTTGTGTCTTATTTCACCGATATTAGCACGAAAATAAACAAAATCGTCTTTATCTCGAAACTTACTTATTCTGATTTACTACAGTCTTGCACTGAGGGTGCGATATGTAAATCATCCATTAAAACGCAACCCGTTCTACACATTTGCACTACGTGTTGCCTAACTTTTACAATACTCTGGCAAACATATTAGATTTTCGCAAAATTTTTGAATGTGTTCAATTTTCACAACAATTTTTACATTTTTTTAATACAGAATTCAGTCATCTACAAATAGTATCTCATGACTTTTGCTGTAAAATAATTAGGGGATTAGGAATTCAACAGTTTAGATTTTTCCATTGAGTTTCCCATGGTTTAAAAAACATACAAATAAGGAAAAGACGTATCAATCAAGTTTTTTTTTAAACAATATTTTATTATAACTTCGATTGACTTTTCAAGCGACCTATGATTGACGTTTATCTTGACTTGTTTCAGATATTTGTAACTGCCAAACATGAGTGAAGTGTCAAGTGATAACAGTGCTCAAACAAACAATGCCAAAACCGTTGGCTCCGAAAACGAACAAGCTCTCGCGGGTGCTTCTTCGTTAAGTGCTAGTGTTACGTCACTGGATAATGTGTCGGTGGCAAGTTCAAAACTTTCTAAAGCGTCTGGAATAAGACCTCCCAGCAAAATAGGAAGGTTATGTGGCAATCAACACAAACCGTCTCTTCCTACAACGCCGACCAAGAGTGAGTTTTTAAATTTACATTTATTTTTCATATATTTTTTATTTGTGTTAAGCATATTTTTTTGTTTAAAACATATTTTCCAAAAATTGTATTATTTTAAATTCACATTTTTAGGAAAATTAAATGTGTAGGCGTTCGCGAATGGTTATTTTTTTTGTAAAATACAGTGTTTTGCAGCGGTCGCAACCTTACTGAATATTTTCCACGAATTTTCGATTCATCTTGGAAGAGGTAGTGGAAAAGACAGTTTCGACCGTTGCCATATCGCCTTTGATAATCTGCCGCAATTGCGGATAACACCTCTGGAATTAATAATTCCAGGCGGCGGCCTATAATCCCCGAAAACAATGTATCATTACAAAAAACAAACACAAGGCGTATTTCAAGTAGAGCGGTAGATTCACATTATCGTGTTTTTATAAAAATGTAGGTATAAATTGATAAATTTCATTTTGTGTCTACACTACGCTGCTCCTAGTGCGGTTTTGTTCATCGTATGTGTATCTAAGATTCGAAATGAATTTTGCCAAACTGTAAATTGCTAATAAATATTTCTATTTCTGATAGGTTTACAAAATACATTTTGAATGGACAATGAGCCCTAACAATTAAATGTTCGGACAAACGAAAATTTATTAAAAACGTTCATCTTCACGATCTTTTTTATTGAACCAAAGAACGAGATCAATAATACATTAAACTCTATCATTAATAACAAAATATTAAAATGTTGCATAACATGTGACAACTAAATTTTTGGACAATTCAAGAAATTACTATTTTAATATGGGGTTACATCGTCACGCGCCTTTCCAAGCGCAGCAATCCGGTCTGGCATTGTTAGTACTAGGGATTTACCGAAACTATCCCATAATTCATCTAATTTACTCTTCAAATGGCTACGTTTCTGTGGTGATCATTATGCAAGTTTCATGTTGTGCCACAATGTCTCAATAACATTAAGGTCTGGACTGTTGGAAAGCCATGACTTTAATGTTATTGTCTACAAACCATTTTGAAGTTGTCTTAGCTGTATATCATGCAGCACCGTCCTGCTGGAATATAAAATTCGAGTCCTGGTAGAGTCGTGAGCACGTGAGAGAATTTTTTTTTTATAATTTGCTGCGTTAATTGTGCCTTCCACCACCTCCTATCTTCCTAGACTCGCTGATGACATGCAGTCCCAAATCATAATTCCTTTGGGAAACTTCACAGTTCTTTTGAGGCAATCTTTATGGAATGCTTCATTTTGACTTCCGATAACCCGTTTTCCAAAGTCTCCCACACAACCATCAAATTTCGATTCGTTACTGAATATCACTGTGAACCAGTCATCAACGGTCTATGAAAACTTTAATCGACCGCTTCAATTGGGCAAGATCGAAGATTTTATGGACCGTTGATGATTTGTCCAGAGTCATATTCAGTGACGAATCGAAATTTAATGTTTGCGTGGGGGACATGGATATCCCTAGTACAATCATCATGGTTTTAGAAACTAATAACGTCGTTACTGATCATGGCCCTCGGAAGCCAAGATCCGGCAGGGGAGAAGAAGACAAGGACTCTCAGGTCGTTAATCAGCGAATTCCTTGTCAAAAGAACGTAGATGAGAAAATAAGACTGTCCAACACTAGAATAGGAACCTGGAATGTTCAGAGCATGTTTCAGTCTGGTAAAATGCACAATGTTATTCATGAAATGAACAGGTTGAACATCGATGTACTTACTGGGTATCAGTGAAACCAGGTGGCCTAACTCAGGTTGTATTTCAACAGACGAAGCCACAATATATTATTCCGGTAGCGAGAATAACCAACACAGACACGGCGTGGCAGTAATAGTTAATAAAAAATCTAACAGAGCGATGGAATGCTATTTCACTATCTTAGAAAAAATAATGGTACTGAAGTTGGTGACATCTCATGCCAAACTGAATTTGATACAAGTTTATGCTCTTACGGCGAATGCCGACGAAGAAGAAGTGGAATTATTTTACCGAGATATCGAAGAGGCACTGAGAATAACGAAAACAAGAGAATTCATGATAGTCCTAGGTGATCTCAATGCAAAGATTGGAAAGGGACAAAGCGGAAAGTGTATAGTGGAGAGAGGAGACCGTCTGTTACAATTCTGTCAAGAGCAGATCTTGATTATTACAAACACATTTTTCAAGTTATTAAACAGACGACTGTATACATGGCGATCGGCCGCAGATACATCGGAGAAAGTAGTCAGGAACCAGATAGACTACATTATGATCAATGAAAGATACCGTAATGCTGTTAAAGCCGTGAACGCATATACCGGATCAGACGTGGCCTCAGATCACAATCCACTTATCGCGAAGATTACACTTACCCTTAAGAATATTAAAAGACATCAAAGTATCCCTACAATAGACACAAGAAAACTTAAAGAACCTAACATAAAAGAATGCCTCCAACATAAACTGCATGTGAACTGCAGCAAATTGAACACAAACACCAATGATATTGTTGTGAATTTATTAAAAGGTTCAATATTTATAACACTTACGGATTTAATTTATTTCTTTATTTATATTAACTTATCTGACAATAATTTATTATATCCGTACGTACAAATTCGCGAGCGCGGGTCTTGAGTATTAACTGTCTCTCCATATAAAAATGTTGTATTTATATACGAAATCCTGATATACTGGAATAGTCGAGAACATCAAGTTGGAGAATTCACCATAATTTGAATCTAGACTTCCACCGAAATTTCTACAATAAAACAGAATAATTAGTCATAAAAGTTAGGCCAGTATATTTATCGTAACATTGCCCCCCTCTTAAAAGATGGTTCCTCCTGGAACCTTGTCGGGACTGGAACCGGAACTGTATGCTGGTATCGGCAACTGGACCCTCTTTTACAACTTCCAGTTGTATAAAAATGACAAGGGACGGTTTTCTCTCCGCACCAGTAACTATGCGGATTGCAACAGACTAACACCTGGACTTCGGTGTCTTTAAAGATCTCCTCCACCATATTTCGGATAACCCTCCAATCTAATTGGCGGCACTCCAACTTTGGCATGGCTAACTTTTGCACGTCGGACTCTAGTACGTGCTCTCTCAATTGAAGTAAGGCTTCCCATACATCTCGGTAGGTAGGTTGGTCACGGGCAGTGTCTTTTGTTACCAGGTAGAAAAGGTAACGTGATGCATCTTGGAGTTTCAAGGTTTTACCGGGAGCTGGCACCTGGCATTGAAGTTCTGCAACTCGACCAAACTTCCTTCGAAAGACGGATGCCAACCCTGGTGCGTCTTTGATACTGGCCGGGATGGTAAGGGCCAGCGAGTAGTCATCGGGGAGCGCGAGTAGATCTTGCTTTTCTTCAGTGGTAACACCATGTCTTGCTTTACCGGTACCTCCATAGGCACCCATGAATTCCTCAAACGTGAGGTCAAACACATCTTGGACTTGGTTTACTTCCACTTCTTCATCTACGTCGTGGTCACCTTCGAAAGATGCCAACCGGTTATGGTGTACTATCAT
Organism: Diabrotica undecimpunctata; assembly: GCF_040954645.1. Classification (NCBI taxonomy): domain Eukaryota; kingdom Metazoa; phylum Arthropoda; class Insecta; order Coleoptera; family Chrysomelidae; genus Diabrotica; species Diabrotica undecimpunctata. The sequence goes on from NC_092811.1 coordinate 116,941,031, forward strand.
CGGCTTTCCCCTCGGAATCTTGCTTATTCGGTAGATGACATCGTTGATCTTCTCCATGATGAGGTATGGACCTTCCCAAAACTGCTGCAGTTTGGGAGAACAACCTATTCGCTTCTTGGGATTATACAGCCATACTTTGTCGTTCTTCTTAAAGCAACCCTTTTCGGCTTGTGTATCGTACCGTTTCTTCATTCGGTCGCTAGCGATCTGAAGGTGGGAACGGACCAACTCATGTACATCGTCCATTCTTCTTCGTAATTCGATCACATAATCTTCACCTGCTACATCTTCTCCAGGTCGACACCCAAATTCTAGATCACAAGGTAGTCGCATTTCGCGTCCGAATAGGACTTTGGCTGGTGTCTGGCCTGTTGATTCGTTAACAGCAGATCTGTAGGCCATTGTGAAGAACGGAAGGTATTGGTCCCAGTCTCGCTGATGATCGGACACCATCTTTGTCAAATACTTGCCAACTGTCCTATTCATTCGTTCTACCATACCATCCGATTGCGGATGATACGCGGTAGTTCTTGTTTTCTTCATGCCTAGTCTATCACATATTCCTTGGAATAGATCACTTTCGAAGTTCCTGCCTTGATCACTATGGATCTCCAAAGGCACTCCAAATCGGCTGATATATTCTTGGATCAACTTATCTGCAACGGTGGCGGCCTTCTGGTCTGAAAGTGCGTAAATCTCGACCCACTTAGTGAAGTAATCCATTACTACCAACATGTACTTGCCCCCATTTTCACTTTCTGGAAATGGCCCTGCAATGTCCAAAGCTATTCTTTCAAACGGGCTTCCAACATTATATTGTCTCATAGGAGCTCTCCTTTTCCGGTGAGGCCCGTTACTCGTAGCACAAATAGTACATTTCTTACACCAGTCTTTTACGTCGTCGGAACTGTTCATCCAATAAAACCGTTCCCGAATTCGCTGAAGGGTTTTCCTTACACCAAAATGCCCTCCCGATGGACTGTCGTGTAACTGACGAAGTACTTCGGCTATTCTGCTCTTTGGGATCACCAACTGTCTTCTCTTCTCTGAACCGTCATCATTTTCCAGGACTCGTTTAAGCAAGCCATCTTCGATGATAAATGAGTCCCACTGGGCCCAATACGTCTTAACTACTGAGCATAGGTTTGATATTTCCTGCCAAGGTGGTCGACGGTTTTCCTCTTTCCATTTTCGGATTTTCTGTATAACTGGATCTCTCTCTTGTTCTTCCCTGATCTTAGTAGGCGTCCAGTCGTCGTTGACAATCGTCGTTCTTAGCACTGCTGCTTCCTTGGATTCCGTTTTGTTGCAGTGGGAACACTCTGCTGAGCATGGCCTTCTGGAAAGAGAATCAGCGTTTCTGTGGCTAACTCCGGCCCGGTGCTCAATCTTAAAATCGTATTCTTGGAGTCGTTCGATCCACCTGGCTATCTGACCCTCTGGATTCTTAAACTGCATCAACCACTTAAGGGCGGCATGGTCGGTTCGGATTAGAAACTTTCTTCCATAGAGGTATTGATAGAAGTGCTCTACTGATTTCACTACTGCCAGAAGTTCTCTTCTCGTGACGCAATAATTCCGCTCAGGTTTTGAAAGAACTTTACTAAAATATCCGAGGACTCGTTCCTGTCCTCCTTGAATCTGAGACAGCACTCCTCCAATTCCCACATTACTTGCATCTGTATCTAAGATGAACTCTCCTTCTGGCAGTGGATACCCTAAAATTGGTGCTGTTATTAAATGCTTTTTCAAGGTCTCAAAGGCATTTTGGCAGTCTATATCCCAGCGGTATTCTCTTGCTTCCTCTGTAAGTCGCGTTAATGGCTTAGCGATATCTGCAAACTTTTTAATAAACCTCCGGTAGTAAGTACATAGTCCAAGAAAACTTCTCACTTGATGTTTGTCAGTTGGTTTTGGCCATTCCTTAATGGAATCGATTTTTCCCTTATCCACGGCCACTCCTTCTTTACTGACTATATGACCCAGATAATTGACTTTACCTTGAAATAGCTGGCACTTCTTGGGGTTTAGCATCAATTGGGCAGCTTTAAGTCGATTAAAAACGTTTTCTAAATTCCTCAAATGATCTTCGAATGTCTCCCCCAAGACGATTATGTCATCTAAATAAACCAGGCATGTTTTCCAAGATAACCCTCTCAACACATTTTCCATAAGCCTCTCAAATGTCGCAGGAGCATTACAAAGTCCAAATGGCATAACGTTGAATTGCCACAATCCAGATCCTGTGGTGAAGGCTGTCTTTTCTTTATCGACTGGGTCCATTTCTACCTGCCAGTATCCAGACTTTAAATCTAAAGTAGAAAACAATTTACTTCCAGCCAATGTGTCCAATGTGTCATCGATCCGAGGCAGAGGATAACTATCTTTCTTGGTAACGTTGTTCAGCAAACGGTAATCCACACAGAACCTCGTCGTTCCGTCTTTCTTCTTAACCAGGACCACCGGAGAGACCCATGGACTCGTAGAAGGTTCTATCACCCCGTCTTTCTTCATTTCCTGAACAATCGTTTCAGCTTCCGCTCTCTTCGCCTGTGGTAATCGTCGAGCTGTTTGACGAATTGGCTTAGCATTACCAGTATCAATTTTATGCTTAACAACGGTAGTTCTTCCCGTCTTTCCTCCTTTCGGTACGAAAATATCACGATACTGCCGAAGAAATTCCCTTAATTTCCTTTTCTCCATCTGATTTAGAGACTGTCCTGCAACTGCAACCATTTGGTCGAATTTGTCGTTGGAATTATCAGATGTTGTCGCCTGACGGATTATGGATGTCACAGGTACACAAGTTCCTACCTTTGTCTCTTTCTTGATGGTCACTGGGTAGTCGTTGACATTGATAAGTCTCACAGGAATTTCTTTAGCCGAAGTCACCAATTCCTTTCCAATTATGATTCCACGGCCAACCTCATCGTCGTGGTTCCAAGGCTCCATCATAACAGGTCTCCCTTCGTCCACAATTCCCTGTAGCCGCGCTACTATGATCGTTTCGCTTCTCGCAGGCACGACTGTATCTTCTTTAATGGCTGCTTGCACAGTGTTGTCATTATGTGGATGGAGAAATACCTCCTCGTTGCCAACTTTGATTACCTTATTCTTAAAATCCAATTGGAATCCATGCATATTCATTACGTCCATTCCTAATATAACATCCTCTTCGATGTCAGCAACTATAACAGTATGGACAAACTTTTCTGCTCCAATTCCCAATTGTACCTGGATTTCTCCATGAATGTTGGCATTTTCACCTGTAGCGGTCCGAAGTCGCAACCTCGTTGGTAACAGTTTCTTTCGGCTGTTTATAACTGTTGGACGTATAATGGTTCTGGTCGCTCCGGTATCCACCAACAACGTATGTCTTTTACCATTTATTTCTCCATCTACATATACACTATCTTCACGACATTTCAAAGAAGCTATTAGTATAAGAGGGTCTTTGGAAAAGTTCCGGGTCGAAGCTGCTCCCCTAAAGCCAACTCGTTCTGGTTTTCCTGATGGTGAGTTTCTTGATTTTATGGTCTTCGTTTTCTTGCATGTAATAATTTTCATCATATTAACGAGCTGGTCAAGTTTATCTTCATCTCCTTCCTCTTTTACAGTCCTAACTTTACTGTAACCGCCAGAGGCCTGCGTAGCTGACTCATATTCGAGGGCGGCGGATAGGACATCAACCAGCGTCTTGTGACGAGCTAATCGCAGTGTTCTCTGCATTTCATGATCACGAAGACCATCAATAAACGTTTGAACGGCCAATTTTTCCATCATGTCTTCGGGAGCTGTTGGATAAGCATATCGTACTAATCTGGCAATATCTACCTCATACTCTTGAAGAGCCTCATCTTTCTTCTGTCTACGATTTTTAAGCTGTGACTGATATACATGCTCCAAATGTTCGTGGCCATATCGCATATTTAACCTCTTCTTCAGTTGTTCGAAATCATCGGTCTCCTCTACGGCTATGGTCTGAAGCACATCTAAGGCATCTCCTCGAAGAGCGATAGTCAGGTTTACAGCCTTTTCTTTTTCAGACCATCCATTTGCTCTTGCGGCTGATTCGAACTGTTTCATGTAGTTGTTCCATGATGATTTTCCGTCGAAAGTTGGGACTTTAACATGAATAGAACCTCCACTTCCTTCAAATTTCGGCCGTGTCTCCAACTTAAATTTCGTCTCGTCTTCTTTTATCTCCACTGTAATCGGATTGTTACCTCTCTCTGCTGTCCCTGTTTCTTCCATCTTCCTTTCCATCTCTTTAATCTTTTCTTCGAAGGCTAACATATCGGCAGCAACTTGGTTTTTTAACGAAGATATTCTATCGTCCAGGGCAGACATCTCAGAAGTGACTTTGCTTTCTAAAGAAGCGATGTCGCCGGAAACTTTCGAAATATCGCCAGAAACTTTGTTCTCTAATTTCGAAATCGACGAGATGACAGCATCATGTTTGTCTTCAAATATATAAGTCTCTGGATCTAGTCCTTCTTCTAGCAAAGCGTTCTTTAGTCGTTGGACTAACTCAGCCTTTTTTCCGGTAGAAGCTAATTCTCTGTCTTCTAGATGTCTTCTTAAAGTAGTCACTGTCAGCTCATAAATCGTCGTCATTTTCACAATTTATTTTATATTCACTTGTATTATTATTATAAGTCTAATTTATGTTCGATCTCACTCTGACACCATTTGTTGTGAATTTATTAAAAGGTTCAATATTTATAACACTTACGGATTTAATTTATTTCTTTATTTATATTAACTTATCTGACAATAATTTATTATATCCGTACGTACAAATTCGCGAGCGCGGGTCTTGAGTATTAACTGTCTCTCCATATAAAAATGTTGTATTTATATACGAAATCCTGATATACTGGAATAGTCGAGAACATCAAGTTGGAGAATTCACCATAATTTGAATCTAGACTTCCACCGAAATTTCTACAATAAAACAGAATAATTAGTCATAAAAGTTAGGCCAGTATATTTATCGTAACAATATTGACGAGTACTGGGATCGACTAAAACATCGTCTACTGGAACCCTGTAAAGAAATACTAAAGACTTCCGCAAGGAGAAAAGAAGAATGGATGAATGACGAGATACTCAATATGATGGAACAACGGAGACAATTTGAAAACAAAGATAACAATAAATACAGAGAGATTAGGAAGATGATAAAGCAGGCAAAAGAAAAATACTTTGAAGAGAAATGCAAAGATATCAAAGATCTTCAAAATAAATATGATCTGTTTAACCTACACAAGAAAGTTAAAGAACTGACAGGACTAAGAAAACAAAATCCCACTGGTGCACTTCTGGATAGACACGGGACTACTATAACACAGACGGACGAGAAAGTACAAAGATGGGCAGAATATATCTACGAACTGTTCGATGATGAAAGAGGAGATCTGGAGCACATAGAACGTACGTCAGAAGAAATAGGTCCATATATTACAAAAGAAGAAATATTACAGGCATTAAAAACAATGAAGAGTGGGAAAACCCCTGGACCTGACATGCTTCCTATAGAAATCCTGAAAATTCTAGATGAGAAGCACATTGATGTTTTAGTGACACTCTTGAACCAAATTTATAGTTCAGGCGTATTACCCAAAGAGTGGTTAACGTCGATTTTTATTTGTCTCCTCAAAAAGAAAAACTCAAGAGAATGCAGCGATTACCGCACCATTAGCTTGATGTCTCATGTGCTTAAGTTACTATTAAATGTCATCCATAATCGAATATATCACAAACTGGACATAGACGTTAATGATACACAATTTGGTTTTCGCAAAGGCCTAGGAATACTTAATATACTGATACAAAAATGCCTGGACATCAATCAAGATATATACGCATGTTTTATTGACTATAATAAAGCATTCGATAAAGTACGGCATGAACAATTAATGAATGTCCTGTAATCAAAGAAGATTGACTACAACGACCTCAAGATCATATCAAATTTATACTATAAACAGCGAGCAAAAGTACGTGTTAACAAACAGCTGTCAGAAGAAATTGAAATTATACGTGGAGTAAGACAGGGATATGTATTGTCGCCAATTCTTTTTAATGCCTACTCCAAAGAGATCCTGAAAAAAGCTCTTGAGGGTGAAACAGCTGGAATAAAGGTAAATGGAGTTCCCATTAACAACATTAGATATGAGGACGACACTGTGATCTTAGCCGAAAATATTGAAGATCTTCAGAGACCGGTGACCAGAATAGCGGAGTATGGAAAAGAGTACGGTCTAACAATGAACGCCAAGAAGACGAAATTTATTAGAATATCGAAAACTCAAAGAAATAACGAGAATCTTCTAATAAACGGAACCAACGTCGAACAAGTGGACAAATATGCATATCTGAGAACAATGAAATCAGAATAGAAAAGGCTAGAACAAATTTCAACAAAATGAGAAGAGTGCTATGTATAAGGAATTTAAAATTGGACCTAAAAGTTAGGTTGGCTATGTTTTTTCGACTTTGTTTTATGGAATGGAATCTTGGATCTTGAATGCGAAATCAATGAAAAAACTGGAATCATTCGAGCTGTGGGTGTATAGAAGAATTCTGAAAATATCGTGGACAGAAAACGTCACAAACAAAGAAGTTCTGAGAAGGATGAATAAAGAAATAGAAATTTTAAATACAATTAAAACAAGAACATTGGAATATCTAGGACGCATTACACGTGGATAGAAATACACCTTGCTCCAACTGATTATGCAGGGAAAGATCCAAGGAAAGAGAAGCATAGGGAGGCGTAGAATGTCATGGCTGCGCAACCTGAGAGAGTGGTACGGATGTACATCAAATGGACATTTCAGAGCAGCCGCCTGAAAAGTCCGAATAGCTATGATGATTACCGACCTCCGCTTCGGAGATGGCACTTGAAGAAGAAGAAGAAGTGGGAGACTTTCGAAAACGGGTTATCAGAAGTCAAAATGAAGCATTCCATAAAGATTGCCCCAAAAGAACTGTGAAGTTTCCTAAAGGCACTATGATTTGGCGGTGCGTGTCATCAACTGGTCTAGGAAGATATGGGGTGGTGAATGGCATAATTTTGAAATATAGTCTTGTACCAAGTGCTCACGATCTCAACCTGCACTTGAATGTTATATTCCAGCAGCACGGTGCCTCATTCCCTATATCTATCTTTGGAGACAATAACATTAATGTGCTCCCATGGCCTTCGAACAGTCCAGACCTTAATTTTATTGAGATACTGTGGCATAAGATGACACACAAATTTGGTAATGATACCCAGAGAACCGTCGCCGGTTTGAAGAGTAACTTAGGTGAATTATGGGATAGTTTCGAGCCTGACTTATGTAAATCCTTAGTACGAACAATGCCAAACAGAATTACCGCGGTTGTAAACCTGGCGATGTAACCCTAAAGTAGTAATTTCTTGAATTGTCCGAACAATTAGTTGTCACAAGGTTATGCAAGATTTTCGTTTATTTTGCCGCCAACGCTGCAATTCAAAGTTTATAGAGACAGAGCCATTTTAATATTTTGTTATTAATGATAGAGTTTAATGTATTATTGATCTCGCTCTTTGGTTCAATAAGAAAGATCGTCAAGATGAACCTTTTTAATAAAATTTCGTTTGTCCGAACATTTAGTTGTTAGGGCTCGTATAAGATATCGATATTAAAAATCAAATTGTTTGTAAATATGAAACAAAGTGAATACATAATATAGGATAGTGCTTTACATCAAACAGGGTGACCCAATTAAAATATAAGTCCACTAACAAATCTTCAATGGAAGAGGGAACCCCGAGGCATATACGTTTTGCTTTCATGGACACATTTTGCTTACCGTTTTATAGTAAACTAATGGATACAGGGTCATCACTCTAACGCCGGCTCCACACATGGGGGCCAACGTTGGCCTCAACAGCATTCGTCCAATGTATGTACCGACAAAACTGTTTTGGAGCCAATGTTGGCGCCAACGTTTTTATGACTTGCTCCAACGTTGGGAGTTTTCCGTAGGCTGTCGGTTTTTGCGTACACATCAAAGGGATTGGCGCCAATACTGGTGTTGCCGACCACACATTGGCGCTACAGCAGTGTTCCAATCGGCGTATAATTATGCTATTTGCCCATAATTTCATTGTTGGCGCGTAATTTTCGCATCCTGCATAAAATTTGGTACCTAATTTTGAACAATCTAGCAAAGCAAAAGAAAATAAACCAATGACAAACCACAGTTTATAAAAAGAATCCTCGCCTTCTTTTTTCTTTTAAAACATTTGTGCTGCCATTTTACACAGTATTCTTTTAAAAAAATAAATTGTTATTGTTAGTTTTCTTCTGTGTCCATGCTATTCTAAGCATCCTCCTGTAACACCACATTTCAAAGGACTGTAACTTATTTATGTGTTCTTGCTTTAATGTCCAGCTTTCAAGTCCATATTGCAGTATCGAAAACACGTAGCATCTCAGTGCTCTTACTCTCAGTTCTAATCTAAGGTCTTTGTTGCAGAGAATTGTTTTCATTTTTACAAACGCATTTCTTGCTATTTCTATCCTTGCTCTTATTTCGGTTGTTTGATCATTATTGTCTGAAATCCAGGTTCCTAGGTATTTGTATTTATCAACCCTTTCTATCGGTACATTTTCCAAATGTATGTTTGTTGGTATATTTGTTTTCTTTGTTATTATCATGTATTTGGTCTTTATTGTTTTTTGAAACTGTTTGTTTTGTTTAGCAATAATTGGATTTGTTCAACAGAGCTTGCCATAATCACGGTGTCATCTGCATATCTTATGTTGTTAATAGATCTTCCGTTAATTATTATTCCTTCACTTTGAGATAGTAATGCTTCTTCAAAAATGGCTTCACTATATACATTAAATAGTAATGGAGACATAATACATCCCTGCCTAACTCCTCTCCTGATTTCAATTTCTGGACTGGGTTAGTTATCTATTACGATTTGTGCTCTTTGATTCCAGTAGAGGTTTGTTATTATTCGTAAGTCCCTATGGTCTATGTTTTTTAAGATATGTACTTCCATATTATCGACTATGAACTTCCATATCGACTATGTACTTCCATATTATCGACTAGTCCGGTTTGATGCAGAATATAGCTGAAATAGAAGGCTAAGAAATTTGGGAATTGAGTTAATATAAGAATAAATGGGATTCAGAGCCTCGACGTCAGGTTTACACTCATATTCAGTCTGCAGTTGCCAAATACGGCATCTCTAAAGATCTAGTAGCTTTAAGTAACGCTGTAGAAAAAATGAAAAAATTCGTCTTTTTTGTAGTAAAATATAATCATAATATGCACCCATTATCACGGCAGTCGCAGCCGCTGCAATTTCCATGTCGGGCATGTTGACGTTGGCTTTAGAGGGAACAGACTGATATCGCCCAAACACTCAACCCAATGTGTGGATGCCTCACCGAACGTGGGAACGCAGTTGTTGGCGCCAACTTTGGATCCCATGTGTGGAACCGGCCTAAGTAGAGTGGCGACCAATTTCAAGAATCTTAAATAGAAGGGGAAAAATTCTTGTTATTTCATACTGCCCATTATATTTCAGATTTTGTATTAAATTTGGATGGATGGTGGATGTGAGAGGTGGCATTCTGATTTTTGCAGAACAAGTTGTGCAATAGCTTGAATAATAATAATTGACTTATAGTTTCTCTCAACTAGGTCGGGAATTACTCCAGTCGTCAAAGAACCTCTAAAAATCATACCAACAAGTTGAATTTTGCCGAAAATGCCAGTTTTAGGACTTCAAAAAAGCACTTTTACCCCGGGCTTTCCCCTAAAACCACCGTCGTGGATGGGGGAAAACGGAAAAAAATCGATTTACTAAGAACTTGTTCGCCATAGAAAAAATTGTTTCAATTAAAAAATGTAGCTAAGATAATTTTGAACAAAAATCTTTATTAGCATTTTTTGTGTAGAATGAACCGTTTTCTCAGAAACAACGTTTGAAGCAACCGGTGATTTTGAATGTTAGTTCCGCGCACGAAATCAATGTTCAATAAAATTTGGATCGACTCGACGGTAAAAATTCGATCTATTTTGATCCGAGTGTCCTATCGACAAATATCAAGATACGTTTTGAAGGTAAAGAGTGCAGCTTTCATATGCAATTTTTGTATTTTGCTGCAAATAAACTCATTTTTTATAAATGTGTTAAATAAATAAAAGTGGCGCGATTTTTGCCATTTTTTATGATTCTCATGATATCAATACAATTTATTCCTTTCATTGACCGAACACTATGGAGTTTCGATTACTAGAGCCTAATATGGACGGACGAACAGACAGACATGGATAATAATGGATAAAGGTTTTCACCAGTTTTTTAAATGTAAAATGAGCGAAAATAATTAATTTACAATGAAAATATTTCCCGTTTGCAAGCAAAATAGGGGTATTTTAAATGAGCGAAAATAATTAATTTACAATAAAAATTTGTCCCATTTGCAAGCAAAATAGGGGTATTTTCCGGTGTTTCCCGAAAATACCTGTTCCATTGAAGATATTTCAAGTGGACTGTTTTAATTGGGCCCCCTTTATATTTTTTGTTAAACACAAGATTATTTGTTTTAAAATGGTGGACGTATAAGAGTAGTGATCTAAACAAAGGTAAGTATCTGTTTCCATTAAAAATATATAATTTATTTAAATATTTAATAAAAAGATTTACTTTTGCACATTGAAATTTTTCGTTGTGTACTAATATACAAAAAAAAACAATTAGAAATAAAGATTAAAAGAATTTTGGGTAAGTAAACTTACCTATGGTCTCGCTCTTTGCGCGTTGTTTCGTCGCATCTCATTATAGTTAGAGCGCAGGCGGCAAAAAAGTTTGTAATAGATATTCTCTACAAACTACAAACTGTGTAGAGTCCGGCACGGATTTCCCTCTGCGACTTTTTTTGGTTCCGGGGGATTTTTTCTTTAACTTTCCCAAAACATGTCGATTATATGACATACCTACCCAAAATTTATAGATACTGCTCTTCTATTTAAACAAATTAAAAATTATAGGAAAACCACGAAAATAAAATTGTCTGATGATAAATACAGGTCATTCAATGCATCTGACGATTCGATAATCTCGGGAAAACGAATGTGACCAAATTTATAGATAGCCAGCAACTTTTCGTATTGTCTGACGTAACTTGTTTTCCCATTTTCCTGTCTTACGGATGAAAGTGTTCGATTTTATGACTAAAGTAATTTCCACCTAAGAAGACCGCTTTGCAATTAAATGCTAAATGATAAGCGGCGATATATTTTTGGGCTACCTTTATGAATAACATTTTACTGCTCTGTTGTTTCAATCAGCACTGCTCGACAAGTTATTGTTTATTGGATTTAATATTTTATTGCAATAGTACGAGTAAGGAATATTTATTTAAACAGTGAATTTATTACTTGTTAATTTTTTTTTAATTTCTTCTGACGTATCGTATAATGTAGGTTTATCCAATAATCAAAGTTATGCCTTTACAAGAACATATTATTTGAAAAATAAGGAGTACCATGTGTCATAATGTCATAGTAATCTCCTTTATACACACTTTAAAAATTTGTTTAGTAATGTATTTCTTAAATCCACACAATCATTGAAAAATTTCTTTCTTTTCTTTATTTTATTTTCATTTTCTTCGCCGAGAACACTACTTGCTCCTAATGCACTTTTTTTTAAATTGATACTTTTCGTTCTTCTTCTTAATGTAGGTGCTGGCACTTTAAAATTCCTGGCGGCAGCAGTGACCCCCATTTCTCCATTTCTTACGGCATGTATGGCTGATTCGAGTTGATTTTCAGTCTATAAACCACGTTGTCAATTTCATTTTCTTTTATATTTCGTTGGCATGGCTGAAAATAAATTTATCTATTAAAAATATCTTTATATAAGTAACTAAAGAGCTAGGCCATCTCTCCCTAACATTTGCGAGCCAACTAACCCGAATTGTCAGGGTGAGATGGCCCACTTAATTTCCGTGTGTTGGACCATCAAAACGCGACTTCAATAAAATACTGACAAAAATAAGTGCACAATAGTTTTGACGATTACCGCAAAAAGGTTTAAGAAGATACCTCTCAACGTTAGGTTATTCACGGAAATAACAGTCTTGCTAATACCAAACGCGCGCAACAAATAACGAAATGCAACTGACGCCAAATAGGATAAAACTGTGATATATTTGACTGGGTCATCTCACCCAAAGAGCCATATCTTTCGGACTTACCCTAGTCATAAAATCGACCACTATCACCCGCCAGACAGGGAAATTGGAAAACAAGTTCCGTCAGATAATATGAAAAGTTGATTTTGCTGTTGTTAATGAAAGTCTCGTGAATTTTATACGTATACCTTTTCAATGTCTGACTGATATTAATAAATTTTTTGAAAGTTATAAAATCGAACACTTTCAAATAATTGATGGATTCGACCGTTACTTGATGGAAATTCATTTTATGTAACAATAAAACACTGAAAACTTTGTTTTCAAAACTTCACAAAATTTATTTTAAATTCTTATCACTACAGCTGTTTCGGCTGATTGCTTTTGATCTGTTTTTGGCATGGGTTTACACTTTATAGTCTCTAATGAAATAGGTTGAGGAGGGGAGAACTGTTTGTCTCAAGCTGGTCATTCAGAATTATATCTGTGTTTTTTTAATTTGTTGATTTCCATAGATTCTCACAAAGATAGCTTAAGGCCTTTATTTTGAATGTGAAGAATTTTAAATTCGGCATTAAAAGAATGATTATGACGTAGAAGGTGAAGAGCGTATGTAGAATTATTGAAAGCCCTTTTATGTTCTGCTATTCGTTTATTAAAATTTCTACCAGTTTGACCAATGTAAGTTTTTGGGAAGTCGCCACATTTAAGTTTGTACACACCACTGTGTAAGTGTTTTTTTTTGTTGGCTCTTGTTGGTTTTAATATATTTGCCTAGGTAATTATTTGTTCTGAAAGCTGGTGTTATTCCTTTCTTTTTTATGTGTTTGGCTATTTTTGTTGATATTTTGCCTGTATATGTAATCGAGCAGAAGGTACTGGGTTTTTTCTCTGGTGGTGGAAATATTAAATTCAGGGCTTTCTTGTGTAGTTTTTGATTTAACATTGTATTAATTGTTTGTTCGTTGTATCCATTGTTTACTGCTATTTGCTTAATGATATTTAATTCTGTCTCAAAATTGTATTTTGACATCGGAATTTCTGTTAATCTATGTAACATACTATGATAGGCTGAAAGTTTATGTTGTGTGGGATGGGATGATGAATTGTCAATAGTCGTGTCAGTATGGGTAGGTTTATGAAATATGGAGAAGTCATGTTTGTTTTTAAGTCTGATAATTTTTAAATCTAAAAAATTTATGGATTGATTTTGTTCTGTTTCTATTGTTAATTCAATATGACTATGAAGTGAATTAATATACGATAAAAATTGGTCGAGTTGCGTGTTAGTTCCTGTGAAACATACCAGTACGTCGTCTACGTATCTCCACCAATATAAAAACTATTTGAGTATGGGATGTTTTGAAATCTTTGTCTCTAGATGATCCATAAAAATATCTGATAGCAATGGGCTTAGAGGATTGCCCATTATAAGTCCTGTACTGTTATTTCCTGCACAGATGTAGTACAGAAAATAGTACAAATCCAATCATTACATCTGAAATTTTACATCTTCTTGAAGTTTGCGTAAACCAGGACTACTTTGAATTTAATAATGAAATATATACAAATAACAGTGCAATCCTCTAAGCCCATTGCTATCAGATATTTTTATGGATCATCTAGAGACAAAGATTTCAAAACATCGCATATTCAAACAGTTTTTATTCAAACAGTTTTTATATTGGTGGAGATACGTATACGACGTACTGGTATGATTCACAGAAACTAACAGGCAACTCGACCAATTTTTATCGTATATTAATTCACTTCATAGTCATATTGAATTTACAATAGAAACAGAACAAAATCAATCCATAAATTTTTTTGATTTAAAAATTATCAGACTTAAAAACAAACATGACTTCTCCATATTTCATAAACCTACCCATAATGACACGACTATTAACAATTCATCATCCCATCCCACACAACATAAACTGGCAGCCTATCATAGTATGTTGCATATCGTATAGATATGTATACATACGCACTTCACCTTCTAGATCATCATCATTCTTTTAATGACGAATTTAAAATTCTTCACATTCAAAATAAAGGCCTTAAGCTATCTTTGTTAGAATCTATGGAAATCAACAAATTAAAAAACAGATATAATTATGAATGACCAGCTTGAGACAAACAGTTCTCTCCTCCTCAACCTATTTCATTAGAAACTATAAAGTGTAAACTCATGACAAAAACAGATCACTTGAGAAAGGCAATCAGCCGAAACAGCTGTAGTGATAAGAATTTAAAATAAATTTTGTGGAAGTTTTGAAAACAAAGTTTTCAGTGTTTTATTCGAACACTTTCATTCGTCAAACAGGAAAATCGGAAAACAAGTTCCGCTAGACAATATGAAAAGTTGTTATTTTTGCTGCTGTTAATGAAAGTACCATGAAAAAATTCCAAAGTTATTTATAAATTTCGTCACAGACGTTTTCCCGACATGATCGAGTCGTCAGACGCATTGAATGACCTATATTTATCATCAGACAATCTATTATTTTCTTGTTTTTCTTATAATTTTTAAGCTATTTAATTAAAGGAATAGCAATGTCTATAAATTTTTTGTATGTCGTAAAATCGACATGTTTTTTGAAAATTATAGGAAAAACGCCCCAAAACTATAAAAGTCGCAGAGGGAAATCGTGTCTGACTCGGCGTAATGAAGCAATACTCCAAGTTTGGAGAGAGTATCTATCATAAACTCTTTTGCCGACGGGCACTCGAACTATATTTAAACGTATTTCAAATAGATGATATCCAATAATAATAAAACCACGATTATTTATTTTTTAACGGTCAGTTACTGGTCTGTTAGTAACGCTAAAGTTTGAGGATTATCCTCGTTAATTAATTTGAGCATTGAGTAGTATATTTTCAGTATATTTCGTCATCCTTCGGCTTTTCCCGTCTTTGCATCTTTTGGCTTTTGCTCATATTATTTCTTTTTGGGGAGATAATTCCTTTTGATTCTCCCCCTTTGCTCGTAAATATCTCTGTAACATATTTACTCCACATTATCTCTACGTCTTATGAGTCTACCTCAACTAGATTATCATATATAGAAAAATTAACAGAAAAAAAGAATTTTCCTGACAAACTTCATTTTTTCATTGCCGGATTTTTTCATTTTCGTGGCGCCATATATGTTAATAATATAATTGACTTAAGCACACCTGTTGAATTAGTCACATTGTGAGCGTAAAGTGCTGCCTTACACACCCACTTCGCAAATCAATACAGAAATTACAAGTAACGCGAGTTGTGTGACATTTGGTGCAAGCTGAGGTCATTCTCAAACTGCATTCATAAACTTTGGTTTGAAATTATTAAAGGTTAAAAAGATAACAAGCAATATCTTGCTTTAATGCTTTTAAATATTTTTTGCTGTATTTTTTTCTAATAACTCTTACGTTGTTGTTTGAACGTCTATTTATAGCTGTTTTGCATGGCGAAAAAATAATAATAATGACTGCTTAGGTGGAGCAGCATAATTTATTCCTACAATTATTTAATTCATTCATTACATGTTTTTCGAACGTGCTGTCCGTTTTAGTTCAATAACATTTTTAAATATACGTAGTCGCGAAAAATTTAGCCAAATATTCAAATACAATGTTTCCCATAAGAAGTAATGTAAAAAGTGATTGATGTGTTCTCACGTAAAGAAAAACTGAAGAGCTGTTTACTGTTTCCAAAATTATCATTCAGCGCTTCCGAATTCCTTCCAGTTTTGTATCCTCATTTTTCTTATTAATCTCATTATCATCATTCAAGCTTTACAACTCCATGTGAGTCCTAGTCTCCTCAAGAATTTTCCTAAACTCTTCCCTATCCATCGCCTTTCTCCACTAGCACGTACTCCTATGTGTATCATAACTTCTTTGATGTTATCAATGAATCTATTTCTGGGTCTTCCACTTCTTCTCTGACCAATGGGTCTATCAAAAAGTGTTAGGCGTAGGGGCCGTATGACTAGACATATTATAGTTTCGTAAAGTTTCACCTTTGTATTTCTTGATATACAAGGTGTCTCAAAATTTGGCTTTTGTTCTTGGTTACAGAGTTATTGATAAAAAACAAAATCTTAAATTAAATCTTTAAACTTTATTAACAGGTTGACTGCCAGTCTCTTTTTCCTTGCATTGCCAAAGAGTCATTTGAGTACCACATATGGTACTCAGTATAACATACAAAACTGCATGCCGTGTACCTAAGCAATCACTCGGCTTGTACATTTTATATGGAGAAATTAAAGTTTTGGCCTTAGAAAACCGTTCCATGATTTAAGCCCGTAGCTAGATGGTATTATACTTTTTTTATAAAGGTCGTTTGTCAAAGTGTAATAAAAATGCTTTTTTAGCTTAAATATTTATTTAACAAGTAGCGTAACTCTAAAAATCGGTACAAAAAATAGTCGACAACTTAACATAAATGCTAATAAAGAAAAATTACTGTGGTTTGGCAGCATGCACCTCAAAAAGCAGTCAGAACAGAAATATTTCGCGCAAGCAAAACACTTTGTCCAAATACGTGGAGTCTCCTTTTGTGCTGTTTGTCTTCCATGCTTGGTAACAATATCCCTATAGTCTAGGCCGGTTCTGTTTTGGATTGGAAATTTTCCATAGGAGGCTATTTTTTTCTGGAATCCCAATATCGATAATCACGATATGCGCCAGTCGCAAACCCTGTGCTAAATTTTTTATTTAACAAAATCTGAAAACAATTGAAAATTTCTCATTTTTTTGCTCCTATTTTCGTTTATAATTCGGAAAATATTGATCCTAGAGAAAAAATTATAAAAAGTTAAAAGTTTCGTTATTCAATTTTACACAATATTTCGTTAGCTAGAAATTGAATATTTAATGTTTATTGTTAAAAAAATAACAATAATTGGAAAAAAAGTACAAAAAAATGAAGTTAATCCTTTAAATGTTTTCGACTTTCTAATCTTGACTTACAAGCTCCATATTCCGCCTAGAAAAACCTTTTAATATGTTTAAAACGTGTGCTAAATTTTGTTAAGATCGGTCGGATAGATTTTGCAATCCAGCCTACTGGAAAAAAATCGCAAATTTTCAAATTTATGGTAGGCCCTAAATAAGACCCTCAGATAGTTGCAAATTTTTTACTCATAAAGGAAGGCTCAAACTTTCAAACGCTTTTTGTAAAATTCAAATCGGTTCACTAGGAGACCCTATAAATTTTTTTTAAAGTTTTAAACATTTTTTTATAAACAAATTGAATAACTTTACGAGCTTTAAACATATCAATTTCAAAATTTATACACTTTTTCACGTAAAATGTCGCTCGGAATGCATGAGAGGTGGTGGTGGGGGACATTCACTCGAAATGTGAATCGGCGAGTTCAAAATCATAGCGCGCGCTAAAAGTTAACCAATTTTGGTCTTTTTTTTTAATCGATGTCTCTGACGACAAAGATTTCAAATATTATATTTTCAAATACCATTTTTAATTGCAAATTGGGAAATTTACAATAAACAATTGTATGTTAAACAAGTAATTGCATTTTTTCTTCATCCATTTTTTTTGAGCTTGCAATTTATACATTGAAGTAAATTGTTACTTTTAGTAAACAAATTTGTATTTATAAATTGTTAATAAATAATTTAAATTGTTAAAACAAAGGCGAACGAAAAAAAAAATGTTTTTTTCACAAATAAACTTTATTTTGACTCAATCTTCAATATATTTTTTTAAAGTCTTTTTCTTTTTTTGGAAGGACAGGAATCTTCAGGTCTTATTTCTTTCTCAAAACCTTCATTTTCCATTTCAATATCTTCATCCTCGATCTGTAAATTTAATGTTTCTTCTCCTTCGTCTGTAGCTTTATCTTGTGCCTCTAGAAAATGTAAGGAATCCATCGACTCCATATCCATATCTCGTTCAACTTCTTCCAATATTTTACTGTGTTCAATATTTTTACATGTCTGACCATTGCAGTGAAGACAATCGTCAGAACATTTGAGACCATGTTTGATACAACTGCATGTTTTTGTACAAAGTATTTTACATTTGCAACTAATATTTCTGAATAATGAGTCAGGTAGTAGTACCTGCTCAGTTTGTATTGGCTCAAGACCATTTTGAGTTAGTTTCCACCCCCCACTCAGTAGCATTCAGGTTATTTCCAAGCCACTGCTGTACTAATTTGTTTATAAACCTAAAAAATGTTTAAAACTTTAAAACATTTTCTAGGCTCTCCTAGTGAACCGATTTGAATTGTACAAACAGCGTTTAAAAATTTGAGCCTTCCTTTATATGTAAAAAAAATTGCAACTATCTGAGAGATTAATTTAGGGCCTACTATAAATTTGAAAATTTGCGGTTTTTTTTCAGTAGGCTGGATTGCAAAATTTTTATGCAAAACCTATCCGACCGATCTTAACAAAATTTAGCACACGTTTTAAACATATTAAAAAGTTTTTCTAGGCGGAATATGGAGCTTGTAAGTCAAGCTTAGAAAGTCGAAAACATTTAAAGGATTAACTTCATTTTTTTGTACTTTTTTTCCAATTATTGCTATTTTTTTAACAATAAACATTAAATATTCAATTTCTAGCTAACGAAATATTGTGTAAAATTGAATAACGAAACTTTTAACTTCTTATAATTTTTTCTCTAGGATCAATATTTTCCGAATTATAAACGAAAATAGGAGCAAAAAATGAGAAATTTTCAATTGTTTTCAGATTTTGTTAAATAAAAAATTTAGCACAGGGTTTGCGACTGGCACATATCGTGATTATCGATATTGGGCACATCCTGAAGTGATTCCAGCAAAAAAATAGGTTCCTATGGAAAATGTCCATTATGGTCTGAATTTCTACAGATCCCGCCTAGTCTATTGGTCGCAAGGCTTCGACCACATCCGTTCGCCAAATGTGTGCGCACCTTTAAACGAAGTTGTTCTTCTTTCGAGCAGGGAAAATGCACGTTCCCTTAAAGTGATATCCTATAACATCGACCTTGTGTCATTACAATTTTATAATATAATATGATTATCACATAATCTAAAGGTTTTTACACCGAAATTGGCAGCTATAGTTTATTTTTATGAACGAGAGAGTAATTAGCATAATTTTAACTGGTAGCTCCGACCACTCCATGGGCGTGCTCAAGATTAATTGAAAAATTACTTTGAATAATTGTAAAAAATAAATGAATTATTTCAGTGTTATAAAGTGTTATGTGTATGTAAACAAAAGTGACCTCTTTTATCACACACTATATTAGAACTGACTGGCCTACATTAAAAAGGGTTTTAAAAAATTCACATTTTTTTTAATTTTTAAAAATTACAAAAGAGAAAAAGACTTTTTAAAACCGTCTAAGGTATGTTAAATAGATGAATAAAAATATTAATATAAAACTTACAGCTACTTGTTACAAATCCAAATCAGATTCAGAAGATGAACTTTCAGAACCAAGATTTATAATAACTGGCTCGATCATTTTATCAGTAATATTGTCCAGCTTCTACATTTTTTCCTCTTCTTTAATAGTGTGATTTACTGCCTTTTTCCAGTTTTCAGGTTTTACATTATTTACGGCCTCCAAAAACAACTGTTTAACATCATGAATTTTAAAAGTGGTATTTTTTCTTGAAACTTCACTCTTTATCTGTGCCCATACCAGTTCAATCGGGTTTAATTCACAATGATATGGTGGGGATCTAAGTACTGTCATTCCACGATTTTTGGCAATTTCATCAATTTCGTATTTTTTAAATTTTTCTTTATGAAGGGCACACAACGAATAAAGTTCCTTTCTTATAGATCCGGGATGGTACGTAATATTTTTTGAACTCAGCCAATTCTGCAAGTCTTTTTTTAACCACTTGGTTGTGGGCAGTCCTTCTATAAGTCTGGAGTGATAACTTGCATTATCCATTACTATTACACAGTTCTTAGGAAGAAGATCTATCATTTGTTCGAACCATTCTTGAAAGACATCAGCGTTCATGTCTTCATGGTAGTCACCGGTACGAGTTGATTCAAAAGTTAATAAACCACCTTCAACAAAACCGTCTGAACTGCCAATGTGTACTATTATCAGCCTGCGTCCCTTTCCTGATGGTGGGTTTAAACCAGTAGATAAGTTATTTACAAAAGCGTGCCTTTGACTTGTAACAGTTTCATCCTGCCAAAATTTATTTGGTGTATGACCCTCGTTGATCCATGTTTCATCAAGATAAAATATTTTTCTTTTTTGGTTTCTCATTTCCTTTATGGTTCTTAGAAAATGTCTTCTCCATATGACAATATCGCTTCTTTCTAATAAAATAGACTTTCTGGGATTCTTTTTCCAGCGGAAGCCTATTTCTTTTAAAAGTTTCCATAACGTACTTCGACTCATTTCTGGGTAATCCTTATCATCTCGAACTGAGACAAGAACTTTATCCAATGTTGGAAATTCTTGTCTAAAGAAGAATTCATGCACTTTCCGTCGAAGTCCTTCTTTAAAATGATATTCTATTTGAAATTTTGGTTTCCCTGGAGCATTACGTGGTATTTGAAAACTACCACATTTCTCTTCTTTATTAACTCTGTAAATCGTAGATTTCCCAACACCAAGTGTACTGCTAACTAACTCAACGGTCTCATCAACACTTTCACATAAACGTTTGTCTGTAAATGATTTAAAACAATTAAATATTAATGTTTTTTCATTAACTGTTAGAGGACCAATTTTTCGGCGTTTACACGGCACTTCCAAATTTTCCATAACACTAGTATACACAATAAACTGCACCTTGCAACTGAAGTACCTACTTTTAGTGAACTGTTAAGAATTTTGAATACGCCACTTGGACCTTCCTACAAAATGGAAAAACCCACTATCACATTTTCTGTGGAATAAGTTTAGAAGGTAATTATCTAGTCAATTACTGTCGTAGATTCCTGGAATTAAAGAATTAAATGTTTGATTGTTGAAACCCTTACTTCGTGGAATGCACTCATTTCAGATAAAATTAAACGTTTTATTTTATCTAAAGAATTAAACTTTATTTTGCAAATAGGTAGGTACTTATTAAACTTTTATTGGTTATATATAACCAATAAAATAAACATCTTACATTTCTTGCAAATTCATTAGTACCTGTTAACCTCCATCACTCCGACACTGGCAACCTTATTTAGGGATTAGTAACCCTCACAACTATTGTATTCTATTCTGCTCCAACCTTTATACCTGGTGGTCATACTCAATTTAAAATTGTTTTCCTATATACTTCTGTAAACTTGTTGACAAATATCTGTTTTTCATTGAGTCACCCGTATCAACATTTTAGGGATTTGCATACATAATTTATTGTTTTATTACTCTCTCATACATAAAAATACACTATAGTTGCAACTACTCTCAACACAAAATTTCACCAACGTTTTGGAATAATGGTAATATTTTTGGATAAATTTTAAATATTTTAATAATAAAGTATACCATCATACATCAGAGGTCTTTACTTCTTTAATAGTTTTTTTATTTTCGTCAAACTTTCCAGAATTTTTATCAACCCAATATACAATATTTTCGACAGTGGCTTGTTCGTTTTGTTGCATCAATTAAGTTTTGTACCGATCAAAAACCGCATACTTTGCAAAATTTGTACTCTAATCAAGTGCAAATTTATATTTCGAATTGAACGTATTGTAAAACAGACCTACCGAGGTACCACTGTATAAAGGAAATAAACAAATAAGTATAAAGATCTTGACACTGAAACATTTCTCTGACAATCTTTTAAAGTAATACAGGTAACTGGCAGAAACGAAAGGTAATAATGACATCCTTGCATAAAGTTAAATAATATTTTTATTTTTCTCGTTTATCACCTACTGTATCTAAGAATGTGTCGATTTGGGTTCGTCAAGGTTTCGTATTCACGACTACACAGTCCACAACTCTTGTCGTAGGAGGCAATTAATTATTCTTAAAGAAGTTTTTCTGAATGTTGTAAACACGACAATCGGTCAAGTTTTTTCAGTGCCGTAGGTAGAGTGGTCGCTAAGGGAATACTTTCTTTAGGAAACTCGCATTATCGTTACTTCCTCTTCTTCTCTAAACTCCTGTTACCCGCTAAGATGTCGGATTTTTTGTTGTGTTGGTGTCTCTTTTTCCATACTTTTTTGTTTCTCGATATCATTTTCATTTCTGCGTAGTTCATATCTCTGGCTTAACCGGCTTTTATAATTTCCTTTATCCAGCTATATCTTGGCCGACCTCTCTTTCGTTTCTTTAGTCCTTTAGTTTCTAATATTCTCTTTGGCTATCATTCGCCTCTCATCATTTGTACATGCCCAAACCATTCCAAATGTTTTCTGGTTATTTTACTTATGGATTCTTGGTCTAGTTGTTTTCTTAGATTTATGTCTTTCCTGGTGTTCTGTATTATTTTCTACAATACTTTCATTTCGATAGCATTTAATTTATTTTCATGTTTCTTTTATAGTACCCAGCTTTCACTTGCATATGTAACTATTGTTATGTTAATCGTATTATATACTAGTAATTTAGTTTTGTTATGTATTTCCTTCTTTCCGTTTATTATTTTATTTAGCGTATAGTAAATTTGGTTGACTTTCTTTTGTTTATCAGCTATCTTAAAATCGAATTTTCCATCAGTTGAATAGATTAGGGTTGCACGCCGGACAAGCTCTTGTCCGGTCCCGCGTCCCACACTTTTTTTTTGTCCTGTCCCGCAGCTATTTCCGTTGTCGCGTCTCGCCGGATGTCTCGCAAAGCTGACTTAAATTATATTTTCTTAATAAGTAAACATATTTTTATGATAATGGTATAAAGACAAATTTAATATTTATATTTTTATCTGAGTTTACTTAATTTTATTACTTTAATTAATTTTACTTAATTTTATTTAATTTTACTTATTTAATTTTATTTAATTTTACTTATTAAATTTTATTTAATTTTATTTATTTTATTTAATTTTATTTAATTTTATTTAATTTTATTTAATTTAATTTTATTTAATTTTATTTAATTTTATTTAATTTTATTTAATTTTATTTAATTTTATTTAATTTTATTTAATTTTGTTTAATTGTATTTAATTTTATTTAATTTTATTTAATTTTATTTATTTTTATTTAATTATGCTCTGATCGAAAAATTACTGGCCTCTATTTTTACTGGAATGTCTAGGGGAAGTCAATTAACGGGGTACCATCTCGTGAGTATCGAAAATTTTTCCTGCGTCATGGTTTTTTATTAACATGCAAAAAAACGCTTAATAACAGTATGGTACAGAAGTGGAACAATTCAGCAAAATTGCCAGAAATTTATAGAAAGTATGCCTAGAAAAGACCCTTAAGCTAGCGGGGACAAATGAGCAGAATCGAATTTAACCTACGTAATATTTTTTCATCCATTTTTCACTAATTTATTACCACCCTAATAATTTTTCACCACCAAACCAACCTTAGGGGGAGCGATTCTGCTGGTTTAAGATTCAAGCTAGCAGAATTAAAAAAAAAATATTTATGATATGCCACAATGTTCTGCTAGGTTTTTACGAATTTATTACCATCTTAGTAATTTTTCACCCCTTAACTACGCTTTATGGAAAGTCAATAATTCTGTTAGATTAAAATTTAAGGGTAAAAATTCTTTTTTTCAAATTCACTCTCATCTACTTATAACTGACATTAAAAAGTGTTTTTTTAATGTTTACTAAAATTTTAACCACCCTGATAAGCTTGCACCTTAAACCAATCTTATTTGGAAATATTGCTGCTAGCTTAATATTTGAGCCAGCGAAATTAGAAAAAAATATTTTGAAATACCACAGTGTTCTGCTAGGTTTTAACGAATTTATTACCACCCTAGTAATTATTCACCACTCAACTGCCTCTTATGGGAAGACAATAATTCTGTTAGGTTAAAATTTAAGGTGGAAAAATATTCTTTTACAATTTTACTCTCCTCTACTTATAACTAAAATAAAAAAAACGGGTGTGGCAGTCCAGTGGGACTGCCGGTAGAAATTATACTTCTATACACGCGTTCGCCGTTAAAATTTTATATAGGAGTCAATCTGCACAATCATTACATATGTAATGCTATAGGTAAGAGAGAGCAGAAAAAGAAAACGAATTAGTTATATAGGTATATGGTGCATCGTTTGCTGTATATAAACATTTGACCTGTAATAGGAGTATAGTAAATGAAGGATTGTATCAATATTTTAATGAAAATATATATTTTTATTTTTATATATGTATAAAAGGAGTTGAATGCAAAAAAAATTACACATACTCTACACTCAAATTCATTGTTTATTTTGTTATTAATATAAAAATTACAATACAATAAATACACTGCAACATAATTCAATATAATAATACAATATAAATTAAAATGTAATATTCATAAGTATTTAAAACTGCCAATATAACTTACTTTACGAAAAAAATAAAAAACCAACAACTTGGATTATGTTGTAAATTTTCATTTTATTTTAAAATTTATGTTTTTTGCATATATTACATATATTTAATAAGATTAACGTGAGGTTTTTAAATATTTCAAAAATAAAAAAGGAAATTCATAATTGGGATTCGAACTCACAACCACCAGCGTATGAACCAAACACGTAAAGGATTTGCCAATTAGACATGACACTAACGGATTTCAAAATTGGCAGTTCTCGGTAAAACAGTGATTATTTTGAAATACAGAAGCCTAAAATAATTATAAACGTTTAATTTTAAATAATACAAAACATATCACATAAATAATAATATTAATACATATTATATTATATATAATATTATATATATATATACAATATTATATATATATAATATTAAATATATATACAAAAAGAACATTTTTATTCTCGAGAGAGGAAGAGAGAGAAAATATATCTTCTGTCTCTCTCTTACTCATTATCTTACATATGTAATGGTTTCACAGATTCACTCTCATGCAAATTTCCAACGCCGACCGTGCGTATAGAAGTATAACTTCAAAAAGTGTTCTGGTAAGTTTTTGCTACACTTTCACCACCCTGATAATTTTCCACCACCCTGATAATTTTCCACCACCCTGATAATTTTCCACCACTAAAGCAATTTTATTTGGAAACGTTCCCGCTAGCTAAATATTCGAGCCAGCAGAATTTAAAAAAAATATTTTTGAAGTAACACAGTGTTTTGATAGGTTTTTACAAATTTATTAGCACTCTATTTTTTTAACACTCAATTTTCGCCTCCCAACTAACCCGTGGTAGCTTAGGTTAAAATAACAAAAGCAATTTTTAAATACCACTGTGTGCTACAAAGATTTTCCAATTCAACAAGAGAAATCATACGGTTTCCTACCTGGCGAAACCGAATTCAAATTTTTACCACTGTGCTTTCTACAACTTGCAAAGCAAACATCTTGATGAATTACTCGGCAAGGGAATCTAAAATATGCATTCCACCTGCCGTTCATCATGGTCAAAATTCGTAGTGAATTCAGTTTCTGTACCGAAACAAAAATCTAGTACCGTCATTAGGTTCTTTTCCAATTCATTTACCACCTTCTTAATTGTTTATCCCTCTTTGAGAAGCCAATAATTCTGCTATGTTGAATTTTGAACTGACAAAACAAAATTATGAAAGGTATTTTTAATAATTTTTTTGTATGTACTTTTATTTCAACCTTTTGTAATAGACATAATAAAGTTCTTACCTGGTATTTATTCTGTGAAATATAACAATTCCATTGTATTTACTAAAACTCAACTTGATTTCAGTTATTTTATATTCATAAAAGGGACTCACGATTCGATTTCTCTTAGCTATGTACTCACTACTATAATCAGAGTCATTTTTTAAAACAGTTAAAATTTATAATTTTTCTAATAAAGTATTTTCATATTTTCAATATTTAAATATTTAAAAAACAAATATTAGATAGCACAGAGTAACATTTCAGAATGTTTTTAATTAGGGTAGTTGAGAAAACAATGACTAAGCTGGTAAAAATATAGTAAAAATCTAGCAGAGCACTTTTGTATTTCCAAAAAGATTTCGCATTTGGCTAGCGCGAATGCGTAGCTTGTTGAATGTTTCCCATTAACTGTGGCTTAGAGGGTAAAAAATTATGAGGGTGGATAAAATTCAGTAAAAACCTGGCAAGCAATTTATACTTTCAGTTACAAGTAGAGTACAGTAAAATTGTAAAAATATATATTTGATCACCTTAAATATTAACCCAACAGAATTATTGACTTCTCATAAGAAGTAGTTGAAGGGTTTGAATTACTAGTGTGGTAATAAATTCGTAAAAACGTAGCAGAGCACTGTGGTATATCATACATATTTTTTTGGAATTCTACTAGTTTTAACCGTAAGCCAGTAGAATCGCTCCCCTTAAGAGTGGTTTGGTGGTGAAAAATTATTAGGGTGGTAATAAATTATTGAAAAATGGGTAAAAAAATATGCCATCGGCAAAAATCTTTTTTTCTGAATTCTGCTAGCTTGAACCTTAAGCCAGCTGAATCGCTCCCATTAAGG
Organism: Diabrotica undecimpunctata; assembly: GCF_040954645.1. Lineage (NCBI taxonomy): Eukaryota > Metazoa > Arthropoda > Insecta > Coleoptera > Chrysomelidae > Diabrotica > Diabrotica undecimpunctata. The sequence continues at coordinate 116,967,789 of NC_092811.1, forward strand.
GTGGTTTGGTGGTGAAAAATTATTAGGCTGGTAATAAATTAGTGAAAAAATATTCATCATCATCATCATCATCCAGCCCCATTTTCACATCTATTGCTGGATATAGACCTCCTCCAAACGTCTCCAGTTCTCTCTATCTCTAGCTGCTGCAATCCAGTTTGTTTCTATTTTCTTTAGGTCGTCGGTACATCGGGTGGGTGGTCTGCCTCGACTTCGCTTGTCGGCTCTTGGTCTCCACTCCAATAATCTCTTCGTCCATTTTCCGTCTTCCATTCTAGCAACATGTCCAGCCCACCTCCACTTTTGTTTATTGATTCGCAGTATAATATCGTCTACGCCAGTTCGTCGGCGTATCTCCTCATTTCTCACGCGATCTTTCAAGGTCAGGCCCAGCATTGATCTCTCCATTCGCCTTTGTGTTACCCTCAGTTTCTCGGCAGTAGCTTTCGTTAAAGTTAGGGTCTCTGCTCCGTAGGTCAAGACTGGTAAGATGCATTGGTTAAATGCCTTCCTTTTCAGGTGAATTGGGGTATTTGTTTTAAAAATGTCTCTCATCCTTCCATATGCCGCCCATCCCAACGTGATTCGTCTATTTAGCTCGCAGGTTTGGTTGTCTCTGGTTATTCTATATATCGATAATATATCGATGAATTGTTCGATGATGAAAGAGGAGATCTGGAGCACATAGAACTTACGTCAGAAGAAATAGGTCCATATATTACAAAAGAAGAAATATTGCACGCATTAAAAACAATGAAGAGCGGGAAAAGCCCTGGACCTGATATGCTTCCTATAGAAATCCTAAAAATTCTAGATGAGAAGCACATTGATGTTTTAGTGACACTTTTGAACCAAATTTATAGTTCAGGCGTATTACCCAAAGAGTGGTTGACATCTATTTTTATTTGTCTCCCTAAAAAGAAAAACGCAAGAGAATGCAGCGATTACCGCACCATTAGCTTAATGTCTCATACGCTAAAGTTACTACTTAAAGTCATCCATAACCGAATATATCACAAACTGGACATAGACGTTAATAATACACAATTTGGTTTCCGCAAAGGCCTAGGAACACGTGAAGCTCTTTTTTCACTTAATATACTAATACAAAGATGCCTGGACGTCAATCAAGATATATACGCATGTTTTATTGACTATAATAAAGCATTCGATAAAGTACGACATGAACATTTAATGAATGTCCTGAAATCAAAGAAGATTGACTACAACGACCTCAGGATCATATCAAATTTATACTATAAACAGCGAGCAAAAGTACGTGTTAACGAACAGCTGTCAGAAGAAATTGAAATTAGATGTGGAGTAAGACAGGGATGCGTATTGTCGCCAATTCTTTTCAACGCCTACTCCGAAGAGGTTCTGAAAAAAGCTCTTGAGGGTGAAACAGCTGGAATAAAGGTAAATGGAGTTCCCATTAACAACATTAGATATGCGGACGACACTGTGATTTTAGCCGAAAACATTGAAGATCTTCAGAGACTGGTGACCAGAATAGCAGAGTATGGAAAAGAGTATGGTCTAACAATGAATGTCAAGAAGACGAAATTTATGAGAATATCGAAAACTCAAAGAAATAACGAGAGTCTTCTAATAAACGAAACCAACGTCGAACAAGTGGACAAATATGCATACCTGGGAATAATGATTAACTCCACAAATGATTACAATCAGGAGATAAAAATAAGAATAGAAAAGGCTAGAGCAAATTTCAACAAAATGAGAAGAGTTCTATGTACCAGGGATTTAAAACTGGAACTAAGAGTTAGGTTGGCGAGGTGCTATGTTTTTTCGACCTTATTTTATGGAATGGAATCTTGGACCTTGAATGCTACATCAACGAAAAAACTGGAATCATTTGAGCTGTGGGTGTACAGAAGAATTCTGAAAATATCATGGACAGAACACGTCACAAACAAAGAGGTTCTGAGAAGGATGAACAAAGAAATGGAAATTTTAAATTCAATAAAAACAAAAAAATTGGAATATCTCGGACATATTACACGTGGAGAGAAATACACCTTGCTCCAACTGATCATGCAGGGAAAGATCCAAGGAAAGAGAAGCATAGGGAGGCGTAGAATGTCATGGCTGCGCAACCTGAGAGAGTGGTACGGATGTACATCAAATGAACTTTTCAGAGCAGCCGTCTCAAAAGTTCGAATAGCTATGATGATTGCCGACCTCCGCCGCGGAGATGGCACTTGAAGAAGAAGAAGGTTATTCTAATTTCATGACCCAAGTATGTGTATTTATCGATTAATTCTACCTTGTTATTATTGATCTGTATCTCTTCGCTGGGACCCATATTGGTCATCATTTTGGTTTTCTCGAAATTTATCTCCAGCCCAGTTTCTTGTAGTATGTCATTCAGTTCTTGGAGCATGTCTTTGATCTCTCCCAGATTATCTGACAGAAGCATTAGCAAAACGTAGATGGTTTAATCTTTCTCCATCGATGGATATTCCTTTCTGTGCCATGTTAGTCTTTTAAATACATACTCAAGAACGGTAATGAACAGCTTTGGTGACATGGTATCACCTTGCTTGACTCCCCTTTTTATCTTTATTTTATTAGTTGCTGAATGTAGACTTATGGTTGTTGTGGCATTTTGATATATATATATATTTAACTATATTACAATATCTGTGGTCGACCCTGCAATCTTGTAGTGCTCTTAAGATGGACGGTAGTTCCACTGTATCAAACGCCTTTTTAAAGTCTACAAATATCAATGCCAAGGGACGGTTATATTCGTTAGTTTTTTCTATCAGGGTTTTTAGGCACTGCAGGTGATTGTTTGTGCCGTAATTAGGGCGGAAACCGGCTTGTTCCCGAGGTTGGTAAAAATCCAGCTTTGTCTCTAATCTGTTCGTTATTATTCGGGTGTATAATTTATAAAGGGGGCCTGCGTAGCGCAAGCGGTAGGATGCTTGACTCGCAAGCCGGTGGTCCGGGCTTCGAATCTCACCGCCGGCAAGAACATCTAGACATTTTAAAAATGTCTATAGGCCCCAGGTCGACTCAGCCTGAATAAAAATGAGTACCTTGGGTAAAACCAGGGGTAATAATAGACGGTTGAAGCGTAGCACTGGCCATGTTACCTTCCTTGTATACCGTAGGCCCTAGATATAGCAGACTACCCTGCTATACTCCCAAAGCCGCGACAGCGGTATAAAACGGGAGACTATTATATTATAATTTATAAAGATGGTTAAGGAGACTGATTGGTCTGTATCTTTCCAGGTCTGCTATATCTCCCTTCTTGTGTAAGAGTACAGTTATTGAATTATTCCACTTTGTTGGGATATTTTGATTCCATAGGCATAGATTAAAGAGCTTTTGAATTTTGGCTATCAGTACTGAGCCTCCTATCTTTATCGCTTCCGTGACGACACCGTCCTCGCCCGGAGCTTTGTTATTCTTCATCTTTTTTAGAGCCTTGTAAAATTCGTCCAAGGAGATTTCTGTGATATCTTCGGAACCCTGATTTTGAACCTTCCTCTGCTGATATTCAACTATATCTAGAGTCGATTGGTTGCTATATAATGTCTCATAGAATGATTCCACAATTTGTAACAAATGTTCTCTGTTTGATGTGATGTTGCCATTTCTATCCTTGAGTTTGACTATTTGTTTATTTCCATTTGTGAGTTTGCGTCTCATTATTTTCATACTCTTATTTTCCTCAATGGTTTTGATGATTTTCTCATCTTTGTATTTTCTTAGGTCTTTTCTGATTCTTCTTGATACTTCCTTGTTCATTCTATTTATATCGTCGTTACTAGAGTTTTCGTCGCTTCTCAGTATTCTTCTTTGTTCCATTTTTTTCTGTGTTTCCAGACTAATTTTTTCTTACCTACGTAAAAAATATTACGTAGGTTAAATTGGATTCCGCTCATTTGTCCCCGCTAGCTTAAGGCATAATTTTATGTCTTGGCAAGATCACTGGAATAAAATTCCTTCCATACTTCGTGATATCCATCCCACCGTTAAAAAACTTGAGGTTACGTCCATGACACGAAAAAGAAAAATCTTAATTCACTGACTTAGAATCGGCCATACAAGACTAGGTAACTCAATAACATTTAATGACTTCCCAGGATCCACGTACATGTACACACTGTGTTAATATTCTATCTGTTAAAAATATTCTTGTAGACTGTCTCCACTTCAACAACAAAAGAAAAAAGAATCTTTTTCAATTCCAAATTCTTATTAATTTCCTCTATATAACTAGGCTTTACCAGGAAATTTAGAAGAAGAAACGTAGTTTAGAATTTGATAATTAATAGTTGTACCAATATTTGATGTATTTCTTTATCGATTGTAATGTTACTGTAATTCTTGTAATGTAATGTAATAAAATTGTACCTGTGTCAGTGACCTACTCTGTCGAGACACGTAAAACTAAATAAAAAAAATTAGAATTTTCGGAACATTCAATTATAAAAATAAAAGATGGCTAACAGATTAATGAAGTCCGTAATTTCACTATTTTTTTTGTACTAAACACTACTATTAATACCTAATAAAAACTACTCAAATTGATACTATTTGTAGATATGTAAATAGAAATGTGTGCTTTACCTGTGAATATCGAATCAAGGTCCAAAATACAATTTTTAAAATTAAATAAACTACCTTATTTTGCTCAAATACACCTTAGAATAGTATAAAAACTCTACATATTTTTAAAAATACTCTTATCATATGTTCGAAATAATTTTATTACTTATCACCGATACAAATACTTGCAAATATTTTTTAAAAAGTACGTATCAAGTAGCTTATCGACAAGATTAGTAGTTAATCCCATTCCTCTCGCCCATCCACACTCTACAGCTCTGCCAGTAAGCGTGAAGTCCAAGTAACGTTTTGTTATTATTGTTATGTCATTCCTCTTTTGTGCTGCAGAAAGTGTTTTGTTTTTGTTCAGTAAAGTAACATACCTACTTACTTCTCTCATCTCAGTAGGTAGCGGCTAGTGTGGTCTTGCTTTTAGTTGTGTGATTATAGTTGTGCCCTTTGCGGCCTTTTAATAAGGAAAGATGAATTACGGTGAGTCTTTAACCAATTTAATACAACGATAAAAAGTCAATACAATATTTATTAACTATTAGAATTACCTTTTATTAACTAGAATTAATAGAAAATGGGTTACTCTTAATGGTATTGTTAGCATTTCCGGAAAAAGTATATACAAATTATTTTAAAAGAACATACAAAATTATAATTATTCTTTATTTTTCTTCTTCTTTGTAACCTTTCAGTTGTCGGATCTGACTTTTGATTTGTTTTCTATTTTCTGTCATTAATATCATTTCTTCGATTGTTATTTGCTTAATTTTTTCCCTTTGCCTATGTATTTCTTGGTTTGCTTTTTTCCACTTTAGTTTCGAGCTTTCCGTAGCTAGATAATGTGATGCCTAGATATTTAAACTCCATCACTTGTTCTATTATCTGACCTTCTAGCTCCAATTTATATCTTAGTACATTTGCTGTTGTAACCATGCATTTTGTCTTTTTTGGTTAAATTAAATGTTAAATTTGCTGGCGGTTCTATTAAATTGGTACAGCATACGTTGTAAATCATCTTCACTTTAAGAGAATAGTATTGCGTCTTCTGCATAGCTGATTATTTTAAGTTGCTTTTCTCTCATTTGGTATCCTTTTTTAGTTCTTACTTTTTTTATTATTTCATCCATAATCAGGTTGAATAATGAAGAGCAAACAGAGCAGCAGGTGCCCGAATGAAACAATATGGAGATATAAAAATATCGGGAAAGAAACGAAAGGCTCAATGTACAAAACAGTCATCAGACCAATAATGACATACGCGGCAGAAACAAGACCTGACACAGAGAGGACAAAAAGGATGTTAGAAACAGCAGAGATGAAAACACTTAGAAAAATTGATGGTAAGACACTATGGGACAGAGCTAGAAGTACAGATAGACGACGTAGATGCAAGTTGGAGAACATCAAAAACTGGGTAAGAAATAGAAGAGTAGAATGGAACGATTATATAAGCCGAACGACAACAAATAGATTAGTAAAGACGGCAAGAGACGGTTCCCAATACGAAGACGATCAGTAGGAAGACCACGAAAACGATGGAGCGACAACTTACTGAAGGCACATTTAAAAACAGACAGAGTCATGTCTATATAAAAAGAAGAAGAAAAAGCTTTTTTGTGGCATTTTTTGTTTCTTTTTATTCTACTGTGTTCCATTGTACCAGTTCAATTGTTTCTGTGTTATTTGAATCATTAATGTTTTCTCTTTGATCATTCTCCTGATTATCTCATTTCTTGTTCTGCCCCATTTTGTCTTTTGAACTATCCTTTGGAGATGCCTCATTTCCATTGCGTTTATCCTTATCTTTTTAAATATCCAAATCTCAATCGCTTACGGTGATATCGGTATCACCATTGTATTACATCGGTCTATCTGGAAAAAAATCATTGATTTCTCGTAAAAATCGTACAGATATTTGAAAGTTCGAAAAGGTATATGAGGGATAGCTGACGAAAAATCCGTGAAGACGTGCAGCTGATTTTACTTTGTTTTTGTTTTAAACAATCTTAAAAAGTGAAAAAAAAATCATTTTTTGTCTATAAATCGTTGCGTATGCAGTTTAGAGAAAAATAGTTCAAATAAACATTGTAGACCTTAAAAAGTTCTTCAATTTGTGTGTTTCTACATTAAAATATATAAATAATTCATCAAGATAGTTGCAAAAAAACCTTAATTTTGCAGTAATTTATATATGTTTATAACTTTGTTTTTGCATGAAGTCATGTAATATAACTACTCAAAACTGTGGCGTTACTGAGTTATTAAAGTGTGCTATGCTAAATTTCAAATAGATCTACCAAACAGTTTATGTTATTTAATTTGTTTATCCTATAAAGCGATTATTTAAACAAACGTAATTGCACAGACAGTCACTCTACATATATTCTGTAAATCGAAATCAATTCTATAAGAGTTAATTTTTAATGAATATTAAAAAAACCCCAAGATTTTATTAAAATTTTTATTAAAAAACAGTTGGAAAAAGGGCTGACTTTTTACCTTATAAACATTTATAATAACTGACAATTTTTTTGATGTCACACGCTTGTAAGTAGGCTTAAAAACACACTTTTCAAAAACAGCAGAACCCTTTGCGGCCATCATATTTACATTGTTTAACATTAAGAGCTGAATATTGAACAGATTATAGACGAAAATCTAAATTTTATGATCCATTTTATAGGTAGCATGTGCCGAAAAGAGTATAAAGAGTGAAAAAAAAACTATAAAATTAAATAAAAGAATTAAATGCATTTTATTAATTTATAATCATTATTATTTATTTATATAAATAATATACATATAAATAAAATTTAAATAAAACTTACGCAATAATATTAATTACTATTTTTGTTGAAAATAAGCCACATTATAAGTTTCAAAATATAGACATTAATAATTTATGATTAATTAATGTTTGTATTAAGAACTAGAGTGTTAAGAAATAATATTAAAATGCAATAATTTTTTTATGGAAAAATGTAATTAATTTATTTTTCCGGGATTTTCCGAGAGTTTTTTTTTAATGAATGTTCTACGTGCCATAGAAGCTAAGCTATTGCAAATTTTGCCAGCGCGCTTCAATTTGAATTTCCAATCTAAAAAAAAAACGGAAATAGTTTATAAATTATTTAATTCCTTTATCCCGGTCAGCGATTATTTAAACATCTGTACTCGCCTAAACAGTTACTCTACAAGTACTTTGTAAATTTAAATCGATTCATTGAGGCTTCAGTTTTAGGGTTTATTAAAACAACTTTTGATTATTTTTTTTTATTTAAAAACAGTTTAAAAAAGGATTGACTTTTTAGTATATAAACATTTATAATAAATTTGATATTTTTTAAGGATTAAAAAGTTATTCTTCTTCTTAACGTACCCCATCCCTAAGGACATTGGCGATCGTCATGACCATTTGACTCTATCTGCAGCCGTTCTGAAAAGTTCTATTTATGTTTTCCCACTCCATTGTCTCAGATTCTTCTATAAAAATTATAACCAGTTAAAATGCTGGTACTCGTAAAATAACGCGACGGTAAAGTGGAGGAAAGAATTGTCCGCTGCAATATCTCGGCTTGTTTTTTCTCTGGTCATCGCAGGTTCTGTTTTTTTGAAAAGTATGTGTTTTTTTACCAGCTTTTCATTGAGTCTACTAACTTAGTGACAATTTTTTTAAAGGTATTATAGATGTTTAGAAGCTTAAAAGTCAGGCTTTTTTAGAACTGTTTTTTAATAACAAATTTAATAAAATGTAAAGTTTTTTAATATAACTTAAAAACGAAGCCTCAAAGAATCGATTGCAATTTACAAAATACCTATAGAGTGACTTTTTGGGCAAGTACAGTTGTTTAAATAATCGCTCTCTGGTATAAACAAATTGAATAACTTATAAAGATCGATCTTTTTGAAATTTGGCACACTTTAAGAACTTATTAACTGCCAATTTGGAAATTCTTAAAAGTAAAGAACTTTTTATGATCTATGAACTTTTATTCGAACCATTTTCATCTAGAATGTATAAGAAATGTTTTATAGGCAAAAAATATTTTTTTTACTTTATAAGATTGCTTAAAAAAAACAAATTAGAATCAGCCGTACGTCTTTACGAATTTTTCATCAGCTACTCCTCATTTTAAACCCTTTAGAACCTTCAAATATTTGTATAAGATTTTTTCAGCTTTTGTTCTTCCTTGACTGGAGTATATTGTATTTACTTTACTATTAGAGTCAAGAAAGGAGAGGTGGACTACATTTTAGAAAACTGAAACCTGAAATTCTTTATTAAATAAACGTGAGAATCTAAACAAATTGTATAACATAATACCCATCTTAAACCTAAAAAAAATATAATGCACGTCATCGGTCTATCTCTACTCCACTGTGGAGGCGAGATGGACCAAGCTAAACCTTTTTCTTTTTAATAGCAAGAGACTTTCTGCACTTGTTACAGAGATTAGCGAAGCCGGTATAAGTTTCATGTAACCAGCGCTTACAAAAAATACATTGTAACCAGTTATCTTTTTTACACGTTTGGTGATAGTCCTCCTTGCACCCAAAACACTCATCTTCAACATCACTTATGATTTCTAATGAACATTTTCTTCAGATAGTGAATATTCGCTTGGCTTTCTTTTACTTTTTTGTTTTTTTTATTGGTTTTGAGCTTTTTTTAATCAGTGCATCCTTCTTCATTTTAATACAGTCTTTAGCAGTAATAGTTTTTTTTTGGGAAGTTATCTTCATCAGTAATTGATAACTTGTTTGGGCTACCGTACAAGGTTATTTTACCGTTAATTCCAGAGGGACCTGGTTGAGGAGATTCTGATCTAACTGGAAAATTCATTGTGTCTGTTTCTGAAGGTGTGTGTGTCAAAAATTAATATTCTAGTATTATTGATGGATTGAACGGATAAATTTCCGTGGATTTAAATACATAAGCCGCATTTTGTACAGTTGCTGAGTTTCCCCATGCTCGACCTAAGAGTTTACCAAACTGAAGGCATTTTAGAACCCTGTTTGTGTTATTCTGTACCATCAAATGACATTCAGCATAAAAGTTGCTGTTATGTGGGATGGTAAACAAAATAAAATTATTTCGTTTTGGTCTGCGAATTTTAGTAAATCCAGGTTGGTCGTACAGGATGTGTGGCCATCTAATATTAATAAGGTTTTACCTGGAGGTTTTCTCGACAAAAAGTGTGTTTGTAACCATTCTAAGAAAATAACGTAAGCTGATACGTCACAAGCAAGTGAAAAGACAATTACTCACAATCCAAAATTTTGTTTTTTCACTTGATTTCGTACTTTTTTATTGTTTTGGTCTTCGATGCATGTAATTCTTGATTCTTTTATATTCTTTTTTCGTTCTTTTTGGTGTCAAGTTTATTCTTCTTCTTCTTCTTCATCTAGCCATTCACGTCCACATCTGAACATAAGCCTCTTCAAGTCTTCCTTTCCATTGTTTTTTATTGTACGCTACTTGTAGCCAATTTTTCCCGGCAGTCCTTTTCAGATCATCTGTCCATCTCATAGGAGGTCTGCCTCTGGGTCTTTTGTGTTGGTATGGTCTCCAGGTTAAAATTGATCTGTGCCATTTGTTTAGATCGCTCCTAGCTACATGTCCAGCGTATTCCCATTTCAACTTTAATGATTTTGCACCACATCGGTGACTTTGGTTTTCTGTCTTATCCATGTGTGTGTTTTCTTGTCCTTAAGTGATATACCTAGCATTGCTCTTTCCATCGCGTGTTGAGTGACTCTAAGTATATTCATATTCTTTTTTGTGATTGTCCATGTTTGTGCCGCATAAGTTAATATCGGAATAATGCATGCATCAAAAACTTTAGATCTAAGATGTAATTGAATTTGTTGATTTCTGAGTATATAGTTCAGTTTACCGAATGCTGCCCAAGCTAACTTTCTTCTTCTTTTTATTTCTTCAGTTTGATTTTCCCTATTTAGTATTATTTTTGTCCTAAGTATATATATTCTTCAACTTTTTCTATAACTTTATCGTTTATTATTGTCACGGTGTCTTCGGAGTGCATGACTTTTGTTTTGTTTAAATTCATTTTCAGTCCTATTTTAGAAGATTCGGTATGTAGTTCTAAAAGCATGGTTTGCATTTCTTGTAGGTCAGTAGCTATCAGGATTATGTCATCTGCAAATCGTAGATTACTGAGGTAGCGGCCATTGATGTTTATTCCCTTATATTTCCAATTTAGGTTTTTAAAAACGTCCTCCAAAACTAAGGTGAACAGTTTGGGTGATAAAGTATCTCCCTGTTTGACTCCCCTGTTTAATGGTACAGGGTTCGTGTGTTCATTTTCATTTAGGTAGTATGTACCTGTAGCTTGGTTCATAGTTTCTTTTATTAAGTTAATATATCTGCTGTCTATTCTACAATTTTGCATTGCGTTTATTACGGCCGTGTGTTCTATGGTATCGAAATCTTTTTCGTAGTCTACAAATGCTAGGAAAACTGGAAACTTGTATTCGTTCGTTTATTATACGATTGTTTTTATAGTTTTTGCTACAGCTGTTTTCGATATCAACTCTGAAATTTGAATTGTAAAATTTAGAGGATTGGTGTAATATAAGTTTCCATTTTATACGTATTTAATAATTCAGATGTAAAGCAGAAATAAGCCTTATTTAGGACAAAAAACGTTAAAAATAGAACAGAATAACTGATAAATGCGTTTTATGAGAAACGAGACACATTATAGCATGAAGTAATTACTCGACTTGATGAAAGTCAGTTTCTCGTAGGGATAAAAACAAATCCAATGATGATTAATGCTAAACTTAATTAATACAAAGTTTTATACCTCATTTAATTTTAAATATGACAAATATCTCTACAGATAAAATTTTACAATCGTATGGTTATCAATAAGGTCAACTCTATTTAATAATTTTATTGTAAAATTAAATTTTTTTTTGTATAGCATATTTACGAATAAGAACGAAATATTTTGCAATTATTCACAGAAATTGTTGATCCTTAACTATGCTATCCCGTCATTGCTACTATACAAACTAATATTTAAACGTTTACTCGAGTGAAGAACTTAAAAAAAATAAGGCCGAAAATGACATTTAACATAGAACTTTTGAATTCCCAAAATACGTATCGAGAAATAATAGAAGAAGGTTTGAACTTGAATTTAGGTCCTAGGTGAATTCAAAAATATTTTTTAGTTGTGTTTTTGGGCCTCGAAAATCCCAATTTTGCGTTTTTTTCGTATATAATAAGACAGAAAATTTTGCCGGTAATATTTTCGACTGATATAAAAATTTGTTGCCTGGCAATTTTCGCGAATTAAATTTTGACAGTTAAATCACGAGACATCACTCGAGTAATTTTGTCAAAATTTCATAAGCGAAAATTGCCAAAAGGCAACAAACTTAAATAAAACCAGAAGAAAATTTTACCCGTAAATAATTTTCTCTCGAATGATTCGACAAGACTATTGCACGAGACAATTAATGCACATTATAAGCTATAGTAGTTTGCCCATTCTTTTCTACCAAAGCATGATTTTGTGTATTATTGACCTATAGCATTTAGGAACTCGAAAGTCCAGCTTCATTTGTTGTTCTGAGATTTTCGATAAACTTCTGGTTCTGACTGGAATCCAGCTGCAGATATATAGTTTTAGAGAGCTTGCATTTGAGTGACCCGTTAATTTACTTAACTCCTATTCAGAAACACTTTGCTTGAACAAGACTGACACAGCTGAAGATCATTGGGAATGGTTTGTTATTTTATGTTTTTTTGTGTCTATTCCAATTTTTTCAGCAGACATTTTTGTCCACTTAGATACGGTGTTGATTCCTGAAGTGGACAGTTTTTGAACCAAGATCCATCCTTCGATTTTAATATTTTCATTTTTTCTGTAGATGTTTAATTCGATTGCTGTCATTTCAGAGATCTTCATAATGTTGTATTTATAGTTTAGATTGTTTTTTATATATACAATAACACCATCATTTCTGTTAAAGTTACCTCTACTATGAGTTCGTATTCCTGTATTTGAAATATATTGCAATCAAGGAGCTGTAAAGTTTCCGTTAAAATAATAATTTCAAAATCAGATGTACAATGATTTAAAAAAACGATAAATTCGTCAATAAAGTTTTTTTGGATGCTTCGGATATTCGTATGCAGTATTTTTAATGGTAAATTACTATTTTTACTAATATGATTGAATTCTACTATTGTATTGATTGTTTGAGCTTTAATTTCATTGTTATTAAAATCACGTATAAATTGATGCATGTTCAAACTTTAATAAACAGGTATCATCATCACCCAGCCTCAAGAGTCCACTGCTGAACATAGGCCTCTTCCTCATGTTTTCAACCCCGTCTATCTTGCGCCGCTCTCATCCAGTTTTTATTGAGTCTTCTTAAATCGTCAGTCCATCTTGTAGGTGGTCGACCAACGCTTCTCTTGTCTTCCCTTGGCCTCCATTCCAATAACCTCTTTGTCCATCGCCCATCTGTCATTCTGGCTATGTGTCCTGCCCATCTCCATTTTAGTCTGGCTATCTTCTGGATGATGTCAGTCACTCCGGTTCTTCTCCTGATGTCTTCGTTGGTTATTCTGTCTCGCAGAGTTATTCCTAACATGGACCGCTCCATTCTTCTCTGCGTGACTCTCAGTTTGGTAGCTGCTGCTTTTGTTAAGGTAAGTGTTTCTGATCCGTATATTAGTATTAAATACACCTATTTATTAGATGAACGTAACCTATAAAACTGCCTTGACTTTTGGTTCTCAGTAGACTTATTTTTCACTTCTTTTTCTATATTCTTCTATGTGTTGTTACTCTTAATCGGATTTGATGGGTTTTTGGGTGTTCCTATTGGGTTTTCTTCATTAATACTGGTATTTCTGCTTCAGTCGTCTTTTTGATACTTGGTGTATTCGGTTCACTATTTGATTGGTATATATTTTTCCTTTGTATCTTGCAAGTCTTCTAAAGAGTAAGAACTTCCGTCTAAAAAAAGTTTATTGCCTTTAATGTAGCTTCTAGTATTAGAATTCTGTCGGGCAAGTTTAAGATGGTATTTTAATATTTTTTGCTCTTTTCTTTGTTTTTGGGTATAGTCGTGAGTTATGTTTATTTATGGTCGTTCCTTTCAATCGATGGCAATTTTTAAGAACCTCTCTTTTCTTTATATTTGAAACTAATTCTATTTTAATCGGGTTGTTTTGAGATTTTTTAAACCAGATAAAGTTGCTAATATCAAACAAATAAATATTATATATATTTAGGGATTCTACAGTATTCACTGCCTTCCCTCGCTCAACCGTTTCCATCTCTCTCTGTTGTTCCATTCTCCATCGTTTAGTCCTCTCTTACTCATGGCGTCGTCTACTTCGTTCCTCCAGGATTTTCGGGGTCGTCCTCTTTTCCTCCTTCCTATGGGGCTCCATTCGGTTATTCTCTTTATCCATCTGCTGTCGCTAGCTCTTCTTACATGTCCATACCACTTTAGTCTTTTTTGTTCTATATATGTTAGTATGTCTGTTTCTATTGATGTTCTTTGCTTTATTTCGTCATTACTTCTCCTATCCATTCTTGTTACTCTGCAGCATCTTCGCAGGCATTCCATCTCTGTTGCTATTATCTTACTGCTGTTTTTCTTGTTTATGATCCAATTTTCGGCCCCATATGTCATAATACTTCGCACTAATGTTTTATAAATCTGCGTTTTTGTCTTCATATTTAGGTGTCTATCCCACCATACTGAGTTAAGTTGTCGGATTGCTGTTCTTGGTTGTCCTAATCTTTGTGTAATTTCTTCCTCTGTTGTTGCCTTTTTCGTGATTATAAACCCCAGGTATTTGAATTTATCCTTTCCTTTGATTGTTACGTTGTCATCAATCTGTAGATCTTCTATGTCTTCTTCACTTGTAGATAGGTACTCTGTTTTCGCGAGGTTAATATCTAGGCCAGCCTTGGTATATTCTTCTTGTAGTTTCTTCATCATGTAGCTGAGGTCGTCTTGGTCTTGTGCAATCACTACTTGATCGTCTGCAAAACTTAACGTATATAGGTATTCGTTCCGTACCGGTACTCCCATGCCTTCGCATTTTCTTTTCCATGTAGTCAAGGCTTTCTCTAAGTATATTTTGAATAGGGTTGGAGATGTGGAACAACCCTGCAGGAGCCCTTTTGTTGTGGTGAAGTCTCCTATGATTCTTGCTCCCATTTTAATGGACACTTTATTTTCTTTATACAGAGCTTTTGTAGCTTCTATGAGTTCCGTCTGTATTTCTAATTTGTACATTGCCTCCCATAATTCTGACCTTGGTACAGAGTCATACGCCTTTCTCAGATCCACAAATGCCAAGTGTATATCTCTATTTTTTGCTTTTTTCTTTTCCAACAGTTGTTCCAGTGTGTATATGTGGTCTATGCATGATCTTCCTGCCGTGAAGCCTGCCTGATCCTCCCCGATTTTGCCTTTTATCGCTTGCTCTATCTTTTCTCGCAGTATCTTCCCATATAATCTTCCTAATAAATATTAATATCTAGTAATTCCTTTAGACTTTCACAAATGAATTCAGCAGAAATGTCTGTTTGACTCAATTCTAATCCATAGATAAAAATTGAGTTTTCCTTGGATTTTCTTTCTATTTTTTCTAATTTACTTTTTAACTCTAAATTTTCTTTCTCCAATTTTTTTACTTTTTATTCAAACCTTTAACATTCATAATAATTCGCGTTTCACTTGCCTCTATGCTTCTTTTCAGATCATCAATTTCTTCTTTAAAAGATGTCATTAAGTGATCTACATCTTCTCTCGTTTTCGCTACTTCGGTTAATATTTTATTTATATCGTTTGCATTCATTACTTTTAATTTTTATTTCTTTATTCAAACTACGTGTTTGGTCTCCTTTATTATCTTCAAATTAGGCTTAGTAATTAGTTAAATGTAAACTTTACTGTCGTTTTTCTTTTGTTGTTTTGCCGATAACTTTAATCTATTGATAAGAATCGACTTGTTTGATCATTTATGCATTTGCAATTCGAAGCATTTATTTAAAAAAACATGCAATAACTTACAGTTTTCAGTTTTTCTTTTTCACAATATTACATATTATGAAAGTGATTATGCAAAAAAAACTTTAATGGGAATATTTTTCTAAACTAACCAGAGCTTTTCGGCTTGTCTACTACTCCTCATACCAAAAGAGTTAGACAAATATATTTTTTTATTGAGGTTTTGTCCTCAATTCCTTAATTATTTCATTTCAAATATTCAAAATTAGTCGTTAAAATACCGATTCCCGACAATAAACAACATTTTTTGTTTTTGGATAGACAACTAAGGCTTTTCTAATATATTATCCTTTAAGTTGGCATTAATCTCGATCGAGAATGTTGACAGATTCTTGAAAAGTAGTATTATAAAAAATGTTATATGGTAATTTAAATTCCGGTTTTTTTTATAAATACCTTGGTTAATAGTTTGTTACTATGTTGTTTTCGCAAATAAAATATTGTATAAAATCTACATCTGTGTCGCGAACAATAACTTTATTCAACTTAGTCACCTTGTGCAAATTATTTAATAAATTTTGAAAATAGAAGATGATGTAATGAAAACATAAATATGTATTGTTCTTTTTTAACGTTGCGGCAAAGAAATGTTATTTACGTCCCATCAAATTTATTTAAAAAACAAATATAAAGAGTAGTTTCTCTGGTTATTCCGCCGTGAAGACAATACTAAAAAGTTGAATACACTAAAACTTTAAAAAATATATTTAATGGTATAATGATGTCTGAGCTATAAAAATAATGTGTTTATTTTGTTCACAGCCAATTTTAAACCATTATCCTATGAGTTACCTGTTTATTATCTTCTAAACTATAGTCCGACTAGAATGTATCCGGAATTTTATATTTTTCCTAATTTTAAAAGATTTCCTTTTTGTAACATTTTAAGACAAAAGTAATGCATCAAGTAGGTTGTGCCGATAGTAGATTATGGACAAAATCGCATGACAACACCATCTGTCAAATATTGTTGTTTGTAAACAGACTTAGGATTTGTGAAATAATGTCGCAAGTAGAAAAAAGAAAAGTGGTGGAATATTTGTATAGAAAGGGTGTCCGAAACGTTAAAAAATTAGCGCAATTGACTGAACTTGGAAAAAGTGCAGTGTATGAGACAATAAAGAGGATAAAAAATGGCATAAATATGAGACATAGACCAGTTTCGGGTAGACCGCGTAAGATTCGCGGAAACAATTTATATGGCTTTAGTGCTTTAGAACGACAAAATCTGCGCCTAGGGTTTCGAAAATTAGCGAACAGGTTTGGAAATCAACGAAGAATAAAAGTGTGCCCAGAAACTTAAGGC
The DNA here is from genome assembly GCF_040954645.1 of Diabrotica undecimpunctata. Taxonomy (NCBI): domain Eukaryota; kingdom Metazoa; phylum Arthropoda; class Insecta; order Coleoptera; family Chrysomelidae; genus Diabrotica; species Diabrotica undecimpunctata. Next base: position 116,984,773 of record NC_092811.1, read on the forward strand.
ATGTCACTGAAAAAGCAAGGCTACATATAAAGGAATCCAAAAAAAATCCCTACAATGACACCTCTGCAAAGGCAACGAAAAATAGATTTTTGTCAACGTTTTCGAGAAGATAATTTTAATGTCTTTATATCTGATGAAAGTTGTTTCCAGCTTGGTACAAATCATCTTAAAGTCCTATCAAGAGAAAATGTTACAGTTCAAATTTCTCACTAAAATAATGGTTTGGGAAGCAATATCTCAGCGTGGCGCTACAGCTCTCTGTATAGTTAATGGTACTGTTGATAGTGCGAAATATTATGACATCCTAAATGGTTTTCTTCTTGAAACTGCTCATGTTTTATATCCAGAGGGGTGGCGTTTTCAGCAGGATAATGCAAGATGCCATACTTCTGCTTATACTCAAGCTTGGATGCAAGAACACGAATTGGCCACAATTCCGTGGGCAGCAGCATCTGGAGATCTTAGCACCATTGAAAACATATGGGGACTGATGAAGATTGAAGTGGAACGAGCAGCGCCACGTGATAAAGAAGGTTTGATTCGGTCAGTTTTACAGGCCTGGAACACCATTACCGAAAATTTTAGCCTTGACCTAGTTTTGGGTGTACCTGGACGTTTAGTTAAGTGTTAAGATTTAAATGGAGGTTGTATAAGTAAATGAGATGAATTATTTGTTGAAATTTTATATTTCAAGTGATAGAAATAAATACCGTAAAATTATAATTCTGCTTTCTTTTTTTCGGATACTTTCTAGGCGGACTATACTTGTTAAATAATTAACCCTTTCAGTACCGCTTTTTTTTTCAGCAAACGAAAAAATATTTTTTGTTTGTATTTATATTTTGATTTTGCAAACGAAAAAATCTAAAAAACTAGCGCATATTAAACTTAAAAAAGCAATTTCTCTCCTTTTGAAGGCACAAATGGACGTTGCACTTCTGACATTTCCATCTTGATTTTCCTGTACAACCAGAGTTTTTGCATCTTAAAGGTAAAGGTAGCTCTGGAAAATGTCCAATATTATCAAATTGCACCTTATTAAGAGGTCTAATTTCAATTCTTTGGCGTTTTGCAGTACTGTCCATTTTTTTCTATCTATTTTATTTTCTTTCATCATCATTATTGGCTCCACAACCCATGGTGGGTCTTGGCCTTCTCAAGGATAAGTCTCCATTCTCTCCTATTCTTCGCCTTGGCTTTCCAGCTTCGTACTCCCAACATTATCAAGTCTTCCTCCATCTGATCCTTAAGTCGTGCTCTGGATCTGCCTCTCCTTCTCACTCCATCTATTCTTTGGTTATAAATATGTTTTGGCGGCTCCATCTCATTCATTCTCTCTATGTGACCTAACCACCGCAGCCGGTTTATTTTGATGGATCTAATAATATCAGGTTTGTCATACAGGGTAAAGTTCGAAATTATAATAATCCGCCCTCCTGTACTCCTCCATAGATATGCCGGAGGATTTTACGTTCAAAGCATCTTAAACGTTCTTCATCGCTCTTTGTCATCGTCCATGTTTCCGACGCGTAGGTGAGGATGGGCTTGATAAGAGTTCTGTATATCACTAGTTTTGTTCTTTTTGTAACTGGAAAATTTTTTTTAATCCATAATAGGCTCTATTTGCCATATATATCCGTCTGTTAATTTCTGCACTTACTGCATTATTCTGATTAATTTGTGAGCCTAGGTATATAAACTCTCTTACTCCTTCGAAAGTATATGTTCCGATCTTTAGATCTTCAGGTTGTGCGGCTTGTATATAATTTGATACTTTCATATACTTCGTCTTACTAGTGTTAACCTCTAGTCCCATTTTTTTGTTGCTGCTTCAAGCGCCTTGATGATTTGACCACGTCCGCCTTTCTTCTTGCAATAATGCCGATGTCATCGGCGTACAGATTCTCTTATCGCTTTCTCTAGTGCAATATTGAATAGAAGGCATGATAGGCTGTCTCCTTGTCTAAGTCCTATCTGAGTCTGGAACGTTCTGGAAACTCAGTTCTGCACTCTAACTTTACACTCGACTCTTGAGAGGGTCGCTTTCACCAATTTTACTAAGTGTACTGGTATGCTGGATTCTATCATGGCCTTGTAGAGTGCGTTTCTTTCAACACTATCATAGGCACATCTAAAATTAACAAACAGATGATGAGTATCAATCCCATACTCATATGTTTTTTCCAGAGCTTGCCTTAGAAGGAATATTTGATCGGTCGTTTATCTTTATTTACGAAACTCACACTGATATTTACCTATTATGTCTTCACAATATCCCGATAGTCGGTCGTAAAGAATATATGCCAATATTTTGTATGTTACGTTTAGGAGGGTTATTCCTCTGTAGTTGTTACATATTATTTGATCTCCTTTCTTGTGGATAGGTACAATTATACCTACATTCCAGTCTTCTGGCTTCTTAATTTGCTTCCAGATCAGTTCTACCAGTCTACATATACAGTATGTCAGGTTTTTTTGCCATGCTTTAAAAGTTCTGAAGGAATGCCATCTCTGTTGGGATGTTATCTTTCTCTCTTTCGTCGTCGTTTTATTTTCTTTACTAATGTTTGAAATTCTAGCCCTCAATGTTGAGATCACTAGGCAATGATCTGAGTCGATGTTTGGGCCTCTGTAACTTCTGCAGTTTATTCGTCTATTCCATGCCTTGAATCTATTAAGATGTGATAAATCTGACTCGTTGTTCTTCTATCAGTAGAGGTCCAGGATCCAAATTGATTTTAGTTTTTTAAAATGGATGGTTTATATAAAAAATAATTTAATAATAAATTTAAAATACTAATAATAAGAGTTTTGAAAATTTTAGAATTTTCTGTGATAGATATTTTATAATTAGTATGCAAAAAGGTTAGATACGTCTCATAAAGAATTACGCCATTGTTTTGGAGATAATTTTAAATTATTTTTGCTAAATTTTCAGAAACTTTAAATTTCTTTCCGATTTTCCATATGCAAATTTCTAAAACGTTAATTTTTCACCCTTTTTGTCGAATTTTCATATGCACTGGAAATTTATTTACGAACTAATTGCACAAGAAATTTTTGGTAGAAGATTTTGTTGTACCCTTTTTTGTCCCAAACGTGATACCTTCCGAGATATTCATGATAAAAGGTTAAAAAATGGGGGTCCGTCATGTCGATACTAAAATTCTAAATAGATATAGTCTTCCAAAGACACTTACAAAAATCTAAGGTCCGACTCACTAGAACCAACTTAAGCGACTTTGTAAAGAACCTGATTGGACTACTAGTTCTGCCGCAGAAAAAAAAGAGTTAGTTTGTCCCTCATTTGCTAATTCCATAGCAATGGGTTCCCTTCTTATGTGATATAGGTCCTGTTTGACATTTTATTTCATCATAAATAAGTTTTATGACAATAAAAAGTTGTTGGGAACTAAAAAGATCGCTTTTCACAAACTTTTCAATATGTCTGCATATTTTAACTCTATGCTGGTGTCCAAATTGTAATATTATGATTGCGTGTGATAGTTTTCTTTATCCGTGTGGGTTCTTAAGTTATCAAACCCAAGAATTGCATTCGACAAGGGTAATCAACCCAATTAGTGACAATGATGGAATAAATTGGCATAATTCAATTACGCTATTAAAAGGTCATTATACGTCCGTCCACTACAATTGAGTAAAGTATATTAATACACGTTTGTCAATAAATATCTCGGAAATAGTGTTTATTTATAAATTATGATGGATTGCTTCAGTCTTTAGCCCTTTTATGCCGCTGTTTAAATTGAGATATTTTGTGTTTCCATTTCCTTATTCTAGCAAAATGCTTCGTTGATTACAAAACCACTGTAACATCACGTGTTCTTCAAATATCCGTTGAACTTCTTTACAAAATATTAACTATATGAATTGGCAGCGCCGAATGTAACTGCCTTTTGATGTTTATTAAGTTAGTTTCCATAAATTTAATTTCTGTAATTGTTGTATTGATTTCTAAGTTCAAAATGTTTCTCTTAAATTCTATGTCTAAATTATGTACTCTGCTACCTGTTTAACAAAGAATGATTACTATATAAAAGATTCAACAATTTATCAACAATTACATACTTTCCCCAAATTATGTGTTGGTAAGTTTTGATGTAGTATCATTGTTCACCAACTTGTCGTTTCAGGAAATCATGAATACTATAAAAAACAATGGAAAAACATCTCACAACACAGCTCAGTAGATTTTAATTTATTTGTAACAATATTGTCCTTCATATTTGACTGAAATATACTAATCTTGTATAACAAATAAACACATGGTACACCCATGGGAAACGAAATATCACCAATCCTATGCCTCTCTGTACCGGATGACCGGATGACCGGATTGAAAGCTGTATGTGCGAGTTACAGTGGTACAGAAAGCCAAAATGTAGCAACAGGTTTATTAATTACTTTTCAGCACATCCATCTACGATGAAGACCAACCTAGTATTAAATAAGAAAAGTAGGGTTATAAGATTGTCACATCCTGAATATAGAACATCCGGTCTTAAAAAACTAAAAACGATCATGTTAGAATAGACTTATTTTTGGTGCCTTACAAGTCAAAATGACAGACCAAACAGAGGTTTTAACAAACAACCAAAGAACGTTGTAACACTCATTACCATATATTCCAGGTTTAACAAATAAACTGTTAAATACATTTAGAGAAGTACCTAATATCAAAATTGGAACTAGAAATATAAAAACACTATCGAAATTACACACAAAACTAAAATCACCCTTAAATATTAAAGAAAGCTCCAATGTGGTGTATTCTCTACCCTGTAACAATTGAAATAAAGTATATATTGGAGAAACGTCTAGAAATTTGTCTTGAAGGGTTAACATCGCACAAGAGTGACATTAACCTGAATAAAGTACAATCCTGTGCATTAAGTGAACATTCTATTACGATGGACCACACGCCTAACTGTAATCAAGAAGAAATATTGAGAAGGTAATGAAATCACAACAAAAGATGGTTTCTAGAAATGTGTTTAATTAAAACCACACAAAACACCTTAAACAAAAGAGAAAACATTGAAAATCTAAGTGCTATATACAGTAATCTTCTTTCAATAAAAGAAACAACAACTATATAAAAGTACCCATAAAAATTACACCTATTAGATACTCAAATGAAATACTTTTTAAATCTTAAATATTTTGCCTGTGTGAGTCCATTTCAAATAGGTAAAAGAAACAGGAATAAGACTTACTCACAATCTATTTATTCTACCACCAACGACCGGTTTCGCATACTAAAATTTGCTATGCATCTTCAGGTCTTAAAGTATATGGTAAACTAAATGACGCCGGTACAAGAATTATTATTTAGTGATTTAGAAAACATAGTTCAAACTATCCTGGTTAGCTGGTGACGGGTGATCAACGGTTTTATTGTAACTGTTTAACAATTAGAGGGAAGGTTCTTGAGGGGAGAGATACTAACAAATAAACTAGGAAGCAGAGCTGTAAAAGATACTTTTTAAAAGTATCTAGATACTTTTAAGATACTTGAGGCAAAAAGTATTTTAAGATACTAAGTATCTAAGATACTTTTTTGTGAAAGTATCTAAAAATACAAAATACCGGAAAAGTATTTAGAGTAAAAATATCTTAGATACTTTTAAGTATCTAAGATACTTTTGAGTATCTAAGATACTTTTAAGTATCTAAGATACTTTTAAGTATGTAAGATACTTTTATGTATCAAAGATACTTATATGCTTTTCTAGTATCTAAGATACTTAGATACTTTTGTAGTAACTAAGATACTTTTAGGGTATAATATAAAGGTACTCGGTACTCTACTACTCTACAGTAGATTGTCGATACTTTTGTTTTAAAAACATCATTTTAACCCTTTAAATTATCATACAATTTTAGTTTAAGCCAGCAGGTACTTTGAAATGGTATACTTTGGGCTTTGGGGTAGATAAGAAATAAAAGACGTTAAGTTAAGTTATTACAAACTAATAACTATGTATTGAAAACAAAAATCCAACATTAAATTTTCAAAACAATATAAAATAAACATAAATTCGTGTGTTAAAAACAGCATAAGATGCATTATGCATTAAAAACAAAACATTCAACATAATTAAATTTTTAAACAAAATAGGATAGGATATAAAAAATAGTAACATTTTGGTAGCTAATAACTAGTTAGTATAACCACTAGCTCTTAGTAAAACTAAATTTTCAAAAGTATGATCAGACAAGGCATGACGTCGGGGTGAATTAATAAAAGTTGCAAAAGAAAACATTCTTTCAACAGCTGCAGAAGAAGGTAATGGCGTATTGAACTTTTTAAATAATTGTTCTATAATATTATATTTTTTTAACATTTGTATGTTGGTTTCAGAATCGGCCAAATATTGTAATAGTTGCAGCTCAGCTTGTCGTTTATAATCTAAATCAGTATAGCCAGTGTTTTCGTTTTGCGTTTGAAGATCGGAGTATTCGGAGTTAATATCAAATTCAAAGAAGTCGTTTTGCATTTTGTTACTTTTCATTACAGTAGTAATGTTATTTGTACTTACATCAAATTGTTTTAATTGTTCCTCATTTTCCTTAATAATTTTTATAGCCTCTGTAATTACCAAATCCTTAATTTCACTAAGGTCATTTTCGATATTCCTGATTCCTCGAAATGCAGTAAGCTAACGTGTTTTAAATAAAGGATTAATAACTGCAGCAATTATTGCAGATTGGTTAGTCAACTTAAGAAGTTTTTCAAATCTGGAGTTTAAAGATACTGTCAGAGCGTTCAAAATAGGTTCCACATATTTAAACTTATTGGTTTTAAGCTTTCCAATTTTAACAAACAAGCTTACGATTGATGGTAGAAGGAAACCGTAGTACATATTTTGTTCGCCTTGAAGAATGTCAAGTGCCAAAGCAAACGGTTTTAGTATTTGGCATAATTCTGCTAAATAATTTAGATCAGTATCTCTGAGCCGATCTTGTTTTGCAAAATTTAATTTTTCGTATAGAGATTCCAGTTTTTCTTTAGACTTAAGAATCTGGTTCAGAGCATCGAACATGGAATTCCAACGAGTCACACCCAACGAGATAAACGGATAATGCTGCAGGCCGGCGGGCGGGATGCAAAGAACAATACACATCGTCTCTCCCGCTACGGCCGGCGCGACAGGTCGAAGCTTGTTGGATCATAAAAAGTATCTATTTCTCAGGTCCTGAGTAAGTATCTAAGATACTTTTCTGTATCTAAGATACTTTTAGTATCTAAAGATACTTTTAAAGATAAAAGATACTAGATACTTTTAAGAAGTATCTAAAGTAAAAGTAACTTTTAAATGAACCAAAAATATCTTAAATAAAAGTATCTAAGATACTTTTAGTATCTTAGATACTTTTTTTATCTTTTTACTAAAGATACTTTCAGCTCTGCTAGGAAGTAGGTATTGTGTAATTGTTTGTTAAAATGAATGTGATGTGTTAAGTTATTTACATTTATTCAATAGGTATATTTTGGAAATGTGTGTTAATTTATTGAATTATTTATTAAAAATAGACAGCTCTGTGATACTTAATGAAGGTAGATGTATAATTTGTGGGTGTGCAATAACTCCAACTTGTAATTATAAAATTATGATAAATTGATTTGGTCTTTATTAGGGCAGAAATGTCGTGATGTCAAAATAAATTTAAATTAAAATTAAGAACACTTAGGGACAAACAGAACACATTCAAAAAGACACAACAGACATTTAATTTAAAAGGGGGGCACTTAGTGGTACTACATCACTTTTAGGAGAGGAACTGGCAAAAAAGGCTAGTTTTTTTGTTGTCTAATAGATTTTTTTTTGTTCTGAAATCACCTGTCACCAGCTAATCAGGATAGTTTGAACTATGTTTTCTAAATCACTAAATAATAATTCTTGTACCGGCATCATTTAGTTTACGATGTACCTTACGACCTGAAGATGCATAGCAAATTATAGTATGCGAAACCGGTCGTTGGTGGTAGAATAAATAGATTATGAGTAAGTCTCATGCTTATTTTTTTTACTTATTTGAAATACTTTTTTTTATTATTTGTGTTTGGTTTTTTCCCTTCTTAATTAGTAAGTTAAACTCTTTGCTTGTTCAATAAGTGCAAACGAGACATTTGTGCGATGAAGTTTTGCATAAGCATATGCATTTCCTCTGTCAAGCTAACCTAAAATGCATATAAAAAAATAGAAGAGACATACAGTGATGTCTTACCACCCGGCTTTTTAACGTAAGAGATAGAAAACACAGTTACCTTGTGAAATAAAAAGAGATGAAACTCGTAGAGGTGAGAAATAATCGGAGAAACCTATAATTTATATTACATTACATTATCACTAGCAATAGTCTCACACCTTTAGACGTTAGCTTCGAGCTCAATCACCTCGGTCATAATTATTATGAGTAACGTCGAATGTGTGACGTATTTCCATTTTTTAATTTAAAACTGATTGACCACAATAAAGCAAAATGTGAATAAAATAATTTAATTAATAGTGATTATTTAATCTAAAGTTTTAAATTATTAACCAAGAATAATTTCTACTATGATTTGAGGAGTTTCATACACTCTTGTGACAGAATAATTATAAATCCTTCGTGGATTAGTGGTAAGAATTCGACGTTGCGACACAGACATCGCAGACGATTAGAGTTCAAAACCCACATGTGATTTTTTTTTTTTTTTTTAATAATTTGAAATTATGCAAAGATCGCTTTGCTTTGAATCATTAAACATTTATGTCAGTCGTTACTAGTATTAGAAGTGTTTAAAGTTAAAACAAAAAATCTTATTGACAAAACAGTATCGTCGTACTTTCGAAAATAAAGTAAAAATTCTTCAAAATTAAAAGAACTTTTAAAGAATGTTTAAATAAGTAAAAATTCTACAAAAATAAAAAAATATTGTAAATAAACGTATTTACAATATGTTCAAATAAGCCTTCATTAGCAGCAGAACAATAACCCAAACTGTCACTAAAGAATTATAAAAGTCTGATGGATCAGAGTTCAAGGCACGATGTTCTCATAGTTATATCTCTCATATAGTTTGGACTCGATATATCCCCAAATAAAAAAATCACAAGGTGCAAGATCGCAGGCCAAAAAATATCTCCGTGGCCACTAATCAATCGATTAGGAAAAGCCGCACTGAGATATTCACTGACGATGCGAGAATTATGTGCAGGACAACCATCGTGTTGAAACCATATGGAATCGAAAGTTATTGGTAAATTACGAAGGGCTGGGACAATTTCATTTTGCAGAAGTTCCAAGTATTTCCACCCAGTCAACATACCGTCTATAAAAAATGGACCAATGACATGATTCCCTATTATGCCTCCCCAAACATTTACTTTTCGAAGACACTGGGTACGAGCGACATAAATCTGGCGAGGATTTCCTCGAGACCAATACCTAGCATTGATTGAATTGTGACGGCCATGCAATGAAAACGTACATTCATCGGTGAAAAAAACGTTCTCTAAAAAATGTTCATCTTGATGTGACATTTCCATTGCAGTTTGACAAAATTATAAACGTCTATATTGATCCCCAAGGAATTGTTCGTTGGATTTATGAAGTATATAGGGACGGTATCGATGTCTTTAAAAAATTTCACCTTTTCCAAATCTTAGTCCTTGTCCCTTAGTTCCAAATCTGGATTTACCTCCCTTCGTCTGCGAACTCCTCTTGGAGCGAACACGGATCCATAAGTAAAAAAATTACGTATAATAGACTGAATTGTTGATCGTGATGGAGCCGGCCTATTTGGAAACATATTTACAAATTGTCTAATCATGTTGTCTGATAATCCATTCACATGCCAGACAACAATTTGCACTTTTTCCTCGACCGTTAAAATCCTTTTCACGAATTGTTTTTTCAATAAAAAGTTTCTGTTTACCGTAAATAACACTTCTCGGTGTGTTATTATTTGATAACTTGAAGGCTTGATGATTTGGTTAGCTATAAAGCAGGTAGCTGTTCGCGCGCATCCATTTCAATGTCGTCAATTGTTTTGAAAATCATTACCTGTACAGAGGAATTGATATTAATTAACACTGAGAATTTAGTGATGGACTTGACATTAAACAGTCTTCAATGGATTATTTTCCATTCACAACTGAAGACTGTAAAACTGGAATTGAATTTGAAATATTTTGTATTTCTATTTTATAACATTGGAATAAGAATAAATTGTAAATAATGAGTTTTTCGAAAACTTGTTACCTAATATGTATCATATTTTCTATTATTTTTGATTGAGTAAAACAAAAGTTTTACCCTTGGTGTGAATTGAACCCCAGTCTTCTTGTCAATAGACAACGTCTCTAACTATTACTCCAATTTTACATACAATAATTGTTTTCGGACCGAATATATACACCCTTAAGTTTAGTCAAACATTTCAGTTGAGTTATTTTTATTATTAAATAAACTTAAAGATTTATAATTTAAAATCGCTACTAATTAATGTTTTTTACTATAATATATCTTAATATATTTAATCATTTATTCTAACATCAGAAATTATTAAAATAAAATAGTTTCGAGGTCATCCGTATAATTATGACTGAAGTCAAACAGACACGTCAAATACTAGCCTTATCTCGTACTATCTCACAACTTAATCTGTCTTCTATCCTTTCCGCTATTATGCCGGGTGGTAAGACACTCATCACTGTATAGTGATAAGTTTAGAATGAAAGAAAAACGAAAAGCAAATTAATAAAATGTCGTCAAATGTAAAGTAATGCAGTTAATTTTATAGTAGCATCCCCACAAGGGTAGGCCTGTTAAAGATACAACTTCATTGTATAATGTAGTTTTTTTGTTTTCATTTTTAGTATGTTTTGAGTGGGTTAAATAAACTCGAAAGCTTAACAAACCTTAAAGAGTGAATAATATAAACGATTTTATCAAAGAGCGTAAATTCTGTAGTTTAAAACAAAAGAAACTAATTAATCAAGTTACCTACGCTGAAACGTTACATAATCCTGTTCTATATGATTCTTTAATGAATAATTTTTTGAGATGTGCCGACAATGGCGATGATGAATTTCCTATATTTGTTGTCGACAAACCGGTAACAATGATTCAAAAAATTTTCAAGGTGACTTTGTTATTAGAGACGATAATTTTCTATGTAAATTATTTTATTTTATTTGCAAATAGCTACATAACGCTGTGTTTGTTCCCATAAACAGAACAAAAGGATGGATCTTGTGAAATGGTAATCCATATATTCATTGCAAAATTTGTAAGAAAAAAAAGTTGATGGATTCGATCGTCTTTTCACAATAATCAGAAGAAGGAATCTTTTGTTTCGTCACACATAAATTAATTACAGCGCGTATGAATAAACAAATTAACTCTGGTGTTTTGGTGCAATCAAAACTTGCATATTGTATATTATAGACAAGGTGAAGAGCTCGGGTTCGTTCGGAAAAAAAATTCCCATGAGATTTTTTTACATAATCCCGGGGTCGTCCAGGCGAAAAGTTTTTTTAAACAATTTTTTTTAACAAATTTTAACAATAAAGCTTTTTGTCCAGAACAATTTTTTTTTATTTATTGGATCATTCTCAATAAAATAAGTCTCTTGTAGTTTTTCTGTAAACTTGATCGTTTTCGAGTTATAAATAATTTAAGACTGAGAAAAATGCAAAATTACAATTTTCAAGGCTCAAAAAAAAAACATAAATAAAAAACATTATTTTTGAATTCACCAAGAACTTAATTTTAAGTTTAAACATCTATCATTTTATTTTACAACATTGCTTTTTAATTATCAATGAAGCGCTTATGACACGACGGGCGCTCGGGCTGTGGCGTGTATAAACGAGGGAAACAAGATCTAGAGCCCATATTTTTGCTAGTTTAAATTCTCATTATACAAATGAGTGCTCGCCCTACCATACGCTCTTCAGTATAAATTAAAGAACAATGGTTTAATAGTTATTTATCCACCAAGGGTGTTATTAAGATGATTACGCTTGGATAGCAACATAATCCAGCCAGAGGGCCTCTGGCCCGAGGGATGAATGTTGCTTGATGGGCATAATCATCCGGTAACACCAGTGGTACATACAAGATTTTATTTTACTGCACCTACAATATATATATATATATATATATATATATATATATATATATATATATATATATATATATATATATATATATATATATATATATATATGCATAGTGTTTAAAAAGCCTTCTCAGGTTTCGTGAGCTATACTGTTCTTTTAGCCTGAGTTTTCCAATTGTTAACATTTATTATACTACTATAGTATGTTGCGTTACTCTTTCTTATCCACCTGAGCTTTGTTTTACCACGTGTTCTCGAAAGCTCCAGTTCCATGTCTTTTTCTTTTTGTTACAATTATTGATTGTATGGAAGGCGAACCTGTTAACAGTACATAATTAGAGGTTTTAAACAAGAAATTTAGGAAATCTCCCGCAGTATATGTAGTGAAAAAGTCATAAAAACTGAAAAACCGCAGATCCCAAAGTAGTGATGGAATTACAGCAGATTTTAGTACACAAGTTGGACAACAGATAGTTAATTCTATTGGAGATCACTGGTTTGTAACATCTAGTAAGTCAGAAATGCTAAAGTGATATAACGTTGGCCCAATATGTCCATTATACAAAAACGAAAATAAAATAGATTGCGATAAATATTCAGGAATAACTGTCCTTTACATGAGAGAATCGTATGAGAGATTGAAGACTTCTAGGAGAATATAGAACAGTTTTCAGGCCCGGGCGTTCGTTCATTAACCAAACCTTCATTTTACGACTTTTCAAATTCTTGAAAAAGCGCTAGAATTCAACATTGACCACCTCTTTGTCGAATTTGACGCAGCTGATGACAGCATCGCAAGATCAAGCCTGCACAATGCTATGAATGAACTACGTTTTTCCAAAAAACTTTGTACATGATAAAAATGACGATGATCAAAATAATTTTCATAATAAAAATTCAGAAAGGCAAATCATATACACGGTCAATCGCTGTCAAACCAGCTCTTAAGCTGGCCACTCACGATATTGCTGTGTCGTTCGACACAATCGTCGATGATAACAATTCTGCAGTACTGCATCATAGAAACCAGTTTCTCTGTGGTAAAATTGTAACGATTTTGTTGGATGCACGGTCACAGACGATCAAAATGTTTGTCAATTTGTCGTATTCGATAAAATTGAACGACGTCGCAGTGGCTGCTTTAAACATAATCTTAGAAAATATTATTTGAGCATTCTATTTAGATGCATATGAACTATATTTAATACATTAGTCCAGACTTTAGCAAATAATGACAGATTACTTGACTTAATCCGAGATTTATACAGGACTCAAAATTGTCCGGAAACATATCAAAGAATTACCTAAGAAAGACTACTAAAATTGGCATGTTTACCTATATGCTACAACAAATTATATCTTCAATAAAATAGTAAACTTCAAAATATGTATTTATTAAATTCAATAAAAGACCGTAGACTGCAATCTTTCAAGACCCGAAAAAGCTTTTTAAGTTAATCTTTTTATATTACAAAAAGAAAGACACATAACATTCTTGTAATTAATAAAAAAAGCGTAACTATCAATAAATACGAGACGAATAATTTACTTTAATTTAAATAGGTACATAAAATTCACAGAAAAACGTTAATTCTTTCTATTAAAATAATAAGTACGCATTCATTAATATAATGAGTTATACAAATGTGTCCCTATGACCGTAAAAGAAAATAATCTACTTAAATGCTTTAAACTAGCTGTTGAAGTCATTAACCCCTGTAGATTTCTGTTAACGCAAAAAACAAAAGGCATCGACTTTTGAACAACAAGGACGAATTCCTTTCATTCTTCATCGGCAAAAAGACGATGAAAAAGTAAGATTGGTGACATGTTAATACATATAGCTACTGAATGCCAACCCCAGGGAAAGAACCTTATGAAGGTAAAAAAAACACTTCTATAGTTTATGTTTAAACGAATTGTGCTAAAAAAATAAACTTACCACATAGGTACGTGGGTTTTTCACTACAAAACCTGAGTGGTAGTATAGATACTTAGGTACTTGGAAGAAAAGAGGTTATTGTCATGGGATTTCTCACTAATCACACCCAGACGAATTTAATGGCATAGGAACTGGAGTAATATATTGTTAGACTTAATAAAAAACAGTCTACGAATAGTTATAAGTACAGTGCTCACCAAAATTTTATATTCAAGAAAAATAAACTGGTACAATATAAACTAAAGTAAATCTTAGTTTGTGCCAACTAACATACATACAAGAAAGAGTTGGAAATGCTCCTCATGTTACCATGCAAGATCTTCGTAGCAAAAAGGGTTCGAATTGCTTACATTTCACTGTAATAAGTTGTGCACCACGTAGTGGCCATCGAATTGAAGAATATTTATTCCTTTAATATTCCTGTCAACGCACCCATTATTCTTTTTAACATTTAATGTATATCATTGAAACAATTAGATTTATAACATTATTTATTATGCAGTTCATGTTCGATATAGGTTCGCCAATGTGACTAAAATATCAAAGATTATTATACAAACAAATTTATTTACACGAAGGAACTACCAGTATATGTCACGGTCGTGATTCAAGATTGCACTTACATTCTTATGCTGCATATAATTAAAAGTTTTAATAAAATTACATTGTATAAAAAAATTGCAGATGTACATAGCTTGTAAATAGATAGTGTGAGAATAGTTCGAGGGTCATGTCTGACCTATACGGTTTGTGAGAAAACCGCAGAAGTTTGGATTTTTAGAATATTGGCAATTTAAAAGCTGCAATAATCCTAAATGATAGACACTTTCATAAAAATGTACACTTCACAATTAGATACGTAATTAAACCGTATTTATTTTACAAATTCCCAATTGTCAATAGACCACGTGAAAGCCAAACAGGGTTGTAGTGATGTGTATCATATGATTTTTAAAAATATTTACTTTTGAAACTGTTAGTGTAAGAGTTTCTTGAAATTTAATCATTATATCACAATTAAACTAAACTCTAAAAAATAACACGACCAGTAAATAACTTAACAATAACTATAACATAAATATAACACAATATATTAACTTAAAAATCAACACGATACAATTTGAATTTAAAATGCTGACAAGTTTGAATCTTTAACATGAGAATCTTTCTGGCTTAAGGTAATAAATTATATTTAATAGCCTCTTGACGAATGAGACGGCGAATATCAACACGTGCTTATATTTACATATGGGAATTTGCTAAATGAATGTACTTTAGTTCAAGATTTCTGGGAGTTTTGAAAATAAATTTAGAAAAAATCATGAGAAATTTTTGAAGAGTAGGAAGAAGAGACAAAAAATATTGAAATCAACTAAGAGACTATTCAACAAAAGTCAAATCAATGAAATTGATGACAATTTCAAAAGACACCATACTCGTGAATTCTATCAGGCTGTTAAATGACAACTGAGCAAATTTAAACCTCTAATATTACCTATTAGAAGACTTAATGGTAAAATTAAACCTTAACGACCAATACTGTGCTACAGCTTTTTGAGATTATTTTTCATACCTACTAAATACTGAAATTCCTAATGAAAAACTAGACATATCCTAGTGTGTCTCCTTCAGATACTTTTACGCACATTTTAGATGAAATCGTGGAAACTATGGCATGAAAAGCACCAAAACTTGTGTTGAAAATTGTATTTTGGCTAAAATATGAAAATTCACTGATTTTCACACGGCAAAGCATCTTCACAACATTATTCTTAATATTTGGGAATTAGAAACTCTGTCCTCTGATTGGACAATAGCACTTATTCATTCACTGCGTAAAAAAGGAGATAAAAGTGATTTAAATAATTATCGTGGAATCTCTTTGCTTCCAGCGACATACAAAATCTTATCTAGGATGTTGTTAAATAGAGTAGAGCCCATTTTAGATCAACTTAAGCGAGTACCAAGCCGGCTTTAGAATATAAAGGTCCTGTACGGAACGAATTCATAACATAAAGTCAGTAATAACATAATTATGCTAAATCAAGATCCAAAAAATGTTGTTGTGACCTTTGTTGACTTCCAAAAAGCCTAATAAAATAGTCGATAGAGAAAATAATCGAATTTGGCTTAAATAGAAAAACTCATTTCTCCTCTACTGTTGAACTGTGCCTTATAGAAGATTATTAGAGAGTGGACAACAACCATAACGTCAAGTTGTAGAATACGAATTGGACACAAAAGAAAAGGTCTGAAGATAAACTGCTTAGCAAGCGGAAATTCCACCTGGTGATCTCCAAGATCGTCAAGGTCTCAGAGATAAGGTGATATCTACAAAGAACCTTATCCCTCTCACCATTCCAGGTCCTCGCACCGGTAGCAAATGGTCACAAGAAAGGAAAGAGGAACATTCCATTAAAATAAAAACCTACTGACAGAGGAGGAAAACTCAGTCATGAGAAAGATGAAAAAATCTTCGTGGGGCTTGATAGACCGAAAGGGCAACAAATAGAACACACATATCGAACGAAATGAAAGCTCTAATTTTTACTTTTGAAAGTGAAAGCTGTATTTAAAACGTTGATCAGATCCGTGATGAGCTGATTTAGATGACAAGACAGTCTGGTCTTGTCTGCTGAAATTACAGTAGAAATTGCTTCCCTAATAGTTGGTATTTTTAAGTCTTACTGTAAAGTCTGATTCGTAATTATCAACTGGTATTCAAAATACATAAAAAATAAACAGTTTGTTCTGCAGGCTAAGATCCCACCTGCAACTTATGCGCCAATACATATTACTGTAGATTAGATCGAGCTACAAGCGTTTCTTCCAGATGTGGCTATTTCAAGTTAAGTCTATTGTCTAAGTGAATTACCAGGTATTTAACTGAGTTATTAACAGTGTTTTTAATGGAAAGTCATAACGTTTTACCCTTTTTGCCAAGTAAGCGTTATCTGCGTTTATTTTAAACTGTTTATTTGGTCTCGCCATAATTTAAGCCAGCTCTCAAATTTAATTAGTTGTTTTTTAAGTTTGTCTTTCCGGGGATGCATCAGTTGCTGCAGGTTTTGAAGCTATGATAACAGTGACATTGGCATATGTATCGATTGCTGTATTTTTGTGGTTGGTCAAAGAATTGCTGAGGGTAATATTAGTTCCTTGTATAATGCGTAAAGTGCAACTTTGTTTCACCAGGCTTGTTCACATTTGAATTCTCCATGTCCTTTTAATCGAATAAAGTCTTTACCCGAATCAACTAAAAATCATATCCAAGTACTTCATCCAAACTGTGACCTAGATACCCATCTGGCTGTGGTAAATTCAAATATTTCGTGGTTAATGATCAAATTTTTGAAAAACTCTCTTGCTTTATGCGCTTTTCATTCTTATAAGGGGAGAAGAATAGTTTTTGAATGAACACGTTATCTTACGCCTAAACATTAGTTATTTTGGTTGTTGCAATTAGTATGGATACCCATCTTTGTATTTTGGCACATCGCTATATATATGGGTGTAATTACCAATTGCACTTACACTACATCGATCCTTTTTGGTTTCTGTTAGAGTCGTCATCCTAAAGTTATCTTAAAGTCATGAAATTTTTAGAAACAAGATCATTGTTGTGGCCTCAAACCTCAAGGACAAAAAATTTATCAAGCACGCTCATTATAGGACATATACCCAGCGGTTACGTAACATATTTCTTGGAGGATATTAACAGTTAGGATACTGTGAACATTTTTCAAGAGATTTTTTTTTGTAATCCTCCGTAAATGCTTGCAGCCGTTTCAGCTCTAATACTCCTTGCCAAAAATACATCTGTTAAATTTAACGTAGGAGTGGTCTATCTGTTGACCTTAAAATACAGGGTGTTTCAAAAAGGTATGTCATAAATTAAATTTAAATCACGCATTCCGGGGACAAAAATAAATTGATATAATCCAACTTACCTTAGTACAAAAGTGTACACAAAGAAAGTTACAGCCCTTTGAAGTTACAAAATAAAAATTGTTTTTTTGCATTATCTCCTAAACTACTTGACATTTTGTAATAAAAATAGACATGTTACTTTCTTGTTCTGAAAGCATTTTTCATACAAAAAAAACAACAAAATCTAAGCGCACAGAAAACATTTAAGGGGGGTGTGCAGCCCTAAATCCCCCCAAACTTTTGAGTACGTTCAAATCAAATGAATTTTGTGGCATCATTAGTTTAACACATTATTTTTAAAAATTTTTTGCCTCTTATCACTTTTTTCAAAAAACAGTTTTTATTGAGTTGCAGCCCTTTTTTTCATTAACCTTTAAAAAATTACGTTTAACTAAATAAATGGCTAAAATGAATTAACAAGTACAAAAAATGTCTATAACCTCTATAAATATGATATTACAATAAATGTTCAAAATGACCCCCATTTTCTTCAATACACATTCGGTATAGTTTTAATAAGGAAAACCCCCAAAAGCAAAAGTCCATGGGGTTAAGACCTGGACTTCTGGGTGGTCAAAAAATAGGTGCGTCACGACCTCTTCCAATCCACCGACCAGGATACTTCTTGCAAAGGTATTCCCGGACTTCATTACTGTAATACGGTGGAGCGCCATCTTGTAGAAACCACATATATTTTGCCTTATTGCAATATTCACTTCTTCCAAATACTCTTGTAAATCGTTTGCCAAGAACTGCAAATAATTATCACCATTTAAGTTGTTGGGAAGAAATACTAGGCCTATTAGATTGTTATTCACAATTCCTGCCCCAACATTAACTTTGTAAGTCCTTTGGTGATAAGTCGTTTTTTTGGCGTGAGGATTTTCGTCGTTGTTATTCCATTTCTACTGAAGGTAGAATCATCGGTAAACAAAATATTTCTAATAAAATTAACATTTCGAGTGTTTTCTATTAACAACCAATCGCAAAATCCAATCCTTTTAGGATAATCTTCAACCAATAACTCTTGAACCGTTGTTAAGTGAGAGGATTTAGGCAGCTGATCCTTCAAACGCCTTCAAACTCTTACGTGAGGAACATTTAGTTGAGCAGCTATTACCCTTGTACTTGTTCCCGGGACTTTTTTCCAATGATTTCTAAAATGTCTTCATCAGTTGCATTCATTATTGGACGACCACTTTTGCCAGCAACCTGCGGTTGGAATGTACCCGTTTCCCGTAAACGACGATCAATGGTTAGAAATAATCGTCTATCGGGTGTATTTCGATTGGGGTATTTTACTGCATAACGCCTTGCGGCTGCTGCACTATTTCCTTGACATTCACCTACGATATTCCCGATAGTTTATTGAAATCATAATTTAATCTGATCCAACTTACCCAAAGTTAAATGCATATCTGCCATTTGCTGAAATGTGTAGGCCATTGTAATATCAAAATTTTCAATATTAATCATATTCACACAATAAATGATAGCTTCAAATTATTGACTATTATTGATGGAACTGTTTGTAATTATTGTATCCGTAGAAACTAATTGTAATTTTATGGCCAACTAGGAAAAAACTAGTTTTTCGAAAAAGTGCTAAGAGGCAAAAAAGTTTTAAAAATAATGTGTTAAACTAATGATGCCACAAAATTCATTTGATTTGAACGTACTCAAAAGTTTGGGGGGATTTAGGGCTGCACACCCCCCTTAAAATTTTTCTGTGCGCTTAGATTTTATTGTTTCTTTTGTATGAAAAATGCTTTCAGAACAAGAAAGTAACGTGTCCATTTTTATTACAAAATGTCAAGTAGTTTAGGAGATAATGCAAAAAAACAATTTTTATTTTGTAACTTCAAAGGGATGTAACTTTTTTGTATACACTTTTGTACTAAGGTAAGTTGGATTAAATCAATTTATTTTTGTCCCCGGAATGCGTGATTTAATTTATGACATACCTTTTTGAAACACCCTGTATAAGCACTCTATGCGTTTTTATATTCCGAATCCTTATGTTTAAAAATTTTGTCTTGTTTTCAATATCTTCAAGTAATTACCACACTATTCCTAATATTAATACAACCTAAAAGTTTGTAGATAACAAATTGAAAAGCAAATATATATTTAAAGCTTTTACCGTAATTATTAAGTATTTGTCATTTAATAAGTTGTTAGTTTCATCCTTAAAAAAATGTTTCAAATTATTTCGTTTGCGTGGAACCGATTTCCTTTCAGAAATTGTATTGGTTTAGGATATTTACTTATGTCAACATTATAATTAACAATTATATTTGTTTGCTTTTCCTCAGGCAACATTCCTACACTTCTGAAGTCTATTAAATGGTTTAGCTAATGAAATTTATCCAAATCGGTGTCTTGACTAGTATACTGAATATAAGAGTGGTAATATTATTTGGTAATATTATTCAAAATTAAATTAAGACAGGTACTATTACCGTCTACAATGCTAAAAAAATGACACATCTTCAACCATTTTTTATTATCTTAGCTATTATGGCAATCAAACTTTTATTTATATTACTTATATTATAATTATATATTGTTCTTGTATTTTAAAAATGGCGCCAAAAAGTGTTCGTCCAAAAATTACTGCTCCATGACGGACAGTTAATCTCTGGCACGGCAAATCTGAAATATAAAATTCGAGAAGGGCTTTAAAAAAGAAGTGCCCTTTCGTGATATTATATCAGACAAAATAAAAATTAAAAAAAAAAACAAAATGGCGTACATTTCAAAAAATTGTTTTAAAAATTGACCTTTTTTTAGTCACAAAAATTGTATTATTATTTTTTTTTGTCTTTTGTAAATTGTGGTAATCTATCATAGAGAAAATATAATCAAACAAATTGCAACAAAGTTTATTAAAATCGACCCACTAGATCGGAAGATTAACTGTCCGCCAGTTTTAAAAACGTAGTTTTTCTCAAAATCTTTAATCTCAGGATCTAGTTGGTCGATTTTAATAAACCTTAATGCATTTTGTTTGTTTTTGTTTTCGCTGTGATAGTTTACCACAATTTGTTTGTCCGCCATTTTGTTTTTTTTTAAGAATTTTCAATTTTTCTGGTAAACTATCACGTAAGAGCTCTTCTTTTTTAAATCCTTCTCGAATTTTATATTTAGTCCAGTCGTCAGAATATATAACAGTCCAGTCGAGAATATCAATTTTAGGACCCCAAAAAGATGCAAAAACGTTCACCACTTTTACCTCCGGTCTTGCCACTAAAACACCCTCATAGAGGGTGTAGAATGTTTTTGTGTAGAATGAACTGTTATCTAGAAACATTTCTGAGAGAACAGCATTTGTGGAGCAAATCTGATGCATGTCAAATACTTCACATTTGTTGCCAAAACTCAAAACTAAAATTTTGTGCTATAGGCTTTGAAGATTAGGCTCTAGTAATCGAAAGTCCGTGGTAGCCGGTCAATGAAAGGAATGAATTATATTGATCTCATGAGAATCATAAAAATGGAAAACATCGCGCCACGTAGATATACTTAACACCTTCATAAAAACGGAGTTTATTTGCGGCAAAATAAAAAAAAATTTCATACAAAAGATGCACTCTAATTGCACAATAATTTCGCGCGCTGTTTGACATTCAGAATCGCCGATCAATTCAAGCATTGTTTCTGAGAGAACGATTCATTCTACACAAAAAATGCTAATAAACGTATTTGTTCAAAATTATCTTAGCTGCATTTGTTTAGCTACTTTGTTTTTTTGTTTTCCCTCCTCTACGAGAGAAGTTTTAGGGGAAAGCCCGGGGGTAAAAGTGGTAAACTTTTTTGCATATTTTTTGGTGTCCCAAAATTTACATTCTCTGCAAAATTTAGCTTGTTCGTATAATTTTTAGAGGTTTAGTGGCACTTTTGTCTCAGGCCATTGGAGTAATTTCAGATTTGCCTTTCCAGAAATTAACTGTCCGCCATGGGGTAGGAATTTTCGGACGAAAAATTTTTGGCGACATCTTTAAAATACACGAACAATGAATAAAATACAGCAAACCATTTTTTTGTAATTTTTTATAATTGTATAATGATATAAAAGTGTTTATTTGCCATATATAATAAATAAGATAAAAAACGGGTGTGGCAGTCCAGTGGGACTGCCGGTGGAAGTTACACTTATATACACGCATTCGCCGTTACAAATTTATTTGGGAGTCAATCTGCACAATCATTACATATTTATGTAATTCTATAGGTAAGACATAGCACAAAGAGAAACAGAATTAATAACAACTTACTAACAATGAAGGATTGAATCAATATTTTGATGAAAATGTATATTTTTATTTTCATATATATATGAAAGGAGTTGAATGCAAAAATTTTTTACATATACTCTGCAGTAGAATGCATTGTTTATTTTGTTATTAATATAATAATACAATACAAATTAAACTGCAATATTTATAAGTATTTAAAAATGACAATAATATACATCAAAAAATACACTACAATACAGTGTAACATAATTCCATATATAATAATACAATACAAATTAAAATGCAATATCCATAAGTATTTAAAAATGACAATAATGTAATAATATTAATAAAAAAGTCCTCTCCGACTGGGAATGGAACCCCGGTCTCCCGCGTGACAGGCGGGGATACTGACTACTATACTACCGAGGCATGACACAAATGTATTTCAAAATTGACAGTTCTGGATCATACAGTGATTTATTGAGATTATTATTTTGAAATACAAAAGAATAATATAATTATGAACATTTAATAAATAATACAACACATATCACATAAATAATAATATTAATAAATATTTTATTATATGTATAATATTATGTGTATATATATCTTTATACAATATATATAATATTAAATTATATATACAAAAGGAACATTATTATATTCGAGAGACGAAGAGAGAGAAAATATATCTTATGTCTCTCTCTTACTCATTATCTTACATATGTAATGGTTTCACAGATTCACTCCCATACAAATTTCCAACGTGGAGCGCGCGTATAGAAGTATAACTTCAAAAAATTGTTAAAAATGTGCCATTTCTTAGCATTCTAGACGGTAATAGAATTTCGGAATTCGGGATTTTGGCCTAGCTATAATGATGTGCAAAATAAATCTTTCAAATAAGTTTTCTGTAAGTTTTGTTAAGTTCTCTAGTGGGTAATTCTAATAGTTAATA
The DNA here is from genome assembly GCF_040954645.1 of Diabrotica undecimpunctata. Classification (NCBI taxonomy): domain Eukaryota; kingdom Metazoa; phylum Arthropoda; class Insecta; order Coleoptera; family Chrysomelidae; genus Diabrotica; species Diabrotica undecimpunctata. The sequence goes on from NC_092811.1 coordinate 117,007,983, forward strand.
AATTTACTAATTATTAATCAAATCTCATTCGGTTAATATTCTAGATAGTTCAGATGAGTCAATTAGAATGATAACTGGTGGAGTTAGAAGGCATCGCATCACAGGTACGTATACTGGGGGTAAATTAGTAAACACTGGGATGCAATTAGATAAGTATTTGGTAAAATTATACAAGAAAGTATTTATTAGCTATAATCTATTTCTAATGAGTGTAGAGTAATAAAATCTCATGAAGTATTCAAAAGCGCTACAGGGTAATCCGTCAATAATCCGTCAATAAATTCCGTCCGCATTGCAAAATTCTGTCGTTTCATAAAGAGCAGGTAGGTATCACCCTGTTTTAAGGGATTAGTCCATTGTTATCGACAGATAAACACTGAGCCAGAGGCGCGCTAGTGGGTTAATTGACAAAAGAATATACATTCTTAAAAATCATATTAAAGGAAATAAAAATGTAATACAGCAGAACAGTGTTATTAAAAAAATATAAAATGTAACAATAAAATATATACGAACCGAAATCGGGAAATACTCACAAACACACACGAATGAACTTTACATATTGAAACACTTGTGGGGAGTTTAAATCAATTTATTCACAAAAACTTTACTGGATACGTTATTACAATTCTACATCACTATAGTCTTCATCCGAAGAACTGTCATCATCCCCTGGTGTTATAATTATAGGGTCAACCACCTGATCGACCAAGTTGTCCAGTTCCCACATTTTATCTTCCTCTTTTAAAACATGCTGGATTGCTTTTTGCCAGTTTTCTGATGTGATTTCCATAATGGCTTGATCAAACAATACCTTGACATCTTTCATTTTAAATGTGGTATTGTGCCTTGCAACATATCCTTTAACTTGTGCCCATATAAGTTCTATGGGATTTAATTCGCAATGATATGGCGGTAGGCGTAGCACAGTTACTTTATACTTTTCTGCTACATCTTCTACGGCATATTTTATGAAGTAGTTCCTTCTTTATTGAATTCGTCTCAAACTGAATACCTTTATTTGACAGCCAGTTAATAATTTCTTGCTTTCTCCAAGCTGAAGTTGGTACCTTCTCTATGCGCCTTGAATGGTAGCTTGCATTATCCATAACCACGACCGAATCAGCTGGAAGAAATTTTAACATTTCCCCGAAGTAGTCTTCGAAGACATCCGAATTCATGTCCTCATGATAATCTCCCGTCCGACACGACTCAAAGCTTAACAAACCTTCTTTTAAAAATCCTTCTTCGCTTCCAATGTGAGCAATTATAAGCCTCTTCCCTTTTCCCGAAGGCACTTTAATACCCGTCGAAAGGCCTTCTATGAAAGCTTGGCGAGCACTTGTTACATTTTTATCTTGCCACATTTTTTGGACTATATAACCTTCGTTTATCCACGTCTCATCAAGATAAAAAATTTTCTTGTGCTCTCTGCGGTACTGTTTTATAGTTCTCAAATATTTTCGTCTCCAGCAAATGATTTCATCACTTTCCAGTAATAGTGCCTTTCGATTGTGCTTTTCCCAGGAAAAATTCATACTTTTTAAAGTTTTCCATAAAAGTTTTCTGGATATCAAAGGAATATCGTTATCTTGGCTTATCTCCATTAGTATTTTGTCAAGGGTGGGTATTTCCTTTTTAAAATAAAACGAATGAACTTTTCTTCGAATGTCACGTTTGGTGTCTTCACCTAAGATTTTTATTGGTCTTCCCGATTTTCTCTTGCATGGACTTAACTGGCCTGATATCTTTCTTTCTCGCAATAATTTAAAAATCGTGGACTGTCCAATTCCAGTCATTCGGGCACATCGCTCAACACTTTCTTGCACAGACAAACTAGGGTGATCGTGTTTTATGCAATCATATACATTTAAAATTATAACTTTTTCACTAACAGATAGCGGAGAATTTTTTACACCTCTTTTCTTTGGAGTAAATGTCGCCATTTTATAACTTTTTCACTATTTCTATATCACAATATTACTGTACGTTTAATTGGTGTAGTAACAATTACTAACTCGAATGTCGAATGTCGAATGATAATAATAAAATAAAAGAGGGATTATAATGAAAGTGTAAGTAAAACCTCATTACGCGTTATTAGTCTTCATGTTGATTTATTTTAGTTCTTAGTAATATTAGGAGGTGCGTCATACCCTTATCAGTTTCTTCTAATGCTTTTATTCGTTCAGTAAGGAAGTGAATTTGTTTTTATAAATAAAAATGTAATTAGCTTTAATGACCATATAATGGAATACGAGTTTGAAAAATAAGTTAATCGAAAAATTAAATAAAATTGGTTATCACAAAATATCCAAAATATGATATTTTGAGGTACATCAATTTTTGACGACGAAGTTGACATCCGTCCATTTGCCTACGCCCATGACGACACCGAAATTCAGGCAAATTTTATGACACTTCATGATTTATTACTCTACACGCATTTGAAACCAATTATAATAGTAGAAGATAAGGTAGAAAATATATTTTTTATATGTATTAGATAAGTTTTGACTTTAAGATATGTTAATATATCGAGTGCGTTTTTTTTATTATTCACTGTGTACTAATAATATAAGAGCTCTTTTAAACGAGGTGTCTCATAGTTAAACTGGTTCAATCCGCATTAAACCATTTGCTAGAAATTAAAAAAAATCTCCACTGAAATTACGTAAGCACAAAAAAAAATAATATTATTATTATATAAGTTAGGAAAGTTATTATTACTTTGAAGAAAATGAAATTCGATGGGCCTAAGTGAATTTATACTGAATTATTAAAAAAATGGACAAACGGGAACGTAATAGTTACAGAGACGTCTATAATTCGCACACTACGCAGATTATACGGAAAAAATTTAAAGGCTAGGATTTTAGAAGAATACAAACAATAAGAAGAAGAAAAATAAGGCGGCTTTCATGATTGAAGATCATGCACCGACAATGTATTCTGTGTTAAACAGATAAGATAAAAAATGTCGGCCAAGAATCTAGAAACTCACATTCATGAACCACCAAGAAGCATGGACAAAAAAAAAAGAGATGAACGAACTAATAAAAACGAAACACATTCAGAAGGAAACATGGGTAGACTACTTTCGATCCCTATTTGCTAAAGGTGACGATAATGAACCACCAACGCCAGAGGTAACGACAAACGAAGAAATAAATATTGAGGAGGAAGAGGTAAAGGAAGCATTAAGGAAATTAAAGAATAGAAAATCACCAGGAGAGGACAGAATACCGAACGAACTCCTAAAATACGGAGGACCAGATCTGACAAAACAACTATTAAAACTCCCTCTCTCTCCAATGGCGCTACAGCCCAAATCGAGCCTTGGCCTCCTCCAAACTATGCCTCCAACCTTGTCGGTCCCGCGCCGATCTTCTTCAAGTTCTCACGTCTAGCAAATTTTGCGCGTCCGCTGCCACTTCATCCTCCCATCTTTTCCGTGGCCTTCCTTTTGGTCTTGCGCCCTGCATTTTACTCAAAAAATAATAGAACAAAACAGAATTCCTCAAGAATGGAGATCAAGCATCCTAATACCTCCCTTCAAAAAGGGAAACCAATCGGACCTGGAAAATTTATTAAACACAACAATAAAATTAACAACCAAAGTAATAACAAATAAACTGAATGAAATTATAACACTAGCAGAAGGAGAACAAACTTTTAGGTCGGAAAGATCATGCACCGACGCTCTATTTATAATGAGGCAAGTGCAAGAGAATTCATTAGAATACAACAAACCGGCATATCTATATTTCGTGGACCTTAAGAAGGCATTTCACCGGGTCAAATTAAAGGACGTTATCTACTTATTGTACGCAAAAGAGATACCTCTAGGAATAATCAAAACGATCGAAAATATTTACCAAAATAACACAATAAAGGTCGCGGCATATTATCGTACACGTATAGTTTCCGGCACGTAGCGTTTCCACTCCGCAATTGGGCTGCGCGTTCACATTTTCATACATAGAAGGTTTCAGTTTGGTTCGGTGAAGATATGATCTCGCTTTTCTCGACAAAAATTATGTGCAATTGATCTTCTACTTAACGATGAAGAATGAAAAACTGTGTTAAAAAGAAGGTTTGAAGTACATCCAATGCTAAGAGAAAGGAAGAAGGAATGTGAATACTGGACTTTATACAGAGAATTAATTGATGATGATGAAAAATATTATGGATATTTTAGAATGAATAGGATTCAGTTTAAATATGTTTTAAATTTAATTTCACGTTCAGTTAAAAAACAAAATACTACATTTAACGAAGCCATACATATCAAACCAAAAAGTATTTTTAAAAAGAAGAGGTATCACTTCCGTACAAAAGTCCTAATTGTTTATCACTTCCGTGATTAATTGTCACAAAGCAATAAAAACATGCATAAATGACAAAATAGCCTCGAAAATTATTTTTTAAATACTCTGTATCAAAATCAAACAAATACCTAAATAAACAACAAGGGGAAAACGACGGACATCTAATTCACATTATCCTTACCAACCGGTTACGACTCGTTACGTAGCCGTCGGCATCAGTAAAATATCGTTTTCGAATATACTGAACGGAAACGTTAAGTGTCTGAAACGCTATGTTCCGGACAGTATGCGTTGTTCATATTTAAAACCATTTAAATTATATTTTTCGGAAACTAAACGCTATGTGCTGGAAACGCAACGTGCACGATAATATGCCACGACCTTAAAAGTAAAAGTGGAAGAAGACCTAACCGACCCTATTGAAGCTGACAGTGGGATAAGACAGGGAGATTCCCTGAGTCCTCTATTGTTCAACCTGATTATGGACGAAATAATAAAAAAAGTAAGAACTAAAAAAGGATACCGTAAACTGGGGTAACTTTGCTCCACTTTTAGGAGTTATTAAAGGAATTGCGAGGAAAAGTGTATAAACGTTCTACTAGTATTATGTTTTTTTTTGATAACTGATGAAGAATTGATGAAGAAATTATTGTATGGTATTTTTTATTCTAAAAATAATTAATTACATATTTTTTTTTTTAATAAAAAGTGGAACAAAGTTACCTATAGTGTGGGGTAACTTTTGACAAAAATGGAGGAAAGTGTTGCTTCTGTATATTAGTGTTGCGGATGCCATCTTCAGTACTTTTCAAAACTGACAAAATTTTTCGTCAGGCTATTTTTAGGGGCCGAAAGAAAGCCACGTCTAGAGGTTGCGTCAAATGTGTACTGTTTGGAGGCAGACAAATTAAATGATTGTCGTTTTCACGACAGAGTTGAAGTGCATGTACTGTAATATGTGAAGAGAGGTTGTTGTATAGTAATACCTTTTTACCATTCAGCTTCCTAAACATAGGTACCAACTGGAATTCAAGCCAATCTGCAAAAATATTTGCATCCAACCATCCGGAACTGCTAGCGTTGTAACGGCATCCTTTTGGCCCATTCTCAGCCCAAGTAGTCCACATTTTAGCAGCCCGGTAATTAACATAGGGTGGTAAAAGTTCACCTTTGCCGTTTCCACTGAACATAATGGACACAGAGGTCTTTAAAGCGTTTCTAATTAGTTCTGGATACTTGCAACCTCTCTTGACAATGACTTTCTTTTTGCCGGGATCAACAGTGAGATTAGTTTCATCACAAGTCCATATATTTGTTGGAGCAACGCCGCCTAACTCGACTGCCAGATTTTCGAAAAAACTTCTCAATATGTTTTCATCAACTCCTGCTCGTACACGTTTAATATTTTCTGCAAAACGTAGGGAAATTTCAGGATGTCTCACCATAATTTTTTTGATCAAATCCTCTCCAGGGAAGTTATCCTTGAAAATTTTGACATCTCTTCCACAACGGTTTAAATAATTTTTGATAATGTTTTTCAGTTCCCTTGCGTTAGTAGGGAACCCATACTCTCCCATATAAATCAGGCAATTGACAAATTGGTTTTCTTCGCCGGGAGTAAATACGTTTTGCCTCCTTGGCGTTTTGGAATGTTTCCCTTTCAGTTTATTTAAAATGGTCCTTCTTGGAATCTCATATTTTTCTTCTGCCCTTCTGTGTGAGATTTCACCTCTTCTTATTTCATTTAAACACTCTTGTAGGGTTTCTTGTCTATAGTCAGCATAGCGTCGTGATCCTAGTACTGTTTTAGGTGTTCTAGGCATATCTGTAACAAAAATATATATTAAACATAATATATATTTCGGGGTAACTTTGCGCCACTTTTTTGGAGCAAAGTTACCCCGAGTCACCTGATAATTTGTAAACTTAGGTTAGAAAAAGAAAAGTTTATCATTTGTTCATATATAAGTCACAATTTAGTAAAAAAGTTGATAAACAGTATACACTTAACGCATACACAAATACTTACTTGTGAGATAATAGCACAACTTTCTACACACACCAAATTTTATACGTAGTTTTTACCGAAGTTTTTACACCACCACCTTCTCGACTCGCTGTAGGCATGTAAATGGAAGAGCAAGTCGATGCTGCACATGGGGAGACTTTGTCAATAGGCAACCAGTAAAACGGCGACGCGCGTTTTGTGAAGACGGTTTTTAATTCATAGGTAAATTAAAATGAAACTTTTTTTAGTAATGGAGCAAAGTTACCCTGGCAGGTGCAAAGTTACCCCTGTTTACGGTACCTGAAGAGGAGAAAAACAACTTAAAATAATCTGCTACGCAGACGACGCAATAGTACTCTCTCAAAGTGAAGACGATTTACAACGTATGCTGCATCAATTTAATATAACCGCCAGAAAATTTAACATGTCAATTTCCCCAAAAAAGACAAAATGCATGTTACAACAGCAAATTTACTAAGATGTAAATTGGAGCTGGAAGGACAGATAATAGAACAAGTGATGGAGTTTAAATACGTAGGCATCACATTATCTAGCTACGTAAAACTCGAAACGGAAGTGGAAGATCAAGTGAATAGAGCAAACAGAGCCGCAGGCTGCCTAAATGAAACAATATGGAGAAATACAAATATCGGGGAAGAAACGAAAGGCAGAATTTACAAAACAGTCATCAGACCAATAATGACAGACACTGCAGAAACAAGACCTGACACAGAGATGACAAAAAGGATGTTAGAAACAGCAGAGATGAAAACACTTAGAAAAATTGATGGTAAGACACTATGGGACAGAGCTAGAAGTACAGATATACGACGTAGATGCAAGGTGGAGAACATCAATAACTGGGTAAGAAATAGAAGAGTAGAATGGAACGATCATATAAGCCGAATGACAACAAATAGAGTAGTAAAGACGGCAAGAGACGGTTCCCCAATAGGAAGACGATCGGTAGGAAGACCACGAAAATACAAGATAATCGCCTGGGTTCAGCATCAAAGAAAAACTCCCTAGTTTCAGATTTTCCAACCACATAAAATTTATCCGTTGCTTCATTATTTTTTCGCGAAGTAATTCATGAAAAATGTCACGAATAATATTATGTAGCAATAATTTATTCAAATTTTAGATAATTTTCATGAGGCAGATTTCGCTATGATACACCTCACTGTATTAGTCGGTATGAATGTTTTACACAAGCACCGTGTTCTGTTCATGTGCACTTTATTACTAAATAATGAATGAATTCAATGCTGCAATTTATCGGTATTTTTATTTCGACTGGATGGAGAAAAATGACAAAATCTATTTACAGGCAGAAAATGGTAATTTTATACTGAAAATCGATATTATGGTCCTTCAGCAGTGTTCTTTTATTGAAACCATTGCACAATTTGCTGGAAACTAGCCGCAAATGGCTTTTATGGGAAAATATTATCTATATTTATAAAAAAAAGATTATAACGTACTCCATATTGAATAACAGGAGGTTTCGGGGATAGATAATCTACAATTGACAATATTTTATTATTAATATAACTATTAGAGAGAGAAAAAAGGCAGTCAATAATAAAGGAACCTATATGGTATTTGCGGACCTCACTAAGGTCTATGACCAGTCAGTGTAATGTTTGATGTATAAAAACGAAGTAATCTCTTAACGGTTTTTGAATACATTCTGAAACGGTTAAAATTACACGAAATAGGGTGGCTTTTTTGTACTTGTTGACATCACTAGCTTATAGCACTTGTTTTTTGTGTTAATTTATATTTTTGTTTTAATTTCACGCTTGATATATACATACAGTTGGAACCGTGGATCTTTACCAGTGCATCATCACTTAAAGCGTATAAAATATAGTTAAATTCAAATCGAGTGTCGTGAGAGGTCCTACAATATATCTTATTGTTTGGTGTGACCATTGACGCCCCGAAAAAAATATTGTACAGGGTGTAACAAAAAGATAGGTCAGAAATTAAATCATACATTCTGGATACAAATATAGCTTCGTTGAACTCAATTCAGCCTGAGAGACTTGTACACATCTTAGGAATGACATTTGGGTGATGCAATTTATTGGAGCGAGGAGGATTAGTTCGTGTAAACAGAAATCACTCCACCTCGTCTCAATGCTCCAGACCATCTACTATAGCTATTTTCCATTGAATACTGCATTCTTCTATGGCATCTAATGCCGTCTGTAGATTGTTTACCGCTATGTTTAGGTTTCTATATTTTGTCGCAATCGCTGTGTCATGTGCACAAAGGCTGAGCAGTATTCCTGGTGTTATTGGGACGTCGGCAGTGGATATTATATACAGTAGGGTTGACAGCACTGCTTCTGTGGTACTTCAGCCTCTGGGGTTCCATTCTTAGGTAGGACTTATCTTATTTAGACCCTGAACTCTGATTGTCCAAGATAGATAGATTTAGAGAGGTAGCCTTTTCGCCTATTCCACTGTGACCTTTTCAGATCAATTATGGTCCTCTAGTTCTAGATAACATTCTCTAGCCTGATCCTTTTTAAAAAGTCTAATAGCTTCGAGACTGTACCTTCCATGTAGCTATTTGCCGGTGGATTTTCTTCTAATGCAAAGAACCGCTCATTTGCCAGACTGTCACAGTGAAATGGAATGTGCTCTGATGTTTTTTCTTCGAGGTGACAGAATCTGCACAGGCCATCATCTGATAATCCCATCAGCAAGCGCCTATTCAGCTTACAGTGCTCTGTTATAAGACCTACTATTGTTTTGACTGTTTTCCTGTCTGGTTGTCCAAGTACGAAAAGATTAGTCTTGTCATGGCCCCACTGTATCCGTAGTCTCTCATTTTGTACGTGAGTCTTTTATGCCACACTCAGTCGAACGTTCGATCAGTCGCTGATCAATAAGGTGATAATAATAAACTCCGTCTCTCATTGACTTATTCTTCTGATTGCGCCGTTTCCTTTCGGAGGTTGGTGATCCAAATGGCAATTGTAACTTTGGAAACTGTTGCAGGAAAGATTTCTGCGGTTGCTCGGTCAAACCATCTCCTCAGGTCTTTCAGCCACGAGTTCTGGCGTCTTCAATCTGATCTTTTGCACTGTACTTTACCTTCCTATATGATTTGGAGTAATTAATATCTTTCACCTCTCAATACATTACCTAAATATTATATTTTCTTCTATTTGATCATGCTTAGTAATTCTTTTTGTTTACTCATGCGCCGAAATACCTCACCGTTGGTAACTTTTTGTATCCATGGAATTCTCAGCAACTTATTGACTAGTTGACCTAAAATTCCACCATCTCACTAAACCGGCTCCAAAAATACCAATCTGTGACATTTTATCTCATCATCGCAGTTAATCACAGATAATTATTCCTATTACTTATTAATAACCTCCCGAGAGACCTTTCGCAAATCTCGCAACTTTCTAATACCCCTCCGTTAAACATATGTGATTGTGCATCATATATCCATACATTCAGAGCTTTTACGTTCTCGCTGTTTGCCTATTTGCTAATAACCATGAGAATCGAAGTGCGTTTCTACTGGCCCTACGCATATCTCACTATTTATTAGTGTTTACCTGTTGGACATCAATGACGGTAGATTTTACCATCCCACCTAATCACAGATTTCATATTTTTCCGACTTAATAAAATACCAAACTGTACCTTACGTGTGTTTTGATCGTCAGTACCTCATTGTAACTAGCGAGAGAACACACATCTAGAGCGATTGCAGGAAGTAGTAAGATAACAAAGGTTTCATAGACTTAATATTTCGACTGTTTTCCAAGATCAGAGCTCAACTGTTTAAACAAACTATTGTCCTTCTGGCTTGTGTTATTCGTATATCAACTTTAATTCCTAGGTATATATGTGCACGACGTATTCTTATTTTCTCTATTTCTAGCAGGATATTCTATGGTTCAGCTTCTGTTGGAAGATATTTTGTGTTTTAATTATTCTTTTCCAGACCCCATTTTTTGTATTATTCACGTAGCTTCCTCGTCATATATTCGAGGGCCCCCGGTAATTTGCTAATATGATTTGGTTATCGGCAAACTGTAATGTATACAGACACTTGAAATTGTCGATTTCATTAATATTTTGGGGAACGACGAACTTAACACATTGTTTCTTTTATTAATAACTCTTACTACACACTAATAATAGTTGCGGTAGGAAGATGTACAGAACCCAGTTATAATTGTTGACCTTGATTGTTTGTCAGGTACATTCCTATTTTATAATCTATTGTGTAGGTCATTGTTATATAAACATTTTCTGCGTAGTCATTAGACATGAAGTTCTTACAAACAGGGTGTAGAGCGTGTGTAGAAAAATCAAAATAAACTTATTATTTTTTATGAAAAAGAACTTATTTTAAACTATTCCTCTTCCCGCTCTTAGGAAAAGGCGTGCATCTTTCACAGAACTGACAAATATTGCATTCAGGCAAAATATGTGCTTTTAACAGAATGGTGCTCAATCGTATTATAATAATGAAGTGTCGAAATAGCTTTTTGCTTAATAGCTAGGACGTTGATGTGGATATCCCTTGGCCACCCGGAAGTCCAATGCTTAACCCTAATTACTTTTGTTGTGGGGTTTTATGAAAGAGGAACTGTAGAAATTATATAGGGACAAAAAAATTTAAAAACAATGTGTTAAAATAATATTACCATGATGATAATTTAGTTGTAACGTACAGAAAAACCTAGAGGAATTAAGGAATCACCAAGTCCCATAAAATTTGTGATTTAGTTACATTTTAAGATGGTCTTATAATAATAAAGGACTCTGTGTCTCTTTCATTACAAAATGTCAAACAATTCATCAAATATTAAATGTGTTGCATATGTGAATCATTTCGATTTAGGTAAATAGAAATAAATAAATCGATTTACTCATGACCGGTTTAGCATACTACAATTCGCTATGCATCTTCAGGTATCCCGTACGCATCATTTAGTTTACTGTACCCGAGACCTGAAGATGCCTAGCAAATTTTAGGGTGCGAAACCGGTCATCCGTGGTAGAATAAATTGATTGTAAGTCTTTTATTTATTTCTTTTTACCTAAATTCACCAAATATAGGAAAAAAATCAATTTTCATTTTGTAACTTCAAAGAACTATAACTTTGTGTGTGTGCAATCGGTACTAAAGTAAGTAAGTTTAATCTAGAATATTTGGTTTACTCTATTTGGTTTTTGTTTTTAAATGTAGGAAACATCGGTAGTAGATTAAACGTTTTGATGATATCTTGTTAAGCATAATGACTCACAGGTAAAGATCCACGGTAACTACTGCTATATTCAATATAAATATGTCACTGCTTGTGTGCATGTAAGTGTATTAGCTTTGTTCGTTACTTGTGTATAGATGGTAGCACCGCATCTTCGCTAGACGCTCTTTGGGACCTCCATCCTAACGCTTTATACGAAGCTGGATTAAGCCGCCACAAAGGTAAGTTGTCATGATAAGACCAGGTGATATAGGTGATATAAGCGAGCAATTTTCCTTTTGTCATATATCAGCTTTTACTAATCTTACATTGAAGGTCAAATTACCTTTCGCGGATTTATTGTTTATAAGTCGTAAAACATTTACATTTGACGTGTAAATAATAATCACGTAGACTCCTACACCTTTGTCTCTATACTGTATCTGTTTGATTTATCTTATTTATTTATAAAAATAATTTAGTAGAAATTTGTCAAAATTTGTTACCTTTGAACTCATATACAGGGTATTTCATTAGTATGCATGAATAATCCTTGAAAAATGAGAAGATTTGACAAAAAATGTGTCTAAATATGCTTCAAAATCGTTTTATCTAATAATTATAAATAGTTATTTATGTACCAAGGGTATTAAGTACAAGTAATATTTGTACATTGAGGTCGACGATTTTAATAATGTCAGTATTTATGATGTGATGGCGCCTTATTTATCCTTCTCTTTTTATACGTATTAAATGAATCGTGTTTCGTTATTATTATCATTATTAGCTCGACATTACTTTATGGGTCATATCCTGTTCTAAGATGTTTTTTGACCTGCTTTAAGATGTGCTCCAAAGCCTGTTATGAGCTTTTTTTCAGTTTTTTTATACTACTACTACTACTACTAAGGATTTCCACAGTTTTCACTGTCTTCCTTCACTCAACCGTTTTCTCCAATTTTCCCTGTCATTCCAGTCTCCATCTCGCAGGGTTCTTTTCTCCATAGCCTCGTCGATTTCATCTCTGAATGACCTTCGGGGTCTTCCTCTCTTTCTTCTTCCAATCGGGCTCCATTCTGTGATTTTGTTTATCCAGCGTCCTCTGTCCGCTCTTCTGACGTGGCCGTACCAGGATAGTCTCTTCTCCTCTATATAGTCGATTATGTCTGATTGCACTCCCATTCTCCGCTTAATCTCTGCGTTTTCAATTCTGTCTCTTTTTGTAAGTCTACAGCTTCTCCTCAAGAACTCCATTTCTACTGCTCTTATTCTACCTCTATTTCTCTTGTTTATTGTCCAGTTTTCGGACCCATATGTCAGGATACTTCTTGTCAGGGTATTATATATTCTCTTTTTTGTCTTTATCGTAATGTTCTTATCCCACAACACTGAGTTTAGTTGTCTTATACAGTTTCTTGTTTGTCTCAGTCTGTTGTTTATATCTTCTTCTGTTGTTCCCTGGTTCGATATTATGGTTCCTAAATACTTGAATTTATCTGTTCCATTTATTTGTCTTCCCTCGTCTATCTCTAGGTTTCTCATATCCTTGTTTTCTGTTGTTAGGTATTCGGTTCTCTCTAAGTTTATTTCCATTCCGTTGTTTTTATATTCTTCTAGTTTTCTGAGCATAAAGCTGAGATCTTCTTCATCTTGTGCGATGACTACTTGATCGTCGGCAAAACTTAAGGTGTATAGTGTCCAGTTTTTTTATGTGAAGAAGAAATAAATCTTCTAAAGATCGTACCTGGCCGTGTTCCTTTAAAGATGGTCTGGCATGTGTTTGAATCAGGGTGGAAGGGACCATCTGTACGCAGTCAAAGGGGTCGTGCTCACAGATACACCCATAGCTTCCTATCTACCAGTTCAAGTTCACCCCTTCATCTTGACACCCATGCGGTGGTTCTCTCCAAACTGGTGCATCACATTGTCTTTTCTCTCTCTTTCTCTCTTATTTTTGCTGCAGATCCCTCTTCCCTTTCCCCTCATTGCTATCTGCATTAAGGAATTTGCACTTACCCTACCTACATACCTGTGTAATTCATGTCTGTCCTCGTCGAATATTCTGCACTCTGCCATGTCAGCCACTCCACAGTCCATACCCACAAATTTCCCCATCCTTTGTAGGTAGGCCCTGAAGGACACGTGTCCTGTTAGGAACTGGGTGGAAAAATAATTAGTATTTCTCTCGCCGCACTTCATCCATTCTGCGATATTTGGAATCAATACCGTTATGATGCTATTCCTAGCTAATATTTTCTCCTAATCATCCTTCCCATAGATCTCCACCCTTTATTTCACTATGAGTGGACGGGTCACACCTGCGATTACTTGTATGGCCACCGTTGATGTTGTTCTGTATGGACGTGCCACCCTTAGTTGTACTTTTTTTTTGGGCTTTCTCTAGCATCCTTCTATATTTCTTGGTCTTAAGCACTTGTTTGCATACCTATGCCCCGTGGAGTACAGTAGAGTAAACCACTTCCATTAAAATTCTGCTTTTGGTAGTCCCTAGGTTGGGCATATTGCTTGTCAGATTGCAGTTCTCTCCTTTGTCCTTCGAACAACGTATTTAACAAGCTCACCAAAAGTTTGCCTCGTATTTTACTTTTTTGGCAAGTAATATCCTTTCTTGGTCCTTATGAGTAGTCCGTATGATAGGGGTGATACAATGGACCCGTCTTCGGAGGTTTAAGTGTCTGAATAGCTCATAAATTCTTCTAAACTCTTTTACCATAACCATAAGATCCTTTCACCCTCCAGAAAAAAACTATATGGTCTCTGGCCTTTGGGCTCTTGAGAATGATAGCTTCTGTTTTCTCGACCGCCCGCATGGTGTCCCTACTTCTCATCCACATCTTTACTTTGTTGAGGGTTAGGTTCTCTCAATGCATGATTGACCACTTTTCGTTTGTGCCCCACCAGCACCAGCAGGTATCCGCATATGCTATTGCCTGTTCACCAATGACCAGACCTGTGGGCATTGGTATACAGGCACCTAAAATCCAAAGTGTCCCCAAAATCTCATTGTACAGAATATCACAAAGGAATGGCCCCAGGATGGAGCTCTGCGGCACTCCCGCCGTGGTTTTCATTAAGTTACCCATCGTAATGTTGTTGTATCTATTAGTGAAATAGTCCGTGACCAAGATCTGCAGATAGGGGGATATCCCCAAGTCGTCCAGAAGTTTGACGATCATTTTCCAGCTAGTACTATTAAAAAGCGGTTTTCTTATATCCGCCATACATCTGCTCCTACATATGGATATCTCCCTCTTGATCCTGCTTATGGCACCTACCGCAGATTTTCTTTTCCTGAACTCATACTGTCGGTCGGATATGCCACCTTTCTCCATTATCTCCCTCTCCAGCCTTGTCTTCACAAGGATCTTAAAGACCTTGTCTAAGGTATTTAACAGGCATATAGGTCTGTACGCCCTAGGCTCCTCTAATGCCTTTCCCGGTAGTATGAATTAATTATAAATTATGAACCGGTTTCGAATATCTTGGTAACTCTTGCCTTCTTAGCAGGTTGTTCATAATATCTTCCCCTTAATGATGATCTTTATTATCTCGAGTGCTGCCTTATCAGGTCTAGGCGCTTTTCCTGCTTTGAGCGGTTTGCCAGTTTCCGTCACTTCTTCCCTTGTGAGTTCAGTTACGGTGTCTCCAACTGTGTTGGCGTAAAGCTTGCGTAAAGCTGTGAAAAAAGAGCTTTGGCCAGTCCTTTGGTTTTCCAGTTGGTTTTATTCAGAATAATATTGTCTTGTTCCACTTGTTCCAAGGATCTGAGTCTGGGTCTGGTCTTTGCTCTTCTCCCTATTGGTGCATGTTTGTTTCGTTTCTAGGGTATTTAATTTTTCTCAATACGTTCCACCTGGTGCGTCCAGAAAAATCGCTCAAATTAAACGATGTTTTGTCCTTTAAAAGTTGCGAGAGTTCGAATCTATACTCGTAATGTGCCGTTAATGTTTTTATATATCCACAAGGAAAAGTTAATTTTCTGTAGTCAGCTGTATACTATATATCACAAAAAATTTAGTAAAATATGGTTATTTATTTAAAAAAGCTCTATCCATGATGACTCTCGCAATGTGTAGCCTTGCTTTATCCTGCTGAAAAATTGGATGTTGGAACGTTTGAAGGTGGGGTATGAAATGACGTTCCAGAATTTCTTCTACGTATCGCTGAGCTGTCATGTTCCATCTGACGAAGATTAAAGGTCACCTTGAAACCATAAGCGATGGCACTCCACACCATAACGCCAACAGTGCAGGTGCCGTTCGGCAAAAAACTATGGATTTCGTCTTTCAATACGTCGTCTTCTGACCCTTGTTCGGCAATCATGCATCCCTAAACAAAAATCGAGTTTCATCACTAAAGACAACCTCATTCCATTCCTGGTCCCAAGCCAATCGTATTCTGCACCATTTAAGACGATTACGTCATGAATTCACTATATATTCAATAGAATGGGGGATATTATACATCCCTAATGATCGGTACTAATCTTAAATGTTAAAATTTTTCTGTTAGCAAATTTAGAACAAAAAAATGAATAAAAAATGAAAACCTGAACTGATATGGCTGAAATTTTAATGCGATCTGTTTTTGCGATATCTTTTAAATTGACCCATCTTATTCTATTCACCGTATCTAGAAATAAATCTGTTAACGTTAGACCAGTCCACTTCCTAAAATTGGCCAGCCTGAAAATACGTCCACGTCCAGGGCCTCTCTTACCCTCTATCTTGCCTTCTAGAATCAACTGTAGAAGTCGGTATTTATTATTACGCATGATGTGGCCGAAGTAAGCCACTTTTCTGTTCTTTACGGTGTTAATATTTCAAATGCCTCTAATCGTTTTATGGCTTCTTCTGTAGGGCTCCAGCTTTCTATTCCATAGAGGAGGACACTAAAGACGTAACATCTAAAAATTCTTATGCTGATATTGATACTTAAAGATAAGTTGCAGAGAATCTTCCTAAGGCGGTTGAAAGAGCTTCCGGCTTTTTCAATACGAGTTATTATTTCGTAGCTGTGATCCCAAGTGATCCCTTAATATAGCAGCCCAAATAGCATATTGTTTCTGTTCTTGCCAATGATCATTATTTTTGTCTTCTTGCAATTTAGTTTTAGGCCGTATTTGTTACATATTTCTACAACGTTATCCATCATCTTTGGAGCCCCTACGCACTATCTGCCAGCAACACTGTATCGTCTGCATATCTAATATTGTTTATAAGTTGGCCACTTACAGCAATCCCATCTTCTGATTCGTCCAAGGCCTCTCTAAAGATGTTTTCAGAGTACCTATATGTTATATAATGCCGGTGACAATATGCAACCCTGTCTAGCTTCTTTTTCGACTGAAGATCTCGGACATTTCATTTTCTAATCGCACTGTTGATTTTTGGTTGGGGATATAAGTTTCAGATCAATCTTATATCCTTACCATCGAGTCCTGATGTTTGTATACTAAATTTTATTAAAATAAAATAATTTATAATGGACGGTCGAATTTTTATTTTTTGTTGGTAGGTATGCCCATGGTACGAGTATCTTCTATTCTTTTATTTCTCTTTAAATAGGTATTTGAACATACACACTATAGAATTATTTAAAAAACAGTTGATAATCTTCATACACATCAAGTATACTAATGAGTCTTTTTATTTATTTTAGGGTTTGTGGATGTGGTTGCTAAACCAAGTTAAACATTCCTACATGACCCCAAAAATTATCTAGGTACATTATTTATACAGTATACTAATAGAAATACTTATACAAACAAATAGTTTTTTACTGTGATAAAAAGGATGTAACCTAAATAAACAAGAGCTTAATTTATTTTTAGACGCTCACTCATAACAAAAATCCCACATTTTATTGGATATGTAAATGATAAGTTGTCCGGCAAATAAAAAAAAACTATATATTTCGCGGTGAACACCATGAGTGGCATAATTTTAATAAAACTTAATAACAACATAAATACAACGTATAACAAATATTATAGAAAGATTTCTCGAATCTCTTATTTTCCCGGAGATCTCTAACTCTAAACTCTAAAAATCTAAATTGCTCTTATGTCTTATACATATTTTATCTCGTTATTTGGAATGCTCCCAGAACCCAGTAGAATTTCTTCGGCAGCCTAATAGCTGTGGAATAAATCGTCGCGTAGTATGTTCGATCAGGGGCGTAGCAGGGAGTTGGCGTAATACTATCTATCAATTATTATTTCCCATATATTCATTAACGTGGTTAAGAGGTTGTACAGCCTTATAACATATAGATTATTAAATACACCTTTTGTTTTTGTATACATATACTAGCATGCTTTCAATCATCTAACACTTTTCCAACAAGAAATCAAATTATTTAAAGTAAATTAAGAAAATAATCCAACTTAAATATATCACCTTTATCGCCTGGTAACAATTTTGCATGAAAAGACACTAATTAGGCTTGCTTAAACTTTGAGGAATTTTTATTCAGTTATCGATCATCAAAAGGAGTATTCACAGACTGAGTCGTTTGGAGTTTACATTTAATTTAAATTAACTAGGTAAAATGTTTTACGACTTGATGCATAATGTTGTCTATTATAAAAATAAATAATATTCTATTCTTCCAACGAGCTTGTCTTGAGTATGCTTGCTTGCATGTTTATATTGGAGGAAGACCATCATACCCCCAATTACACCATTTGCTGAAATTCGATTTTTAAAAGTTAATTGTTTACAAAATATCGTGTATGTTAAACACAACTATTATTAAGTCAATATTCAACGTGGAGACTGAGAAATTATGTTGAAACGCTTATTTTCTTGTAGTAATTTTGAATTTTTAAAATATGATGGCCTTCTTCAAGGTAGCGATATAGGTATATACAGGTTATGTATGGTTTTGGTTGCTTTATTGATCTTCTACAATATACCTGTGAAACCATGCTTTTAGTAGTTTTATTGTGTAATCTGTAAGTTCTATTTGACGTTAAAATAATTAAATCGGCAAAGAAACGATGTAAAACTAATCAAGAATGCAGCATGCCGAAGTGTCTAAATAAGAAGTTTCCAGAAGATATATTATTTATTATTAAGCTGCTATATATAGTTCGAAATAAACATTTTTAATATTACGTTATAGGATAATTAAAAAAACAAAAGAATTATTCTTGGACTAATAAGTATGTAGTATCTCTTAGAAAAAGAATATTCAACTTACCTACTCGTATTTCGCCAAAAATTCTAGTTTTTAATACCGGAAGTCGGGATCGAGTGCTGTTTTGTGCTTTTTATGGTACAGGACAACATGGTTCTTCAATTTAAATGCCCATTTTCCTTCTTGGTGCAATTTCCTAAATGAGATGAGTGGGTGGAACGAGAACCTGCACTGATCCGTTAGAGCGCTCTTATTTAGGACTTAGTTAGGACATAATTGATAGGGCTTGCCCAGGCAGGACCTTCTATATCTGGTCTGATAGTCAATCAGCTCTAAAGGCTCTGGAAGCACTCAGAGTCAGTTTTAAGCTGGTTCTTGAGAGCACTGGCTGATGTTGCGCTGACCAATACTATCAACATGATGGCTACTGCGACACTCATGTGTGGAAGGGAACAAAGGACCTGACGCCCTGACAAGACGGGGCTCATCCACACTGCCTATGGGACTCGAACCTATGATTGGAGTACCCTTCGGGACTGATCGAGGTAGTCTTAAGAAGCTTCTTTTGCGGTGATTTTAAGTCTCCTGGGCTAGTGCCGGTACACCTCCAGCTTGCTACTAGTTAACTGGATAGGTATCACGAGCTTGCTTGGGGATTTGACGGATGGGCAGAATGGCGACTGGAAATCCGGAAAAATAGGTTTCAATGTACTCCTCGAGCGGCAACAGCAGAATTCGTCCGCGCATTTAATCGGTTGCAAAAGATATTGCGAATCACGGACGTAGTATACCATGCCAAATTAAGTTCTGTTGGATCTTTAGGCTTCCTATATTCCGCCGGGACATCTTAGTTTTCAATTTTCGCTTTTTTTAAACTTTTCATGACATTACAGTATAAATTAAGTTTAACAATACTGAATACAGCAATATTTTTTATATATTACTGACAAGGAAAACAAAATAACACTTCCCCGTGAATTATAAACAAAAAGAACAAAATAACAATACAAGCGAGAAATTCCCTGTAAAAAATAACGAAAAGGATTGCAAGCTTGTGAGATTTGATAATGCGTTGTTCGAACCACCCCCGTCCTGCCCCTGTAACGCACCGTAACGTGTTACCAGACCCCCTTCCCCCAAATGGCGTTACGTAATACTTGAACGACTCCTATATTGTTGTTCCAGGTATTGATTTCAATGTATTTGGTACAAATTTCTTACATCTGTTGTTTTCTAAGTCGCAGTCGTCAATTCCTAGTTTCGTTCTGGTTCCGTATTCAAATAACCGACACAGCTTTATTCTGTTGTAATTTTTTACCTATCATCATTATCTTGGTGCTACAGCCCTTAGAGGGCCTCGACCTTCTTAAGCTTTCTACGCCATTCTATTCTGTCCCTCGCTTGCATTTTCCAGTTGCCGACTCCGATCTTCTCGGCATCTTGTGTTACCCCGTCCATCCACCTCAGCTTTGGTCTACTCCGTCTTCTTATTGCCACGGGTTGTGCTGTTAGAATCTTTTTTATCATGTTTGACTCAGGGGTCCGGGCTACATGTCCTGCCCACTGCAGGCGGTTTCGCTTAATTATAGTGGTAATATCTTTACCACCAAACGTATGCTTGTAGATATTCTGCAGTTCAAAGATATATCTACGCCTCCATACTCCGTTCTCACAGACCGCTCCGAATATCTTGCGTAGCACCTTTCTTTCAAAAATGGATAGAGCGGATTCATCTGTTTTCGTTAGCGTCCATGCCTCTGATCCATATGTGAGAACGGGGACTATCAGTGTTCTATACAGCCTTATACGAGTTTTTTGAGACAGACGTTTGTTAGCTAAGTACTTTGATAGGCCATGATAACACCTGTTTGCAATTATTATTCGCCTTTTTATTTCCTCAGATGTGTTATTATTGGGGTTAACCGATGTCCCTAGATATATAAACTCTTTGACTGCTTCGAAGTTTTGGTCATTGATGATTAAATTTGTGTCAACATTTCCAGCTCTTGTGTTTGTGTTAGTCGCCATGAATTTGGTTTTATTTTGATTTATCTGTAACCCCATTCGTTCTGCTGCTGCTACTAGCTCGGTTAGGATTTCCGCAGTTCTCGCCCTAGTTCTTGTTATAATGTCCACGTCGTCTGCATATGCTAGAATTTGGACTGATCTATTAAATATTGTTCCCCTGCTATCTAAATTAGCGTCTCGTACAACTTTTTCTAAGGCGACATTAAAAAGCTGACACGCCAGCGCATCTCCCTGCCTTAACCCCCTATGTATTTGAAATGGGGTTGACGAGTCGTTTTGAATTTTAACTGCTGATAGCATCTTCGCCATTGTCACTTTTATCAAACATATGAGTTTTTTTGGAATTCCCAACTGATTCATAGCATTGTAAAGACTTGGTCTTAAGACACTGTCATATGCCGCTTTAAAATCGACAAAAATATGATACATATCTATGTTAAACTCTTGCGCTTTTTCGAGGATCTGTCGTAGTGTAAAGATCTGGTTAATGGTTGAACGTCCACTCCTGAATCCCGCCTGATATTCTCCTAGAAACATTTCAGTATAAGGCTTTAATCTCTCGTGCAAAATATTTGACAATATCTTGTATGATGTATTTAGGAGAGTAATTCCGCGGTAATTATTGCATTCCAGTTGGTTTCCCTTTTTGTGTAACGGGCAAATTAAGCCTAAGCTCCATTCTTCAGGCATTTGCTCCTCAGACCAAATTCTACAAACAATTTCTCGCATCACCTTGGTGAGCTGCTCTCCACCGTGCTTAAATAACTCTGCTGGGATGCCATCGCTACCTGGGGACCTATGGTTCCTTAGTTTTTCTATAGATATTTTCACTTCATCTACCGAGGGGGGTTCCACGAGTTCCTCATTTCGATATTCCAGCTCTATATTGTTAGTAGGTTCCCCTTCCAGCAACTCTCGAAAGTGCTCTACCCATCGTAAAAGGATATCCTCTTTGTTGGTAAGTAAGTTACCTTCCTTATCATTACAATAGTTGATTCTTGGTTTGAATTCTTTTCTAATACTATTTATTTGATGATAGAACTTTCTTGTTTCTCCTTGACTCATATGGCTTTCGAGCCGTTCTAATATGTCATTTTCCGAGTCTCGTTTCTTTTTTCGGTGTATGCGTTTTTCCTCTCTCCTTAAGTTTTTGTATCTATCTATTGTTGTTCTAGTTTTTCGTTGTTGCATGGTCCTAAATGCCTCGTTCTTCTTATCTGTTATTTTTTTGCAGTCTTGGTCGAACCAGTCGTTTCTTTCTTGGGTTCGGGATATTCCCAATGTGCTTTCGGCTGCTAATTTCAGAGCCTCCTTGCAGTTGTTCAACATTTCCGTGCTTGATTGGTCGACTGCCCAGGTGTGTTCTAGGGTTTCTTTTATATGTGACTGGAACTGTTTCTCTTTGTTTTCATTTTTTAGCATATGTAAATTATATTTTACTTGTCTAGTGCCCCTTTCTTTCTTGGCATTGGAAATTCTTTGTCGTAACTTGGCCCTTACCATAAAATGGTCTGAGTCAATATTTGCGCCTCTGTAACTTCTTATGTCCATTAGGTTTGTAAAGTGCCTTCTGTCAATTATAACATGGTCAATTTGATTTGTGGTGCGTCCATTTGGTGATATCCAAGTTGCTTTATGGATATTCTTATGATTAAAACATGTACTTCCCACAATTAAATCTTTGGAAGCTGCCATACTAATAAGCCTTAAACCATTGTCATTAGTAACGTCGTGAAGGCTGTGTTTACCAATATAATCTTGGTAGCATATCTCTTTTCCTATCTGGGCGTTCATGTCTCCAATGATTATTTTAATATCGTTTTTGGCACAGTTATCATATGCTCTTTAGAGATCTTCGTAGAATAGATCTTTAATTTCTTCGTCTTTTTCCTCGGTTGGCGCGTGCACGTTGATCAGGCATATGTTGAAAAATGTTCCTTTTATTCGAAGGATGCATAACCGATCATTTATGTAATATATATCATGTTCTTTTTTCTGCATAATGCCGGTTCCTTTCCATCTCATCTCTTGAATGGCTGCAATGTCTATTCTATATTTTAGGAGTTGATCTTGCAGCAGCTTCAGTCCCGCTGTCCTATACAGCGTTCTTACATTCCAAGTACTGATCTTTAAATCATTGTCCTTAGTTCGGTGCGTGGGTCGTCGTCTTGAATTCAGTCCGGCTTTTCTATCTCGAGATTTCGTAACAATAGGTTTTTATGGGATGAGGGAGTTAGCCTCATGCCCAACCCCCTTTTCGGAGGACCATTTCTCCCTTCCTCGTCAGCCCTGACCCCACCTTCCGCTGGGGTTGGTTACCCAGTCTCCAGTAGGGTTGCTCAGGTTTACCGGGGTTCACCCGTGTGTTCCGGATCACACTTCTCGGAGGTGAGGATAGGAATTGAGTAGGAGAGGCTAGAGGCGTTATCTGGAAGCAACGCCTTATGATGCGCATCACTACTCCATTAAAACCCCAATTTTTTACCTATAGACCAGAGAAATTAGCAAATAAAAAGCCTATTTCGTGACACTCTTTGATACAGGTATCTAACAACTGGTTTTGATAAATTTGGTGATAGCAATATGTAGTCAATAAAATATGCAAAAGATTGAACGTCATTTTTTGCTTATAAATAATATATAATGTAAGTTGATTTTAAATTATAAAGATGGAGACCGGGTAATTATATGGAAAAGTAACACAATTTTACTGAGAAAGCGTCGAACATCCTTTGAAATGGGAGTTCGTTATTTTTGTTAATTTGTTGCTAAATTATTGCAAAAATAGTTTTAAAAAATCGTTTTTTTGAGACTTATTAATAACTTCTCTAAAAATGCACAAAGAACTTTAATTTCGCGTTTTAGTAGGGACAATATCATATGTATTAGCTATAAAAATTTCAAGAAGTTTCAGTTAACAGTTATTGCAAAATTTAAATTTTTATCCGAGAAAGCTTTTATCTACAACGTTATTATGAGTAAACTATTAGGTCTACATAAATTCTAAAAGCACCAAATTTATCGTAAACCAAAGAACAAAAGTCCTTATTATTGACTTTAAAGCCTACAGTGAAAGAATTTGCTATTTTCGCTTAAAAGGGAAATTCTTTAATTACAGTTTGATCAATGCACATGCCCCAACTGATGACAAACCAGAGGAAATAAAAGAACAGTTCTTCGAAGACCTAGAGCAAGCCTACAGAAGATGTTCCAGAAATGACATTAAGATTTTATTAGGTGATATATATGCAAGAATAGGACGAGAGCGAGTTTTCATGCCCACAATAGTAAAGCATAGCCTACACAACATCACTAGCGATAATGGATTACGACTTATAAACTTAGCAGCAACACTAAATATGAGAGTCGCTAGCACCTATTTTAAACATACATTCTCTCCCGATAGAAGAACAACGAGTCAGATTGATCACATCTCAATAGATTCAAGGCATGTAACAGACGTAATAAACTGCAGAAGTTTTAGAGGCGCAAACATAGACTCAGATCACTGCCTAGTGATCTCAATATTTAGGGCTAGAATTTCAAACACTAGTAAAGAAATAAAATGGATAGAAAAAAATGGAATGTGCAAAAGCTAAGAGATGCGACAATTGCAGAAGGGTACTCGGAAAACATCATTAGCAGGCTAAGCAGTCAAAATGTAAATGAAGAAGGCCAGACAGATATAGACTCTTACTGGACCAGAATAAAGGAAGACAAAAGAAAAAAATGAAACCTACAGAAAGATGCTAACCCGACGAACTAGAACAACTGTAGAGAATTACCAAACAAAGAGAAGAGAAGAGAAGAGGATACACAAAAGAAAAAAAACGAAACCTCAACAAAGAAAAAGAATTCAAGGCAACCCCAAGACAATGCAGAAGTCAGAATGGCCACCTATTCTTCTTCTTAAAGTGCCTATCCGTTCCGGATGTTGGCGATCATCACGGCTATCTTTACTTTGTTTATTGCAGCGCGGAACAGTTCAGTGGTAGTCGTGTTATACCACTTTCGTAAATTTTGAAGCCAGGAAATGCGTCTTCTTCCCGGTCCTCTCTTACCATTTACCTTCCCTTGGAGAATCAGCTGGAGAAGGCCGTAACGTTCTTGATTTCTCATTACATGTCCTAGATATTCCAACTTTTTAGTTTTGACGGTCATGAGAATTTCACATTCTTTCCCCATTCTACGCAGGCCTCCACATTAGTAACTCTGTCAACCCAGGATATACGTAAGATGCGCCTTTAACACCACATTTCGAAAGCTTCGAGCCGATTCATAGATGCAACAGTCAGTGTCCACGCTTCCATTCCGTAGAGTAGAACTGTGAATATGTAGCAGTTCAATAGACGGCATTTTGTTTTTAATGATATGTCTCGACTGTTGAAAATGGTTCTCATTCTAACGAATGCTGCTTTTGCTTTTATTATTCGCTGTTTGATTTCTGTTGAGTGGTCCCATTGGCTATTTAAATTGGTGCCTAGATGTGTATATATGGCGACCTATTAACAACAAGGAAAGATGTATTGAATAGATGAGTGGAATACTTTAATCAGGCACTTAATTCAGAGGAAGAAGAAGAAAACCTGGGAAACGAAAGAGATGAGGTAAGGGGAACAGACGAGAGAGAACAGGAACCACCAACGATTCTTGAAGTTCAAGATGTTGTTAAAAAACTAGCCAGAACCAAATCACCCAGAATAGATAATCTCCCAACTGAACTATATAAAGAAGGTTGCCACGATACCATAATGGTGTTAGAGCAGCTTATAAAAGAAATATGGACACAGATATCCCTCCCCAATGATTGGAATATTGGAATACTTTACATCATTCACAAAAAAGGAGATATCTGTGAATGCTCTAACCACAGAGGAATTCATCAGATTGCAATCCTGAAACAAATTTTAGAAAAAACACTGGAATATGGCATTGATACTCATCGCATATTTATAGACTACAAAACAGCTTACGACTCTGTGAATAGAAGAGAAATGTTCAAAGCAATGAAAGAACTAGGAATACCAAATTAGTTGTTGAATTTAACAAAACTAACTCTTGAAAAAGTTGAATGTAGAGTCCGAATTCAAGTGGAACTGTGTGAACCTTTTAAAACAAATAACGTGCTGTGCCAGGGAGACCCTCTCTCCTGTATACTGTTCAATCTTGGTCTGGAAAAATAATACGTATGTCACAAATCATAACCATTGGTTCAATATATAACAAATCAGTGCAATTCCTTGTCTATGCTGATAATATCAATATTGGTGGTAGAGCGGAAAACGCTGTACGAGAGGCATATGTAGCATTAACAGGATCAGCTACAAAAATGGGTTTAATAATAAACACCAATAAAACGAATTATATGAAAATAAGCACGCCAACAAAAATCCTACGATCACTTGTTAAAAAAAACGACGCCATCGAAGCAGTGAACGAATTTGTATACCTGGGAGCGCTATCAGAGTGGAGCCATAACCTCTTGTATTTTGCAGGCCGGGCGATGCCGGCTGGGTGGCTACGATCATCCCGCAACCAAACCCCTGCCATCCGAAAAACCGGCCCAATTCTGCTGGTCTATTCCTCTCCGACCTCCCCCCTCTGTAGTTCAACCAAAGCCAAGCTCTCTAAAGCGGGCATAAAAAAATTAGCCAAGACAGCAAAAGTGCTGTTCTAAAAGTTTAAAATAGACAAACAAAAACATCTACGTGGTCAGTAGGTAAAAATAGAAAAAACCCTAACTAGACGAACGTAGATCCCGCGATAGGAAGAAGCCGATAAAGATACTCGAAAATGAAAAGTTTCATGTCATTTATGTTAGGACCTCATAAAATGACTATTAATATGGATGCTACCTATAATTGCCTTAGTGATGAAGTTGCGGAAGTCGAACCGTGATAGGTTCGAAGAATTCGACTTAACACTGAAAATAATACTACGGCAGAGATAAACCACAGAATTTGCACTGCCAACAGATGCTATTTTGGGCTCAATCTCTTCCTTATCTCCACAATAATATCGAGAAATACAAAAATAAAACTCTACAAAACAATAATACTCCCAGTCCTAACATATGGTCCAGAGACCTGGACTCTAACAAAAAGTAATGAAAACATGCTAGGATGTTTCGAAAGAAAAGTACTAAGGCGAATCTATGGAGCAGTGAATGACAATGGAGTGTGAAGAAGACGATACAACTTTGAACTTTATAGAATATACCAGGAACCTGATATCGTAAAACATATTAAGATAGGACTCCGAGGTGGATAGGGCATGTAATGCGGATGAAACAAAATTACCCAGCTAGAAAAACGCTCCTTGATAGACCCGTTGATCAGAGAAGAGGAGGAAGACCCAGAACGAGATGGTTGGATGACGTGGAAGACGACCTAAAAACCAGGAATATAAGACAATGGAGGAAAAGGGCCCAAGAGAGATCTGAATGGAAGGACATAGCCAGACAGGCAAAAACCCATCCAGGGATATGATGGTCAAAGAAGAAGATTCACCTTTAGTATGTATTTAAAATTAAACAGCTATATTACATTGTTTATATATTGTTTATAAGTAAAAATGAACGTTTAATCTTTTGAATATTTTATTTATTGCATATTGTCGTCACCAAGTGTATAAAAAGCAGGTGTTATATACCTGTATAAACGAGTGTCATATTGTTATCGTGTAAATATTGTTTCGTGCCCTTATTACATCCGTTAATATCTCGCTTATATTTTCGTTAAATTCTTCCATAATTTAATTCACTTTATGGTAACTGTTTTGAATAATTTTTTGTTTATCTGAACATTTAGTTGTCGGGGCTCGTATTTCCGTATAATGATTAAATCGCATCATTTAGCTAATAGCTTAATACAGTTTTAATGTAGGCGTCCGATTTGATCTACCTACATACAAAAATACAGATGTTTCTATTTTTTATCTGTCATCTTTAAAACAAGTGTAGTAAAGGTGTAATTAATGCAAATAAGTAAAAAAACATCAAGCAAGGTCTTTCTAAGTCCTGATTGTGACTTGTTTATAAAGCACACAAATAATTAGAGTGTGCCAAGTATTATTTTCTTGCGTTGGTTTCATCTACTCTTTTTGAAATTATTTTTAGAAATACATTGAAAACTGTTTAATAGGTTCAAGGAAAATTCGGTATTATATTATTATTTAGCATGCATAAATACATTGTGTTAACTTTATTGTCACAAGATGTCACCACTTTGTAATAACATTGGTTTTTAACATACAGTGAAAAGAAAAAAAAATCGTTGTGTGTAATATTTCTTCGTTTTCGCGTATCTTATTTAACGTTGACAATCATCAGCAATATTTGGACTTTGTTTATCATTAGAGGAGAAAAATACAACTTCCTACGACTTATAATGGAAGAGAAAGTGGAAGGAAGAAGAGGTCCAGGAAGAAGAAAATGCTCCTGGTTGAAGAATGTAAGAGACTGGACAGGCATGGACACACATTCGATACTAAGAACAGCTCAAGATAGAGAGCAATTTGCTATAGTTATAGCCAACCTTTAGTAATGGAGAAGGCACCTTAAGAAGAAGAGTTTATCATCTTTCTGAAAAGTGTTTGCTTATTTACGTCTAATTAGGAAAGCAGTTCCATTATGATCCTGTTTTGTATCATCATCATTCTGGCTTTACAAACCTGCGTGGGTCCCAGCCCCCTCAAGTATTTCTGTCCAGTCGTCCCTATCCATCGCCTTCCATCGCACGTATACCCATATTTCTTATGTCTTCATGGATGTAATTAAGGAACCTTTTTCTGGGTCTTCCTCTTCTTCTCTGACCAATGGGTCTATCAAGGAGCGTTTTTCTACATGCCCTTTCCACCTCAGACGTCCAATCTTAATATGTTTTACGATATCTGGTTCCTGGTATATTCTATAACCTGGTATCATTATTTTGTAGAGTTTTATTTTTGTATTTCTCGATATAATTGAGGATTTAAGAAGGAGATTGAGCCCAAAATGGCATCTGTTGGCCGTGCAAATTCTGCGATTTATCTCTGCAGTAGTATTATTTTCAGTGTTAAGGAGCGCTCCCAGGTATACAAATTCGTTCACTGCTTCAATAACGTCGTTTTCTATAACAAGTGGTCGTAGGATTTGTGGTTTCGTGCTTATTTTCATATAATATTCGTTTTGTTGGTGTTTATTATTAAACCCATTTTTGTAGCTGATTCTTTTAATGCTACATACGCATCTCGTACAGCGTTTTCCGATCTCCCAACAATATTGATATCATCAGCATAGGCAAAGATGTGCACTGATTTATTATATAAGGAGAAAAGAAGAATGGATGAATGACGAGATACTCAATATG
Organism: Diabrotica undecimpunctata; assembly: GCF_040954645.1. Taxonomy (NCBI): domain Eukaryota; kingdom Metazoa; phylum Arthropoda; class Insecta; order Coleoptera; family Chrysomelidae; genus Diabrotica; species Diabrotica undecimpunctata. The sequence continues at coordinate 117,037,096 of NC_092811.1, forward strand.
ATGGAACAACGGAGACAATTTAAAAACAAAGACAGCAATAAATACAGAGAAATAAACTACGAGATCAGGAAGATGATAAAGCAGGCAAAAGAAAAATACTTTGAAGAGAAATGCAAAGAGATCGACGACCTTCAAAATAAATATGATCTGTTTAACCTACACAAGAAAGTTAAAGAACTGGCAGGACGAAAACAAAATCCCACTAGTGCACTTCTGGATAGACACTGGGATGGGACTATTATAACACAGATGGACGAGAAAGTACAAAGTTGGGCAGAATATATCGACGAACTGTTCGATGATGAAAGAGGAGATCTGGAGCACATAGAACTTACGTCAGAAGAAATAGGTCCGTATGTTACTAAAGAAGAAATATTACACGAATTAAAAACTATGAAGAGTAGGAAAAGCCCTGGACCTGACATGCTTCCTTTAGAAATCCTAAAAATTCTAGATGAGAAGCACATTGATGTTTTAGTGAAACTCTTGAACCAAATTTATAGTTCAGCCGTATTACCCAAAGAGTGGTTAACGTTGATTTTTATTTGTCTCCCCAAAAAGAAAAACGCAAGAGAATGCAGCGATTACCGCGCCATTAGCTTGATGTCTCATGTGCTTAAGTTACTTCTAAAAGTCATCCATAACCGAATATATCACCAACTGGACGGACATAGACGTTAATGATACACAATTTGGTTTTTGCAAAGGCCTAGGGCTAAGGGATGCGTATTGTCGCCAAGTCTTTTTAATGCCTACTCCAAAGAGATCCTGAAAAAAGCTCTTGAGGGTGAAACAGCTGGAATAAAGGTAAATGGAGTTCCTATTAACAACATTGGATATGCAGACGACACTGATTTTAGTTGAAAATATTGAAGATCTTCAGAGACTGGTGACCATAATAGCGAAGTATGGAAAAGAGTACGGTCTAACAATGTACGTCAAGAAGACGAAATTTATGAGAATATCGAAAACTCAAAGAAATAACGAGAATCTTCTAATAAACGGAATCAACGTCGAACAAGTGGACAAATATGCATATCTGGGAACAATGATTAACTCCACAAATGATTACATTCAGGAGATCAAAATGAGAATAGAAAAGGCTAGAGCAAATTTCAACAAAATGAGAAGAGTGCTATGTACAAGGGATTTAAAATTGGAACTAAAAGTTAGGTTGGCGAGGTGCTATGTTTTTTCGACTTTGTTTTATGGAATGGAATCTTGGACCTTGAATGCGACATCAATGAAAAAACTGGAATCATTCGAGCTGTGGGTGTATAGAAGAATTATGAAAATATCGTGGACAGAACACGTCACAAACAAAGAGGTTCTGAGAAGGATGAATCAAGAAATAGAAATTTTAAATATAATTAAAACATGAAAATTTTAATATCTCGGACATATTACACGTGGAGAGAAATACACCTTGCTCCAACTGATTATGCAGGGAAAGATCCAAGGAAAAAAAAAGCATAGGGAGGCATAGAATGTCATGGCTGCGCAACCTGAGAGGGTGGTACGGATGTACATCAAATGAACTTTTCAGAGCAGCCGTCTCAAAAGTCCGAATAGCTATGATGATTGCCGATCTCCGCCGCGGAGATGACACTTGAAGAAGAAGATTATATATTGAACCAATGGTTGTGATTTGTGACATACGTATTAATTTTTCCAGAGCCAGATTGAATAGTATACAGGACAGTAGGTCTCTCCGGCGCAGCCCGTTATTTGTTTTAAAAGGTTCAGACAGTTCTCCCTGAATTCGTACTCTACATTCAACTTTTTCAAAAGTTAGTTTTGTTAAATTGACCAACTTATTTGGTATTCCTAGCTCTTTCATTGCTTTGAACATTTCTCTTCTATTTACAGAGTCGTAGGCTGCTTTGTAGTCTATAAATATGTGATGAGTATCAATGCCATATTCCAGTGTTTTTTCTAAAATTTGTTTCAGGGTTGTAATCTGAGGAATTGTCGATTTACCGCCTCTGAAACCAGCCTGGTATTTTCCTACTATCCGTTCTGCATATGGTGCCATACGGTGACATAGTACTGTGGAAAATATTTTATACGCTGCATTTAGAAGCGTAATTTCTCTGTGGTTAGATCATTCAAAGATAGCTTCTTTTTTGTGTATGGTACAAAATATTCCAAGTATCCATTGGGGAGGGATTTCTGTGTCCATATTTCTTTTATAAGCTGCTGTAATGTCATTATGGTATCGTGGCCACCTTCTTTATACAGGGTGTCCCATAATTATTTGGATATTAGCTAATGAGTGATAGCTGACATCAAAATAAAGCGTTTGAGCTTAAATTGCTTAGGCAAAATGTTGCTAGTTTTCGTTCTACAGGGTGATTCATTAATATTTTTTTGATGCGGATGCGGATGAAAATGACCCTGTTGCGCCTAATCTGTCTACCAATGATCTAATAGTTTTATGGTTTGATTGCCTTCTATTGGGATAAAGTTCGAAATAGCGTTGAGCTGCTTTATGAGAACAAAAATTTTTATAGGCATACACACAGATCATATCCGTATTTCTACATTAGAAAATTCACTATGACTTGGCATTTTACCTTTGTCTTAAGTGTTTTATAAAAAATTTAATAACACTTTGACAAATAATGACTCGCAATGCACTTTGACAATTAATAATAAATAAATTCGTAGTTACGTCTTGACGTTGCCATTAAGTTCAAAGCATACCTAGGTACCTGTTTATTTTGCGAAAAATTAAAAACAGACATGCGTATCATTAACAAAATACGTTTATTTCGAAAACGGTGTACTTTTTTGATTTGAAACAAGAATACCTTTTTTGTGTAGAATTGAATGTTATTTCATGTTTTTTTCCTAAAATGTTTATACAGGGCGGACAAAAACATTATGGCCACATTAATGAACTAATGTTATAGTAGGTGGCGCCACCTAGTGTCAATAGTAAAACTAATATCATTTTCATATTAGGCATACTAAATAATAGCAAAATACCAAATTTCACTTAAATCGGTTAAATAGTTTTCAATATATCCCTAAAAATAATATAAAAAAATATTAATTAATCATCCCGTAGAACGAAAACTAGCAACATTTTGCCTAAGCAATTTGAGCTCAAACGCTTTATTTTGATGTCAGCTATCACCCATTAGCTAATGTCCAATTAATTATGGGACACCCTATATAGTTCAGCTGGGAGATTATCTATTCCGGGTGATTTGTTTCAGGCTAGTTTTTTTACCGCATCTTTAACTTCAAGAATCTTTTGTGGTTCCTCTTCCCTATCGTCTGTTCCCTTTACTTCATCTCTTTCGTCTTCCAGATTTTCTCCTTCTTCCTCTATATTAAGTGCCTGGTTAAAGTACTCCACCCATCTATTCAATACATATTTCCTTGTCGCCATTTTGACTTCTGCATTGTCTTGTGATTGCCTTGAATTATTTTCTGTTGATGTTAACTTCACTGTAGAATGCTCTGAATTATTTCTCTCTGTTGAGGTTTTCTATATATTTAAGTTCCTTATTTAAGCGGTTTCGTTATTTTCTTTTATGTATCATCCTTTCGTCTCTTCTCTTTGTCTGGTACTTCTCTGCAGTTGTTCTAGTTAGTCGGGTAATCATCTTTCTAAAGGCTTCATTATTTTCTTTTGTTGCATTTTTGCATCCATCGTCAAACCAATGATGTTTTGTATCTCCGGAATAAAACGTTGGAGATTTTGTTTTTTACGATTGCCCTTCTCGCTTTCCATCGAGTTTCTTGTAAGATTTTAACCAATTTCTTCTCTTTCACCAGCACATCCATTTAGCCAGTTCTCAATAGGGTCTTAATATCCCATGTTCCTATTCGTATCTTATTGATTTTTCATTTGTTTCGATTTTTTTATGCGTTTTCTCTTTCGGCCTTTAAATTCTTGTCACAGCCAATTTCCCTTCTTCATTTTTACGATTTCCTTTATTCTTCATTAGTTTTTCGAAGTATTGCTTGTCTTTGTTATTTGTGTCTCATTTGTACTTTCTATGGGAGATCTCTGACTAAATATTCTAGCTCTATTTTTGATTTCCAGTAATTGATTGTGTTCTTCAATGTTTTCCATTTTCCATTTCTTCTATATCATTGTTTTGAAATTGCTGAATGTCTTTGTCTAGTGCTCTAGTACTCACAGCTACTTGCAGTTATAAGAATATTTGCTTTGGGATGTCTACACTTATGTATATTTTGGTCCCTTTAAAATGTGTGGATCCTTTGAGTATATTTGTGCTTTTGCTCTCACTATTAATTTTTATAATGTAGGTCTGTTTTTAATTTTTCTGACTTACTTTGTCTTATTCTTTCCATTTCTATTTTTTCATCTTCTGCCTTTGTCTGAATTCTAATTTGTATTACTAGGATTTCCTATCTATTGATCTACGCTATCCTGTATGGATCGATTTTGTAATAGATGGAAGTTTTTTAATTCATAAAGTAAAGTGTATCCTTGGTCAGTTTTTTCCATCTATAATGAAAAATTACATAAAATATATTCAAAATAATTATGGAAACAACTATACCACACTTTTACTATAAATCTTAAATAAACAATTTAAAATACAAATATAGATACCAGTTTAAATGATGTAATACTCAAGATATTTCCAGTTGTTTGTACCAGCTTTTATGTATATCGGATACTTCAGAGACCATCGACATCATGATATTCGTGTTCCGCGATTCCAAAAACCTCCGAGTAATGACTTACGATTGATTTTCATTGAAAATAACATAAAACTCCAGTAGAGGATGTCCACCCTGGACACTAGGTACCTTGAGGACTATCGCCGTCATTTATATTCGTATTCAGCCACCTCGGAAACCCCCGAATAATGACTCTCGACTTATTTTGAGTGAAATTAACAAAACTCCACGAAAACGATGTCCACCCTGGACACTAGGTACCTCGGGGACTATCGCCGTCGTGATATTCGTGTTCAGCGACCTCGGAAACCTTTGAAGTAGCAAAATTGAATTAATTTCCTTCGATATTTTCCGAATTTTCCTGACTTTCTTGACACTCTCCCGAATCGAGAAAGTTGCCCAGCAATCCATCATGCTGATGCTGCGAAAAATTGTTAGGTTTAGTGCTTCATTACCTCTCCTATAAGCGATCGAGTGTAAAATGATAGTGTGATTAGACACTTAACAATAATAGTTGATTGTCTTTAGTGGAGACGAAGAAAGCGGTACACCCAATAATCGTTTGGGAAAATATTTTTTTTTACTTGCCAGTTAGTAACTTATAATAGTTTTTATTTCTGATGTCATTGAATCTGTGATGTACAAAACAATGATTTTGTTATCACAGTACTCATACCTTTTATATTATTCGAATAAAAGTAATAAAATGACATTTCATTTCTCACAAAAAAGTAAAATTAGAGGATGCTGTTTGTAAATAATGATTAAACTCTTAGCTATTAACTTTTAACCCCGTAATAAACCGCGACCAAAAGATCTTATGGTACTCTTTTTACTAATTCATGGGTAAAGGCTCATACATTTCTTATAACATAAATATATATACTTTGTTGTATACATTATATTATATGTATTATTTAATAGTAGCAATAACAGATATATTTGTTTAATTTTCTTTTTATTTTATATGTTGTAATTTATAAACAGATTCCAGTACTATTCTGACGGAAGACACTGACAGTTTTATAATTGGTCAAAAAGTTTGGGTTTCTGGGACGAAACCTGGACATATTGCTTTTATTGGTGAAACACAGTTTGCTCCTGGAGAGTGGGCTGGTATCGCATTAGATGAAGCAATTGGTGAGTATTTTATTTGATATCTTTATATTAACTAGTACATAAACTCTCAGGGTTTCAAATTTCTGATAAATACATTTGTGTGTAAATAGATATACAATATCGGTAGTCAAAGATGTGAACTTGTAATATTTAAAATGGAATTGACCGCGATGCTTTCAAATGAGACAGGCATAGGGCATATTTTATATCGGCAACAGCGCCACTATCTTTTTACCAAGGGAATAGATACAATAACTGATCGTAATAAACCATATTTCGAGAATTGGTGGATAATCTCAACACAACATAAAAATTGTAAACCATCATCAATGTCTAAACACGCAATCAGAGAAATATAATGGGACTTTTTCAACCCTTGAATGTTTTTGAGTCAAATTTTAATATCTTTTAATATACTTTTTCATTGTTAATATGAAAAGTGCTTGTTTAATCATCTGTACTTTTCAAACAACCACACCATTTTTTTTAGCGCCTTTTGTGAATATTCCATTCTTTTTCTTTTTTGTAGCCATGTTTAATTGGATCTATTTTGCGTTGCATTTGAGTGTTTTCACTTTTCCCTATTAAATACAGTTTCACAAGTTATTCTTCTTGGTATTGACATCTTTGTTATTTGTCATACAGTGGCCAGTGAATATACTGGCTGCCAAAGGATTCTAAGGTAACTAGGAGGAGTTGTGTGTCTTCGGTAAATCTCCGCTATATTGACTTCTGTTGCTCTATTTTTTGGCAAGAAAACTTGTCCCTTCTACCTTCCCCAGATGCAATTTAAAACATTTCCTGAAAGAATATAGTTTTTTATTAAATTTTTTTATTAGAATATTATTTTTTAATCAATTGTTTTGTTATTTTCAGGTAAAAATGATGGATCTGTTAATGGTATAAGATATTTTCAATGTGAAGCCAAGAAAGGCGTGTTTTCCAGATTAACTCGACTAACAAAAGAACCTTTAGAAGGTGTTAGCTATGCTACTACTCCATCACCCGAAAACGTTATAAGGAATTCGATTTCTCCTACTGGTAGTACTCACGGTCTTCTAAAATCTCCCGTATCTATAAGTAAGTGTAAAATCTTTTGATATGTTAAATGATGTAAATTGATATGTTAAATGATAGAAATTTCTAGAGCGGTTTAAGTTTGTACTTCCTCTGAGGAAGTCATCTTCAGGATTGGGTAGACTAGCGCTTGATATGCGCTGAAGAACATTTCAGTAACGAACTTAACTTTGTTGTAGATAAAGAGAGGTGCCGATAGTGAAGATAATAATATGGTATTTTGTTCAAACACTTTAAGAGCTGTCTTTTTTTATCTCAACAGCTTCTCTTCTTCTCCTTATATCAGGCAAAACACTTCTTGTTTTTGGCACCTGGTCGTAAGACAGTTGTACCAAATCTTTCCTTTTTATTGTTTTCGTTAAACTTCACCAGGAAGTGTCATGATCTTGATATATTCATAAACTATCTTTTGAGGAGTTTAAAGAGTTCCTCTGGCTACACGGGTCAGCTAACAAAAGATAGAGGTTCCAATTTTAGTGTTTTGTATATTCATAGTTAGTCCGAGATGTTTCTTTCGTCTACTACGCGTAAGCAATTGTCATAGATTTTGATTCAATAATGCCCCAAAACTGCGCAAATTTCTTTTCATCCAACTGTATAAACCTAGCATGATAGAGTTGGTAATAGGACTTTCAGTACAACCTGTTCAATTCTACCTCGGACTCTTGTTAGCCCGAATACTCACATGTAATCATCCATGGGTTGTCCGCTTGAGGTCAGGATTGTCCAGCGCTCTACTCTGAGTCCTTTACTTTCTTTTTTTAAGACGGGCTAATGTAACTTTCAGATCTCTTACTGTTGATCTCTGGAAATTTGGATTTAGGAAGTTCTTCAAGCTTAACAACTTTCCACTCAATTTTTTCTTAAAGTCATCTTCTGTCGTATTACAGGACTTTTCTTCGTACATATCCACTTGACCAGTGGTGTTCATCATCAGTGGTGGACTTCATCAATAAGTTTTTTTAAGATATCTTTTATGGATTCTATTTCATTTAGGACATGATTTTGCCATAGTAGTTTTTGAGGATCACTGTCTTTTTTACCACAATATTTTTATAATTTTCTCGTCGAGAGCACTCCCGGTAAATGTGGATCACCTTGCAGTCGGTGTCATTTCAGTTCTCCCTCAAGAAGGTTTCGAGGTTTTCGTTGTGTGATCGTCTGGCTAGTATCAGAGCTTGCTCCTTGATGTTCACGAGCCTTCCTTCTTTAAGCTCCTGATAAGTCTTCTTTTATAGTTCGTGATTTTAAAAGCAAATTAGAGAAATTTATTTTATGACTTTTATGGAAATAATGTTGAATTAGTGTGGTCATGGAGGAGTCAACAGTTCAGACTAAGACAGAATATAAAGACTAGACAGAAGCTTGAAACAAAAAAAACGAAGATGAGTCTTCAGAGTGTGTTAAAAGCTTTTAATATTATGCTGTTCAAAATAGAGCTCTGAGTGATATTAGGTTTTCTATTAATATTAATCATTTTATGCATAATTATTGTCAATCATTATAATAAAACTATAAGTGTTTTATGTAAATTTGTGTAGTTGCTGCATTTCTCCCCAATTAAATCATTAAAGCTCATGTTTATGTTGTAGGTGGATCAAACATAAGTCTTATATCATCGGCTTCCCATGTGATCGATTTTAAAATAGGAGATCGCGTTATTATTAAAAGTAGTCAAGGCTCCAAAGTGGGTACTGTAAGATATATGGGTGCTACTGAATTTGCAGCTGGAGAATGGGTTGGAGTAGAGCTAGATGATCCTAGGGGTAAAAATGATGGTTCTGTTAACGGAAAAAGGTAGGTTTAAAATAAAGTATTGCTAATCCTTCCTTTTACACTATTACCGATAGGACGGAGAATTTTTAGACATACGTCATCACTTAAAGCATACCAAATAAGTTTGGTTTGCTTTCTGCCATGATTTGTCCCTATTTTTGAGTATTTCTATCATGTCAGTGTTCCAGACTTTAATGGGACGTTGTCTTCTATTTTTCCTATTGATTTTGCCTCCCATAATCTCTTTACTTACCATACCTAGTCCAATTATCGTCCATACCTAGTAAATATCTGAACTAGACCATTTTCTTTTGCTGTATTTCGTTTAGCAAAGGTTTAATTTTGAGGCTTTCTCTTATTTCGCCATTTCTGATTTGTCCGTTCTTTTAACATCCACATCCATTTTAATTGTTCTTTGGCTCTCTCCTGCATCTTTTCTTTTAATTGTTTTCTTCTATTATATAAAATATATGTTCATTATTAGATAATATATGTTGTAAGAAACCGTAGCCTCTACGATTATGACGCCCATGGAGTGCGGGTGGTGTAATAGCCAAAGCCGCGAGTTAGCAGACTGTTAAGGGGTTACATAGGTTTTGTATTTTGAAAGTACGGTACTTCCAAGAGTATTTACACTAAATTTGAAGTAAATTCGAGCCATATTACCAGAGTTATAGAGATTTGAATACCGCGCAATCGGTACTTGCGGTAGGCGCGATTTCTCGACAATGAATCGATTGATTTTGCTGAAACTTTGCACAGTTCATCTTTATAATATTATTTTATGACTAAACGAAGGAATTTTCATTCGGTCAATCGGTTTCAAATAATAGACGAAAATTACGTCGAAACAATATTGTAAAGATGAACTCTGCACAGTTTCAGCAAAATCGATTAATTCGTTATTGAGAAATCGTACCTACTGCACGTACCGACCGCGCGGTATTCAAATCTCTATAATTCCGGTAATATTGCTCAAATTTACTTCAAATTTTGTGTAAATACTCTTGAAGTACTATACTTTTATATGGAATAAAATCACAAAGAGAACAATGGGATTAAAAAAAATGAAGGTTGAAGTTTTTAAATATGTTTGAATGAGTTTTCGTCTCTTATTTGTTAGCATTTTTCTGATTCTCATCGTTCTTAAAATATTTTTTTCATATAAATCAAGAACGAGTCGACCGATTGAAAATCCCTTTCTTTAGTCATGAAAAAATACTATAAAGATGAACTGTGCAAAGTTTCAGCAAAATGCAAATGCAAAATCGATCGATACGTTATCGAGAAATCGTGTCTACCGCACGTACCGACTGCGCGGTATTCAAATCTCCGTAACTCCGGTAATATTGCTCGAATTTACATCAAATTTGGTGTGAATACTCTTGAAGTACTATTCTTTTATATGGAACCACAAAGAGAACAATGAGATTGAAAAAAAAATGAAGATTAAAGTGTTTAAATATGTTTGAATGAATTTTCGTCTCTTATTTTTAGCATTTTTCCGATTCTCATCGTAATTAAAACATTTTTTTCATATAAAACAAGAACGAGTCAACCGATTGAAAATCCCTTTCTTTAGTCATGAAAGAATACTATAAAGATGAATGGGCAAAATTTCAGTAAAATCGGTCAATTGTTTCTCGAAAAATCGTGCCTATCACGCGGTAAAACAATTTGGAGAAAAAAGCGTTTAAATTTTATCAACTGATATAACGCGCGGTATTCAAATCTCTATAACTGCAGTAATATTGCTTTAATTTACTTCAAATTTGGTGTGAATACTTTTGAAGTACTATACCTTTATATGGAATAAAAAAATAAATACATTTTTTGAAAATACAAGACCTAGTAACCTGTTAAGTGTATTTACGTTATTTTGGAGACAAAGATTATACCTATAAATATAAATATCAATTAGTTTTAAGAGAGTTATCGTTTGACCTCCAATAAATACACATCTAAATGTCCATCATTATGATTTTCCTGTGAAACCCTAAAATCCATAAGAATCAACTAAGTACATGCTAAAATGTTCATTATTATCATACTGACATTTGTTTTGTTTTAGGTATTTCGAATGTCGTCCAAATTTCGGACTGTTCGCACCCATTACGAAAGTAAGCAAATCTCCTTCAAAAATAAAACCTGGTACTTGCCAAGTACACGGTGCCGGATTACCACCTAGCGGTATAAAGCGCATGAATTCTAAAGAATCTTTAATGTCGAGTATGTCAACTACCAGTGCTGCATCTAACGCCAGAAGGGTAAGACTCGGATTGGCATCGTTAAGTCCAAAGGTAGGCTCAGTGTTGAAGAGATCACATAAAAATCATGACAAATTTTTAGTTCTAATATATAAATGATGAATGTTTCGTAAATTTAGATATACATAATACTAAATATAATGGGCAAAAATCATTTTTCTGTGCGAATTTTTATTTTGCAAGCAAAGTTGTGGATCGAAATCAAATCGATCGTTTGTTCCACTAATCAACATCTAAAAAGATCAAAAACAAACTGGAAGTCAAGAAAAATTTTCACCGGAGAATCTCTGACAATCCGAGATCAAATTCATCAAGTAATCCGAACACCTCTATCGTAAAGCTTTCATTACCTCTTCATTTCAAGCTGTTAAAGCATTTCGGACGTTTAGGAGAAGTACGATCGTCCACTTCTGGCCAGCCCCACCCTATGCAACTGATTGATTGGTTATCCGTATTGGTTTTTCTTTTTGTAATTTATTTAGTGAATTGTGTCAGATCTTTAAAGTCTTCTCTAAGCATTTTTGTGAAAATAAGCTTTTTTCTTTCTACACCGAACTATGACTGAAAACCAATCTTCAGGTACATAAACGTTTGGTAAGTAAGAGTGTCCGCTTACCATAAACTTGTGGTATTTCGATACTGTTATTTTCACTTTGAACTAACTGTAACAAGGCCAAGGCAAATTTTCAGTTTCTATATTGGCCGGTGCAGTTGCCACTGTGTTGCATGTTATAATACAACATGTTTTGAATTTGCTGCACGTAATTCTATGTGCTTTGTGACACAGGCATTGTGTCACATAAGTTTAACTTACCAGTACTTTCTTGTTGAGAATCAGAAGGTACCCACTCATCTCCTGAGTAAGCGAAAATACTAGGCTCATCTCTCACATTACTTGAAACTGTCGTCATCCATTATATTGAAAAATCCCAACCGCATAATACTTAATAACTGCCTTTGGAATGAAGGAATAATGGTGTAAGTCTGACTTGCACCACTATTCCCCCTACTACTACAGAGATTTTGTTTGACTGTCAAGTTTGTGCTGCTATCTGTGAGCAAATAGAAGAGGTATGACTTGCACCACTGTTGCTTCTGTTAGATTTTAATATGGAAATTTTGAATATGCACTTATCTCTATTGTATAAAAAAAGTGACTTACACCACTTTTCCTTTCACCGCCTCAATTGTAGAATGCACAGATTTAAGTAATAATCTGAATTTTAGTTCGAAAATCGTGCATTTCTACGTTGGTTAAATTTAAATAATATAATCTCCATTTTTTGGAACTGCGTATTAAGCGCGATAATAATTTGGCATGATTTTTATATTTTTTATATAAATTTTAAAAGTTTCAACACGAACCAACCTATGTGTGAGCATGTAAAGTTTGATTTATATTTTTTTCAATAAATATTCCAAATTCAATTTTAAGCTTCGATAGTATAATGCATTATGATTCTCATTTAAAAACTTATTGAGTTGACTTTTATTTGTTTCCTAAAAGATTAATTATTATATAGTGAAATTATATTTTGGTCCAAGATTGTTTTTTATGCCCCCAGCAATATAATGATAATTTTAATAAGGATGTACAGTCAATCTTTGCTGACTAATTCAAAATAAAAAACTGTTAGACAGTGCGAATTAATATGAACGCATTACGTTTTCCACAATTTTCTTGTTTTAGCAGTCTACTAATCCGAACAACAATTTTTAAAACATCGTAGTATAAATACAAGGGCGGTCCAATAAGTATTTAGCCTTACCGCCCGATGCTAATGCTGCCAAAAAAGGGGAAATGTTTAATCATACCCGACGAAACTTCATTCTACTTGGTAGCAATTTGCTGTAGATGGTGCAACAACTCACCGCGCATGCGCGGACGCTACGTTGCTACACTGGCTGTCGGATGATAACAAAGGCGTAGCCCGCTATGTTCAAGTGGGGATTCGTTAAGACTTCTCTTATCAATCTATGTATGTTAAGCGGGCGCCAGGCAGATTTGCTGCACGACCCACGCTTACTGTAGACCACAACTCCAAACGTTCCATGGTATATGGAACGGGAAATGAAACAATACTTCACTTATAAACTATAATATTAATAATTAAGTAAAAGAAAATAAATGTCGCCTCTAAATAAATATGAAATAATTAATAGTAAAAATAAACTGAATAAATTTATAACCACTTCACAACCACTGGGATAACCTACACAGTAGCTAATTGCGCAGAAGTAAATAGGGCTCCTAGACTTCAAGAATAAGCGTCGCGTGAGCTCAAGCGTAAACGCTGTAAAACGTAAGCAATAAAGCGAACCAAAAACGCTGTAGGTACTACTAACGATGTAATATACTCAGGATGAATCCTATGAATAAATTTACATGTAGCTGATAAACGACGGAACTGACGTCACATGACTATAAATAAGCAAAAATATTGATTAAAATATGACCATGTGCTAGCCTTTGTTAACAAGGGATTACATATCATCCATTCTATCTGTTTCGCTGTTTGGAATTCAGGAAAATGGCCATCTGATTGGTGTACCTCAATTTATATCCCGCTACACAAAAAAATTAACTACTACCAGATGCGAAAACTACCGCACACTGTCACTAAATACACATGCTAGTTAAATCTTGTTGCATATAATCAAAAACAGATTAAAAACCTATCTACATTACCAAATACCTCAGGAACAAGCGGTGTTTGTAAAGGGTAAAGGTAGACGGGCACAAATCCTGAAGCTGAGACAACTCATTGAAAAGTCTAGAGAATTTCAAGTACCTATGATTATATGCTTCGTTGACTATCAAAAGCCATTTGATGGTGTATGCTGGATAAATATGTGGTCCATTTTAATAGAAATGGGCACACCAATGCACCTGGTGACACTTGTTAAAAATCTGTACCAGTCCATTATAGCAACAGTACGACTAGATCAGAAGTTCTGAAACCAATTCAAGACCGAGATAGGTATTAGACAAGGATGCGTGTTGTCACCTGACTTATTTAACATGTATGGTGAACATGTTATGAGGATGGCTTTAGATGGATGGGCCGGTGGAATAACAGTGGCTGGTAGGAAAATCTTCAATTTAAGATTCGCTGATGATACTATACTTATAACAGCAAATGGGCAAGAAATATTTAATCTCCTGCGAAGAGTTGAGTACGAAAGCAATAAAGTTGGTCTGAAAATCAATAAAGCTAACACAAAAATAATGGTGGTCGACAGATTCCACACTATTCAATTGACTAACATGTTACAGGAATACCAGATAGTGGACAGTTTTGTCTATCTCTGGTCTAGTATAACTAACGATGGTAACCGTGAAGCAGAAATCCTAACTAAAGTTTGGAAAGACAGATCTATCCCTCAAAATATCAAGATGAGACTGAATGCTCTGGTATTCTCAATATTTCTATACTGGGCAGAGACTTGTACTCTTGGACTCCAAACAATTGATGCGGTGCTGGAGAAGAATGCTGCGCATACCTTGGACAGCTCATAGGACAAACGTTTCCATTCTAAACCAACTCGAGATTAAAAAAAGGCTATCCACAATATTCTGCAATTTTTCGGTCTCGTGGTTCGCAGAGGTGACGATAGTTTGAAGAGATTAATTATTTCTGGAAACGTTCCGGGGAGAAGATCAAGAGGACGATCACCAACTAGGTGGTCCGACTAAATTAAGAATTCAGTAATGGGGAAACGACATCAGCGAGAGAAAGAGAGAGAGAGAGAAAGAGAGAGGGAGAGAAAGAGAAAGAGAGATGTGCTAACATATGGCCAGGAGGGTTTTAAAGGGGTACAAATACCAATATATCCACTCTTCTACTTCCCATAGTATTTAACATCAATAAATATTGGCGATACCCCTATCAATTATTTTGTTTAAGGTCTATAAACTGCAATAAAAAAAATAACTCTCAAAAGACCACTATTACACAAAATATGCTCGGAGAGCGACAATACACTTACGGCCGGTTTCCGAAACGTTATTCAAATCTCCAATCATGTAATCAAGTATCAAATGTTAACAAGCGACAGGTTTCCGAAACGAAAATTATGGTAAAATTACGTGATCACCGATTATAGATTATTTGACATACGATTTTACATGGAAACAGTAGAATCGATTGTAATTGTTTATTATTTCTGTACGAATTGTTCTTTATCTTGCTCTAAATTAAGAAAGTAATGTTGCTGTTTCACTTTACCATCATTCCTGTTTATGTGTAATCTGCATTCTGAAAATCAACAAACAAACATAACCTAACTAACTAATAATTTTGTGTCGTTCGTTAATGTTTACCAATTTGTCATTTATCATCTTTAATTCTTAAAATGAACCTTTGTAACAATATTTTTGGGTTCTTTCTAAACAACAGCTTTTTATAAAATACCTTAGGTTTATATATCTTACAACGTAACCAAAGATTTTATTTTATTTACTTACAACCATTGGTACATAACCAAAGATTATAAGATTAATCGTCCAAAAATCTCAGATTACCTGACAAGCTAGTATGACAGAAGTTTGACATAGATAAAACGATAATTAGCGTTTCGGAAACCCAAAATACTTCTGACAGGCTGTTAATCATCGATTATTTGCTTGTTAGATTAGTTAATGTGTGTTATGTGATTGAAGTTTGATCGATGTTTCTGCAACTCAAAATGCATTTAATCGACTGTTAACAGTAGATTACCTAATTTTGATAATGATCAGCCTTTCGGAAACCGACTGTTAATGCTGTACATCAGAAGATATAGTACACATACCTGATGTGGTATTCCTTCAAGATGACTTCAGAAATCATTGCAGTCTGCACGTGGAATGGTGTCTTGTTCTGTATAAAACAATATGAACTTTGCAACTACACAAAATATGCCTACAATAACACTCCAATATGCCCAAGTTGTATAACCATAAGTTCAGGCCGATATTCCCAACGAGGGTGATCTATCTAAAACCAAGTGGTTGTTAACCTATGTTCAACTTAAGACCAAATTCCAGAAACGACTGTGAGGATGAAGTACCGGGAGAATCGTTGACAAGCCTTGCCAGATTCAATTGCTGCCACCAAAAATACCAAGAAAATTTGGTGGTACGCAATATAGAATTTAATCACTCCAAATTTCTATCAATTACACAGAGTAGTTCAAAGTACCTAAGTTCTATACCAAACTAATTAACAAATCTACTCACATTCGACGTATCTCTAGACAATAGGACCAAGTTACAAAACCAGTAACCTAACAACGTGAGTGGAAGTCTTCCAAAGCCAAGAAATATGTCCAAAACTTAATTACTTTAAAAAAACATTATATGGGAGAAATTGGGGCAATAATCTGTTTGCTACAACAAGATTACTGGCTTTTGCATATTATAGGAGAGTGGAGCAATCTTATTAACATAATTTTTTTTGTCATTGTATTTAGACAGTTGAATTTTTAAATCGTATTAATGGATGCAACAATCTTTCACACACATTTTTTATACGATTTTTTAATACGTAATAGTGATGGGAGGACCTGGTTCGTTTCGGTGACCCGGGTCTTCCAGGTCATTCATTAAAATGAGCCGTTCATAAAGATCCGTTCATATGAACGACTGATTAAATTTGTTGTGTAAAGGTCAAGTGTGTAGAGTTTAATATTGATATGTTTACGAATCTTTCTGAGAGTATATGAATTAATGATAATGCAGGACCCATTCATAGAGATTCTTTCATTGGAACGACTTTAATTATATTGTTGTTTACGTGTAGAATTCGATATTGTTACTATAAATTTAAGAATGAAATATAGTTTAAGGCTGACATTAAGATTTGTATTTCTCCAATCATCTTCAGAAATCATTAAAATATAAAAAAAATACTTGAAAAAATTAAGTAAAATTACAAATTCCATATTGTTATGTTCATGAATGAATGATAATGCAACATTTAAAATGGATTTTATTTCCTATAAATTTATAAATAGAACAGACTACGGGACTATTGACTCGACAATTCGAATGTATATAATTTTACAGTTTGGCAGCGTAAGGGTTTCGCTGTTCTGGGAAACTGAAATCAGCGTTTGAACGATCCTTTGCGGTTCGCGGTTCATGCATTAATTTGACCAAGCAACGTGTCGCGATCACACAGTTCGTTTCGTAAACACTAGACAGCGTCATTCATAGGCATGATTCATAGGGTCATTCGAACGATAGGGTCACAGAATGTGATTGTATCGATCACGGGTCTTCGAAACGATCAGATCTTTGTGAACGGATCGTTCGTGACCTTCTCATCACTAATACGTAACCTTCGTTTATGACATTTATAAATTCAACAATTATTTTACCAAAAGAATTATCGACAGGTAAAAGTTTTTGTTTAGACGTTCTTGGAAAGCTGGGTTTGACTGTACAAAATGTCAAAGTCGAGACATACTCTTAAAGTTTATAGAATAGAAGTCAAACTCAATTATACAGCTATTTAAAAATAGCGCAAATTGTTTAATAATTACGTGGCCCAACAAAGAAATAGACTTCCTACTAATAAGTCCCTAAGTATTATTTAAATAATAAACAATATTAGTGCTTTTGGAATTCTGTTTGTCCTTTATGTTAGAAAGTATTCTGTTCATTTTGTTACATTTCATAATAAAATTTTGGACTTCTGAGGACTTATGGTAATATTTTTAACCCTTACATTTGAAGTCCATTGTATAAATATACTCAGAGCCTTTTGTATTATATCTCTGGTTCTTCTTCTGCTGGTGCCTATCCTCTATGGATGTTGGCTACCACAATGGCCCATCGTATTTTATTAGCAGCTGTTCGAAATAGGTCTGTGGTGGTCATACCTGTCCACTGTCTCAAATTCTTAAGCCAGGATATTCGGCGGCATCCTGGTCCTCTATTTCCTTCCATTTTCCCTTTTAATATCAATAGTAGGATTCTATATTTATTTTCATTTCTCACTATATGTCCGAAGTATGCTAACTTTCTTTCTTTCATGGATTTCAAGACTTCAGGTTCTTTTTGTAAACGTTGCATTACTGCGTCGTTAGTTATATGATGGACATATGATATTCTGAGCATGCGACGATAGCACCACATCTCGAAAGACTGCAACCGTCTGCAAGACGCATCAGTGAGTGTCCATGCCTCTGCTCCATACATAAGAACGGAAAACACATAACAATTAAGGATTTTGAGTCGGAGATGTAAGTTCAAGGTTAAATTGCAGGGAACTTTCTTCATCTGTTGAAAGGCACTCCTTGCCTTTTCGATCCTACATTTAATCTCGTATGAGTGATCCGAGCTGTCTGTGATGTTGCATCCTAGGTATGTTATTTTTTCTGTTCTATCCAATACCTCATTGTCTGCCATAAACTTCTGCATCTGTATCTCTGGTTGCGCCATTAAATTTACTCTCGGCTAAGATGACCAGATCATCCGCATGGCCAGGACATGGTGTCATTCCGAAGAGCCTCCTAGATAACATCAAGCAGCTTGTTATTGGCAAATTGGTTTCCAAGGCCACGAAAAAGTGGAACTGCTCGCGACGCCGACATCCAGATTTTTGGGAGAGACTCCAGTTTATCATGTCACCTATAGCTGTAAAACCCTATGAGTGAATTTTTACCTTAGACGGAGTGGGAGCCACATAGATTTAGTCATAAATAATACTGAAAAATTAAATATATATATATATATATATATATATATATATATATATATATATATATATATATATATACCCGGTATTTTAGGCGTCACGCCCTTCCGGTAGGGATCTATGGATGAGTATCACCGAGACGCAAGCCCTTATCCCTTGCCGTACTACTCCACCATAGGCCGATCAGACACCAGCATATTCTAGTCTAAGCCGCAGATTCATCTAGAATTTTAAACTGCTGCTTTAGACTTTTTGTTTTTCTGTACACCGAGCTGGAAACCGAACCCACGTCCACTGAACCACTCGCAGTGAAGCGAATAGAAGCCGGCCGCCCAGCCCGCTTGGCTATCTGACCGACTGTTCGGAATTACTGTTACTGAAAAATTAAATTACTGTTACTGAAAAATTAAATACTGTTGCCAAAAAAACTTCCGTTTTTTATGTTAGGTCATGTAATTATCGAAACATATTGGTAAAATTCATATTGTGTTTTATGTGAATAGTGTGTTTTGCATTAACAATTTTTTGTTTGTTTTTGCTTTGTTTGAGAATGTTGTTTGAACATTTTTTTAACGTTATGATTTGTTTTTTTTTTAATATTATTTTTTTGAATTTTTCACGCATGTGTTGGTAGTTTTGCTTCTTTTATAGCTACATTATTTTTTAACCTATTATCGTTTTGGAATTGAAGTGAGCTAATTTGAATGGCTTTTTATAAAAGGACTCTTGTGATCATTTCGAAACTTTTGGGAAACCAAGAAAAACTACACTGCGCCACAAATCTACATTTTTAAAAGTTTCTTTAAAAGCTACTTGCTTAGTTTTCCGAAAAACTTTTAAAATTTGAAATACGAAAATAGGTACAATTTGATATTTCAGTAAGACATTTATTTTATTATGTGGCGATTTAATGTACAGCTGGTTCCTAAAAAAACTGATACGACTCTTAGTAAGATTTGATCATTTTGAGCAGTGTATTTGATTTTTCTGACATCATATTATATTTATTATGACAGACAAATAGTAAAGTAAACAAACAAACAATTGATTACGTATGTTAATTCATAAATTGTAATAATTATTAAGGTCTAAATTTTTATATTAAGTATTTTGAATTCCTGCATTTTATAAAGAGTATATAAATGATAGTTTTTACATAAAATAGGGTTGTTGTTATTATTTTTATTATTATAAGGAATAAAACAAACGACTTAACTCAACAATATATTAAAGTAAGAATTGTAATCGAATTAGAAGATAACTGAGCACTATCAGATGCAACAAAACATTTTAACTTAAGCAGAACCACAATTTTTCTATTAATAAAAAATGGAGGGAACAAGAAACTCTCGAAAGAAAGCGAGGATCTGGAAGACCAAAACTATACCAAATTTAGGTATGTAAAAATAAAATTAATATTTTGTAATATCTTCATCACCATTGTCCAACAGCTCGTAGTCTTCGGTCCATCTGCGTGAAAGGAACTATGAAATTGTCTTCTTCAGAGAACTCTTCTCAAGCCTGTTATATACCGTCCCACAGCTCTTCAGTATTTTGAGGTATAAAATTTTATTTTATAATAACCCCCCACACATTCTCGATTGGGTTTAAATCTGGCCTGTAGCTGAGCCATGGTAAGGTTTCGATGTTGTTATTCTGGAGCCACTGGTTTATTATATTTGCAGTGTGAACAGGACAATTATCTTGTTAAAGGATAAAATTATTTTCTGGATACAACTGTTCTACACTGGGAACATGATGTTTTCTAGAATATTCAGATAAGTCTGCCCAACAAACCTGCCATCAATACGCCATACCATTTCCATTCCTCAAGATGAAATCCATCCTCATACATTGGTTCTAAAATGAACAGCTGCTCGATATCTATCAACATATAGAGAATTAAATTATTATTATCTGGTTATACACCCCAATTTTGCTCTTTTTAGAAGATTGAAAATTTTTCCCATCTGTAAATGTTACCCTGTCCCAAAAATTTTGATTTTGTAGTTGATGGCTTAAAGCAAATATGTCTTGATTGCTTCTGTTGTGGTGTAAGAGCTTGTTTTTTTTGCTGCAGTTGGGTACCTAAGACGCGAGGCTTTAATTCTGTGCCAAGTTGTTGTCTTTCTTTCCAGAAACTGTGACATAATTCTTGCAGTTTTCGTATCTTCAAAAGGATTCTCTTCTAATCTCTCCAAAAGCGTACGATCTTCATGAGCGGTAGATATTGTTGGTCTTCCAGAACCTTGCTTTCTTTCGAGAGTTTCTTGTTCTCTCCATCTTTTATTAATATTAAAAACTGTTGTTCTGTTTACGTTAAAATGGTTCGCTACGACAGATAGTGACCAATCATCTTCTAATTTCGTTACAATTGTTGCTTTTAGTACTTTGCTAGCATGTGGAACCATTTTTTGAGGTTATCTGGACAATTTTAAGATTTGGCAGTGACACTGACAGTATGAAAATAATAAGTATTTATCCTTCAAAATACACTGCTCAGTTTTCTACAAAATACGCTTTAAGAGTCTTATCAGTTTTTTTTAGGAACCAACTATAAACGTTAATAAATATTCGAATTTGTCAAAATCGTGACAATAGCCCTTGCATATTAAAGCGATTTATTTGTTAAATATTAAGAACTTCCAAAACGATAATAAGTGTGCTGTTTTTATACTAATAACATAAAGTCTGTATTTACCAGAAAACTACACCTAAGACGAGCAGTACCCCGATTCCAACAAGGACAGCTCTACAGGTAACAACTTATTAACTGACGATGAAGTTACTGTCCGACAACAATAGCTTAATATATTACCGTTACCAGTTTCTATTAACTATTACCACGGGTTTGGTTTAAGAGATAATGCTTTTTAATCCGAATAAAGTTTATTTATTTGTTATCATTGAAATAAAATATACTTACATTGTTGTTAATTTATTTCCCTTTTTATTCAATATTGAATTATAATTATTAATAAATGGACTGACTGTGTTTTATTTATTTATTTATTTTTGGTACCATACGAAAATTCGTTAGTCTTAATAATCCCTACCTGTGTTAATTCATGGTCGAACTCTTGACAATTATTACTTTATTACTTCTTGTAGCAACGTTAAACTAATCCTACTGACTGCGCCAATTTCTTAATTTTCGCAGTCACTAATTACGTACTTCATTTTTTTAAAGAACTTTATTTGTTATGAATAAATGCACAAATATGTTATTTTCTTGAAATTAGTACAAAAAAATGTACTTTTACTTTACTTTGTTACTTGCTCTAGCAATTTTAAACGAATTATACTGTTTGCGCCAATGTCTTAATTAGCGCAGTCACTACTTACGTACTTCATTTTTTTAAGAAATAACTTTACTTGTTATAAATAAATGCCATATAAAATATAGTACAAATAGGTTATTTTCTTGAAATTAGTACAAAAAAGTGTACTTTTACTTTACTTTGTTACTTCTTCTAGCAACGTTAAACGAATCCTACTGACTGCGCGAATTTCAGTCACTAATTACTTATTTTTTTTAAGAACTTTATTTGTTATAAATAAATGCAATATAAAATATAGTACAAATATGTTATTTTCTTGAAATTAGTACAAAAAAGTGTACTTTTACTTTACTTTGTTAGTTGTTTAGCAACGTTAAACATTATTGGCGCAGTGACTAATTATTTAATTGATATTTTAAAATAGAACTTTTATTTGCCTGAAATGACTACAAAAGAGTGACTGCAAAAAATATTTTAAAAATACCTAATACTCTAATTTATAATCTAGCTATAAAATACAACGTTAACAGTTCTTATGACCGTTTGCTAACCGTCTGTCAGATCTTCTAAGTGTCAGCGATTTGTGTGGGAATGGGATGATGCAATCTGGATTCGGTAAAGGTTACCATTTTCACATATAACATCTCCCCTTATTAATAAGAAGTCGAAGAGTCAAAGAAATTTTGGTTTGAAGATGGAGTTCTACTACAAATAAGATATTAACTTTTGATTATGAAATTATGTTAACCTGTAACTGCTGATGGGTGTGAGACTCATTCTGAAACGGGTAGCTAAGGATGATCAGTCATTTAGGTAAAAGTAGTTTATAAACAAATCGTTTTTTAAGGTTCATTTATATTTTGTCTTTCACGAGAACAGGCATTCTTGGGATCAAATGCACATTTACCGTTAGTGTAATTTCTTTGTCACGATTTTTACTTTTTTTTAATTATTATAATATATAATCAACGGAGTGTACTACAATCCCTTAGGGTAAGTTGAAAAGATAATGTTAAATTGACCAATAGGATCATTCCGTGGTTTCGATGATAATGCTCATGATTCTCTTTCTTGATTTCAGTCAACTGGTTCTTGGTGGTTTTTTTAACATAGTAAAATGGATGTCTTTCATCGAAAGTTTGTCTAACCTCTCCACATATTGGGCAGCGATCTGCGTTATTCTGGGGATGCAAAATCATTTGCCCAGTACAGTAGAGGCCAAGGCGTCCGTTTCATAGAGCCTGTGGTCGTTCAACATGTTCCGTTTAATGCAAAGGGTGATTGGTTTGACGTATCAAGATCTATTCCATACAGGACAGGTATATTACTCTACAGAGAATCACAATGTTTAGGCTGTTGACTTCAAGACTTTTGAATTTGCATTCCATTTACTAGTTGCAGCTTTTCGAAGGGGGTTGTTTCTCATCGTAAATTTTTGTTTTGTGTTTTGACATTGATATTTATATATTAGTGAGAGGTCTATCATGTCTCCAAGATATTTAGATCTGTCGATATATTCCAGGTGTTGTCCTTCTTCTTCTTGCAGTACCGTCTCCTATCGGAGGTTGGCTACCATCACAGCAATCTTTACTTTGTTGGCTGCAGCTCTGAACAACTGTATTGAACTGCACCCATACCACTCCCTTAAATTTCGCAACCAGGAAATCCTCCTACGTCCTAGACTTTGTCCATTCCAGGATAAATTTATAAAATATACATGGACAACGTTTTCTATGAAAGGAAAATACTACGCAGAATAATGAAGTTTAAAGAAATGGTTAATGGTAGAGATGTAATATCTTTCATGAAAATAGGTAGGCTTAGATGTGCTGGATATGTGGTAAAAATTACCCACCCAGACGAACACTATTAGCGGCACCAGTAGGAAATAGGAGTAGAGGTAGACCGAGACTGAGATGGAGGGTGTTATGGACGAGAACACCAGGAAGATCGGCGTAGCCAACTGGCAACGGTTGGCGATGAACAGAAACGACTGGCGAAATAAACTGGGGAAGGTTGAGGCTCAACCAGGGCTGTAGCAACACTGATGATGAAAGCCTTATTTGTGCCAAATGATTGTTGAGACGTGAATTGTATTTTATAAATTGTGTAAAGTGTATTTTATTTAGATTCATTGTTTGGTCTGTGTCGCAGTGTTTGCACACATACTTTCGTCACAATTTTTAAATCTGATAAATTTACCGGCAATTGTTAAATATATTGAGCAGCCATTTTCATCTTTGACCCGAAGTACTTTATTTGTTCTTTTAGGATTTTATTCAGGTAATCTTTCATTCTCATGGTGTCTGTTGCTTTTAAAGCTCTTCGATGTTGAAGGAATTCCCAACAAGCGTCTTTCCTATTTTGGCAGTTTACTTACTTTTTGGTTCGTTACACACTTTATTTACCTTTTTGCGTGCGGTCGTTTGTTGATCATATTACAGTCCTACTTATTGCTATGGGTCATATCTATGTTACTTAGTATCTCATTTCGTCGTTTTGTCTTAATTAAAGCGCTGTGTATCTGCTGTAATGTTTTACCTATCTCCACATTGATGTTATAGAATGCTGGTACTGAATTTCGCTGTTTTTATTGACATTCTTCTAAATATTTAATATCTTGAATGCGTAATGGGTTAATAATTAACCACAATTTGTGTTGAAAATTTTGAAGTTTTGGCTTCGGAAATCACTCTCAAAATTCGATTTATTTTTCAATATTATTTGTATACAATCCAGTACACGCTACTTTTAGTAGCGTGTACTGATATATCAGTATATCTATACTGATAGCTACTTTTAGTAACTAATACATAAAAATATTAGAATTTCTCCTTTAAGACATAAGTACAAAACATTAACTAAAGGTTAAGATAGAATTTTTTATGGTTTGGTTCGTTCAAGTAAACATTCACGCATGTGCTGGGAGACGATTATACATCACGATAAAGAGACACGATTTTTAATTGGAAATAAGAGTACCGCCGGCTGTTCTGATTGGAGGTTTACTCCATGTGGACTGATTAACCACTTAAAAACTATCGGATACATGCGAAAATCTTTAGAGATTTTCTTTTTTTTTATTACAGGGATTAAACTTTGCTTGTTATTCCTATATCTCCCGTCCCTTTTGGTTTGTAATTGAGTATTTTTTTGAGTAGTTTTTTTACATGCTGTGAATATGTTATAATCAGCTACAATGTCGTTTTATAGTGTATACCAGTACAGTTGTAGCATGTATTGCTTTATATGGAATTTATACAGGGTGGTTCTTAAGTCTTCTTCTTCATGATGTGCCTATCCGTTACGAATGTTGGCGATCATCATGGCAATCTTTATCTTATCTGCAGCAGCGCGGAAAAGCTACACAGATGTTGTATTGAACCAGATTCTGAGGTTCTTTAACCAAAATGTTCTTCTTCTTCCTGGACCCCGTTTTCCAAATATTTTTCCTTTGCAGCATGGCTTGAAGGAGAGCATATCTGGATTCATTTCGCATAATATGTCCGAAGAACTGTAACTGTAACCGAATAAGAAGATTTGTCTTTTACCATTTAGTACCAGAACCATTAAAGTAGAACCATTTAGTAGAATACCTTTTTCAGTTTCGTGCAAAGCTTCGATAAATATTCTTGCAGAGTACAGATTGAAGATTAGAGGAGACAAAATACAGCCTTGCCTCACTCCACGCACGATTTTCACATAGTCAGTGTGTTCACCTTCAACTATAGATTTGCTGTCTGATTCCAGTAGAGACTTCTAATTATTTTCAGATCTTGGTTGCTAATTCCTGTTTCTTTTAGTATTTGCATCATCTTGGCGTGCTGTACTCGATCAAACGCTTTCTCGTAATCAACCAGACATGCGTATACGCCGCAGTTGACGTCTCTGCATCTCTGGAATAAAACTTTTACTGAGAACAAAGCCTCTTTAGTACCAACAGCATTTGTGAACCCGAACTGGTTGGGGGAAATTTGACTATCACACAGCTTGTAGATTCTCTTATGAATTATCTTTAGGAACAATTTTAGGAGATGACTCATGAGGCTTATAGTACGGTAATCTTCGCATTTTTTTGCCTCCTTGTTTTTTTGGAAGTGCAATAAACTCAGATTTTAGCCATTCTGTTGGTATTTCTCCAGAGTTGTATATGTTGTTGAATATCTTTGCGATTATTGCTATTGATTCGTCGTCCATTAGTTTGAGTATTTCTGCTTGTATATTATCAGGGCCTGCCGCTTTGCCATCCTTTAACTGTGTTATTGCGGAGTAAACTTCCTGCTGTAATATTCTTGGTCCATCATTTACCTCTTCTTCTTGTTCAAAGGTCTTATCTCTTTGGTTTTCAAATAGTTTTTCTAGATATTCTTTCCACGTTCCTATTTTACTCTGTTTGTCCAAGATGATGTTTCCGTACAATCAGTTATATTTCCTTTCTGCCTTCGTCTTAGTCCCCCTGTGAGTTCTTTAACTTTCCTATGTACATTGTGACTATCGTACTTTGACTGCATCTTTCCTTTGCTTCTTTTTCTTTCGCTTCTCTGATTTTCGTTCTTATTAATATATTTATGGTTTTATATTTGTCTGGGTCATTTTTGGCTTCTCTTCTCTCGTCCATTAGTTTCAGGATCTCATCTGTTAATGTCCTTGAGTAATTGTACAAAAAGAAACAGTAGATTCATCACTTTAAAATATTACGATTTAAGTCAACTTGCTTTAATAAAATGTTGATATTAAGAAAGATACAGGGTGTTAAAGTGGAAATTTAAAATTTTATTTTTCACTATAAGTAACTTCCACGTTTGTAAATATTTATGGTTAAAAATTTATAACTCGATTCTTTTAAGTATGAGGAATTATAATTTAATGCACATTTTGATGTAGCTGATAGAGGGCGCCACATATGCCATATATGTGGCATACATTTGCGCTTAACTTTTTTGCTCTTTAAGCTATTTGTGTCAGAAAATATTAAAGATACAAGATTATTTTAACAAAAAAAGGGTATACCTATTAATAACTTCAAAACTCGACAGTTTTCGAGATAATCGCATTTTACGAATCAGCTGCATAATTCTCATTTAACGCAATTACTCCAGGCAGCGAAGGAAAATGGACAAAAACATCAATACTGCCAAATTTTTTCGTTAAATAAAGTTAATGGTTGAGGAGGTAACATGCAAACAGGCTTAAGTCACACAAAAATCAAATCTAAGTTAGATGTCCCAATGCATTGTTCTGTTGTAGCCAAAGTGGTTTAGTTTATCTGATTCATGCCAAAAAAATTATTACCCATATGAAAACCATTTTAAAAACCACCTTTACATGCAAAAAAACTTATTTCCACTATACTGGTCCACGCTAACCAGCTTATGTCCAACCAACCAATAGAAGCTCTGCAACTGCCACTCAGCTGACCCAGTGAGACTTACAAATTTGAGGTTATGTGAGGGTTTATTGTCAAAATATTTAAAAACAATTAGTAATTACCTTATTATTTAAAGAATAATGGATGGGACAGATGGAAATGTAAGTGTTTGTGAATTAAATAAAGGGACTAGAAAGAGAACAGTTACAGGAGAAAAAAGGAAAAGTGAACAAATTACCAAGTATGTAGCTCCTAAAAGAGCCCTTGTTTTTGTACCGTTTAAGCACAAAAATAAACGTTTCACGTGCGTAAAAATAAGGCTTATTTACATCAGCGCTTTTAAAGAAAAGTATTATAAAGTTCCAGACACGAAAAGACAAGACAATACAATTGCCAGTCTGATTCATACAACACGAATCAAAAGACATAGGCCTAGGTCGGTAAACAAAAACAAAAAGAAAAAACCTGGACATGAGCGAAAGTACCTACTCAATACAATACTTTTTTCCAACTGTCTCTGGTGTTAAAACTTCTGTATATTTAAAGCTTTTTCGCACTGTTATTGGTATTGAAGAAACTACAATAAAACATAGCCAAATAAGTGCATTTTGGGTTTGTTATGAAGGGAAAAGAGGAGGTAACTAAAATTATATCTGAGTAGTGAATTAATTATTAGCAAACTAAGTAAAATATTAACGTAGGCTTTAAGTCACCTGCCTTCGATACTTACAGTACGTGCTGCCTTTTCAACGAATAAATTAAAAGTGCACCAGCTCAGTCTGCTGAAAGGCGCAGCTAATGTTTAAAAGTGGATTCATTCAAGAAGAGCAAAGGCATGGAAAGGCATATGAGTACATGGAAATGGATGTTTCTCATTCTGTTAACCATTACTTTGATCTTCAACAAATTCAGCCACAACCGAAAAGTCCAATTTAAGAAGCTTAGTACGCGAGACTTTGGTTTTATACCTTTTGTATTACTGATCTAAAAACTCAAAAACTACATGTTCTACACTTGAACAGAGAAGCATACAGAAAAACAAAGTGTGGAAATATCATCGGCTCTCTTTAACTATTTGAAAGAAGCTAATTTTTAATTTACAAAGTAGGACCCCATGGATACGGCAAAAGAAATGATAGAGGACACACATTGATGAATTACTTGGAGGAGAAGCAACTATATGCAATGAATACATTCTTTAAGAAAAAAACCCCAAAAAAATGGACATGGATTAGTCCCAATGGTGAAACTAAAAACGAAATTGATTATATTCTTTCAACGCAAAAATCCATGGTTAAAGACGTAACAGCCGTAAATCGTTTCTCAACTGGTAGCGACCATAGACTAGTCCGAGTCAAGCTGATCATTGATAGTAGATTTGAAACAAGAAAGAAAATGGAAAATAATCAGAAATTAGACATGGAAAAACTAAAACAAGAAAAACAGACGTACGAACAGAGAATAAAGCAAATATTGCCGACCAAGGAAGATATAGAACACAAACATATCGATGAAATAAACATGAAATTTACTGAAACTCTAATGAAAGTGGGTAAAGAAATAGCACAGGCAAAAACAAAAAAAGAAAGTTTCAAGTTCAGTTTATGAACACAAGAAGAACATTACTAGAACAAGGGGACAGAAATAAAATGGAATGCAAAGAAATAAACAAAACTATTAGAAAAAATATCAAGGAGTGTAATCGGAGAGTACAGGGAGAAAAGATAGAGAAAACAATTGAAAAAAATAGAAACATGAAGTGCTTAAAGCAGAACCTGGGAAACATACAAATTCATAGCATAAAGAACAAAGAAGGAGTGGAGACCAACAATATAAAAGAAATTTTACAGATAACGCACGAATATTATAAAAATAAAACAGAACAAAAACCAACCCAAGAAATCCGTAATCAGTTACAACTGAAAATAAAGAACGTTAACTCTGACCTACAACCAGAAATCAGTAAAAATGAAATAAAAAAGGCACTCAAAGAAATGAAGAATAACAAATCTCCTGGAAAAGATGGAATAACTGTTGAAATGCTAAAAAATGGGGGGGGACTACAGTGGAAGTCCTTTATGTACTAATGAATAAAATATTGAACACAAAACAAATACCCACCTCATGGAACGATGTAGTAACACTATTACTATTTAAGAAAGGCGATAGAAAAGATCTGAAGGCTCATAACGCTATTGAATGTAATGTACAAACTGTTAACTAAACTACTAACAAAGAGATTAACAACTAAGTTAGATAATTACCAGTCAAGAGAGCAAGCCGGTTTTAGAAAAGGATTCAGTACAAGCGACCATCTGATTTTGATAAAAATATTAATTGAAAAGGCCAAAGAATATCAGATCCCAATGTATATGGCATTTGTAGACTTTGAAAAAGCATTCGATAAGGTGGAACATTGGGCAGTAAAGAAGTCTTTACAAAATGGGAGAATAGACTATAGATACACGGACTTAATTTCCAATATATATGATCAAGCAACAACATCCATTAAAATAGTTGAACAAACGGAGCTCATTAAGATACGGCGAGGGGTCAGACAGGGTGACACTATATCACCCAAACTATTTAATCAAGCTTTGGAAGACGTTATGAGGAAATTACAATGGGAAAAACGGGGTATTAACATAAATGGCCAATACTTGAATCACTTGAGATATGCAGACGACATTGTATTAATAACAGATAAAAGGGAAGAATTACAAAATATGATGGATGAATTAAATAGCGAATCAACAAAAATAGGTCTACAAATGAATTATAATAAAACGAAAATTATGATCAACCAACCAAAAGAATTAATAATTACAATTGCACAAACAACTATAGAACAAGTAAAAGAATATGTATATTTGGGACTAGTTAAATTAAATAAACAATATCAGACCGGAGAAATAAAGAGAAGGATACGGTTGGCTTGGGTATCCTTCGGAAAACTTTCCTATATACTAAAAAATAGAAAATACCCTCAATATTTAAAAACAAGAGTCTTCAACCAATGTATACTTCTTCTTCTCACCTACGGTTCTCAAACTTGGGACGTTTACAAAGGAAAACATGGAAAAAATAGCAAAGACCCAAAGAGCCATGGAAAGGCAAATGCTGAACATCAGGCTATCAAACAAGAAAAGAAATACTTGGGTCCGCAACAAAACAAAAGTGACCGATGTATTAACGCAGATAGCAAAACTTAAGTGGAAGTTCGCTGGACATACCATAAGACAGAAAGGCGACAGATGGAATAAGATGATTATACACTGGAGACCGTATAGTTACAAACGAAAAAGAGGAAGGCCACAAATGAGATGGTGAGATGACTTGAAGAAACATGCAGGCCCGAAGTGAATATAAACTGCCTACAATAGAGAGACGTGGAAAAAGGAAGAGGAGGTCTATGTCCAAAATTGGACAGCAAGGGCTGTATAGATAGAGAATTTTTAGAAGTGTTCTGTACTAAGGTTGTTTAGTGATGGTTGTATTTCTTAAAATAAAAATAATATTGTTCTGAGAACACTGATTCATTTTTTGGAAACACACAAAACATCAATCCAAACGATTTTATTGTATTTCGCTGTACTCGGACATACCCGCCATATTTTACCCGCCGACCGTGTTTTTAGAAGATCAAAAAAGCAATTGCGAAAAAAAACAAATCCATAATTTCACAGGAATACCGTGACATCTACAGTGGTAATAGGTAAGATAAGAGCACTAGGAGAAAATTGACCAGTTCTTGATACTAAGAAGCTAAGTGAATAATATAAGGACATCCAATCGATTAGTGAACTGAAGAGAATTGAAATATGCTACCGGACACAAGAAGAAATTGAACATCTCCGAAAAAAGGGAAAAGTAAAGTCTTACAAAAATATTGTGTTGGTAAGAGGCTTGAAAAAAGTATGAAGGAAAAGAGTCTTTTATATCTTTTAGAAAGAAACAGAAAAATAATCTTAAACTAGTGAGACTGGAGGAACTCCCACGTCCTCATGTATTAACCAAAGAAAAGACAAAGATGTTCATAAACTTTTGTTGAAAAAAATGTTTTTCCGACTCACGCCACACCTTGGTTGGTACAAGAGTTTCATTTTTGATGAACCCACTACAGCAGCTGCTGGTGAGGAGCAGGAAGTAATGAGTGGCCTCGACGATGAGCGCTGTGACTTCCATATTTAGAAAAACTGTTTGTTTGTTGCATTAACTACCTATTATGACAATGTTTGTCACTTAGGTAAAGCTGATATTATTATTTTATAAAAATAGAAGTTCATTCAGAAAACCATAGTTCCTTTACTTTATTGCTTTGTTTTTTTACTTTATTTACATGCAAATCATCTTATGTGCACAACATTTTACACGCAAAACGACTTATTTCCACTGAGTTCGTGCAAAAGGTCTTATTGCCAAAACAAAATCAATTTCTTAAACTATTTTAGAAGTAGAACGATATTTTACTTGAGACATAATAAGGAACATCGCTGGTGTAAACCGTAAACAGCAGAGGTCTAAGGACGGAACCCTGAGGCACTCCACTTTCCACTAACCTGTCCTGTGAGAAAGATTCGCCAACTCTAACTTTGTAATATCGATCTGTCAGAAAATCATCTATCCAACGAAATAAAGTACCGCGAACTCCTAAATGTTCTAGCTTATGTAGAAGTCTGCGCTTAGGTACAAGGCCAAAGGCTTTAGAGAAATCTAGATAAATAACGTCGACCGGCTGCGAACTGTTAAGGGATGACGTCCAGTCGTTAACACAATGTAAGAGATTGGTTAGTGTAGAGCGACCAGAGACAAATCCATATTGTTGTGTTGGAATAACATGTTTCTGGAGAAGGAATTTGGTCATCTCCTCGGAGATAATGGCTTCCATAACTTTGGCAACTACTGGCAGCAAGCTAATCGGACGATAATTGTTGGGGTCGAGTTTGTTGCCTTTTTTAAAAATAGGGGTAACGGAAGCTAATTTCCAACTAGGGGGTAAGGAGTTCTGGATGAAAGAAGTTTGCATAATTAACGTTAAGGGTATTGCAAGCGTGTCTGCGCTCCTTTTTAATAGTTTTGGTGTTAAACCATCTAAACCGGGTGAAGCGGCTGTGCGAAGTTTAATTAAGTTTGACATGATCCACTGTGAATTTAACTGTAAGGATGCGCCGACACGATTACAGTTAATAGCATGTAGATAACCATCATTCGATTCTTTAGTAAAAACCTGTGAAAATGCTAAAGAGAGAGTTTCGGAAGATTCTTTGTCAGAAGAGCATAAAGTCTGGTTGGATTTTTGAAGTAGAGGAATGGAAACTTTAGACGTCATGGAGGAACGTATGTATTTGTAGACTTTTTTAATGTTACCGCTTTTGATAACATTTGCTTCAAAATTTTGTCTTAGGGTTTTTAGAGATGTTTTTAAGTTATTTGAAAATCTGCGGTGGCTTTGGGTGTGTTTAAATTTTCGCCATAGATGTTGTTTGTGATTAATTTGTTTAATTGCTGTTCGATTTATCCAGGGTTTAAGGTTGTTTTTATACTCTTAGGGAAAGTGGTATTTGTAGAAATTATATTGTGGACTTTATCGAGAAATGCAGTCCACATTAATGAGAGGTCGTTTAAGTTTGCAAAAAATAAATGCCAGTCGATTTGAGAGAGTTCAATGTCCACTTCAGAAAAGTCGGTAGTAGCATATAGTAGCATTTGGATTACATCTGTAATTTTTGTTCGTTTTCTTATTTCTCCATTGCTTGCTATCGCTGAACTTAATATTGGGCATTCTCCGTTTCATAGCTGTCTGAGTCACTTGGAGTTTGTGAACTGTTATTGTTAAAAGCCCATGTTTCAGTTCCATATTTCAGTACCGGAAGCACATACTGATCGAAAGTTTTTGCCTTTAAAGTATTTGGTAAAATTGATTTAAATACTGTTTGTAATCTTCCGAATGCTGCCCATGCTATGGAACATATTCTATTTAAGTCAGCCTTTAAGTTGAGCTTTGTTAATTCGATTTTTGTCCTAAGTATATATATGACTCAACATTTTCTTTGTTATTATTGTCCAGAGTTATATCCTCAGTTATATCTAGAGATTAGTTTGTTAGATATTTAGTTTTTGCTAGATTTATGATTAGTCCTATTTCTTTTGATTTTGTATTTAGATCTAACAGCATTTTCTGCAATTCTTCTCTGCCTTTTGCTATTAACGTAACATCATCGGCAAATCTCAGGTGATTCAGGTTTTCGCCGTCTATCGTCACTCCTTTATTTCGTATGTATATCGTATGTTCCGAACTTTAGAATGGAGAAATAAAGGATTGACATACGACATACTTGTCCGTAAATGCCGTAAATTAATTATTCCCCGTTCGTCTCATCTCCTTACATGGCGACATTGAATGGCCTCTACGATCGCCTAACCTCACGCCTACAGATTTTTTTTTTTTGGAGGTACTTGAAAAGCTGCGTCTATGTTGATACATCTGCTACCATCGCTCAGCTTAAACAATGGATTCGCGATGAAATCAACCATATTCCACTTGCCTTATGTGAACATGTATTCCAACACGTTTGCAGGAGTGCTATCAGCAAGACGGCCGTCATCTGAACACCATTATATTATCTAAACAGTCAATCGGCATTTATATGCTTTTATGATTTGGTAATAAATCGTTTCTGAATTTACAACTTTGCCTTTTATACATTTTTAAAAAGGCAAATTTACTGTGGGTCACCTTGTAGTTTTGAACATATTTTTAGTTCAATAATCTTTTTTCAAATAATTTTTTTTATATAATTGATTTTACTTTATCACCAGTGAGAAAAAATGTTCCATTCTTTTTCATAAGATTTTAATGACAAATTATCTACGAAATGTAATTTAAAATCATGAATTGCTTTATTAAAATATGTTTTTCTGTCAGTATAATCCTTTTCTAAATACGAACATAAAAATAGCGTGCCTGCACAGGCACAAAAACATTATTGTATGGACTGAAGATTATAATTATCAAAATTACATCGTTAAATCATTACAAAAAAGTAGCATATGTTACATTTCTTCGTGACATGAGTAAAAAAGTTACATATACACTCTGTCCTCTTCAGAATGATAGCACGAATCCTTTAACTTATATCATTATCCTCTATACCATATATACCTATAACCATAGGCTACGAATGCGAAAATGGAAATTCATAAGTCGGATACAGGGTGAGTCAAAATGTACTGGTAATTTTAAATGGATCACCCAGTATTTTACATCACTTTCGAAAAGTAATAAGTAATATTACCACTCGTCAATTTAGATATGTACAATTAATGGTATAAAATTTAGTCTGTTACATATAAAGTACTTTAAGATATATGAAAACAAAATATCGTAAATTTTAATCCACAGTAACTGGTCAGGGTACGTCCTTACTTTCAATGGGAAAAAACTATTATATTGAATGTGCATGATGCGTTAGTTCACAAAACTCCAAATATTACTGTTCGAGAAATCATTGGTTGTTGTTCAGCTATGACAGGAGTTGGGAAAGCAACAATTTATCGATTTTTAAAAGAAAGGAAAGCTGGAAGAAGTGTCAAGCCAAAAAAAACTTATCAGAAAGAAACTAATGGAAACTGATGACTTCGTTAAAACTGCCATACGTTATAAAGTTCACTCTGTGTAAATCTTGATTATGTTGCCTATGTGAGTCCATTTTAAATAGGTTAAAGGAAATAAGAATGAGACTTACTCACAATCAATTTATTCTACCACCAAAAACCGGTTTCGCATACTATAATGTGCTATGCATCTTCAGGTCAACGTTACATGGTAAACTAAATTCTAAAAATATAATAACACGTATTAGGGTGCTGTTTGGTACAGAATATACAGCAATTATGCCAATAGTATATGTGTGTGAAATCCATCTCAGTTAGCGCACCTCGATGGAAGAGGAACTTTTGGTGGGAATGCGTGTGTATGGAGCGCTGACGGGACGGAGAAGATGCACATCGTTACAATACCAAATCCCTCGGCACTGAATCGGCAAATCGTTTTCGTTTTATGTTAATCCTCGAACCTATTGTATCAGCTACCTGAATCTCATAATACAGGGAGGATACAACGAAAGATATCGAGACACATTTCTAATAAAGAAATGTTTACGAGTCGCTTTAATTTTTTGAACGACCCTGTAGTGTTTCGTACACATTTTTGAATTTATAATAAGGTGCTCTGCTGTCAAGCTCAAGAGGGCAGAATATAATTTTGTATTAATATCTTTTTGGCCGTCGCCAATGCAAAAGTAATATTTTTACCATAATTCGTTTAGGTGTGATAATTTTCACGCTGCCACGCATTGAAAAATTATTTTTCCGTCGCTCATTTTTAGAAATTACAGTCGCAAATACACGAATACAACAGAATAAACTTTCTTCTTTTAGGAGCTACTTTTTTACCGCGCATTTTTAAAAGTTTTCTTTTCTGCTTGTTAGGGCAAAGGTTCCAAGATGTGGCTAATCAATTACAAACACTTTCCACTGAAGCCAATAAAGTAGGTTTGAAAATCAATATTAGTAAAACCAAATCCATGAGATCACAACAACATACAGATCGAAAATGTGGAAAACTTTACGTATCTTGGAAGTGTCATAACAGAAAGCGGAGTTACCGAGGATGATATTCGTATGAGGATACGAAAAGCTCAACAAGCATTCAGCATGCTCAACCCTATACCTGACCGAACAAAAAAGGGTAGAACATCAAATCAAGTCCAGAAAGTGGGGTTGGATTGGTCACACACACAGAAAAAATAATTCCAGTATTACAAAGATCCTAGAGTAGAATCCCCAAGAAAGAAGAAAAAGACGAGATAAGAGGTCAAGGAAAGTCTTGGAATGAGGTCAAGGCCTTAGCGCAAAATAGAACCTGTTGGCGCGTTTTCACTGAAGCTCTATGTTCCACTTATTAGTTGGAGAATCTTATATATATATATATATATATATATATATATATATATATATATATATATATATATATATATATATATATATATATATATATATATATATATATATTTAAAAGTTTTCATAGTCACAGCATCAGAATTGATTGTTTGCGCCGTTACTCATCGAAAAGTAATTCTTTTCATTGGAACTTTAATTGCAATGATAGTTTTCGTGAACACTAACAGAAATAATTTTGTTTGCCTTCACTCATTGTAGAGTTAATCTTTTCCCCGAGCAGTACGAGAAGTTATATAGTTTTCGTCGATACATAAATAGAAATATCTTTTTTCGTAGTCACTTCTGGCCCTCGTGGATCCAATTTTTTTTTAATATTTCACAGATCATCTTACCATGGTGTAAGTGGTCTTCCTCTGTTTTGTTATCTCTTCTTGGTCTCCATTCGGTTCAATTGCGTGTACACCTTCCATCCTTCATCCTTGTTACGTGGCCAGCCCATCCCCACAACATCTGTAACTCTGGTTCTGTTTCGTAGCTCTTCGTTTGTGATGTTGTCTTTTATTGTTACTCCTATCATTGAACGCCCCATCCTTCTTTGTGCCATCTTAGTCTTTAACTAAGAAGAAACACTAAGAATAGTCAATTATTCAGTTTTTTTTTCGTCCGCATTATTAGGAATTACAGTTTTCGAGGAAAGAGAATTAGAAGTGATTATATTTGCTGTTACTCATCGAAAAGTAATTCTTTTCCCAGTTACGACACTGAATTGTACATAATTGACACATCTAGTACACCAGAAACTATGCAATATTATATTAGCAAGTTTTTAGCGTATTATTTCGTATTTTCAAAATAAATGAATTTTTAAAAACTACTTTTGGCAATTTGAAGTTATAATTGGCGCAGTCTGTAGGATACGTGCAGAACGGAAAAGAACAATTTATACATCAAGTGTGATAGATCTTTTTGGGTTTTTGGTGTTTCAACATCGTAGTGCGTATCCACGTCGAACCTCTACCCTACAGCACAATTTAGCGAGAAGTAGCAGCCTTACTGTGAAAACACAAACTTGGAGAAGAGAACCAGGTGCTGCATATAACTGTTCAACAAAATGAAAACAATAATATGGTTGATTCTGATACAGCTGATATACCAGACGACCCATCAGATTAAAGGAGGTGACACAGATATTAATATAACACCTCTCAAAACCTTTTACTCCCAATTAGATTAGACACATGTAGATTAATTTATAGTAAACATACATTTATTTCTTAAATAAACTTAAATCAAATGGTTAGATAAGTATAATCTCTCAAAGAAGTTAATTTTAAATAATAAAAACTAAAGTGGTAAAAGTAAATATTCCAATACTATTTCATAACATGGCTTGACAGAAGACATGTTAGAAAAAAGAGAAGTTTTGTTCAATACATTAAAGAAAAAAATAGAAAATATCTACTCCATATCCGATCTAAAAACGGACCTAATTGATAATAATAATAGTCTCCCGTTTTATACCGCTTCGCGGCTTTGGGAGTATAGCAGGGCAGTCTGCTATATCTAGGGCCTACGGTATACAAGGAAGGTAACATGGCCAGTGCTACGCTTCAACCGCCTATTATTACCCCTGGTTTTACCCAAGGTACTCATTTTATTCAGGCTGAGTCGACCTGGGGCCTATAGACATTTTTAAAAATGTCTAGTTGTTCTTGCCGGCGGTAGGATTCGAACTCCGGACCACCGGCATGCGAGGCAAGCATCCTACCGCTTGCGCTACGCAGGCCCGGACCTAATTGATGCCATAGGCAATCCCATAGGCCATCCTCATAACATTCACAACTTAGGTATGGTACCAAGAAAAATAAATAAATAAAATCAATATTTCCAAGCATCGACGCAGTTAGTATATATAATAAATGGACAATAATTTCATTTTATCTACCATATTAGTATGTTTTACCATTTCTGCTACATATTATTGCTGAATGTAATCGTTCCAATATCTAGTTTTAAATACTAAATTTATCCACAGGACGTATTAAAGGAGAAGCAGCAACACATCGAACAACTTCTGAAGGAGAGGGAAGAGGCAGATCATAAGCTTATAATGGTGGAGCAAGAATATAAAAAGGTAAGTTGTGTAGGTTTGCTTGGTCGGTGCAGTGGCGGCTTTTGGGGGTAGGCAGGATAGGCCGGGCCTACCCAATAATTTTAAGAGCTTTAAAATTGAAAAACATATATTCAAAAATTATGTTAATGCATGTAACTAACTTTTAAATGTACTAAATCACTTAATACATTAGCGTCCGTTAAAACAACCATGTTATTATATTACCACAGAAAGCATCGAATCGTATTCAGGCATTTTAAATATCATTAATAGGCCCCATCGGAACTGGCCGACCCAGCTCACATAAGATCCCGGTACAAAAAGCATTTGAAGTAAAGCAGCTTGCCGGACAACGATTTATATTGTCGTATTTATGTTTGCTGTTTAGGCACCAGACGATCGGGCCTACGCCGATCATCGTTGTCACTTGTAACGTAATTATCGAATTGTAATATAAATTTTCTTTTAAATTATGGTAAAAAAATATATGTAACATAATCTATAATTGTAACATATTTTTAAACAAACAACACAATTGCAAACAAGTGCACGGTTGCCCAAATTAATTAAAAAAAAAATCATAAAGTTCGAAAAAAAAAGATTCCCACTCTCACAAAAAAAAAATATGTATTACACACACTAGCGGCTACAGATTTTTTTTGGGGAGGTCATGGATCTTGAGGGTGATTATTTTTCTCTGATGCAAGGTCACTTTTTGTGTTACCACCAATAGGATAAGTGGATTTTCAAATATTTTTAGGGGAGGGGTCATGACCCTGTGACCCCTCCCTCTGGATCCGCCACGGATTACACATAGCTATATGTAATTTGCTGGCTTACCCTACCCAAAATTTTACCACACCAGCCGCCACTGGGTCGGTGTGTAGTAATTATTATTGGTTTCCGGGATTTTGGTCTGCAACTATATTGCTACTGACATTTCGTCTACGGCAGCGGTTCTCAACCTTTTTTTAGAGTACCTACATAAAACAGTACTATTTGTCTTTCATTAAAATATTTTAATCATATGAATAATAGTTATAATGAGCTCATAGCTATATAGCTTGTATGAATAATGAAAGTAAACTAAAACATTTAGAGATAAAAAAAAGGGGATTAATATAATATGAATAGAAGTAATGCAATACTTGAAAAAAATCATCATTGGTATATTTGTGTCTGTTTGGTGAAATAAAGAAATTCACCATTGTGTTCAATGTTTAAAAGTTTTAAGGGACTTAAAATTTACAATTTTTACAGCGTCCTTAAAGCACTGAACAATTTCTGCAGGAATACCCTAACATGCCAATGCTTGCCTTTGAATCTACAAGTAAGCCCATTCTATATTCTCGTTGATCTTCTTTACTCCTGTCACAAGATCAGAATATGTTCCAGTCATTGATTTTGCACCATCTGTGCATATGTTTGCGTACACCTAAGCAAAAAGACCAGTTTATTTCATATTTTTGCCAATAGTCATTGATCAGATTCAAAATTGCTACACCAGTCGTATAAGTTTCCAGTGATTTTGCAAATACCACATCTTCTTGAATGGAATTCCTAAAAATATGTCTAATAGGCCACTAAATGAACGTGAGATACGGCGGTACCCTGTAATTTTTCGTGTCACTACCGAATTACATGAAAATTTGAATTTAGGTTCTACTTACCCTCCACTTTACTTTTGGACTTGTGCCGTTGGTTCCTTTTTATTTTTTAGGGGAGAAAACTACCCATATTGGTAAAAATCTTATAATTATAAATTAAAGGGGGTAATTTATTCAAATCAACTTTTAATGAAGTATATGAATGTCAATTAACATCAAACAACAAAATTTAAGATTTATTACAGTTTAACCCCTAAATCTCACCCCCTAGAATAGTTATAATTAAAACAATGTCAATGAATACCTTGTCTCCATTGATTTGCATGGAAATCAATGGAGGAAAACCTCCATTTCAAAACATGTTTACTAAAAAAGGGACCAATTTTATTTTGAGCGTACCTCACTTAGTAGTGGCAAAGGAAGTGGAAGACCGAAGCTGAGATACTTAGAACAAATAGAAAATGATATAACAACCTTAAAAATAAAAAACTGGAGAAAAAAAAGCACGAAACAGATCAGAATGGAGAAGAATCCTGGAACAGGCCAAGACCCAAAAAGGGTTGTCGAGCCAGTGATGATGATGATGATGACCTCGCTTAGTTTTGATGCTAAAAAAAACAACGGCATGATCTCATCAACTGTATGGTCTTTGTCGGTTAGGTGATAGCCTAGATGATGCTCCACTCTGTAGATCTTGGGCGTGGTCCCACGAAATCAATTGAGACATTGTGCCAAGGCTTTTCTATAGTGAATACTCACATCTTCGTGCTGGCTGCATCTGGGACGGTTTACACCTAAGGCATTAATTTATAGTTTCTAACATAGTTATTTGAACATAGCCAGACCAGTATTTTGGCGCTATTCGGCAAACGGTTGTCGCAATTCTTAACTGGCCTGCTGCTATGCCATTTTTATTCTTTTTGGTTTCTGTTCGGGTCTCATTCGGTTTATATTCGGGTTCGGTTCTTCTTCGGAGTTGATTCCTATTTGATTTTTCTTCGGATTCGATTCCTATTCAGGTCTTATTCGGGTTAGTTTCTTTTCGGTTATTTTTTTAGATTCTTCGGTTTTTGTCAGATCTCCGCTATCTTTAAAAGAAATTCCTTGTCTTAATCCTAATCCTGTTAATACACACACTGAAAAGACAGGAAAGGACGGGTCAAAAGAATAGAGATGGAACGGGCCGATCAACACTCGGTTCGGCGAGGAACGGACAGCGACTAATCACTACTTAGTCACGGGAAAGAATAGGTTTGTCTCAGATCAATACTCCAAGACCGGGAACGGAACTGCCGCTAGATCAACACTCTAGCAGAAGCGATTGGCCTTTAGTCAATACCCTAGCGTCAGTGGAGTTATCAGATCAACACTCTGGCGGAAATCCGGACGGTTGGCCTCCAGTCAACGCCCAGAGGCCCTGTGGAGTTCCCATTAGATCAGCACTCTAGCGCAACTCGACTATCTCTTGTGGCGTACGCGGTTTTATATCGTCGTAGGCCTTCCATCTCCTCTAGCGCGCATCGATGGAAGAGTAACTTTTGGTGGGACTGCCTGTGTACGAGACGCTAACGGGACGGAGGCGATGCACGTCGTTACAAGGCACAAGGTCAATTTTTTTTTAAGCCTACATATTGTGATGTCTTTAGTGCAAGGTCCGATCGAATTTTCTGCCGCTCTATGAGCTTGTCCAGATCTTGCGATTCTGTAACTAACTCGAAATTATGTAACACTTGAAAAGCCAACAGAAAGAAGAATATGTTTATATATATATATATATATATATATATATATATATATATATATATATATATATATGTATATATATATATATATATATATATGTATATATATATATATATATATATATATATATATATATATATATATATATATATATATGTTTTTCGGATAAGTTTCCGCGGTCAGATAAATGAAAATTACTGAGTTCTCGGGAAGAACCGCGTTGAGAATTTAAAACTCGACGTTTCGGCACCCATTTTGGAGCCATTATCAAGAGTGATACGGTTCGGTTCGAGTTCGGGGTCTCAATCTGCCTACTCCCCTGACTCGAGACGTACCAGTATCGTGTTCTATATTGCAAGAACTGTCTCTCGGCACTGAGGTCTCAATCTGCCTACTCCTCAGTGTCGAGTGACCGAACCGTATCACTCTTGATAATGGCTCCAAAATGGGTGCCGAAACGTCGAGTTTTAAATTCTCAACGCGGTTCTTCCCGAGAACTCAGTAATTTTCATTTATCTGACCGCGGAAACTTATCCGAACATTTTATTCGCCTCTACGGGGAGGAATTTTTTATTCTTAATAAATCTTTTTCTAATCTTCTAACACGCAAATACCGTCTTCTCTGTGATCTTGCTTTTCTTAAATCATGTCGTGACCATCAAGTCATTCCAAAATCTTTACAAGTTAAACATCACACCAAATCTTCATCAATTTCCAAAATTCTTAGAGCCACTGGTTTTTCGCTTCTTAGAAATTCAATTCATTCCACCCGACGCAACTTAGATACAACAAATTCCCAACTTCTTAAAACCTACAATGACATCCACTCTTTCAATATCCATCCATTATTATGGGACACTTTCGATCGTCTTTCTCACCAAAAAGCCCAACACATTTCTGACAACAAAACCCAAACCCAGAAACGCAAACTGGACCAACTCATCTCTCAGCAAAATCCACCGCCCATTTCAAATCAACAACCTTCTACTGTTGTTCACAATTTCTCAGATATTCACATATCCGATTCAGCTACCAAAGCTCTGTCAAAAGGCTTCAATTTCTCTGTCACTCCTCTTTCCATTCCAACTGAGAAAATTATTTGTCAAACTGAAGAAGCTATTTCCCATCTTCCTTCCGACCAAGCCGAAGTTGCCAGACAAGATGTCGCCAGAATTCTCCGTACTTCCAAACCCCCACCTTCAAATATCAGTCTTTCAGAAAGACGTGCCCTCAAAGAACTTTACAACAACCCTGACATCGTCATCCTTCCGGCCGACAAAGGTAATGCCACCGTCATTCTCAACTCTTCTAACTATTTCGACAAAATGTCCGAACTTCTGAATTCCACAGAATACAAACTTGTCCCAAATGATCCAACCACATATCTAGAAAAAACGACCAAATCCATTATAAATAAGTCTACTCTACCTCCAGACCTCAAAAAATCTCTTATACCCAGAGAAAAATCATCCCGAATTCCAAAGATATACGGCCTTCCAAAAATCCATAAGCCCAATGTTCCCCTAAGACCCATCGTCAGTGCATACAACTGTCCCACTCAGAAATTGGCAAAACATCTCGCTTCATTCTTACAACCATTAGCCGAAAACGCCTCGTCCTTTGTCAAAAACTCTTTTCATTTCATTGATCTTCTGAAAAACTTTTCTATTTCACCCTCAGACATACTAGTCAGTTTTGACATTGTTTCTTTATTCACCAACATTCCCATCGATGAAACCATTTCCATCTTGGACTCTAAACATCAAATTCCTCAAGACACATTATCTCTTATAAAACACTGCATGTCTAATACATATTTCACGTTCCAAAATCATTTCTATCGTCAAATCAAAGGTGTCCCAATGGGATCGCCCCTCTCTCCCGTAATAGCAGATATCTACATGGAACATTTCGAAACAGTAGCCTTGTCCTCGTCAAGTCTCAAACCCACCTGCTGGTTACGGTACGTTGATGACACCTTTGTCATTTGGCCCCATGGTAAAGACACATTAGATCTCTTCCTCTCCCACCTGAATGGAATACATCCCAGCATTCAATTCACGATGGAAGTTGAGTCTGAAGCGTCTTTGCCATTCCTTGATGTTCTTATTCAGAAAAATCCACCTCACAGTTTTTCCTATTCCGTGTACCGGAAACCCACTCATACAAACCGCTATCTTAATGCCCAGTCACATCATCACCCCGCCCAACTTAATTCAGTCATCAACACTCTTATTTCCCGTTCCATAAGACTTAGCGACAACAATCACAGGTCATCCGAAATCAATTCAATAAGACAAACACTCCTACAAAACGGCTACCACAAAACCCAAATCAATAGAAGCATTCAAAAACTTCTAAACCCCATTCCATCCAAAAAAGAAACCTTGCTGCCGGATCAACCCAAAATCTTTCTACCTTTCATTAAAGGTGTTACTGACAAGATCAGTAGAACTCTTATCCCTCTTAATATCAAAACCATCTTCACCACTCACTCCAAATTGTCCAATCTCGTCAGATCCGTAAAAGACCAAATCCCCAATGAAGACCATGGTGTCTACGAGATACCTTGTTCCAGTTGCCCACGTACATACGTAGGACAGTCAAACCGACGAATCCATAACCGTATTTACGAACATTCTCTATCAGTCAAACATTCCGATACCACTTCAGCCCTAGCCCAACATCATATTCAGACAGGCCACAAAATAGATTTCGAAAAAGCAAAAACCATCGCTCCCACCCGCTCATTAAAAGCGAGAATCATTCGTGAAGCTATCGAAATCGAAAAACGGCCTAACAGCTTGAACACGCGCGATGACGCGAAACGATTGCCGGCAACATGGCGACCCCTGCTTCAGCGACCTCCTGCCCACACCGCTCAGGCCACCTCAGTTCAGACCACGTCAGCGCATACCGTTCCCGCGCATACAGCGAGTATAAAAGCAGCCACACAAGGTAAGACCGGTTGTCACTCGACACTGAGGAGTAGGCAGATTGAGACCTCAGTGCCGAGAGACAGTTCTTGCAATATAGAACACGATACTGGTACGTCTCGAGTCAGGGGAGTAGGCAGATTGAGACCCCGAACTCGAACCGAACCGTATCACTCTTGATAATGGCTCCAAAATGGGTGCCGAAACGTCGAGTTTTAAATTCTCAACGCGGTTCTTCCCGAGA
Source organism: Diabrotica undecimpunctata (assembly GCF_040954645.1). NCBI lineage: Eukaryota > Metazoa > Arthropoda > Insecta > Coleoptera > Chrysomelidae > Diabrotica > Diabrotica undecimpunctata. Next base: position 117,081,941 of record NC_092811.1, read on the forward strand.
ACTCAGTAATTTTCATATATATATATATATATATATATATATATATATATATATATATATATATATATATATATATATATATATATATATATATATATATATATATTTCTTTGTAGTACCAATTGACTTCTGGACGAAAAGTATTCCCATTTGGCATCCGTGAATATTCACGGGCCACAATATACAGCGAATTCTGTTGCGGTACCAATTGGCATCAATCGCTGTTGCGGTTTCTTTGGCATCGATTGGCTTTGGACCTTTAGCATCCATTGGTTTATGACTCAAGTCGACAATAATACCTAAAGGTTTCGGTGGAATTCTACCTGAGTCAATTCATCTGTTCAGTCATTGTAATATTTTGTTGTCGAAACGGATGTTTAAAAATTTAACTTGTTAGAATATATAACTCTTTATCTATAAATTGTAGGCAGGTAGTTATTGCTTTTTTCGAGATTGAATATTTTTCTTTTAAAATTATGACAGCTTCAAATTTGATTTAATTTGCTAAATACTTTTATTTTACATTTTTTAAGCTCAGTAATTTAAAAATGTTTTATCGTCTTTTAACAACTTCTAGTCTGATTATTCCCTGAGTAAAAGAGCTCTGTTGTAATGAATTATTTGGTATTACTAAAGAAATTCTGGTATAGTAGGATTAAATGTTAAAATTAAATGTTACAATGATTGTAACTTCATGTCTTGGGCTGTTACGTCGCATTATGGGCTATATGGGCTGTATTTTCTCGTTCTTGTTCGTATTTCTCTTCGATTTGCATTTTCGATGACACTTTCCAATATTTTAGCAAATTCAAAGTCCATGAAAAATACTTAGAAAGCAAACAAAAGTACTTATAAGAGTATACGACCATTTGATAACACTCACTGTGAAAATTTTTGCAAGTGAAGATGTTTAAGACAACCGGCACATTATTGCCAAACGCAAAGTGCACATAACTTTCTCCTTTATTTTTTGGTATCTGACTTCTTACAACTATGGTTGTAAGGTTGTAAAAAAAGGTATAATTGTTAATAACTTTAAAACTTAACAGTTTACGAAATAATCCCATTTTACAAATCAGCTGCACAACTCTGATTTAATGCAATTACTCATAGCCACGAAGGAGAAATAGGCTAAACCATGAATACTTCTTAATTTCGGTATGAAATACCTTTAACAAAAGTTAAGAATGTACTATAAAGTATGAATAATTAATAACGTGCTACATGTTTTGACATTGCATTATTTTATGTTTCATGAATTTGGCCAAATCTTATCATACGTTAATTCAATCCATAGTAATATTAAATTTACAAGAGAAATAAAACAAAACCAGTCAATAAATTTTCTAGACTTAAAAATTATAAGAATTGAAAACAAACACGAGTTCTCTGTATTTCATAAACCTATACATACTGACACAACCATACACAGTACTTCATCCCATCCTGCACAACATAAATTAGCAGCCTACTATAGTATGTTCCACAGATTGACAGAAATCCCAATGTCAGATAATAACTTCGAAGTAGAATTGAATATCATTAAACTTATAGCAATAAATATTGGATACAACGAACACATAATAAACAAAATGTTACAGCAAAAACTACTCAAAAAAGCCCTTAAATCAATCTTCCCACCACAAGAGAAAAAGCCCAATACAATATATTGCTCGATCACGTCATATACAGGTAATATATTAACTAAAATAGCCAGACAGATCAAAAGAAAAGAATAACACCAGCATTTAAATATATTAAGAACAACAAGAGCCAAACGAAAAACATGCACTTACACACTGGGGTTTATAAACTCACCTGTGGAGACTGTCCAAAAGCTTACATCGGTCAAACCGGTAGAGCCTTCAACAAACGTATAACAGAACATAAAAGGGCTTTCAATAATAGGAAAACAGAATCCACATATGCACTTCACCTTCTAGATCATAATCATTCTTTTAACGACCAATTTCAAATTCTTCACGTCCAAAATAAAAGCCTTAAGCTATCTTTATTAGAATCTATGAAAATTAAAAGACACCAATTCTGAATGACGAACTTGAGACTAACAACTCCCCCCCTCCTCAACCTGTTCAGTGAAACTATATAACCTGAACGCACAGTAGGTTAACCATCACTTAAGAAAGGCAAGTTGCCGAAACAGCTGTAGTGACAATTACTAAATAAATTTTGTGGAAGTACAGAAAACAAAAGTTTTCAGTTGTTTTATTCTAGAAATTTTACATTTCATCATAAATTGTTAAGTTTCACACTAGTTTTTCAAAATGAGAGATGACAGAATGATATACAAATAAGCAAGAAATCGTTCTTGTTGTTACTAATGAAAATGGTACCAGTATTCGACAGGTGGCAAGGAATTTTATCGTCAGTTCTTCCGTCATCCATCATGCTTGGAATCGATATGTAGAAACCGGTCGATATAAAAGACGCATTGGACAGGGTCGTAAAAGGAAATCAAACCCAAGAACTTCCTTCAGCAGCAAGGGATTCAAACCATGGATTGGCCACCCCTGAGTCTCGATCTAAATCTAATTGAACATAGCTTAACTTTTTGGATCAATAGCAACAACTACTCCGATGGCTAATGCCTCTCCCGGTGTTGAATTACACTTCCAAATGGTTGCAGAACAACACAACTCACCAAGTGTGAAACACTAGACAGCTGTTTCGGTCCACCCAGACTATCATTAGTGACGTTTGGGTTCACCATTGGAAAGTTGTCCGTTCTGCTTTGGGGACTGTGTCCTCTGACTATAAAATATAAGCGAAAAATTGCAATACACTCTTAACTGCTCAACATATCAAGGTGTTACAGCAGGTGTTCCGCGTGCAATGCTGCCATGTTCACATGTACAGCGTGGAAAACAAGAGTCATTTGCTGTCGGTTAAGGTTACCGAAAACCCAAGCAAAGCTTAACTTTTTGGATCAATAGCAACAACTACTCCAGTGACTCCAATAGTGAACATGGCAGCATTGCACGCGGAACACCTGCTATAACACCTTGATGTGTTGAGCAGTTAAGAGTGTATTGCATTTATTCGCTTATACTAATTGAACATCTTTGGGATATGTTAGATAGATGTGTCCCGAGGCGCCCACATCCACCTCAAATCCTTCAACAACTAAAAGAAACTCTAATCGAAGAATGGGAAAATATAGGTACCTCAACAAGATATCGACAGACTTATACGCAGCATGCCACGTAGATTTCAAGTACTAATTCGCGCTGGTGAAAAATACACACGATATTAAGAATCAATTTTTCTTCATATCCTTACGTTAGAGATGTGGAACAACTGCTTATTCCATTTCATTTGTTGTAGTGTTTTCAAGTTGTTATGATTATCTTCAAAATGGTATGTAGAAATGGTTTTAATTTATTAAATTTATTTGAACAAAACATGATTCCTTTATTCAGGTAATAAGATTTCTATATTATTAAAATTATTAAGACGCAAATATGTGTGAGGCAAAATTAATAACAAACTATGAACGAATAAATAAACGAAACACAAATATAGAGATATCAGCAGGAGTGGTGAGAAAAGCAAAGAATAGTAGAAGGCAGGAGAGTAATAATATCCCAGTTAAAGACAAAAAATGATCCAGAAATTGAAATTTCATAAGACACTTTAATAAAGTATAGGTAGAAGAGCGAGCACTAAATCCTACGTATCTGATCTACCCGAAAATGTATTACTTTGCTATACTATAAAATACTAGTTATGTTTGGATCAACAGAAACAACTACTCCGAGGGCTAATACCCCTACCGGCATTGAATTATACTATTGATCCTATAGTCGCAGAACAACACAACCCATCAAATGTGAAACGCCAAACAGCTGTTTCGGTCCGCCAGACCTCATCAGTGACGCTTGGCTTCTCCATTGGAAAGTTGTTCGTTCTGCTTAAGGGTACAAGGTCCTCTGAATCTCAAATGTAGATGAGAATGCAATCCACTCTTAACTGATCAACATTTAATATGTCATCACAGGTGTTCCGTGTGCAATGCTGCTAGGTCACCTATGTGATCAGTTAAGAGTGGATTGCATTCTCATTTACATTTGAGATTCAGAGGACCTTGTCCCCTTAAGCAGAACGGACAACTTTCCAATGGAGAAGCCAAGCGTCACTGATGAGGTCTGGCGGACCGAAACTGCTGTTTGGCGCTTCACACTTGATGGGTTGTGTTGATCTGCGACCATTGGATCAATAGTATAATTCAATGCCAGTAGGTGTATTACCCCTCGGAGTAGTGGTTTTTGTTGATCCAAACATAATTGGTTGGGTTTCGGTGACCTAAACCGATCAGCAAAGGGCTCTTGTTGTTCCAAGTTGTACATGGGTGACCTGGCAGCATTGCACACGGAACACCGATGATGACATATTAAATGTTGATCAGTTAAGAGTGGATTGCATTCTCATTTACATTTGAGATTCAGAGGACCTTGTCCCCTTAAGCAGAACGGACAACTTTCCAATGGAGAAGCCAAGCGTCACTGATAAGGTCTGGCGGACCGAAACAGCTGTTTGGCGTTTCACACTTGATGGGTTGTGTTGTTCTGCGACCATTGGATCAATAGTATAATTCAATGCCAGTAGGGGTATTAGCCCACGGAGTAGTTGTTTCTGTTGATCCAATCATAATTGGTTGGGTTTCGGTGACCTAAACCGATCAGCAAATGGCTCTTGTTGTTCCAAGCTGTACATGGGTGACCTGGCAGCATTGCACACGGAACACCTGTGATGACATATTAAATGTTGATCAGTTGAGAGTGGATTGCATTCTCATTTACATATAAAATACTAGCTTTTATCCTCGATTCGATTGTGATGGCGTCTTCTGCCGAGAAGTATCCCTTGAAAATACAACTTTTTTTAATAAAATGTATCATCTGTGCTTATTTGTGTCCCTGTCAAAATTGCAAAAATAATCAATATGATCGGTTAAAAAGTTAAACAGGGAATGCGAAAAAAAAACAAGCCGACAAACACCTTACACTCACATTTATAATATTAGTTAATATTTTCACAGAAAAAAAGACAAAGCTTAACCAGAGATAGATAAAAACTAAGCATCTTAACGAAAGAATCTTATTAACACAGCGCCAAACCACATTTTCAAAATTCACAACATTTTTAATGCATTTACAACCCCTAACATTAAATGCTTTTTAATACACAACGTTTTAGCAATGTGCTTCAAAAAATTATACACATGGCGCTGAGAAATAAGGTTATAAAACCTTTCAAAAAGAATAAAAGACTGCAGATAACAAGAAAGTAAGATAAAACCAATAATATATTGTAAATCCAAAAACTAAACAAAAAATATCCATTCTAAGAATTAAACTCAAACGCGAATCGACCAGATGTTACTCGAACCTTTATAAACCTGGAATCTAAGACAATCTAAGTGACTAACTGGCTTCCAAAATCGTATCACATCCTGTAGATGCCAATTGAACCGCTAAGCTGTAACGACATGAATATCGCTTCAACTCAATATACACAAATCGATGGTGGCGCTGCTTATTTTTTGCCTCGAACTACGATTTATTTACGAATCAAAAAACGGTCCAATTGGATTCCGGGTTCATATCGCGTAAAGAGCCTTATAATATCATCCACTATGCGTTTCTGATATTATTTTGAAGAGGTCAATTGGCATCCGAATACCGGATGCCAATTGACCAGCGGAAGCCAATTGAACCTACAACTTTACATGTGGGAAGTCAATTGTTACCGTAAATAAATATATATATATATATATATATATATATATATATATATATATATATATATATATATATGCAGACATTATTCTCGTTCTTTGGAGTGCATTGGAGGAAACCGATTCGCCGATCGAATAGAACTTGCCGATTGTTGTAACGGCGACGTTGCAATATTGAAAGGAAATTCCATCATTTCCATAATTTTTTCGCGAACTGTTACCGTAGATTACCATTTTAATTTAGTAATAACAATATTTAATATTTTTTAGTATCGAGACGAACTTGGGATCAAGTTAGAGGAGGATTTCAACTTAGTAAATGCTCTTAAACACGAAAATACTCAATTGGCTTCTCAGCTCGAAGAGGAAAAACGAAAGACTGAAGATATTCAATTTAGATTAGAAGAAACTGTAATATTTAAGGACGATTTAGAGGTTCGTATTAAATATATTTCAAATTTTAATTACGAAATAAAAAAATGTTTGTCTCATAAAAATGGGGTGTATAATTTATGTTTGTGGTATGCCTACTGTAAGATTTGTAAAGATCAAGTGCGGTAGAATGTGACAAAAAATTTATAACCATTTTTTCTTTGATGGTGATGATGATGATGATAGTGTGTTTGGCATGGAAACTAGTAATTTTGCCACAGATTTTTAAATGATTTATGTTATGTTTATCAATTAAAAACTTATATATACTAAATTTATATTATATATCCGGATGCATATAAGTGATTACATATGAGTTCGTATATAGATTTCTGATTCAATGACAGTAGGTGGGTTATGTTTACTGGAAGTTTCACATTACTTTTAACTAGGTTTTCATAAAACGTAGATGAGAGTGCTTTATTTTTAATACATCCAAACAGGATGTGATTAACATCACACTGGGAAATGTTATCGCATAAACACTTTCCTGATTCTATAATGTTTAATCTAGCCAGGTGTGTAGGAACAGCACCGTGACTAGTTTTTAATCTTGTGATAGTTGCTGCTGATCGTTTAGATATATTATAATGGAATATGTGTGGTAATTCTGTTAGGGATGGTAACGTAGGATGGATCTTGTAATAATGATTATTTGAAGTATTCGCCAATATTTTCCATCTGTCTTGGCAGTTAAAATTTATTTTTTTAGTATAAAAATTGTTTAGGTCTGATACTGTGTAAATATGTTCTTGTATACCTGAATGAGTAGAATCCTTAGCGAGCTCGTCTACTATTTCATTACCTTTTATCCCGGAGTGACTTTTTGCCCAAATAAATGTTATATCTTTGTTTCTCATTTTTTGTTTAATGTCACATATCAGCTCACATGTTTTATGGTTTAACTCAGTATTATTAAGTCCACTAAGAATTGACTTAGAGTCTGAGATGATCACAGCATCTTGCAAAATTTGCGTGCTCTAGCCAATCCAGAGCTTTCCTAATAGCTACCGCTTCTGCAGTGAAAATAGAGCAATGTGGAGGAAGCTTTATTTTAAGTGATTTGTTTTTGGAAGGAATATACACTGCAGACCCTACTTTCCCATCGTTCAGTTTAGAGCCATCTGTGTAAATTATAGTTTTATTAGTATATTCACTCAATATGGAGTTCAACAGCTTGTTATTTATTTGATGTGAATCTGAGTATTTCGGAAATATAATATTTAATTTTTTGAAGATTGTATTAAATTCTAATTTATAAGATGGTTTAATATAATTTGTTGAAAGTGTAACCGGTAAATCATTGTTTTCCAGAAAGGCATCTGCTAATGGTGGAGAATTTTTTATTCTCCAATAATTGTTTACTAGATTTTGAATGGATAATTCATACAGCATACTTAGTAGGCCACTTGTTCTAGGCCTTAATTTTAATACATATTTTGTTGCTAATAAATTTCTACGATATTCTAATGGCATTTCATTACTTTCAGCAAGTAACAGGGGGCATGGTGTTGATTTCATAGCACCCAAAGTTAATCTCAAACTTTTAAACTGAATACGATCTATTTTTAGTAAATGTGTTTTGCTTGCTGATCCGTATAACACACATCCGTAATCCAAAATTGATCGCACGTAGGTCCTGTAAAACATCAATGCAACTTTGGGATCAGCACCCCATTTCTTGCAAGTGACACATTTAAGAAGATTAATGCCTTTCTCACATCTTTTTTTTACATACTGGACATGTTTAGACCATAGTAATTTGGGGTCTAGGATTATACCAAGATATTTATACTCAGTGACAACGGGTATATCATATCCTGACAGGTGTAGACTATCAGGCGTACGTAATCTATGTCTTGTAAATATCATAATGGCAGATTTTCTGGGGATATAGTAAGTTCGTGGTCTTTAGTCCAATTATCTACTATAGTTGAGCCGCTGAAAAGATGGAATGATCATGTGAATGGCACGCACTCTTAAATATTCCTCTTCCTATGTTACCACTTTTCCCACGTTTACACCGCTCAACAAAAACGAACTAACAATGTTGCTATAATATATTTATACCGTTTTTTAGAGGTTATTGATTTACATTAATTTTAAACATTTTCACAAAATTCACCAGCCAGCGAAAGTGAAACACAAATCATGGTACATGAAATATTTAAGGTATAGTATCATGACACAAATAATGACGGTGTAAACAGTTTCCCATAAGGTCTAGTTTCGAGCGCCTGTCGATGCTTGCATTGAGTGATCATGCGACCTTGGATTCCATGTTTTAAGCGGCCAGGGTATAGTTTCATGATGTGTTCCAGGACCTCCACACAATCGTCATATGAATCACGGACGGAGTAAATACATATATCATCGGCGTCTGTATACATTTTATGGAATCAACAAAAATGTCGTGTATACTTGCCGAAAATATGTTGAAGAGAATTGGGCTTAATACAGACCCCTGTGGTAATCCTGTATGAGTTATTCGTGGACCATATAACTGATTACTATGGTCTCTGATATATAAAGTTCGGTTGCTAAAAAGATTAACTATATTAGCGGATAAATTTGTGGACAACCCCAGTTTGCATAACTTTGAATGCATTACTGTTAAATTAACACAGTCGTAAGCGCCTTTAAGGTCTAGAAAGAAACATGCTAAATATTTATTTTTTGAAAAATTTAGTTGGATATCTGTTGTTAAGTGACTTATTGCATCTAGTGTTCCCAGACCAGATCGAAATCCGTATTGAGTGCTTGGCAAAAGATTATAGTGTTCGACTGTCCAGTTAAGACGATTTTTGATAATTCTTTCGAAAGTTTTTGTTATACAAGACAATAGAGAAATGGGTCGATAAGACGATGAGAGAGTTTTGTCTTTGTTGGGTTTGATAAAAAGACATATAATTGTTTCTTTCATTTTTTCAATGTAACTTCCTTTCAAAAGCCAATCATTAAATATTTTTAATAAATGATTTTTTGCCTTATCGGGAAGGTGGTTAATTATGGAATAAGTGATATAGTCTTTCCCAGGCGCAGTAGATTTTGATATTTTAATAGCTGCATCCAGTTCTTGGATGTTTATTGGATTTTCTAGTAATTTAAATTTACTGGAATTGCATATTGATACGTGTTTTAATAGGTCTTGAACGTATGGTGGAGCGAACTTGTCAAGTAACTCTTCTATTAGCTCTGTTGAAATTGGTTGTGTCTTTGAATGATAATTTTTGTTAGCCATTTTATTAACAAATTTCCATATTATGTTGAGCGGTGTATTTTTATTGATAGTATTTACAAAGTTGATCCAAGATGTTTTTTGTTTTTTCATAAAAGCAACTTTGCATTTGGCTTGGATGTGTTTAAATTTTAGATAATTTTCAAGATTTGAGACAATATTATACTCTCGAAAAGCTTTTTTTCGACACGATATTAAATTTTTACATTCGTCGTCCCACCATACGGGAAGACCGGATTTTGATTGAAATCATTTTTGAGTAATCATAGCAGAGTCTGCAGCTGCGCTAATTGTTTTTATTGAGTTATTAAACATTTCCAAAGATGTAACATCTATAGAATGAGTGTCTAGAAGGCATTTTTCGAAGTAATTTTCAAATATGGACCAGTTCGCTGAAGACTCTTTCCATTTTGTGGAGGTATGGATTGTTCTTGGGGAATATTTCAAATCTAGGGTGATTTGGATAGGGATGTGGATTGTACCTAGTGAGTCATTTAGAGGATTCCAGGTAGTAAAGCCTGTTAAATGAGGAGATAGTAATGTTAAGTCTATCATTGAAGGACGTTCGTTTGGTCTGGATATTTTGGTTGGTCTTCCGTCATTGAGTAAAATTAGATTAGTATTGTCTAAAGCGTCAGCTAAAATATTACCTTGTGCACTATCCTGTATGGAACCCCACCTACAGTGATGACTATTAAAGTCGCCCCCAATTAAAACTCTGCCTTTAATTTGTCCAAATAAATTTTCCCAATCTTTGGATGAGACATATATTTTAGGAGGTTTGTAAACACATACTATTGATAATTTAACTTGTTCTAGAAAAACACCGCAAACCTCTATATTTGGATTATAATTTGTTTTGAATTTTATATCTGAAAAGGAAATGTTGTTTGCAACTAAAACAGCAACGCCTCCATAGCCATCACGTCGATCAACTCTAACATTATTAAAACCTTTAATATATAAATTTTTATTTTGTGACAACCAAGTTTCGTTCAGAAGAATGATATCAATTGTATGACTTTCTAGAAAATTAAGCAAATTAGTCCTTTGTTTTATAATAGATTGGCAGTTCCACTGAAGAATATTAAGTGTTCTATGATTCCCCATCACTATCGTTGTCTGATAAACAAGAAAGTATATTTCTGATTTCATTTTGAGTGACTTTTTGGAATTCAACTGAGACTAGTTTGGGGTCAATTTGTTTAATTATTCTTTCTAAAGCAAATGGAATTTCTTGTAGAATTTGTAATTGTATTTTTTCTTTATATGCTATAAACTCATTACGATATGTGTTAGGAATTATAGGATGTGACACTGATTTTGTTTTAGAAGTTGAAGGAAATTGTAAGGCAGTTTTACATTGAGTCGGGGATATGGCTTTTCGTTTAAGAGGATTAGAAGTTTGTTTAGGTTTAGGAACGAATGAATTGTTTACCGTATGGTTTTTTGCCGCAGTCGGGAGTTGGGGAAAGTTATTTAAGTTACTAAGCAATTCAAATTTATTATGTGTCGTGATTTTGGCATAGGATGGATTTTTTGCTAAAAACTCAGCTTCTTTAAATGTAGTATTCTCAATCGCCATAATTTTTTTAATATTATATTGATGTTGATAAGCTGGGCATTGTTTCGTTAGAGTCGTGTGATCGTTTGTTTTACAGTGAAGACAATATTGTGAGTTACTACAACGGGAGTTGTCTTCGTGTTCTTTGCCACAATTTTTGCATAAGCTGAAAGTGGACTTACACTGTCTGAGAGTATGACCAAATTTAAAACAATTTAAACACTGTACTACAGGGTATATGTATTGTTCAACTTGAAACCTTACCAAATCTAACGTAATATATTGAGGAATAATATTTCCTTCAAATGTTAAAATTACCATTTGCCTAGGAACAAAAATAGTTTCATTATCTGAATCAATAAGTTTTCTTTTCATACGTCTTACCTCGGTTATTTTTTGGTCGGAAATAATATTATTCATCATATAATTTTCGTCCAAAAAAGTATCAACTTGTCTAATTATTCCTTTTTTGTGATTAAAAAAATTTGGAATGTAAGCAATAAATTTGTTAGAAATAATTATGTCGTGATTGACTAAATTATTTGCACAAGTGTAAGAATTAAAAATTACTTTCACTTTATTTCTACCGACGAGTTTAATATCGACATCTTTCTTAAAAAAGTTGTTAATGAATAAATAATGACCTACTCGGACTGGTGATAAACGTTTAATATTTGGGTCGATGGACTCGACAAAAACAAAAAACCTTTATCTAACAAAAGGCCTTTATTAGAGGATTTATACCTATTATTTAAATCAAAATGGGCACTTACTGCCTCCATATTTTCACCTTTATCGGGGGGTAAAGTAACCGAGTAAAGTAACCGAGTTTACAATCCATGTTTACCCATGTTGTATGCAATTTTCTAAAGCCTTTTCATAGTCTACAAATGCAAACTTTAGTTTTAATAAATTAATCAAAATTATTTGTGGAATTCAACGAAAAATTAAATTATTCCGTATTTTAGACCAAAGATAAATCTAATGTAGCCAAAATTAAAGAATTAGAAGATCAACTTACAGCGGAGAAGCAAAGAATTGAAGCATTCGAAGCAGATACAAATAAACTGTTTGAAGCCGAAGAAAATTTGATTAAATACAAAGAAGAGGCGGAAACATTGAGGCAAGAACTGCAAAGTGCTCGTAACAAAGAAGTTATCTTGGAAGGCAACAGTGCTAGTACTAATGGTAAGTAATGCTTTAGTTCTGTTTAACAATATGATTTTAATTTTCAAGGAGGTTTATTTGTAGAACTCGAGACCATATACCCTTTATCTTGCTCTGTCGAAATTTTATCCTGCATTTCATTCATCTCTTCTTCATAACTTCTTTGATTTCTTAGTTTAAACTTCGTCTGGTCTTTTTGACAATTTTTTGTGATATCATATTTTTATCTAAGCTTTTTATATTATCTATATATTATTAAGTTTTATTTAATGGTGTTTGAGGGTTCTTTGTTCTCTTTATTTTTTTCAAAACACCAACACACCAGTCGTCAGAGATGAAAATGTCACTGAACCTCCAAAAATCATACAAAACAAGCTAAATTTTGCTGAGAATGTCAATTTTGGGACTCCAAAAAAGATACTAAAAAGTTTACCACTTTCAAACCCCCTGTTTTTCCCTAAACCCCCCCTAAACACGTAGCATCTCAGTGCTCTTACTCCCAGTTCTAATCTAAGGTCTTTGTTGCAGAGAATTGTTTTCATTTTTACAAACGCATTTCTTGCTATTTCTATCCTGGCTCTTATTTCGGTTGTTTGATCATTATTGTCTGAAATTCAGGTTCCTAGGTATTTGTATTTATCAACCCTTTCTATCGGTACGTTTCCCAAATGTATGTTTGTTGGTATATTTGTTTTCTTTGTTATTATCATGTATTGGGTTTTTTTTATATTCATTTTTAGTCCATATTTTTCACAGAAACTGTTTTTTTTTGTTTAGCAGTAATTGGAGTTGTTCAGCAGAGCTTGCCGTAATCACGGTGTCATCTGCATATCTTATGTTGTTAATAGATCTTAATTATTATTCCTTCACTTTGAGATAGTAATGCTTCTTCAAAAATGGCTTCACTATATACATTAAATAGTAATGGGGACATAATACATCCCTGCCTAACTCCTCTCCTGATTTCAATTTCTGGACTAGGTTCGTTGTCTATTACGATTTGTGCTCTTTGATTCCAGTAGAGGTTTGTTATTATTCTTAAGTCCCTATTGTCTATGTTTTTTGTCTTTATTTGGACTAATTTTTCATGTCTTACTTTGTCAAATGCTTTTTCAAAATCAACGTAACAAACATGCACATCAACATTCATATCCATGCATCTTTGAGCAAACACATTGAAAGCAGATAACGCTTCTCTGGTTCCTAGTCCGTTTCTGAACACAAACTGACTATCATCTATTCCTTCTTCCAGTTTTTTATTTGTACGACCATGTATTATTTTCAGGAATAATTTGAGAATGTGACTTATTAGTGATATTGTTCTGTATTCACTGCAATATTTAGCGTTTGTATTTTTAGGGATAGGACAAAAGGTCGGGAGTAACCACTGTTTCGGTATGTGTCCTGTTTTGTATACTGAGTTAAATAAGTCTACTATAATGTCTAAGGTTTCATCATTTATGCATTTTAAGGTTTCTATAGGGATTTGGTCTGGACCTACTGCTTTACCATTTTTGCTGTTTTTTAATGCCATTTTAATTTCCTCTGTTAATATCTTTAAAACCATATCCTCTTCTACTTCTATCTCCATCTGTTCTGTTTTATTTGTTGCCGAGAGGGGGCATTTGGGCCTGTAGGACCCATCGCCGGCTCTTCGGGCTTCTTCCTATCCCCGGAATTGGATCGGGTATTCACCATCTTTGGTTTGCCGCTGGTAGAAAGGTTAAATACCACCGCTGTTATAAATAACAGTTCGAGTGACAAATATCTGTTATAGGTAACGGTTCCAAGGAACAGTTACAAAGTAACAGAGCAAAAATGGAAAAGAGATAGGTAAAAAAAATGATCTAAGTATTCCTTGACTTACGGAAGGAATAACTTAGTAAACAAGTAAATTAAATGGTATAAAAATATAATGCAAAGAAAAAAATGTTTCTTGACTTACGGAAGAAACAACTTAGGACAGAAATATAGATAAATGAAATATGTAAATGTGAGAGTAAAATATGGAAATATTTCTAAGTGTTTCTTGACTTACGGAAGAAAATAAACAAGAGAATCAAATATAGTAAAATAAATGCACAAATAAGTGTTTCTTGACTTACGGAAGAACGACTTATAATAGAAAATAAGAAAAATCAAATATAGAAAAGATGTGGAAATATTGCTAAGTGTTTCTTGACTTACGGAAGAAACAACTTGGCATAAAATAGAAAATGAAAGAGACAAATGTATTAAGTATTTTCTTAACTTAAGGAAGAAAATATCTTAGATAAAATATCGGAAATAATAATGCAACAATGAATATGAAAATATTTCTAAGTGTTCTTTTGACTTACCGGAAAAGAACGGCTTAGACAAACAATTAAAATAACAAGTCAAATATTCAGAGAAATATTTCTAAGAGTTCTTTGACTTACCGGAAAGAACTACTTAGACAAAGTACAAATCAAAATATAAAATAGAAAAAGCAAGATAAATATTTCTAAGTGTTCTTAACTTACGGAAGAACAACTTAGACACAAAATACAAGAAAAATAAACAATCAAAATAATCAAATAAAATATCAAACAATCAGTACATGAACAAATATAGATCAATGTAATATTCTAACCTGAAAAGGTCTGAATATACAATAATGCTAAAATAAAAATGGTATATAGGAAACCAGAAATAAAACAATAACTTAGTTGGAACAATAATAGCACCGACTAGGTCTACAGTAGAAGAGGCAAGCTCGACTGATCGATGAGAGAAAATCTACCTGCTTTTATGTAAAACAAATCCTTTGTTTTACGTAGCAAAAGTGGAATTTCCCTGCATCGAATCAATTAGAAATTTGGATTTGGCCAAACTTGGAATTCCCAAGTATTTTGACCGATATCCAAATTCCTTGATGCGTCCGGCACGGCTGTCAGCTCCCGGCTGACACGCCTCCGGAGGACAGTCTTTGAACAGTTCATTGATGTATTCTGTCCATCTATTTAATTTGTCGTTAGTATTTAACACAAGTTTCCCATTTGCATCTTTCAGTATTCCCGGTTTTCTTGTTCTATTGTTGTGAGTTAATGCTTTAATTTTTTTATGTGTGTTAAAACTATCATGTCTTTTCTGGTATTCTTCTATTTCTGCGCATTGTTGTTTTAACCATTGTTCTTTAGCTTTCTTAATTCTGTATTTTATTTGTTTATCCACTTTTTTGTACATCTGATTATCTTTGTTTTTATATTGACATCTTTCTTCCATTAAATCTAAAATTTCTTCCGTCATCCATTGCTTTTTTTTTATATCTGGTTGGTATTAGAATTTCTTTGTGACCTTTATCTATTTCTGTCTTCATTAATAACCATTTTTTATCCGTCTCAGTATTTTGCAGAATTTGTTCTTTAACATTCATTAATCCGTTGTTGATTTCATCTGCCAGGCGTTGCCTTATGTGTGGGTTCCTTAGTTTACTTGTATCGATTTTGGCATTTCTTGTTCTTCGTTTTATTATTTTCATTTTGAGCCTAATTTTGGTCACTACTGGGTTGTGATCTGATCCTATGTCGGCACTTGGATAGGTTTTTGCGGATATAATTGCGTTCCTGTATCTTTGTCTAACTAATACATAGTCTATTTGGTTTCTTACAACTGTCTCTTCTTGATCTGCTGGTGACTTCCAGGCATATAGTCTTCTCTTTGGCATTTTGAATAATGTATTAGCTATAACAAAATTATTGTTTTGGCAAAACTCGATAAGCCTGTCACCCCTTTCGTTTCTGTTGCCCAGGCCATATCCTCCTGTAGCTTCCCCTAGCTTTGCGTTAAAGTCTCGCATTATAATTGTTACATCTTGCGTTTTAATGGATTTTAAAATGTTGTCTAGGTCTTCGTAGAAAGTTTCAATATATCTCTCTGGTTTGTCCGCAGTTGGAGCATAAACTTGTAGGATGTTTATTTTGGATTTGTTCTGGTTTAATTGTAAGAGTATAATTCTGTTGGAGTATGGAGTGAAATTGATTACAGCTTCATCAATGTTTTTGTTTAATATTATCCGGACACCATATCGTGTGAACCGTCTTGACTTCCTGAATAGTATATTGTTTTATTGTTGATTTTTATCTTTCCTGAGTCGGGCCATTGGACGTCGCTGATTCCTAAAATATCTATATTCAGCCTTTCCATTTCTTCAACGGCATTATGTACTTTTCCAGCTTCTAACATTCCAAGTCGCTACTTTGCAAGGTTTTCACATGTTGAGGACGGAGGGGGATCTTGTTTTCCGAGTTTCATAATCAGTAGTGTTTGGTTGTACTGTTAGTCATGATGATTAACTAGGGATGCTCTATGAGCCTTTAATGCATTGGTTTCCCGTTGCCTTATGCATCTCCACGCCGTTGACCATGTCTGGTTCGTCCGCCTTTAGAAACGATTCTCCATTTCTAGGACAAGAAAGTGCCCTTCCACTTACCGACTCTTCCACCAGAAGCTGTTGGTCAGTAAGTGGGGGATTGCTTATACCGGCAATCACTCGGAAGATCTGCATTTCAAATGTGGCTCAGCTATTCAAATGCCACGATTTATCAGTACCCATAAAAATCAGGTTACTACGATGTTATATCTTTCCTATACTGTTGTACAAAGTTGAGTCGTGGACTCTCACAGACGCTACCTGTAAGAAAATTGAGGCTTCCGAAATGTCGGTATAGGGTATAGGCTGAAGATATCCTATACTGACCACGGTACTACCAGGACATTTTATTAAGAACGCAAAAAGGAAAAGAGTTGTTAATCACAATAAAAACCGCCAAAATTGAATACCTCGGTCACATCATGAGGAACAGCGAAAGGTATGGGTTGCTGCAATTAATTCTTCAAGGAAAAGCGGAAGGAAAACGAGGACCAGTAAGGCGAAGAATTTCCTGGCTGAAAAATCTATGTACGTGGTTCAACACAACAAAGACAAATCTTTTCAGAGCCGCAGTTTGCAAAATACAGATTGCCATGATGGTCGCCAATATCCGAAACGGATAGTCACTACAAGAAGAAGAAGATAAGTACAAGTGTCTAAAAGATAGGAGAGGGGGAGGGGACTTTTGGCTAGCACTGTATATTTATATCACACGACTCTTTAGCATGCTGTCTATTCACCTGCAGCTTGTATTATTCCTACTTCTCTCCGATTTTTACATATCTTCTTCTTCTTCCTTTGCCCTATCCGTTTCGGACGTTGGCTATTAACAAGGCTATTTTGACTTTGTTTACGGCACCTCTGAACAGTTCGGTCGATGTTAGTCCGAACCATTGTCGCAGGTTATGCATCCATGAGTGTCGTCTTCTTCCCGGTCCCCTCCTACTGTCGATTCTTGCTTGGACTATTAACTGTAGCAGCCGGTACTTAGTATTCCTCATGACATGTCCGAAGTACTCAAGCTTCCGTTTCTTTACGGTGAAGATTATTTCTTTGCTTTTGCCTATTCTCTGCATTACTTCCACGTTAGTGATGTGGTCTGTCCAGGATATCCGAAGAATACGGCGATATATCCACAGCTCAAAGGATTCTAGTTTCTTCAGGGTGGCTTCCGTTGTGGTCCATGCCTCTGCTCCATAGAACAAGGCCGGGAAGACATAACACTTGACCAGTCTTAATTTTAGTTCCATTGAGATTTTGCTTGTGAACCACTTTTTCATATTGTTGAACGCGTTACGCGCTTTTTCAATTCGTGATCTTATTTCTGTTGACTGGTCCCATTTTGTATTGACTGTGGTTCCAAGGTATGTGTATGTCTCCACTTGTTCTATTTTTCGGTTGTTTAATGTCAATTGCATCGGAGGTTGTTGTGTTCTGCTGATGAGCATGCATTTAGTTTTGGTTGTATTGAGTTCTAAACCATATTCTTGACTTGCTGTGTGTATGCTTTGCATGAGTCTTTGAAGCTCGTTGCAGTCATTTGCGATAATAACTGTGTCGTCAGCATATCTAATATTATTGATTACCTCTCCGTTTACTTTGATACCCTCCGAAACTTCTCCCAGTGCTTCTCTGAAGATTTGTTCAGAGTATATATTGAACAGGAGCGGCGAGAGGACGCATCCCTGTCGTACACCCTTTTTAATATCTATCTTCCCACTGTGTAAGTTGCCCATCTTTATCTCAGCACTTTGGTTCCAATAGAGACTGTTTATTATGCGCAGATCCTTGCCACCAATATGCATCTTCCTGAGCATTTCCATGAGTTTATCATGTTTGACCTTGTCAAACGCCTTGGAGAAGTCGATGAAGCACAAGTGGACGTCCTTGTGCATGTCTCTGCATCTTTGAATTAAAACTTGCAGACTGAAGATCGCTTCTCTTGTGCCCAATGCGCTTCGGAATCCGAACTGTGACTCCGATATATTTGCTTCGCATTTGTTATATATTCTATTGTGTATGATTTTGGTGAAAACTTTGGTAATGTGATTTATCAAGCTTATTAAGCGGTGTTGATCACAGTGTTTTGCACTTGGTGTTTTAGGTATGGTTACAAAGGTCGATCGAAGCCATTCTTCCTGAATCTCCCCTTTGTCGTAAAAGGTGTTAAAAAGGCCTGTCAGAAAATCGAGGAAGTGGTCATCCGTTTCGCATAGGAGTTTTATGATCTCGCCCTCTATGTTGTCGGGACCTGGTGTTTTGTCGTTTTTTAGCGATGAAATGGCTTTTTCCACTTCAGACCTTAGTATTTCGGGTCCAGTCATGTTGTCATCTTGGTCCACTGTCGCTCTGCGTTTATCGTTAAAAAGTCGTTCTACGTAATCTTTCCATGTGTCAATTAGCTTCAAGTCGTCTGATATAAGGTTACCGTCTGCGTCTATTAGTGTCGGGTGGGGATTATTGGTTTTCTTTTTAGTTGTTAATTCTTTGATCTTTTTGTGCATGTTGTGGTAGTCATATCTTCTGTCGCACTCTTCGATTTCATCGCATTTCTCCTTCAGCCAGCGTTCCTTCGCTTCCTTTATCTTTGTTTTTATATTGTGACTTGTTTCTTGACACATCGCCAGAAAGTATTGTAGTTGAGATTTTCTTTTAATTAATTTTTTATTTTTTAGTGTTAATCAAATCTCTGCAAGACGAAGTAGATCAATGCAAGATGGACTTGGTCGAAAAGAACAATCTAATAAATGTACTCAATAACGAACTCGAAAAAACAAAGGTAGATTTAACGAAACAACTAGAGGACAGCTTAGTAAAATACTCACAATTAGAAATCGTTATCAATAAAAAAGAAGAAGATTTGGATAAAATAAAAAAGGAGATCGAAGAAAACAGCAAGCTGCTCGAAGAACGATCGGCAGAATTAACCAAAGTAGTGAACGAAAAGTTTACTACTGAAACCAATCTTGAAAAAGAATTGGAACGAGTAAACCTAGAATTAAATACAAAAGTAAATGAGTTGAGCAATCTACAAAATCAGTTGCAAGACAAAGACACCAGTACATCTACACTTCAGTCAGATATTAGTAGTCTTCAACAGCTCCTAAAGGATAAAGATATTGAAAAAGAAGAATTTATTAAGCAAAATGATTTAAATAACGCCCGTTTAGAAGAACTAACGAATGCTTTAAAAACAAAAGAAAATGAATGTAATGAAAATCAAGAAAACTTTGTTAGACTGAAAACTGATTATGATGCTCTTACTGTGCAGTTGTCTACACTTCAGTCTGAATTAAACCAATCCGCTGAAGACAAAGATGGACTTTTACAATCGAAAAATAATGAAATAAACAAACTTAATGATACTATTAAAAGTAAAGAGGAAGAATACCTTCAAATAAATAGTAAGCATAATACACTGCAAGAAAATCATGATAAACTTATCAGTGAGTTAGAAATGTTAAAATCAAATGTTGTCACATTAGAGAAACAAAAACAGGACACGCAAGAATCTAAAGATCTAGAAATTAACGAATTGAACAGTAAATTAACTGTTCTACAAAATGAGCTCTCCCAGCAATCAAATTCCTATAATGAATTAAAAACATCTTTTGACAAAATACAGCTCGAGTTGCAAAATTTGCAACTAGCTACCACCGACACTAAAAAGCAATACGAATCCGAAGAAATGAAAGCGAATGAAAAAATAAAAGAACTCTCCGACAGTCTTTCTACAAAAGAAAGCGATATCCATAATTTAACGAAAGAATGCGATGCACAAAAACTAAGTTTAGAAAGTGTTAAAACTGAATTAGAGAAAACAAAACAAGCACAAGAGCATGTACTAAACGAGAAAAATGAGAAAATCAAAGAGATGTCTACTGTAATTCAAGAAAACTCAGCTACTATATTAAGCCTTCAGTCACAGTTAGAAATAACAAAAATCGACTTGGAATCAGTATCGAATAACTTACAGCAGTACCAAACTAACTTAAGTGACGTAGAATCTAGCTTGAAGCAGGAAAGAGATGCAATAAAAGAACATTTAAAAGACAAAGTGAAGGAATTAGAAGACAATAAAGTTGAATTTGCGAGTACATTAGCAGCGCGTGATTCGCAGCTTGAAGAAATATCTACCAACCTAACAAATAAAGCTCAAGAAATTGAAAATCTTAAAAAAGAAATTGGTGCTCTTGTAGAACAGTACGAATTGAGCAATAAAGAAGTAGTAGCCTCTCATGCGCAAGAAATTACTGCTAGAGATGAGAAAATACGACAACTTGAAAGTGAAATTTTACAAAAGGATGAAAATATTAAAGTTCATTCGGATGCAAGTAACGAATATCAAGAAAGTCTGAAACAGAAAGATTTGGATTTAGTAAAAATAAGATCTGAGTTGGAAGAAAGTAAAAAAACTTCTTCAGAGATGATTGCAAGTTTAAAGAATGAAATTGAAAGTCTTCAGAACGATAACAAGCAACAACAAATTACAAACAATGAACTAAACATGAAACTTCAAAGTAGAGAACAATTAAATGTGACTATAAATTCAGAAATGGGCAAAGCAGCCGAAAATATAGCAATGTTATTGGAACAAGTAAAACAAAAAGAGGACATAATAGCATCTATACGGTCAGACTTAAGTTCGAGAGAAAAAGAATTAGAAAATGTGCTAGCTACTAATCTAAAGGTTTTAACGCAGAAAAATGAAACCGAAAGGCAGATGACAGCTGACAACGAACATTTACGCAACACTATAAGAAATAAAAATACAGAATTGCAAAACATGCAAGACAGATTAACAGAAATATTATCCGAGAACGAGGAAGTGATCAATGAAGTCAACAATAACGTGTCCAAAAAATCGGAGGAGCTAGAGACAATAAAAAAACAACTTGAGCAAGCTGCAATTGATCACGAAGATAAGTTGAAGCAAATCAAAGAAGAACACAAAAAAGAAATGCATGATTTCGAAATCCGCGTCTCAGATTTGCTAACAGAAATTGAAAATAGAGACAAAGACATATCAGGCTTATCGCAGCTCTTGGAAACCAGTTATAATAATAATAAAGATCAGGACAATAGAATTAATAGTATCACTCAACAATTGGCTAAATTTAAAAGCCAAATACAGACTCAGTTAGACACTAATACAAAACTAAGTGAAGTTATAAGTCGAATTACTAACGAGAACAAAGTTATACAAGAGAAATTACAGGATGCAGATAAACAAATCGAAATCCTTGCTGCCGAAAAAGAGAAGTTAAACAACGAATTATCTGTTGTGGTTGCAAATTCCGGAGATTCTAGTAAAAAAGTAGCAGAATTAACTGCAGTAATTAAAGATAAAGAGAGCGCCTATGAAATCGAAAACGTGCAAAACAAAAATAAAATACAGGAATTGGAAAATGTTCTTCAAGCTCTTAAAGTGACTAACGAAGAACTTAACGTTTCCGCTAAAAAGTACAAAAGTGACTTTGAAGGTTCTGTGAAAGGAAGTCAAGAACTGGAACAAAAGATAGAAAGTTTTAAAGTTGAATTAACTAAGAAGTCGACTGAAATTGAAGCTCTACAGAAAAACCTCAAGGCTGCTAATCTAGCTATTACTGAGAAGGACGTACAGCTCAGTAAATTGAATAATGTGTCGACAAATCGTGTTCAAGTAAGTATGTATTTACTTAGTATGTATATATAGTTATAGATAGATAGATTTAGAGAGGTGGCCTTTTGGCCTATTCCACTGCGACCTTTTCATATCTATTGTGGTCCTCTAGTCTTAGATAACATTCTCTAGCCTGACCCTTTTTATAAAGTCTAGTAGCTTCGAGACTGTAGTAGCTATTTGCCGGTGGATTTTCTTCTCCTAATGCAAAGAACCGCACATTTGCCAGACTATCACACTGACATAAAATGTGCTCTGCTGTTTCTTCTTCGAGGTGACAGATTCTGCACAGATCATCATCTGATAATCCCATCAGGTTCAAGTGCCTATTCAGCTTACAGTGCTCTGTTAGAAGACCTACTATGGCTTTGACTGTTTTTCTGTCTTGGCTTATTAGGTCTGCCGTAAATTTTGGCGAATGTTGTATAATGAACTGTTTCTCCTGTCTTTGTCCTGGTGAATTCCTCGACCAGTCCAGAGATTTGTGAGCTACCCACTTCCTTGTAGCCGTTCTTGTTACTGTCTTTGCAACGCCGCAGAAGGGTTCTGGTCCAATGAATGGCATTGATGAGCCTTGTATAACTATTTCATCTACTTTTTCATTGCCCTTATAACACTCGTGCCCCGGTACCCAGGCTACCGTAACCTTGCTACCGTCTCCTACCGGGCACACACACAATCCCATACTAGCTTAGAATTGACCTCTACAGATTTGAGTCCCTTAAGCGCTGCCTGACTATCTGTGAAGATGACAACTGAACAGAACGTTCTTTCCTGCCTTTCTATTTCTTCCACGCAGTGGTGTATTGCCGTTTTTTCCGCCTGGAAAACTGTTTATAGACACCCTCTATAACGAAAACTGAAATGGAAGACTCGAAATTACCTCGTTATAAGCCGATCT
Source organism: Diabrotica undecimpunctata (assembly GCF_040954645.1). NCBI lineage: Eukaryota > Metazoa > Arthropoda > Insecta > Coleoptera > Chrysomelidae > Diabrotica > Diabrotica undecimpunctata. The sequence goes on from NC_092811.1 coordinate 117,105,056, forward strand.
CGTTATATCAGAAAACAATAATACTGTGCATACATATGAATATGTAGTTTTCTAAAACATTAACTTCCTATAGTGAAGCCATTCATAGCAATATAAGATGCTAAATATTAAAAAAGTAAAAGAAATAATAAATTAGACTTACAATCAATTTAATTTAACTATCCAGACGACCGGTTTCGCTTTCTACAATATGCAAAGCATCTTCAGGTCTCGATACAAAGTTAAATAAATGATGCCGGTACTCTATTAATTGATGGTTGAAAGAACGTGGTTCAAACTATCCTGTATTGTTGAATGGAGAACTTAAGTCTGCTATTGTAATTGTTTGACAGTAAACGGGGAAGTTCTTGAGGAGACAGATTTTATCCAATGAAGTAGAGATAGGTGTAATGTGATTGTTTGTTAGATGAAAGTAATGTTCCATACCATTGAGTTATTTAAAAGTTATTTATATTTATTCTAGAGATATATTTATGAAATGTGTGTTATTTATTGAGATTTTATTTTATGAAGGTGACAGTTGGAAGACAATGAATGAGATTAGATGTACAAATTGTATGGGTGTGCAATTCTTTCAACTTGTAATTATCAAATTTCTTTGATAAAGTTCTATTGAAATATATGGCAAATGATTGCAAAGTCAAGTATTTAAAGTTAAAAATTAAGGACAATTTAAGACACTCAGAAAACACTTAAAAAGGGGGACGAAACAAACATTAAATTTAAAAAAGGGGAAGGACTTGAATGCACTACATCTCTTACTTGGAGACAATGAATTGATTGTGAGTAAGTCTAATTTATTATTTCTTTTACCTTTTGAAATGGACTCACACAAGCAACACATTCATGATGCTAAATATTGTTTGAATGGCGTTTTTGAAAAAAATTTGTTTACCTTTATTGTGTAACGATAAGACTACCAAAGAGAATTGAAGTACTATTATAAAAATAATTCCTCAATCAACCATGGGAGCTTATCGTCTATGCCTTGCTCATCTCAGTATCTCAAGTGTGAGTTCGTCTTGTCTTAAACTAGTGATTGAACCTGAACCCTTAGCTGATAGCAAATAAGACAAATATTAACTAAACATATTTATTAAAAAGAATAAAAAAAAACAATAATCCACCCTGTCAAAGCTTAACAATAATTAGTGATACTTACGACTTCGATGAAAAATTAATATCGAAGACTCAGTACTAAGATTAGATAACAAAATCCTGGAAAGGGTGGAACACTTTAGATATCTGGGTAGCTAGATTGACTGCAGGGTTGAAAGTGACGAGGAAATTTCGACCAGAATAGAACTCGCACGGAAAAACTTTATTAACTGGCGTTCTGTATTATGCAGTAGAAGTCTGTCGTTGACCACACGTCTAAGAGTATTGAAGTGCTACGTCTGGTTCACTTTGTTCTATGGATGTGAAACCTGGACAACAAAAATAAAAAATCTTAACAAATTAGAAGCGTTTGAGTTATGGTGTTACCGTCGCATGCTCAGAATCCCGTGGACAGCACACATATCTAACGAACGCGTGCTAGAGACCGTGCACAAAGAGCGAGCATTGATCAACATCATCAAAATGAGAAAGGTCCAATACTTCGGTCATATAATGAGAGGACCTAAATATCGCTTACTCCGGTTAATCATTCAGGGCAAAATCGAAGGAAAACGTTGGGTCGGAAGAAAACAACTGTCCTGGCTGCGTAACATTGGACAATGGACAGGTCGAACGGTCGAGGAAGTGTTTCATGGGCTGCTTGTGTGTTGTAGATGTTAGGTCCTCCTAATTAAATTTTGTGTCCTCTGGAGAGCTGCAATAACATGGGGATGTAGGTTCTGATTAAGTGGTTAATAAATTTTCATGATTTTGAATGTGGTCAATAAACTCGATGTGGTCAATAAAACCGCCAATTAACCCAATAAACTAAAATATCAGAAACAGCTTGCATTAGAGACACATCAAAAAGGGTTTAATTTCCTTGCCATTTTACAAAATTACAATGAAACAAATAGCAGATGGCAAGGATAAAATGAAATATAATTATTATTGAACTTTAGCTCAATTTTGTTAAGATTTCTTCTGCACAAAATTAAGAAAAAATCACAATCAATTCAAGAAGCTTGGTTTCGAAAGAAGTAATGTTATGAATATTGGAAATACTGTCAGAATTATAGAATAAAGATTACAATGAAAGTACTTACCCCAAGATAATATTGTAGACCATAAAATAAGTCTTATAATAATTTTTGCTTTCTTTTATAAATTTCAAAGAAAATTCACAAAAAATTATATTCTCACTACGTTAGAAAAGTTTACTGACAGAAACTAAGTGGGAGATTGAAATGAAGTTAGCACAGATGACATAGGACGTAAGCCTATGATAGAGATAGCTTTTCTGTCATCATGGAACAGAATATTTTAGTCTACCGGACAGAAATAGAGAGGGCGAATATTTATTCTACGGGGCAGAAAGAGAAAGAAAAGAAAGACAGAGGGAGAAAGAGAGGGTACCAACTACTTTTTAATTAAAAAATAGTAAAAAGAGAAGCTGAAGTTAAAGTAATTAATAAATTAATAAAGAAATTAAAATGAAATAATTATTTAAATATAAATTAATAGAGATGTGACGTTTATAACGTAACAATTGTCAATGAAATACATTAAAACCAAACAGAGTTGTTTACTTTTGTTGTCAATGATATCGGTTAAAACAAAAGATCTGTACATTTTTTTCCAACTACATAATGTATAAAGCGTATTTTCAAGGATAACATAAACTATTGCTTCTGCAATTGGAAGAAGTCTGTCATTTTTGACTGCTATTGTCCCGTATCATTCTATATATCATATTTTCTAAAGATGTGAAGCAGTTGTATGCGTCTTCATTTGCGTTTTTTCTTTGGATAAAGTTTCTTACAACGTTTAAAGCACTTTTCACATCTTGTCTATTAGGACCTTCTTGCGTAGATTCACCGCGATTGTCTTCTCCATCTTCATCACTTTCGTCACTGACGATAACGCGCTCGGCCAGAAGATTTATTACTTCCGCGATAATTTCACTATCCGTCTGAAGATCTCAAACAATGACGTTATCATCAATGGCAATGAATTCAGCAAACCCGTCATCATGGTTTCGTTTGGGATAGTTTTTGACCTTGCTGTTGTAACTTCAACCACTTTACTACAGGATATTCATCTTCTTAGTTTTCTGCCTCAGTCTCTGTCCACCCCGCATGGCCGAAACATTTTCTGATAGTTTTTTTATCTACGAGTGTCCATGCTTTGTGGATGAAATTTATGGCATCTAATAAAGTAACAGGGGATTCACTACGGTTTTCCACATTATTCAGGATCCGCTTAACTAAAAGTTTTCTGTAGTGAACTTTAAGGGACCTTATGATGCCCTGATCCATCGGTTGCAGAACAGATGTGCAATTTGGGGGTAAAAAAAGAAGTTAAATAGTTTTTAAACTGTTAACTTTCGGATGGGCTGTACAAATGTCAACAATTAAAAGAATCTTTCGATGTCCCAACTGTCTGTCCCACTTCAAAAATTCTCCACTAAAAATCTCTGCTGCCATCCACGATTTTTTATTAAAGTTATATGTGATAGGAATGAATATAAGCTGATTCACACCTCTGAAACATCGTGGTTTTTGAGATTTCCCAATGACGACTAAATTCCTTTTTTCGGAACCGGACATGTTGGCACACACGAGTACAGTTACCCTTTCATTTGATAACTTGCCACCTATACAACGTTCATTTTTGAATTTGAGGGTCTTATCTGGATTAAGTTTTAAAAAAGTACCAGCTCGTCGGCATTGAAAACATTATCGTCACTGTAATTTTGTCTTGTTGTAGGCCATGACTTTAATCAGTTGTCGGTGACTTCTTTGGAAACACTCTTCTCTTAACTTAACCACAAATTTTTCCACAAGTAATTTTGTGCATGGCCTTAAAACGGCTCATCAACCTACTCGATGCTTTAAAATTCTCATCACCACCTAGCGCCTGCGAAAACTGTGTTGCTTTTTCTTGAAGCAGTGGACCACTTATTGGAACATTCGCAGCCCTGTTTACGGTAAACCATTTGACCATTATAGTATCGAGTTCTTCATTAGTTGCGGCACGTAGTTTTTTCAATTTACCGGAAAAAGACGAACTAGTTCACTCACTAGTTCACTACTACGACTGGGACCAGGGGACGGTTCATTTATACCGTCGATGGTGATGTGGCCTAGGTGGGGGTTAGGGTGGGGATTGGCGCGTGAGTTGGCGCGAACATTTCCGACAGTGGGATTTTGATTCGAAGATGGAGGGGGCGATATTTTGTTTATGAGAGGTCTCCATGTAGAAGGTAACCGTATGGCGTCATCTCTTTTATTAAGGCAATTTGGTCTTTTTTCTATTTCTATGGCTTCTCGGATAATTCTTGGTTTATAAAAGCGGATGGGGGCTATGGTTCTGGAGTTTTCGAAATCAATTTTGTGACCTGTATGAAGATGGTGTTGACCGAGAGCTGAAATTGAATCGGAATTGCGAACAGAAATGGAATGTTCATAAATCCTATTTTGAATTCTACGATTTGTTTGGCCTATATAGGATCGGGGACAGTCTGCACAAGGAATTTCATAAACTCCGTGCTGTTCATTTGGAATATTGTCTTTGATTGATCGGACAAGAGATGAAAGTTTTTGTTGGGGGGTAAATATTGTTTTTATTCCTCTTGGTTTAAGAATTTTGTCGATTTTGTCAGTGACACCTTTGATGTAAGGAAGAAACGCTTTCGTATGATAAGGGTCTGAGTCTTTGGATTGAGATTGAGTGGGAGATTGATGTCTGTGGATGCTCCTATTGATGTGATTTTCGCGGTAGCCGTTTTGGATGAGGGCTTGTTTTAAACAAGAAAGCTCAGCGGATCTACTTGCATCATCGGAAAGGCGTATTGATCTGGATACAAGGGTATTAATGACTGAATTAATTTGTGAAGGTGGGTGGTGAGAGTTGGCATGCAAGTAACGATTGGTATGTGTGGGTTTTCGATAGACAGAGTAATGAAAACCTTGGTGTTTCGTTATGAAAACATCGAGAAACGGTAGGGATGAATCAATTTCCACCTCCATCGTGAACTGGATACTAGGATGTATACCATTCAGATGGGTTTGGAAAGACACCAAAGCATCCCTGCCATGGGGCCAAATGACGAATGTATCGTCAACATATCGTAGCCAACATGTGGGTTTGAGCATTGATGTGGATAGTGCTCGGGTCTCGAAGTCTTCCATAAAGATATTGGCAATCACTGGAGATAGAGGGGAGCCCATTGGGGCACCATTTATTTGTCTGTAGAATTGATTTTGGAAGATGAAATAGGTGTTGGACATACAATGTTTAATGAGAGATAAGTGATCTTGTTGGATACTGTACTTAGTTTTCAGAATGTTTAGAGTTTCATCTATAGGAATGTTTGTAAAAAGTGAGACAATATCGAAACTTACTAGAATGTCTGACGGTGATATAGGGTATTGTTTAAGAAGTTCGATGAAATGAAAAGAGTTTTTGACGAAGGATGAAGCATTTTCGGCCAAAGGTTGTAGAGTTTTGGCCAAATACTTGGCCAATGGTTGTGTAGGGCAGTTGTATGCACTGACAATGGGACGTAGAGGAAGATTGGGTTTGTGAATTTTGGGGAGGCCATATATTCGAGGTGTTCTTGAAGACTTTTCACGAGGAATTAGAGATTTTTTGATGTCAACAGGAAGAGAGGTTTTATTGATAATGGCTTTTGTTGTTTTCTCCAGATAGGTTGTTGGATTATTAGGAATTGGTTTGTAGTCTGGAGTGTTAACGAGATTTGAAAGTTTATTGATGTAAGAAGAAGTGTTTAGGATGACGGTGGCGTTTCCTTTATCGGCGGGAAGAATGACTAGATCTGGATTTGACTGAAGTTCTTTCAGGGCTTTTTTCTCGGATTGGCTAATGTTCTGAGCAGGAGGCTTTGAGTTTCTAAGAACTCTAGAGATGTCTTGTCTGGTTATTTCAGCATCTTCGGAAGATAAACTGGAGATGGCTTCCTCAGTTTGACAGATGATTGTCTCAATTGGAATGTGACTTGGGGTAACAGAGTAATTGAAACCTTTTGCTAAAGCTTGAGTGGCAATGGCAGAAATAGGGGTATCAGAAAAGTTATGGACCACTGTAGTGGGTTCCAGCGTTGAGGTTTTTGGAATTTGTTCGGAAATGAGATGCAATAATTTGCGCTTCTGAGTTTCACTCTTAGATTCGAAAGTGTTTAGGGCTGATTGTGTATTGATACGGTCGAAACTGTCCCATAATATAGGATGTACATTGAAAGAATGAATAGAAGACCAGATATTGAAAATATTTCTATTTGTGACATCTAGTTTTCGTCTAGTGGAATGAATAGCTTCACGGAGAAGAGCAAAACTGGTTTTCCTAAGAATTTGGGAGATAGAAGAAGAAGAAGTGTGGTGTTTAAGTTTCAGAAATTTGGGAATGACTTTATGGTCTCGGCAGGCTTTAAGGAAAGTTAAATCACAAAGAAGACGATTTTTACGTAGTAGTAGGTTACTATATGATTTAGTGAGCTGGTAAAATTCCTCCCCGTAGAGGCGAATAAAATGTTCGGAAAGATTTCCGCGGTTAGTACAATTAAACTTAGAGCTAAGATTAATATTATTATAAAAATTAATATTAAACTCACCAGTCTTCCGGGTTGAACCGCGTCGATATCCATTTTGCCGAGCTTTCGACATCCTCTCTGATGTCTTCTTCAGGGCTTCCGAGGTCTCAGTCTCCCGAGCCCCCAGACACTACTACACTCACTAGTCACTTCTAGTTCACTCACTAGTTCACTACTACGACTGGGACCAGGGGACGGTTCATGACGGTTCAAGACAGGAGCAATGCGACCAATTTGTGGCCATAATGTTAGAAGACTCTGAGGTTTCCAGAGCAACAACCAACACATCCACGGAGGAAGCTATCAGTTTCATCGGTCAAGTATTTCATCGGTCATCCACGATTTCCTTTTTTCTGTATCTTTCTTCTGGTGTTGTTCTTTTATTTCTCTCACTGTTTCTTGTATGATGGTCAGACTTTCCTCTATAGTTCCTGCATTTCTGCATTTTATCACCTTTGTATTGAGGTTTTCACTCACCCTCAGTCGAACATTGGGATCTTTCAGTTTTCTAACATCATACTTCTTCATCGACTTACTTGTAACATTCTTCATTCTATCTTTGAAATTACCTACAACTGGTACATATAATCAATCTGATTTCTTACAATCCTTCCCACAGGTGAAAGATTTCCAGGTGTACAATTTCCTTGGGTGTAGCTTAAATCAGGTGTTCATTATTACTAATTGATTTGCTTCCGCAAAAATCTCCAATGTATCTCCCCGATCGTTCCGGTTTCCTAGTCCAAATGGTCCAACTGCAGATGATGTTTTGCTGGCCCCAACTTTGGCGTTGAAGTCACCCATGACAATGTTTTTTTTTGGACAATTGGTCTTGCGTTTTTCAACCTTTTCACGACTTGATTCATGCTATGGTATAGTTCTTCTACCTCTTCTTCTGTTCCTTCTGTTATAGGTGCATACACTTGAATTATGTATATTGATGTCGAGCGGTCTTGCTTTCAGTTCAGACCGAAGAAATGTGTACACTGGGAATATTAGTCTGGACCCAGTACTCTGGGTCAAGACTCTAAAAGTCGACTTTGACTAATAGTGAAAAATTATGATTTTGTTTCTTCCATTGGTTATCTCTCGCTCTCTCCCTATCTATTTGTAGCAACTTCGGCTCTGTTCTTTTGTAGAGAGGTTAAAATATTATACTTTTCGTTTTTCCTCTTTTTACCACGTTGCCGAAAAGTCCCACGTTGCAAACTCTCGCAGACTCAAAATATATTGTGTATGTTAAAAAAATTTTGGCATATAGGCCGGGAATTGTATTGCTTGTGAATGATAATGCGGCTAATACATTCAAAATTAATTACTGTTTTCTCTTTTATTAAGATCCTGCTTGAAATCGTGTCGTTATTTGTTTTAAAACTCAAGTCCTTGAGTTTTAAAACTTGGTACATATATTCCTCTTAGTCTAAGGACTTTGGGATCAATTGGTCATAGGACACCAAAGTTACATATAACTCCAAATAGAGAGGACGTTGAGTCTTGAAACTTTATGTCAATTAGAACTTAAATACTGTGTGTATAAGGGTAAAACTATATGACATGTGACATGTCATGTTATTTTTATGTCTCAATTCTGATATATAACTAGAATGTTCTTATTGGCGACCACATATTAAATGTAGTCCATGTAGGTTTATCCTTTTTTCGTAATGTTCCTTTTATAAAACTAAAAATAAATTTAAATATACAAAATAATACTTCACTGTATAGTAAATAGTATTTTATATTGCTAGGAACCTCCGGCCGATACGAAAACAGATATCAGCCAATTATTAGAAGAAAAACTGTTTGCGGAGAATCAAGTGAATTTCCTCAATTCTATTATAGCTGATATGCAAAAAAAGAGCGAAGAACAGAAGGCTAGAATCGAGATTTTGGAGATGGGTTATAGTTCGTCGGCAGCAGATGAATTGGCATCGTAAGTTCTCATTTTTAATTATGATATTTATTTCTACATTAACTCGTCTGTAAAATAAGAAATATTATTTAATGAAGTTGTGGTTATTGCTAATTGGAGGCACTCTAAATCCAGTGGCGTAGTAATTATTTTTTATTAAAAAATTCGCTGATTAAATTTTCACATCTGTGAAAATTGGAATAAACTGTTCAAATTCTTTTTCAGGATCAGGATCTTCATTTGTGACTGTTAGTTTAGTGAAGTTTCTGCGTTTGTTCTCACTTCCTTATTAATCAATATATATATCTATATCTGTGTATATAATTTATTTTGGTCATTCCTGTTTGTGACCAAAAAGAATTACCAATAAAATCATTCAAAAAAAACTATTTGTTGACTTCACATTTTTATTAAGAGTATCCAATATAGATGGGTCACACTGTAGATATTGTTTAAAAATATAATCAAGATAGTAACTATATATTTCCATAATGTGTTATTTTTTTAGACTTGGACTTAAATTGGATTCCAAACAAGTACCGCCGAGGATGTATTGTGATATCTGTGAAGAATTCGATCTACACGAAACCGAAGATTGTCCCACACAAGGAGATGATGAGGAGTTAGTAAATAATTCTAGTCCAGGGACGAAACAAAAACCCCCACAAAGAGATTATTGTGACGTTTGTGAAGGTAAGTGAAAACTGTATATTTCAAACATCAAATAATAGTTTCTCTGTTATAAGCTGATCTCGTTTGGTATACCACATGGTTTCAAAATAAAAAGCACCAAATTATTAGAAAAGTGAATACTCTAAAAGGACGGCATTGTTACCAGAATAATGGTAAAGGTAAAAAATGTATATATATATATATATATATATATATATATATATATATATATATATATATATATATATATATAAAATAGAGGTGAACTATTCCAGATTATTCTAATACATAATCACTTGTATATATAAGCTGCGCTGATATTAGTTTAGTTACTCTACTTATACCGTACTGTAAGCTTATAAATAAATATATTTACGTAAATTAGAACCGGCGACGCTCAGCCAATCAGACAATCACCTAGACGACTTCCATTTCCGAAAAGAGATGAAGCCGAAGACATCATCAAAGATATGAACAAACAAGGGGTAATTGAAGCATCAAACAGTCCATGGAAATTATCAGTAATTCTAGTGAAGAAGATGGTTCAACGCGTTTTTGTATTGACTACCGCCAGCTCAATGCGGTAACTAAGAAAGATAGTTATACTTTGCCCAGAATAGACAATACATTGGATACTCTCTCCGGTTCTCGTTGGTTCTCCACACTCGATCCAAAAAGTGGATATTGGCAAGTAGACATGGAGCCAGCTGATCGGATTCTCAATAGGATCAGGGCTTTGGCAGTTCACGGTTATGCCCTTTGGTTTATGTAATGCTCCTGCCACATTTGAAAGATTAATGGAAGCAGTGTTAAGAGGTCTAACATGGAAAACATGCCTGGTTTATTTGGATGATGTAATTGTGGTTGGAAGATCCTTCGATAAAGATGCCAACAATCTGACAGAAGTCTATCAACGATTGCGGACAGCGAATTTGAAGTTAAGTCCGAAGAAATATCACATGTTTCGACGAGAAGTGAAGTACTTGGGACATATTGTAGCGAGTAATAGTGTAACAGCTGATCCTGAAAAACTTGCAGCAATTAAGGATTGGCCAGTACCAAGAGATAAACACGAGATTAGAAGTTTCCTTGGTCTATGTACATATTACCGACGTTTGTCAAAGGATTTGCCAACATCTCCAAGCCATTAACAAAGTTGACAGAAGAAAGTAAATAATATACATGTAGTGAAGAGTGTCAAAAAGTTTTCGAACTACAAATGACTCTGATCAGTGCACCGATTTTAAGCTACCCTAGACAGGCAGGAAAATTTGTGTTGGACACCGACGCCAACAACAGTGTAATAGGAGCTGTTCTCTCCCAAATCCAAGACGGGCAGGAGAAAGTCATTAGCTTATTTTAGCAAAGTCTTGTCGAAACCAGAAAGAAACTATTGCGTTACCAGGAGAGAATTGCTAGGGGTAGTGAAGGCTTGCGAGCATTTTCATAAATACTTGTATGGCAGAAAGTTCCTTCATCGTACGGATCATGTCGCTCTAAAATGGCTCCTACAATTCCATAATCCAGAGGGCCAGATGGTTAGAACAATTGCAAGAATATGATTATGAGATCGAACACAGAGCTGAAAGAGTTCACTTAAATGCTGATGCTCTTTCGAGACGGCCGTGCAGTGCAAATTGTAATCACTGTTTTAAATTAGAAGAACGACTTTGCCCCGTGAGACGAACCACCGTCATTAATGATCAATGGCAGCCTCAACAGCTACAAGACGCCCAAGAAGGTGATCCATGTATAAAAAGAGTATTGGATTGGATGGGTCGAAGTGAAAGACCTTCTTGGCAAGACATTAGTGCATGTAGTCCAGAAGTCAAGTCTTACTGGAGCCAATGGAATTGCCTAGTACCAAAAGATGATCTTCTGTATAGAACCTTTGAGAACGATGATGGTACAGAATCTGAGCTTCAGTTGATTGTACCTAAAAGTAAAGTGTCAGAAGTATTTCGCCAGTTGTATGACGGTCCATCAGGTGGACACTTTGGTATTATGAAGACTCTGCAAAAGGTTCAGGAACGGTTCGGTTGGGTAAACTGAAAAGATGATGTAAGAAGATGGTGCCGGAAATGTGAACTGTGTGCAACCAGTAATAGTCCTATGGAAAGAGTAGCAATCGACATTGCAGGTTCATTTCCAGAAACGAATTATGGAAATAAATATATCCTCATAGCCATGGATTATTTTACGAAATGGACTGATGCCTATGCAATCAAAATCAAGAAGCTGCTACCGTTGCAGATGTACTTGTTAAAGAATTCTTTAGTCGATTTGGTGTTCCCTTGGAGATCCGCTCCGACCAAGGGCGAAACTTTGAGTCAACCCTCTTCCAAAACGTTTGTAAATTGATTGGTGTCAATAAGACCAGAACGACACCCCTGCATCCTTAATCAGATGGAATGGTCGAGAGGATGAACCGAACGATGGGTAAACACCTGTCCAAAGTTGTATCAGAACATCAAAGAGATGGGGACCAGCACATTCATTTATTCCTAATGGCCTGCCGCTCGGCCTATAATGAAACTACAGGCCAGGCTCCAACCTGTCTAATATTGTGTCAGTGAAGTTCGTTTGCCCTGAGACCTAGAATTTGGCTGCAGACCTTCCGAAGAGCTGTACAGTCCTGTAGATTTCGGCATCCTGGGCCTACATATAGAGCTGCTGATCGGGACTCTCAGATATAAGAGAGGAGCAGTATAAATATAACGGTTGCATCTCGAGACGATGATCTATGTTCGAGAATGATCATGATCTGTTGACTGGCGGACAGATCGCGGCGCTGATACAAGCGCGTATAGTAATAACTAGTAATTATATATATATATATATATATATATATATATATATATATATATATATATATATATATATAAATACGTTCAAATTATCGGGTATAGTGGTCTATAATAAAAATATTTCTTTTTTCTAAATTACTCAATATTTCGCTATTTATTTAAAAGCTTCCTCAGGAGTAAACTAAAAACAATTTGAACATTACAAAAAATAGCGTACAAATACATTTTAAAACACTTACAGAATTTAAAAGATTTTGCAAATAAAAACTGACATTGAAGTATTTGAAATATTGAATGTCAAGATTAAATTGTCTTAACACGTTCGTTACAGCTATACGATAAAAAATTAAAATTATTTCACATGTAAAAATAAAAATAAAAATAACAATAAAAGAAAAGTTAGAAGAATAATATTTATTTGATGAATTATTAAGGTTAGTTGTTATTAAGATGAATGTTGGCTATTTTTAATATTTATAAATTTTGTTCAATATGTTACAATATATGTTACTTAACTGTCCAGTGTCCGCTTGAGAAAAAATACTTGCGCAGTGGTTGAACACTATGAAAACACTGGTCATATGCTAGACTATAACAAAGCTCACATTTTGGCACAGACTGATAACTACAAAAGTAGATTATTTCTTGAAATGTATTACATTAATAAAAATAAAAACACTTTAAATTATAAAACGGACACTGGACAGTTAAGTAACATATATTGTAACATATTGAACAAAATTTATAAATATTAAAAATAGCCAACATTCATCTTAATAACAACTCACCTTAATAATTCATCAAATAAATATTATTCTTCCAACTTTTCTTTTATTGTTATTTTTATTTTTATTTTTACATGTGAAATAATTTTAATCTTTTATCGTATAGCTGTAACGAACGTGCTTAAGACAATTTAATCTTGACATTCAATATTTCAAATACTTCAATGTCAGTTTTTATTTGCAAAATCTTTTAAATTCTGTAAGTGTTTTAAAATGTATTTGTACGCTATTTTTTGTAATGTTCAAATTGTTTTTAGTTTACTCCTGAGGAAGCTTTTAAATAAATAGCGAAATATTGAGTAATTTAGAAAAAAGAAAGATTTTTATTATAGACCACTATACCCGATAATTTGAACGTATTTATAAATTATTTTTTGGTCGAAATAATCACTTCTAATATATATATATATATATATATATATATATATATATATATATATATATATATATATATATATATATATATATATATATATATATATATATATATATATATATATATATATATATATATATATATATATATATATATATATATATATATATATATATATATATATATATATATATATATATATATATATATATATATATATATATATATATATATATATATATATATATATATATATATATATATATATATATATATATATATATATATATATATATATATATATATATATATATATATATAATATAATTGAATTGGTAGTTTTCTTGCATACATATGTATTTAATTTCACAAAATATTCATATATTTTTATTGTTTCAGTATTTGGTCACGCAACCGAAGATTGTACAGAAGATCAAGAATTTTAATGTAAATAAAATTTCGATTAGTTAATTGTTTGAAATAAAGAAAGTATGTTACATTTGTTTTTTAATTGAACCTATTCATTTTTTTTTTACAAGTACTTAAAACAAAAATAATATAGCATACAAGAAATAAAAGTGTATGCCTATATAATTTTGACTAGAAACGTGTAAAGACAACTCAGTGCTCTATTTAAAAAAAAAATTATCGATGACTGAGAAGGGAAAGGTGTTTTAGAACTCGTTTCCGTGTTCGTTCTCAATCTGCCATCGGATTTTGCCTACCACGTACAGATTTTTCACAAATCGCTATCTAATCTTTTTTACGAATAGACAGGTCTGCAATAGCTGCTATGCTTCTTCTTGATGAATCTATCCGTTACGAATGTTTGCGATCATAATGGCAATCTTTATCTTATCTGCAGCAGCGCGGAAAAGCTGCACAGATTTTGTACTGAACCAGATTCTGAGGTTCTTTAACCAAGATGTTCTTCTTCTTCCTGGACCTCGTTTTCCAAATATTTTTCCATTTTCCATTTTTGTCTCATACAAACAGTTATCAACACATAAATGGCATAAAAAATATACTATATAAATAGTTGCCAAATACAGAATAAAAAAAAACTTACATGTGTCCGTTTACAAAGGGGTTGGAGTGTCATCGAATGCCATAGTCTGTGGACTAGTACGCATTTCGATGCGCATCGCCCCGCCTCGAATTTTCCCATTGGCTCTTGACCTGGAAATCCCTATTTATCGCTCGAACAGCGCATATAAATATTGGCGATTTTCAGGTCAGACAAGTCAGTCCCTCACGGGCTCTCCGAGAGCTTAGTGCTCTCGGGGCTCTGCTTCCTGCATTTATTTTCCATACTCTGTGGCTGTGAATTGTTTCAACTTAACTTGGTGTTTTTATTTCGACGAAGAAATTGTCATGTAAGAAATATCTTGCCTTTTTCAAGGCAAGACACCGAAGATAAATATTTTCCAAGTCCATAACCTGAAAATGGACTTAAGTAGAGGAGCTCACGACAGTATATTCGAAGCCCTCTACAGAGCATCCGGGGATAACAGAAGGTGGTTAGACCCTTAATTGTTCCCCCGAGGTGACAGGAGATACTACAAAAACTTACCGCACAGAGATTAATCTTACAAATAAATATCGAAGAAAATAAAGCTAGCTGTCATATGTTAATATTAAATTAAAAAAAAAACAATTAAAATGACAGCTAAGTTAAACCATTAAAATTTAAAAGGATTTGTAATAAATTCTAAATTTTATGGTTTAACTTAGCTGTCATTTTAATTGTTTTTTTTTTTAATTTAATATTAACATATGACAGCTAGCTTTATTTTCTTCGATATTTATTTGTAAGATTAATCTCTGTGCGGTAACTTTTGTAGTATCTCCAACCCCTTTGTAAACGGACACATGTAAGTTTTTTTTTTATTCTGTATTTGGCAACTATTTATATAGTATATTTTTTATGTCATTTATGTGTTGATAACTGTTTGTATGAGATAAAAATAAACGTTTTGATTTGTTTCTCTGATCCATTTTTGTTTTTATTTTAGAAAATCTCCTAACCTTTTTGTATGTTTACTTTTTAGGAAGGAAGAAACTTTCTTTCCTCCAGCAGGAAGTTTTCTCGAAGCGGCGTCCCTTTTAAATAGCTAGAGGTATTTCTTCTTGTCTTTTTTTGCCCATTTGTCCAGGAGATTTATGCAAGTAACCCCTTGTTTTCATATTTTGGTAGTTACCCCAATCTCAACCCCCTTGCCATTCACTTATCCACGACCCCAGCTCTCCAACAACCCCCTGAGTGCCGTTCGCATCAGTAACGATTGTTTTGCTTGCCCTATCTTCGCCCCCATAGTTTCTGTCCCCTATTTCTACCCTATAATCTTACTCTGAGGTAGGCAAAATATATTTTGTTACAAGATTTCTAATTATTTCCAGATCTTGGTTGTTAATTCCTGTTTCTTTTAGTATTTGCATCATCTTGGTGTGCTGTACTCTATCAAACGCTTTCTCGTAATCAACCAGACATGCATATACGTCGCAGTTGACGTCTCTGCATCTCTGGAATAAGACTTGTACTGAGAACAAAGCTTCTCTAGTACCAACAGCATTTGTGAATCCGAACTGGTTGGGGGAAATTTGACTTTCACACAGCTTATAGATTATCTTATGAATTATCTTTAGGAACAATTTTAGGATATGACTCATGAGGCTTATAGTACGGTAATCTTCGCATTTTTTGGCTCATGTTTTTTTTTTGGAAATGCAATAAATTCAGATTTTAGCCATTCTATTGGTATTTCTCCAGAGTTGTATATGTTGTTGAATATCTTTGCGATTATTGCTATTGATTCGTTGTCCATTAGTTAGGCTATGCTTAATAAATAAAAATATTAAGACAAAGAAAATAAAAAAATCATTGGTTACAAGTTAAAAACTGACAAAAAAGGTTTTAATTCTCTACAACCATTACACAAATTAATATAATGTTACTTGCCATTAAGTCAAAAGAAACTTCTTCTTTCTTGAGTTTCTAGATGTAGATTCCTCTGGATTATAATCTCTCTTGATGTTACCTTTGTGTAGTGTTATGATATAAATATGGAAAATATGTGAAAACGTTAGGTTCTAAATCATCAAACGCAAGAAGTAATTTATAATGTTTTAAAATTGATAAAAAATTAATAATTGTTAATAGATTTAAGGAAAGTGTTGCTCCAATGACAGGTATTTATGTAGGTACCTCTGAATAATTATTATTTTAAACTAATTTAACTGTAAGCTTAATCTCTCAACTATAAAAAGAATTGCTGGTAAAGATCAAGTTGATACTGGAGAAAAAGTATTTTCTCAATGAAAAATTCTTTTAATGTTACGAAAAGATTAATTTATTCACTTTTGAATTTTGACTTGTGTAATCATCTAAAAAGCATGGTGACAATTTCTACCAGTTGGACCGAAAAGATTGGAATAATAAAAACTAAAAATGAATAAAATTTTATTTATTAATCACATTAATCTTAATTAAAAAAAGCTAAATCAAAGTATAAATTTACTCGCTAATCCAATCCTTCCTTCTTTTCTTTGATCGCTTCCTAAAAAATATGAATTTTAATATAGAAACATTGAATAAACAGTTGTTATAAATATATGCTTTTATAAATCCCATATGTATTAATTCATACCATTTTGATTTAAGAATAAGGCCAAATTTATACAAATTATACGAGGGAAAACAAAATTATTTTCTGCTATCAGTAAGAGCCTGTGATGATACACAGCTTTTTCATGGCACTCAAATATCTCCTACATACAAGCTTGGTTCATTTTAAGTTAAGAATCATTGAATATAGCAACAAGGTTTCTTTGTATGTCTTTTATTTGGACAACAAAATTATGAAACAATTAACTGATATCATAAAGAATGAATGTTGCATAAGAAAGCAACCCCTCTACTTGGACCATGGCTTCCATTATCAGATGCATTCCATCAATTAGCATGTGAATATACTCCTGGGACTGTGTTATTCCACTTCTCTATAAAAATATAATTTCATTTTTGCTCATTTATTTTCTTAACTTAATTTCTCTATTATTCCAACTTCAATTGGGTATTCTGTAACACACCTGGAGGAATGTGGTGTCACATTGGCTTGTATGGGAGAAAGTTGTTGCCTATAAAGCATGAATATGGGATTGTGATTGGCTAAAATATTAATATATCTCCAAGCTGTCAGAATACTGCATCAAGAATGATTAGAAAGAAAATTAAATGGGGCAATTTAGGCAAATACATGGGGCAGCATGAGAATCATTGTCTACCTACATTCATCAAACTATCCCAGCATCTGTATGCAATCTTTAATACCAAAATGATTTGATTGTCTAGTTAGCAAGTAGATTTCTTGACTAATCTATAAAATTGATATTCTAAACAAGCAGGAAGCAGACTGATTCAATTTACATAGATTTCTCTAAGGCATTTGATCACGTTGATCAGGAAATACTGTATACTAAGTTGATTTTTAAATATAATTAAAACAAGAAAATTGGAATATCTCAGACATATTACATGTGGAGAGAAATACACCTTGCTCCAACTGATTATGTAGGGAAAGATCCAAGAAAAGAGAAGCATAGGGAGGCATAGAATGTCATGGCTGCGCAACCTGGGAGAGTGGTACGGATTGTACATCAAATGAACTTTTCAGAGCAGCCGTCTCAAAAGTCTGAATAGCTATGATGATTGCTGACCTTCCGCCGCGGAGATGGCACTTGAAGAAGAAGAAGTTGATTTTAAATGGGTTCGACCCAAACTTTGTTTCTTGGTGGAGAAGTTTTTTCACTTGTATTCAAAGAGTTAAAATAGGTTGTTATTTTTCTGAAGAAATTGTGGTTACATTTGGAGTTCCACAGGGAGGCCTCTACTATTGTATAGCAGCTGTGTGAATTTGCTGATGATCTCAAATTTTGGAGAACCATTGAAAGTATTTCAGATCAGGAACTGCTTCAGGTGGACTTAAATCTTTTGTTAGAATGGTGCCAAAAAATAAGATATATTTGAATATCAACAAATGCAATTTTATAAGTTTGTCTAGGAAAACTACTAGGTTTGGGTCAAGTTACTTTATTGACTACTATTGGCTACTAAAATACACATCTACAGTAACAGATCCGGGTGTAATTTTTGATGAGAAATAAATTAAAAAAGAAGTTTCTTAAGATAAAACTTTTAAAACATTTTGAACTGATCGTTTTTTATGAACCTGAGAATACTTGGGACTATTAAATTAGAAATGTATGCTTACCTTAAATCTTTCTTCAAACAAGGACAGTTCTGAAATTAAATCAGTGATAGCGTGCATTAAGGCTTCTTGAGGTGAGTAGTCTGATGTTGTTTGGATTCGCAAGACAAATTTGTGCTCCAATGGATGAGGCAGTTTATAACCAGCAAATAATACATTTGGATCTTTTAGAAGTTGGCTACAAAACAAAAATGAAAAAAAAATGATAAAATTACTAGGTTTTTGGTATAACAGATCTATCCTAAAGTATCTGGTTTTCATTGATAACTAACAGTTTAAAATGCAAAGTGTCTAGTTAGAAACATGCAACAGCATGCTTTTGTTTAGACTGTATTTTTGAGCTCATTACATTTTGTTATCTCATTCATAAAAACTTAAGTTTTATATGAATTTTACCCAAAATTTCTTAAGCACTATATCTACATCAAAACGTAATAAAAAAAATAAGTAAACCAATTCTTATTTTCTGTTTAGAATTAATGCAATAAGTAATTATTAGCAGTATGAAACTAAAGCAATATATATATACTTACTTTCTGATCATATTACCAAGTGTGTGATCTTCTTTGTTAATAGTAAAAATTGCTGCATTTGGAACTTTCGTATCTTGTTCTAAGATTATCCTAAAATAACAATTGAAAAAAATAATGTATATTCTGTTAAACAATACTGAAAGAGATTTGGGGAAAAAGAGTAGAATAGTAAAGACAGACTTTAAAGAAAAAGGTCTAAAACAATGTAGAAAAAAAGAGAATATCTAGAAGGTGGAAGTTATTTATTTATTTATCTTATGGCTTATAATTAACACATAACAATCTAATAATAATCATGTAACAATGTTCAAGTAAGACAGTGTTAATACTTAATTACCATCAAAGCAAAATAGCTTTTAAAATATAATATATAGAAATACAGGTTATCTAATATTAAAAAATTATGTTGGATTATTTATATAATGCACTAATGGCACTAATTACTATAATATCCTGAGACACTTCTTAGAAATATCCAATATAAATTTAGAATACTATTGGTAAAAGAAAAATACCTCTAATTTATTACTCACTTTTTCTCTCCATCGTATAATAAAAACGATTCAAAGGTTGGAGGCGCATTCATTTTAAAATACTTCTATGTAAATTACTGCAACAATACAAATTAAATTTCAAAAGTTCTTTAATGTTTCAGTTTCATTCCTGTCAGTGTTTTGTTTCAATTTGTATTTGTAATTTGACTAATTTGTGGTTAAGTCTGGAGTCTCATCGATTATTTTATTCGATTTATTAATCGACTTATTTAGGGAAGTATCGGTTTGGTATCGGGCTTCAGACTTCATTAACTGAAGTCATGGTCTTCTTTATTTCAGACCGGAACACTGAAATTTAGCTGCAGTGTAGACGGGGCCTAACAAATTCCAGGAAGCATATTATGCAAGTTTGAAAATCTGAAATCTGAACATGTATTTTACTGATTATAACATGATCAGATGACAGAAATGAGAACTAAGAGAAACAGATTTTTTTTATTAATAGAGAACAAGATCAATGGCTTCCATATGATGTGATAGGAATTTTTGTAGTTTTCGTAAAAATTTTAAGTGATAGTTAAGTTCACATCTACTGAAGTGGAATTTGTATTGGTATCAAGAAAATCGGCCAGATACCAGCTGTGGTATTAAAGAGTCCATGAAATACTATGTATGCATCATTGAATTATTAAAAGATGAATTAGCCTGGAGACTACCAACATCTTCCAAATTGGCAAACAATATTTGAATAAGAATAAAAAGAAAATTTATTTTATAAACCACTATAATCCTAAATACTATAGATCCTACTATTTGTCATGCTGCGCAGCGTTGTCATATTCAATGTTCCGGACTGGAGGTGTAGTCGGCTATGCTGAAGTGTAAAGTGGTGTAAATTTTTATTTTTTATATTATGTATTTTGAATTCTGAAGTATAAACCATAGATGGCGATTGTAATTTCCTCTCTTTTTAACTTAAAATTAAAGTAAACAACTAGCTCTGATTCCGATTAGATAAAGTTGAATATAAAAGTGAAATAACAAATATTTTTACTGATACAAAAAGTTGTACAAATAAAAATTGGTTATATTTAATAATTTAAACCAATCGTTCCCGTAATCTTGGTCTATTACCTCAGTCTTTTAAAGTCATTTGTCAAAGTTCAAAAAACCAGTTTGATATCATGTAAATTTGTGATTGGTTAATATGTGACATTATCATATTCTGTGGTTGTTGGTTGTTACGTCTACGTCCTTCAATACTGTCAAAGTATTCAAGAGACTGCCTTTTATAACATAACCTGGTATTTCAGTTTTCTTCGTTATATGGTTAAACATAACGAAAATTAGTATTAAATGTGTCGGTGATAAATATTCCATTTAAATAATGAGTAACTCTATTATTTATAAGTTATTAGTTTTAAGTTTAGTTATTATTTTGGGAGTTGGTTGTAGTAATGGTCAGCTTATTTATGCTGTAAATTGTGGAGGTGAAGCTCATACAGACTCATTTGGAATTCGGTACGAAAGAGACCCTTTACACGGCCGTATCGGAATTGCATCTGATTATGGTAAACGTCTTTTAATTGGAAGAGTTCCCCCAACTGATTACATTTTGTACCAGACTGAAAGGTACCACACAAACACATTTGGATACGACATTCCAGTAATTTCGGATGGAGATTATGTACTAGTATTAAAATTTTGTGAAGTTTATTTCAATGCGCCCGATCAGAAAGTTTTTGATGTTGTTTTAAATGGAGATCATACAATTGTAGCTGATTTAGACATATTTGAGAAAGTTGGAAGGGGTGTTGCTCATGATGAATATATACCATTCAATATAATAAAAGGTAAGTAAAACACTAAAATTGGCTATAATTTTCATTCAATAATACACAAGTTTCTTAAAGTTAAAATTGCCTATAATTTTCATTTAATAATACACAAGTTTCCTAAAGTTAAAAGTTGTTTCAAAGAGAGAATAGACTAATTAAAAAGACTTGATTTGCATAGTAGATGCCTAAGAAAATGGAAAAGAACTTACAAGGAAAGGACAGAATGTAGAGCTGTAAAATAAAGGGCTCGAACTGATCTTTCCCTTATCATGCCTATATATTCAGGATGTTGGCGATTAACATGGATACACTACTTATTTTGCTGACATTTATTCAGAATAATTCACTTGTAGAGTTGTTGAACCATTCTCTCAAGTTCTGGAGCCAAGGAATTTTTCTCTCTGGTAATCTTTTTCTATACTCTTTGCTCTAAAGAATGAGTTTCAACAAGCTACATCTCTCTACATCTTTTTAAACATTTTATGGAATTTTGACAATGTGCCAGTTTAAAAAAAATGTGGCTTTTTTCTGAAAAAAAGCTATATCTTATGGCTCAGATATTCTAATTTGCATTCTTTGATTGCATGAATGATCTGAAATTCTTTCCCTATTCCATATATAACCTTAACACTATACAGGTCCACCCATGAAATTCTTAAGATGCCTGTAACACCACATCTTGAAGGCTTCATGCTTTTTAAAGAAGCATCAGAAAGTGCCTATATCTTTACTCAATACAACAAAGTAGGAAAAACTTAACATCTGAGAATGGGGAACTTCTGAGTGGTAAATGATTTCTTCTGAAGATAGATTTTATCTTTACAAATGTCAATCTTGCCTCTGCAGTGTTTTATGTTGATGAGATGGTCCTGTTGGTTGTTAACATTGGCATTTAGACCACCTATAATTAAAATTTCGTTTCTTTTGGGAAGATTTGTAAAGATGTTACGTAATTCACTATAAAATATTTCAGTGATCTTATCTGGTTTGTCGGGGTTTTAATGGAGTAGTGATGCGCATCATAAGGCGTTGCTTCCAGATAACGCCTCTAGCCTCTCCTACTCAATTCCTATCCTCACCTCCGAGAAGTGTGATCCGGATCACACGGGTGAACCCCGGTAAACCTGAGCAACCCTACTGGAGACTGGGTAACCAACCCCAGTGGAAGGTGGGGTAAGGGCTGACGAGGAAGGGAGAAATGGTCCTCCGAAAAGGGGGTTGGGCATGAGGCTAACTCCCTCATCCCATAAAAACCTATTGTTACGAAATCTCGAGATAGAAAAGCCGGACTGAATTCAAGACGACGACCCACGCACCGAACTAAGGACAATGATTTAAAGATCAGTACTTGGAATGTAAGAACGCTGTATAGGACAGCGGGACTGAAGCTGCTGCAAGATCAACTCCTAAAATATAGAATAGACATTGCAGCCATTCAAGAGATGAGATGGAAAGGAACCGGCATTATGCAGAAAAAAGAACATGATATATATTACAGCTGCAACCCGAACCGACATGAGTTCGGAACCGCGTTCCTAGTATCAAAGAAAATCAAAAATTTTATTATTGGTTTTAAAGCCATAAATGATCGGTTATGCATCCTTCGAATAAAGGGAAAATTTTTCAACATATGCCTGATCAACGTGCACGCGCCAACCGAGGAAAAAGACGAAAAAATTAAAGATCTATTCTACGAAGATCTCGAAAGAGCATATGATAACTGTGCCAAAAACGATATTAAAATAATCATTGGAGACATGAACGCCCAGATAGGAAAAGAGATATGCTACCAAGATTATATTGGTAAACACAGCCTTCACGACGTTACTAATGACAATGGTTTAAGGCTTATTAGTATGGCAGCTTCCAAAGATTTAATTGTGGGAAGTACATGTTTTAATCATAAGAATATCCATAAAGCAACTTGGATATCACCAGATGGACGCACCACAAATCAAATTGACCATGTTATAATTGACAGAAGGCACTTTACAAACCTAATGGACGTAAGAAGTTACAGAGGCGCAAATATTGACTCAGACCATTTTATGGTAAGGGCCAAGTTACAACAAAGAATTTCCAATGCCAAGAAAGAAAGGGGCACTAGACAAGTAAAATATAATTTACATATGCTAAAAAATGAAAACAAAGAGAAACAGTTCCAGTCACATATAAAAGAAACCCTAGAACACACCTGGGCAGTCGACCAATCAAGCACGGAAATGTGGAACAACTGCAAGGAGGCTCTGAAATTAGCAGCCGAAAGCACATTGGGAATATCCCGAACCCAAGAAATAAACGACTGGTTCGACCAAGACTGCAAAAAAATAACAGATGAGAAGAACGAGGCATTTAGGACCATGCAACAACGAAAAACTAGAACAACAATAGATAGATACAAAAACTTAAGGAGAGAGGAAAAACGCATACACCGAAAAAAGAAACGAGACTCGGAAAATGACATATTAGAACGGCTCGAAAGCCATATGAGTCAAGGAGAAACAAGAAAGTTCTATCATCAAATAAATAGTATTAGAAAAGAATTCAAACCAAGAATCAACTATTGTAATGATAAGGAAGGTAACTTACTTACCCACAAAGAGGATATCCTTTTACGATGGGTAGAGCACTTTCGAGAGTTGCTGGAAGGGGAACCTACTAACAATATAGAGCTGGAATATCGAAATGAGGAACTCGTGGAACCCCCCTCGGTAGATGAAGTGAAAATATCTATAGAAAAACTAAGGAACCATAGGTCCCCAGGTAGCGATGGCATCCCAGCAGAGTTATTTAAGCACGGTGGAGAGCAGCTCACCAAGGTGATGCGAGAAATTGTTTGTAGAATTTGGTCTGAGGAGCAAATGCCTGAAGAATGGAGCTTAGGCTTAATTTGCCCGTTACACAAAAAGGGAAACCAACTGGAATGCAATAATTACCGCGGAATTACTCTCCTAAATACAGCATACAAGATATTGTCAAATATTTTGCACGAGAGATTAAAGCCTTATACTGAAATGTTTCTAGGAGAATATCAGGCGGGATTCAGGCGTGGACGTTCAACCATTAACCAGATCTTTACACTACGACAGATCCTCGAAAAAGCGCAAGAGTTTAACATAGATATGTATCATATTTTTGTCGATTTTAAAGCGGCATATGACAGTGTCTTAAGACCAAGTCTTTACAATGCTATGAATGAGTTGGGAATTCCAAAAAAACTCATATGTTTGATAAAAGTGACAATGGCGAAGATGCTATCAGCAGTTAAAATTCAAAACGACTCGTCAACCCCATTTCAAATACATAGGGGGTTAAGGCAGGGAGATGCGCTGGCGTGTCAGCTTTTTAATGTCGCCTTAGAAAAAGTTGTACGAGACGCTAATTTAGATAGCAGGGGAACAATATTTAATAGATCAGTCCAAATTCTAGCATATGCAGACGACGTGGACATTATAACAAGAACTAGGGCGAGAACTGCGGAAATCCTAACCGAGCTAGTAGCAGCAGCAGAACGAATGGGGTTACAGATAAATCAAAATAAAACCAAATTCATGGCGACTAACACAAACACAAGAGCTGGAAATGTTGACACAAATTTAATCATCAATGACCAAAACTTCGAAGCAGTCAAAGAGTTCATATATCTAGGGACATCGGTTAACCCCAATAATAACACATCTGAGGAAATAAAAAGGCGAATAATAATTGCAAACAGGTGTTATCATGGTCTATCAAAGTACTTAGCTAACAAACGTCTGTCTCAAAAAACTCGTATAAGGCTGTATAGAACACTGATAGTCCCCGTTCTCACATATGGATCAGAGGCATGGACGCTAACGAAAACAGATGAATCCGCTCTATCCATTTTTGAAAGAAAGGTGCTACACAAGATATTCGGAGCGGTCTGTGAGAACGGAGTATGGAGGCGTAGATATAACTTTGAACTGCAGAATATCTACAAGCATACGTTTGGTGGTAAAGATATTACCACTATAATTAAGCGAAACCGCCTGCAGTGGGCAGGACATGTAGCCCGGGCCCCTGAGTCAAACATGATAAAAAAGATTCTAACAGCGCAACCCGTAGGAATGAGAAGACGGGGTAGACCAAAGCTAAGGTGGATGGACGGGGTAACACAAGATGCCGAGAAGATCGGAGTCGGCAACTGGAAAATGCAAGCGAGGGACAGAATAGAATGGCGTAGAAAGCTTGAGAAGGTCGAGGCCCTCTAAGGGCTGTAGCACCAAGATGATGATGATGATGATATCTGGTTTGTCAGCTATAGGGGTAAAACTAATACTGGATTTGTTCATTTATTACATTTATGTCATAATAAAAACAGAAATACTATAAAACACAAAAAGAAAATTCAATCTGGTGTAAATAGCATATGCCTTACATATAAATTTAATTATACTATGTTTAATTTAGTAACTTTTTGTTGTAATTTTTGTATTTAACTTGCAGGACGTCTTCATGTTAATGGAGAAGAATCAGACATTCGTGGAGGACGTATCAGAGTTGAGTTTATAAAGGGTTATAAAGACAATCCTAAAATAAATGCTATGTATGTCATCAAGGGCAAACTAGAAGATGTTCCTCAATTACCATCAATTCCAGCTGAACCAAGCTCCACTGTAGAAGAATTAAAAGAAGAAAGTGAAACCATTCCAAAATCTAGGCGACCTAGTGGTCCTAAGCAACCTGATCCATATATTGCAGATGATTCATCCCTGATGCTTCCTATTTTTATTGCAATAGGAGCTTTTATACCTTTGTTATTTTGTTTATGCAAATTGTGATTAAATTATGTGATTTTTTAGATTTCACTATCCATTTTTATTGTTTAAGTTATAGAAATATTATTTATTAATGTTAATTAGGACAAAGTATTCATTTTTTTATTGTTTTCTTTAAGTTCAATAGAGAAATTGACTGATTATTCGTCATATTATGTTCAACATTTAAAAGTGCTCAATTGGGTTACAGTTGCAATGGGATTATTAATTTTAGACAAAATAGAACAAGCAAATATTACGAATTGTTGATTACATACTCCAATATATGTTTTAAAGTGAAATTACATAATATTGTTTTAATTTAAAAACAAATGTAAAGATTAAATAGCAAATTAGATCAAATTTTTAAAATCTAGATTAGCAAACACTTGCAATGATACTACTGATTAAAAAGAGTCGATAACTCTGATGGTTAATCAATATAATAGTGTTCTTTTTATATGAAGTATTTAAAACAAATTCTTAAGTGGGCTTGGAACTAAAAAATTTTCTAGAATTGTCAAAATTGGCTGGTATAAAAAGACATGCCACATAAGACCACATCTGTATTGAGCTCTCCTGTGTTCTGCCAGAATGTTTAAAAATGAATTGGAATTCTTAGAATATTCTTTCATAATTATGTGGAATTTTAACACTAAGATTTTTTCAAATGACCTCAATCAAGCGAACTTTTAGGATAACAAGGCAGCTTCAGCAGAGCCTACTGTTGTTTTTATTTATTTAATACATGGGATAGCCCCCATTAACAGTTTAAATTACAATATCACAGTTAAGATTCAAAACTTAAAATTACTTATAATATAAAATCAATATCAAAAATTTCAAAAAATAAGACTAAAAATCTTACATACTGAAAAAAACAAACAAAATTCAACAATACCAATGTACATATATCAAAGTAAGAGATCTTTTAACTGATTTAAAGTTATATTGAAAATATCAAAATCGAGATCATTTAATAGCCCCATGTATCTATCTAATGGGTTGTGAATACCTCAGGTTGTTCTTTGGAAAGGAATATTGAAAACATTATAGTAACAATGATGGGAGAACATTAAAGTTAATCTGGCGTAACAGGTTTGGACAATTGATAAATCCATCTATGATCTTATGTATAAATATAGCTCCTCATTTAGCACAACGATTCTTGAGTGTGGGTAAAGATAATTGTCGTTCGATAGCGGAATAATCATGATTTCCAAAATAATTCTAACACTAATCTTGTTGAATCAATGGAGAAATACTTGCAATCCCTAGTAACAAAATCTAGAAGCTTAGAAGCTTTATTAAAAAAGTGTTTATGTGGTCACTGGAAGTAAGCTTCTCATTCATAAGCTTCACTTCAAATCCTAAATAGAAGCAACAATTCAGTAGTTGATTATTAATAGTATACCTTGTTCCAATTCTATTGACTTTACGAGGAAAACTTATAAAACAACATTTTTTTACATTTAAGTGGAGTTTGTTCTGTTTGCACCAATTTTGTAGTTGGTCTAAATCATCTTGCAACAAGGCTTCGTCATCTGACAACATTAGACATTTGCTATTTAGGAAACAGGAAGTGATGTTGTTAATGAAGACATTACAAAAAAGTGGTGAAGTGTGGTCAACTTGAGGTCCAGATGTTACCGTCAGACAGATAACCTATCTTGACTCTTAGACTTCTACTAGATGTAGAATTTTTAATCCATTCGACAAACCTGACATGAAAGCTTACATTAATTAAATAGCCCAAAAGTATTTGGTGACATACACAATCAAATGCTTTGGAAAAATCTGTGTATATTGCATCTACCTGTTTATGGTCTCCCATTTGAGATAAAATATCAGATTGATAGCAAACTGAGATATTATTATTATTTAGTATTAAGCCTTTACAGAACCAAAAAAGTTACTTTGCTGTAAGACAGTCAAAGAGCTTAGGGATTGTAGATTGTATACAAATGCTATGATAATTTTCAATATTGTCTTTCTGATCATTTTTAAATATAGGAAGAACATAACTTTCTTTCCATGAAGAAGGAAACATAAAGGTTTCCAGAAATCTAAAACAATATAACAAATGACATTACAAGGGTACAGACACACTTTTTTAATAAAAAATTAGGCACTTCATCATAGGACGTCTGAGGTGGGTAGGCCATGTAATGCGGATGGAGCAAACCTACCCAGCTCGAAAAACGCTCCTTGATAGACCTATTGGTCAAAGAAGAAGAGGAAGACCCAGAACAAGATTCCTAGATAACATCGATGAAGACATGAGAAATATGGAAATACGTGCTTGGCGGAGGAAGGCGATGGATGGGGACGACTAGAGAAAAATTCTTGGGGAGGCTAGGACCCACACAGGGTTGTAAAGCCAAAGTGATGATGATGATGATCATTTTTAAACATAGGAACAACATCATTTGTTTCCATGAAGAAGGAAATAGAAGTTTCCAGAGATCCATTAAACAATATAACAAAATGCATTAGAAGGGTACAGACACACTTTTTCAATAAAAAATAGACACTTCATCTGGGCCAGCAGTAAGCTTATTGGGCAGCTCACTTATGCCATTAAAAATATCAGTCATGGTTATCTTAGAAGGACAAATATTTGTACTAAATTTGCTATTTAATGGATGGATAAAGGTTGTTATTTGGTGAATACAGAGTTTGGAAGAAGTTCATAAATAAATTAGCTATGCTTTGACCATTTGTTGCTGATTGGATTTGATAAAATAAGGAGTTAGGTAGGTTATGACTAGATCGCTTACCATTGATGTAGGGGAGAGGTAGGTACAGTGAGACAGTTGGAACACTGAGTTAAACTCGATAGAGCTTACTACGTTCGGTATTATCTGGTAGAACTAAACGAACATGCCTATTACCACCTTGAAGTGAAGCAAACAAGAAACCGTTGAGATTCAACAAGAAATGTTTTAGTCATCGCTGGTCATTCGAAAAAAGTGCTTCGTAGTAAATATACCGTATCTACGTGGCCAGTGTTTTCACGGAAATTGAAGTTTTTTAGACAAGGTAGGTTATTATAACTAAAAAGGCAATTAAATTAAAACAAACAATTTTTGTATACATTTTATTAGTTTTTTTTAATCGACTTTATTAACGAATTTTTATGGAACAGTGAGACACGTCTCACTGTTCCGTTATAGTTATATAAGCCAGATCATTTGCAAAATAATTTCTCTTACAGAAAAAAATGCCAAGAAAAAATAAAACAAATCGGAAAATAGGAAGATTCTCTGAAGATCTGATGAGACAGGCTATTGAATTAATACAATGTGACACTTGTTTCCAAACAGTCCACAGATATGTAAAAAAACATCAATAAGACGAGAACGTCCGTTTATGTCCTAATTACAAAGTAAAACAAATTTTTACTATCGAACGGGAGAACGACTTGGACGAATATATAATTAAATGTTCTAAAATATTTTATGGTTTATCAAGAGAAGAAACCCGAAAACTGTCATATGAAATCGCAGTCTACAATAATATAGTGGTTCCAAAAACCAAACATGAGCAATAACGTATGGTACTAAATTTTTGGGAAAAATTTCACCTGGTCTGATTGAGTAGCAAAATGCATTTAACAGAGAAGGCCATGGAATTGAAATGTCATCAGTTATTGACATTTAATAAACAAAGCAGAATATTTTGGTTTGTGCTCTGCAAAATGTCTTATAAAATTGATATTCGTCGAGGTGTTTATAATATGGTTGGGCGAATGTCGAAACGAGATATTGTTAATATTTATCGAGATCAAAACATAAGCAAATCGACAATTTATCGCACAATCAGAGAATGTGAAGAAGGGATACCATGTGTTGACTTGCTTAAAAGTGGCCGACCGCGCATTTTGAACCATATAAGAGAGGCAAGACTGATTGAAGCAGCTAAGAACAAAATTGGGGTCTCACAGCGAAAACTGGCCAGAAGATTTCATGTTGGAAAGACTACAGTATACAGGACCCTATCGAGTAACAATATTATCTACCGGAAAAGAAGGAAAGCTCCAAAATACACAGAGGATCAATTAGAGAGAATTCCGAGATGTTGCCGCGCGTTAAGGCGATTTCATTTCGTCAACAAGTTGATCGTGATGGACGATGAAAAATATTTTACTTTGTCCAACTCTGAGATGAAGGGTAACGCAGACAATCCCCCCAACCTACCTCAGGCTCGTCCAATTGAAGAGTTCTGGGCAATATTAAGTCGGAAAGTCTATAATAACGGATGGGAAGCACAAAATTAGGAACAGTTAAGACGCCGCATATATACAAAAATTAGAGAAATTGACGCCGAGGTCGTCCCAAGGATGATGCAACGTGTCAGGCGAATTATTAGGCAAATCGAAAATAATGGTCCCTTGTCTTTCATTTGAATTTTGATTTATAATAAGGATAGTTAAGTTAAATTGTTGAATAATTTAATAAAAATATAAGATTATTGTGGTCAGAGTTATATGCTTTTGAAATTTTTCCCAAAACTTTAGGACCATACGTTATTCACAGCTGGATCACCTGCAGACAATGCACAATCACACCAAACTCATCATTCACCCATGATGCATTGATACGTTATGAGAAGGTTCCGTGTGACATAAAGAGGCCGGTATATACCAGGGTCAAATAGAAGGTACATATATCAGGCGTTGGCAGAATGCTTATAAATAGCGGATCTACTGAAGACCCGAGAACTTGCACAACAGTTAATGGAAGATATACAATAAACCAACATCAAATTGTGTTTCCCTTTCTGATACCAAACCTTCCAGCAGGTAAAGGTAACGCTATTCTGTTCTTCTGATCTTATCTATTACCCTTTGCAAAGTATATTACACCTGCTAATATTGTAACGATTTTACTATCTTTATTTACAGCCTTTTATTATTAAAATTTTATAACACTACTTTATTTTAATATTTAATTACACTTATTTATATACAGTATATCACTAATTTATTTTACACTAAGAACACAATATTAATTTGTTATATAATCGTTTTCATCTTTCTTGGCGTGTGCGTGTAAAAACACTTGCAATAAGTTGTTTCATCTGTCTTTCCTTGTCTAAGCTCGATTCGTTTACCTCCTCCAGTGGCGGAGCAAAATGTAGCATGTCAAACGAAATAATAGTTATAAAAGAAAATTATAAATTATTTCTCATTAAATTTCTAATAACGGAATATACGTATAAATTGCGAAGAAGTATTTTTCTAGCTTGCAGTACAATAGGACAGGATATAACGAAAAGTACATTTTAAAAGGATTTTGAAATATACCCAAAAAAGTGTTAATTATTTAACCAACTTTAATTAAAAAATGATACAGATTTTTTAAGTTTTAAGCACTGTAGCGAATTCTGAACTGTTACAACGTACTGACCTTGATTAATTAGCTAATCAGTCAGCGTCTTCACTGGAACTGTCTTCATCATTGGAATCTTCCGCCAAATCGATGATAATCCTACTTTCATTTTCATCATATGTGACCATTTTTGCCCAGTCGTCCTGAATTAATTTTTCAGTATGGTTAACACAACTCGCCCACCATGCAGGTATTGCCTCAGCTAATGCATCGCCCCAAACTTTTTTCACTGTTTCATCTCCACGTCCATGTTTAGAAATGCCCCAGACCAACTCAATCGGATTATATTGACAGTGATATGAAGGCAATCTCAAAACCTGATGCCCATGTTCTTGGAGTAGCTCGTCTATAACGTACCTGGTATTTTGTGGTTTATTCTGGCGACAAAGACTTAATAGCTCTGTCTTGCCTGAATCGTCGTCAAAAATTATTTTTTTCGCTCGTAACCATTCTTGTAAGTCCGATTTTTTCCAACTGGCATTCGGTAACTTTTCTATTAAAGAACTATGGTATGAGGCATTATCCATAATAATTAGAGATGGTTCCTCCAACATTGGTATCAGCTTTTCGGAGACCCACTTTTTAAAAGACTCTTTCTCCATAGAATCATGATAGTCTGCACTCTTCGATTTCGTAGAAAACAGTAATCCAGCATCTTTAACAAATCCTTGCCTACTTCCGGCATGTAAAACAACAAAGCGTTTACCTGTATTTTCGTGTCCTTTTCTGATGCTTTTCACACAGTCATCTTGCCAAGTACGTTTATATGCCCCTTTTAGGAATATCCATGTTTCATCTAAAAAAACGAACTGAAGTGGGCTTGGACTTAAAAAATTTCTCATATAATGCCTCAAAAAATACAGTCGTTTGGAGATAATACATGGTTTCTCACATAGCACTCGTCTACTATTTTCTAGTTTGTATGAAAACCCACAATTTTTCATAAGACGCCACAAACTTGTATCAGAACCGTCATAGAGATGCTTGTTTGTTAATTGTGTATTTAGAACTTTAATTGTAACGTGCTCTCCTTTTGCTTTCATGCCATACAGTACATTTCTAATCTCTCCTTTTATAGTATCGCTGACATCATTAGTCTTTTTTTTTGTAACTTTACGTGACTCTCCTGGTGTAGTAAGAGCTGCCCTGTCTTGTATTCACTCTTTATTCTTGTCACTGTGCGAAGACTGATTTTCAAAGCGTCCGCTACTCGTTCATGTACCGATGATAACGAAAGTAAAGGTCCGTTGTTTTCTTTTTCTTTTTTAAAATACTCCAATAAATGAACTACACATTGTCGCATTTCTCCTGTTATCGTTTTTCCCGGCATTTTTTTTAATTAAATAGAACAATTAGTTATTCACAACAAAAAATAATAAGTAAAACTGTTCGGAACAAATTCCAACAATGACTGACTAAAATCGACTAAAACAACATAAAATATCAATGGTAATTGCTACAATTATAAACCTATTAGCCAGCTCATTCAAGAACAAAGCCACAAGTCATTATTGCAATGGGTATCGGAAGAGAGAGAGTTAATTTATAATAAACTGGAATTTTTAAGGTGTCGAGAGTATTATTTTATGTAATGGAATTCCACACAGTAAGAGCCCAAACTATTAATTAATTAAAAACTGTTTACTTATAAAAACTATTTTTACTAAAAGCTACTTCAAACCTGCACAGATCAGGGTAACATGTTAAAAAAAAAACACGTCACTGTCAGCTATCTGTATTCGTAAAGAGGCCGACCTTATCACCGACACCGTATCGGCCAAACGCATCGGTGATATTGCTACAATACTGGGAGACGTGAGTGGTCTCTCCATTCCCTTCTCATCGCACTTTACCATGACGAACGTGACTCGCACAATTGAATTACGCATCTGTGTATCAGACAGAGACGAATATTAAAAATTCCGTAGTAGCTTATTTCAGGCACACGCCAAGAACGATGAAAACGAGTATAAAAAGTTTATGTTAGACTTATAATAACGAATTTACAACATCGACTGCCCTAAATCTAAATTATTTCTATATTTATATAAATGTTCCGTTAGGGTTTCCTTGATTTTACTAGAAGAAGCAATCTACCTGCCCTCTCGAAGGGGGCCAGGTAGACAGACGGGTTTTAGCGGGGAGGAGTCTAGAGAAAATATATGCATACGCTCGTAATATCTGGAAGGCCAGATGTTGACCAGGCTGCGACTAACATAACGATATGCAATGCACCTATTAACATGTGTTTTGAAAATTATAAACTATTCATCATCATTCTGGCTTTATAAAACTGCGTGGGCCCTAGCCTCCTCAAGAATTTCTCTTCAGTCGTCCCTATCCATCGCCTTTATTCGCCAAGCACATATTCCCATATTTCTCGATACGTCTTCATCGATGTTATCAAAGAACCTTGTTCTGGGCTTTCCTCTTCGTCTCTGATCAATGGGTCTATCAAGGAGCGTTTTTCTAGCTGGTTCATTTTGTTCCATCCGCATTACAAGCCCTATCCACCTCAGACGACCTCTCTTAATATTTTTTACGATATCAGGTTCCCGGTATATTCTATCTATAAAGTATGAAGTTGTATAGTCTTCTCCATACTCCACTGTCATTTACTGCTCCATGGATTCGCATTAGTACTTTTCTTTCGAAACATTCTAACATGTTTTAATTACTTTTTGTTGGAGTCTAGGTCTCAGAACCATATGTTATTGAAGAATAGAACTGGGCGTATTATTGTTGTAGAGTTTTATTTTTGTATTTCTTGGTATAATTGTGGATTTAAGGAGGAGATTGAGCCCAAAGTAACATCTGTTGGCTGTGCAAATTATGCGGCAATATTATTTTCAGTGTTAAGGAGCGCTCCCAGGTATACAAATTCGTTCACTGCTTCGATGACGTCGTTTTCTATAACAAGTGCTCGTAGGATTTGTGGTTGCATGCTTATTTTCATATACTTGGTTTTGTTGGTGTTTATTATTAAACCCATTTTTGTAGCTGATTCTTTTAATACTACATACGCCTCTCGTACAGCGTTTTCCGTTCTCACAACAATATTGATATCAGCATAGGCCAGGATTTGCATTGATTTATTATATATTGAACCAGTGGTTGTGATTTGTGACATACGTATTACTTTTTCCAGTGCCAGATTGAACAGTATACAGGAGAGAGGGTCTTCCTGGCGCAGCCCGTTATTTGTTTTAAAAGGTTCAGACAGTTCCCCCTGAATTCGTACGCTACATTCAACTTTTTTAAGAGTTAGTTTTGTTAAATTTACCAACTGATTTGGTATTCCTAGCTCTTTTATTGCTTTGAACATTTCTCTTCTATTCACAGAGTCGTAGGCTGCTTTGTAGTCTATAAATATGTGATGAGTATCAATGCCATATTGGAGTGCTTTTTCTAAAATTTGTTTCAGGGTTGCAATCTGATGAATTGTCGATTTACCACCTCTGAAACCAGCCTGGTATTTTTCTGCTATCCGTTCTGCATATGGTGTCATAGTACTGTGGAAAACATTTTATACGCTACATTTAGAAGCTTAATTTCTCTGTGGTTAGAGCATTCAAAGATATCTCTTTTTTTGTGTATGGTGAGATACTGTTTCTCCCCCACTTATTACGCGACCGACTAGGTTTTCCAATGGTGAGCAGAAACCTTACATACCAACAAGTAATCTCCGACAGTGTTGAACACGCGGCTGGCAGAGATGCACACGCCGTTTAAATTAATTTAATTCCCACGTGCGTAAGTAAAATTGTCAGTTCGCGTTTTCGGAAGTAAAAGAAAGTATTTTGGTGATCTGCCTAGGTTAAAGTTAAGTGTTTTTTATGTAGATTACAAGAGTGGGATCATTTTGTCTCTATAAATTCTCTATAAACAGTGAGACACCCAACAGTGAGACAGTGTCTCACTGTTGGGCAAATGTGACCAAATATTTTTTTGCAGGCTAATTATGGATCCAAAGAAAAGAAAAATTGGAAATTGCGCAGAGGAAACAATGAGAGAAGCAGTAAGTCTGGTCAAAGAGGGGGATCTTTGAGAAAAGTAGCTGCTTTGAAAGATATACCATTTCAGACATTGGCTAGATATGTTGAGAAAGCCAGAGACGTTGACGACATTAGTCAAATACGGATGAGTCCCAACTACAGTATTAATAAAGTATTTACGTCCGCAGAAGAAGATTCCCTAGAAAACTATATCATAAGCTGCTCACGCATGTTTTATGGGTTGTCTGTTGACGATTGTAGAAAACTTGCTTATGAAATGGCAATCGAAAATAAAAATAAAATTCCTGTCAAATGGCATGAAAGAAAAATAGCAGGGCTGAAATGGATGAGAGTTTTTCGCCAAAGACATGTTCGACTGTCGCTTTGCACACCCGAAGGATTAGTTTATTCCGTGTGACGTCATTTAATAGACATAATGTTTCAATTTTTTACCAAAATTTGAAGAATACATATTCAAGAACTGATGCGTTTGCTGACGGAAGAAGAATCTACAATTTGGATGAGACTGCGACTACGACGGTTCAAAAATCAGCAAAGGTTGTTGCTGAGAAAGGGGTGAAGCAAGTTAGCAAGGTAACAAATGGGGAGAGAGGTACATTGGTTACCACTTGTTGCATCGTTAGTGCCACGGGACAATACCACCAGCAATGGTGTTTCCTAGGGTGCATCTAAAGGAGCATATGCTACGAGGCTCCCAATCAGGAACGTTGGGGCTTGCTACTCCAAGTGGGTGGATGAATGCTGATCTTGTTTTAGAAGTAATGAAGCATTTTATAAAATATTCTAACAGCTCTAAAGAAAATCCATCGCTTTTAATCTATGACAATCATGAAAGTCATCTTAGTATTCGTGTTCTTAATTTGGCCAAAGACAACGAAGTAACAATTCTAACATTTCCTCCTCATTCCACAAATAAGATGCAACCA
This sequence comes from Diabrotica undecimpunctata, assembly GCF_040954645.1. Classification (NCBI taxonomy): domain Eukaryota; kingdom Metazoa; phylum Arthropoda; class Insecta; order Coleoptera; family Chrysomelidae; genus Diabrotica; species Diabrotica undecimpunctata. The sequence continues at coordinate 117,141,562 of NC_092811.1, forward strand.
CTAGATGTGGGGGTATTCAAAGCATTATCAACATGTTATAATGCATCTGTAGATACCTGGATGATGCAACACCCAGGTAAGCCTTTCACCATATATGAGGTAGCTGCGTCGGCTTTGCTCATGAAAAAGCTCTCACACCGAGCAATATTATAAATGCATTCAAAAAGTGTAGTATATATCCATACGATGCCAATTTCTTCACATTTCTACCAAACGCTGTTACCGTTCGCGTATTGAAAATAGCAATTAACAGAACGATAAAAGTGGCAAGACTCTCACAGATGTTTTTAAAAGCCCAGAAGAATTTAAGGGCTTTCCAAAAGCAGGAGAACGCAAAACTAAAAATTCGCGAAGAACGGGCAAAAGTATTATAGCTATTGACTCACCCGAAAAAGATGCCATAGAAGAACGAAGCATTGCGAAGAAAAGAAAAATTGATAAAATCGAAGTGAAAAAAGTAGAAAAGGCCAAGAAACAAATATTTGAAGATAATTCTGAAAGCTCAGAGGAGGAACTTGAACTTGGTTCATCCTCAGGGGATGACTGCTACTATACAATCAATCTAGACGGATTTGAGGAGTTACATAGAAAGCCCATAGAATATGATTTTGTTCTCGTGAAATTTCCTGGAAAATTGGAGAAGAAGAAGGTGTATTATGTTGGAAAAGTCCTGAAAATAAATGAGTCAGAAGAGTATGAAATTTCGTATCTTAGAAAACAAACGAAGGGCACCAGCAAATTTGTATTTCCCAATATTCCAGAATGGTGTTGATACAAGCATGCTATTTAGGGTGGCAGTGAATAAAATTAAGATAGCTATGATGGTAACCATCCTGAAAGGACATGGTACATGAAGAAGAAGAATATTCCAGATAAAGCTATTGTTGCTTTAAAACATATCAAGCTCATCATGCCACCTCTAATTCCTTGTGGGCACACTAGCCGACAGATGGGTTCTTTTACGTTTGGGATAGATTTTGGATTAATGGACATTAGGTAGACACATACCTAGATATTATATTTTTATGTTTACTCATTTTTTTATGTTCTGTATCTTTTTTTGTTTATTTTGGAAGTGTCTTTTGTGTTCAATAAATATGATTTATAAACTATGTTCGCAACAATCAGTATCAAAATTATGTTATAAGAATAATATATTAATCTCAATAATAATATCCTCAATAAACTTTTTCAAAACACAACAGCCTAAATAAGATTTTTTGACATGTTGGATTATAATATACTTTCATTTATTTTCCCTGTCTATTTCAATCATTGGGGAAGGATTTCTTTTATAAGCTGCTGTAATACCATTATGGTATCATGGCCACCTTCTTTATATAGTTTAGCTGAGAGATTATCTATTCCGGGTGATTTGTTTCTGGCTAGTTTTTTAACTCCATAAATTCAAGAATCGTTGGTGGTTCCTCTTCCCTCTCGTCTGCTCCTCATACCTCATCTATTTCGTCTTCCAGATTTTCTTCTTCCTCCATATTAAGTGCCTGGTTAAAGTATTCCACCCATCTATTCAATACATCTTTCCACAGATTTTAGAATATTCTAAAATCTTTTTTATTTGTAGTGAACTGATCATGCTTTTAAAAATAAAAGCGAAACGTATTCGAATAAATCAATAAAGTAGTTGACGACTTTCATTTGCCAAATATTGACCGATAAAACCTCTGCTATTCAACCATTGAATATATTTTAAATTTAATCAACGGTCGTATTTTTTGCTATATATATATATATATATATATATATATATATATATATATATATATATATATATATATATATATATACAGTTGTTCTAGTTCGTCGGGTAGGCATATTTCTGTAGGCTTAATTTTTTTCTTTTGTTACATTCATCATCAAACCAATGATTTTTATCTAACCTATTTCATCTTTCGCTGCTGCTTCAATGTCTTCCTTTATTCTGGTCCAGTAGGAATCTGTGTCTATCTGGAGTTCATTTACATTTTGATTTCTTAGCCTTTTGGTGATGTTTTCCGAGTACCGTTCTGCAATTGCCGCATCTCTCAGCTTTTGCACATTCCATCTTTTTGTATTCATTTTATTTTCTTTACTGGTGTTTGAAATTCTAGCCCTCGATGTTGAGATCACTAGGCAATGATCTGAGTATATGTGTGCGCCTCTATAACTTCTGCAGTTTATTACGTCTGTACCATGCCTTGAATCTATTAAGATGTGATCAATCTGACTCGTTCTTCCATCAGGAGAGGTCCAGGTTACTTTGTGTATGTTCTTGTCTTCAAAATAGGTGCTAGCGAGTGTCATATTGAGTGCTGATCCTAATTTTTTCTATCGTGGACATGAAAACTCTTAATGTCATTTCTGGGATATCTCCTGTAGGCTTGCGCTAGATCTTCGAAGAACTGTTATTCTCTCTGATTTGTCATCAGTTGGAGCATGTGCATTGATCAAACTGTAATTAAAGAATTTCCCTGTTAAGCGCAAATAGCACATTCTTTGACTGTAGGCTTTAAAGTCAATAATTAGGCCTTTTGTTCTTCGGTTTACAATAAATCCCACCCCATCTATGTGTTGGCTTTCATTGCAGCTATAATATATGGAATGGGTTCTCTTGTCAAAAGTGCCAGTTCCCGTCCACCGCATTTCCTGCAGTGCTAAAACATCTGCTTTGTACGTGTTCATTATGTCTAGTAAAGATGTGAGTGCTCCAGTTCCGGGTATTCCATGTTTCTAATAATTATAAACTATTAGTAATGCTAAATCTTCGCTTATATTCGAGATATTCAGCAGTTTCGGAATTGAATCACGGAACACTAACATGTAAGCTGCCTTTACGCAAGATAATTTGTATACTCGAAATAAAAGAAATGAAAGCCATGAGTAATAATTTTATATTACATATATTAAGATATTTCACATTAATAAGAATGTAGGTAACATACAGTAACAGTAATTTTAACAACATTAATAGAAAAAAATTAGGCCAATTTACATAATAACCATCAACCACATTATGAAAAGTTCCTAAATACATTAAACGTTAAGTGATTTGCATTGACGTCTTGGATATTCATTATAAAAAATATTATTTTGCACCAAATTATTACAATCACAGTTAAAAACCAGACGTTCCGAAATTCGATTTGATTACTGAGGAAATTCTAGTATATATTAAAAAAAAAACGAAGAATGTACGATGGGAAATGCAAACAACAATAAACACATAGACCATTTCATAAAGATAATACATCTAGATCTAGTTTAAATATCTTAATGCTACTATAAAAGGTACAACAAGATTATCATTAAAAATTATTTAAGTGAAGAAAATCACAGATATATTATTACATTTAAAGTTAAAATTCTATACTAATATAAATATATTTTATATATTTGTACGTATGTGCGACATGACATCTGAAAAAAGGAAGAACAATCATCAAATTACAACTATGAAGTTTCAAAAATGACGCACGAAGAATATAGTCCAGTATATTTGTATTATAATATATTCACGGCCTGGAAAAAGCGCGCGAAACGCAACAACACAGCGTGGTCATCTTTCTGACGACGCATTCATTAACTCAGGATTCGGAAAATAGCGTAGAGAGTACGAGCCTATAAATGTATATATTAATATGATAATATATACGTCTATGATTGTACCTCGAGACACATTTGTGTTTGCCTGTGTTTGTAGTTCGAAATCTGGATCTATTCACGTGTAATTGTTTAGGCATGCTTCTATTTGGCTGTAAATATATTATAATTGAGTTTTATTACAAACCAGGGTGGTGTAAGTCAAGAATTTCATATTACGCGCTTTCTCAGTATATAATTATGTTATCCTGTATTAAAAAAAATATGAAAAATATTAGAAACTCATTTTCCTCATTATTATATGCACTTCAGAGATCCTATCTCAGCATTCGATACTTCCAGGTCAGATACAATGAAGCAGTATCAAACATCCCCAATTTTATCGGGAGTACCTCAGGGTAGTTTATCGGGACTTTACAATTTCATTTAAATGATCTAGAGAAATGCAATCTAGACAAATCAGCACATATAACACTTACTTTACGCAGGGAGAGTGTACCACGTGTGTGCGTATAAACATAATACCCAAGAGAAGTGATTTTAAATACTTGGGAGTACATTTTGACAGCCGACTAAATTGGGAAAAGCACATCTGGACAAAGCGACTGCAACTAGGATTAATATAGAAGAAAATGTATTGGTTCATTAACCAAAAATCAAAATTAAGTCTATAAAATAAATTATTGCTGTATAAATGTATTCTAAAAACAGTTTGGACTTACGGTATACAGATATGGGGTACAGCATCTAATTCTCACTTACCGAAACTTCAGTGTTTCCAATCTAAAGTTTTTAGACATATTACCAATGCACTCAACTATGTTATACATCGAGACCTTCAGATCCAAAACATTAAAGACACTGTTATCTCATTCAGTAGCACTTACAAAAATAGACTACTGAACCATTCAAATACGCTTGCCCAAGAACTACTTAAACGACCGAGGAGAGAAAGACTAAAACGCTGTGATTCCTTAGACCTTTCTATACCTATAAATACATAGACGTATATTCTATCATTTTATACCTAACTGTGTGGGTATTTTAACTACTGCTATTTTTTAATATGTCCGTATATGACTTTGTAAAGTGTTATTATGATAACGTCAAGCATGACCAACTTTTTGAGATCTTGTAAGCTAAACAGTTAGACACTCGCGATATAAGAATAATATCTACTCTGTATTATAATCAGAAAGCAGTCGCACGCATCGAAAATAGCACAAAAAATGAAATTCAAATTAAAAAAGGAGTTAGACAAGGATGTGTGCTGTCACCAATGCTATTTAATCTCTATTCGGAAGAAATTATGAAGAAAGCATTGGAGGAAGAAGAAATTGGGATAAAGTTAAAGGCCAACCAATTAATAATATTAGATACGCAGATGATACGGTTTTAATGGCGGAGACAGTAGAAGACCTGCAAGCCATTTTAAACAAGGTAGTCACAGCTAGAGAAGAGAAAGGGTTAACAATGAACGTCAAGAAGACGAAATTCATGATTATTTCAAAAAAACAAAGATTGAATGCAAACCTGTACATTCACAATAACGAAATCGAACGGGTGCATAAATATAAATATTTGGGAATAAGCGTTAATAACAACAATGACATCACAGAAGAAATAAAAACTAGAATTGGAAAGGCTCGAGCTGCTTTTGTTAATATGAAGGACATTCTGTGAAGTCATGACATTAACTTAAACCTGAAAATGAGATTGGTTACATGCTACATCTTCTCGATACTTCTGTACGGAGTAGAGACTTGGACTTTAAACAAGAGCAATATTGATAAACTAGATGCCTTCGAAATGTTGATATACAGAAGAATTTTGAAAATACCTTAGACAGACAAAATAACAAATAGTGTAATTCTTCGAAGAATGAACAAAGAACGGGAGCTGTTGATCACCATCAAGAGAAGAAAGTTGGAATATTTTGGTCATGTGAAGAGAGGGAAAAAGTACCGATTGCTCCAGTTAATTATCCAAGGAAAGATTCAGGGCAAACGAAGCGTGGGGGGACGGCGTATATCTTGGCTGCGCAATTTAAGAGACTGGTTCCAGTGCACATCTAACCAATTATTTAGAGCAACAGCTTCAAAGATTCGAATAGCAATGATGATTGCCAAACTCCGCAGCGGAGAGGGCACTTGAAGAAGAAAGTGTTATTTATATTTCAAATATTTATATGTATTAGAAATTTATCGTAAAGGCCTACATTGAAAATATGAGTCACTTGGTACAATTTTGTTACTGTGGTATAAAAACTTATCTGATTATGCTCACGTATCAAGATAGTACATATAGTCAGCTCAAGACTCTTTATTTCAAAACGCATTCGAAGGTTCTTGAATAGGATCGATCGCAATTAAAATTAAACATTTGTTGGGCAGAATCAATACATTTTGCGTCTCACCGACACTTCTAAAACCAAATCAAAATTTAACGAAACGGTAACAAATCTACTGGACTACCAAACTTTTGTCGCCATAGTATTCGTACATTTCTTGCAAATTGGACACGTAGATTATTCTAGTATGATAATAAAATATAATACATACAATAAATGGATTCTTTACACCTTTTCGTACATGAATATACAGTGTGGAACAACCAAATGGAATCAATTCGTTATTTTAGTAGTGTTTCAATTTTATGTTTTGAAATTACATTCTGTTTCCAGAATTTTATCTATAAACTCAACAATGATTATGGAAGACCGATGATAACTACGGGAAAGTAGGTAAATATGGACTCGACGAACGTAATGCAAGAGGAGATTCAATTTGTCTTGGATCATGAATTTACAATCACAAACAATTTCAAAAAATACTGTAGAAGATTATATACATGGGCAGAAAGCAAAAAACATCCGTTGCTTTCATTGACCTATCAGCTGCATGCGATACTGTCTGGAGACAAGGACTAATCTGCAAACTAATCCGTGCCATCACGTGTCAAAAGGCAACTCATTGACAGCATGCTCACCGACAGACCTTTTCAAGTCACAATGGGCAACTTTAAAAGTGTCCAAATGAAGCTCAGCAATGGACTGCCACAGGGATCTGTTTTGGCACCCTTACTGTTTAATTTATACATCGCGGAACTACCTGGGACAACTTCGCAGAAATTTGGCTACGCATACGACTGGGCCATTGCAGCAAGACATAATAACATGGATATTACAGAAAGAATACTAACAGATGACCTTGCCGTTACTGGAGAATACTTTCGGCCCAATGCAACTAAAACCGAAGTGTGCTGTTTCCATCTGAATAATGCCCAAGCCAACAAAACTCTCCGTTCACTTTGAAAACAGACTGCTCACTAATAACTCAACACCAAAATATCTTGGAATAACTCTGGACAGAACATTAAGGTTTCTTTTGCATACAGCAAAAGTTCCAGATAATATGATATGGCTTCAGCAAGTTGGTGCACCATAACAAAGGTAATCGATGGCCGGCATTACTGCGACTGATCAAATCGGTTGATAGGAAGGCGAGAAGCTATACAATAGCCAGCACGATCAGCTGATCTTACGCCGTTGGACTTCTTCTTATGGAGATATGAAAAATTTAATATAAAAAACTAAATCACTAAATTTAGCAGATTTAAGAATAATAATAACGCTTACTTATACACCACATATATTAAAAAGATTAAAAGACACTTTTATTTAAGATTATCTGATTTGACATACCGTCTATTAAGTTCCTAAAGTGCTCTAACAAATGTCAAATACATTGAATGTTGCTTAAACCTCGACGTGAAAGAAACAAATAGAAAAAAGTTGGTTTATGATTTTCGGAATGGCGATTACATTGCGCTTAACAACTTCCTTGCTTCCATAGACTGGCAGGTATGTATGGTTAATGATATTGGTGTTGCTACAAAAATATTCTATGAAGTTCTCTCTATAGGAATTGCTTACTTTGTGCCATTGAAGAAATATAGAACTTCAACTTTTTCCCAATTGGTTCTCTGCTGATCTTAGACTGACTCTGGAGAAAAATATGCTCACTATATTTATGTTAATAATCGTTCTGATGATGACTATATTAGATTTTCCCACCTAAGAGCTGTATGTAAACAACTGTCTGAAATTTGCTGCAGCAACTATATTAAAGGTATAGATACTGGCTTAAAAAATGATCCAAAATCATTTTGGGAGTACATGAATGATAAGCGATCTAGTCATAACCTACCTAACTCCTTATTTTATCAAGTCCAATCTGCAACAAATTGTCAAGACATAGCTAATTTATTTATGAACTTCTTCCAAACTGTGTATTCGAGAAATAACAACAACCTTTACGTACATATCCATCCATTAAATAGCAACTTTAGTACAAATATTTGTCCTTCTAAGATTACCATGACTGATATTTTTAATGGCATAAATGAGCTGCCCAATAAGCTTACTGTTGGCCCAGATGAAGTGCTTAATTTTTTATTAAAAAAGTGTGTCTGTACCCTTGTAATGCCATTTGTTATATTGTTTAATAGATTTCTGGAAACTTCTATGTTTCCTTCTTCATAGAAAGAAAGTTATGTTCTTCCTATATTTAAAAATGGTCAGAAAGACAACATTGAAATTATCGTAGCATTTGTATACAATCTGCAATCCCTAAACTCTTCGACTGTCTTATAGAAAAGCAACTTTCTTGGTTATGTAAAGGCTTAATATCTCAATCACAACATGGTTTTCCATAGCAAAAAATCCACTGCAACAAACTTGGTTTGCTATCAATCTGATATATTATCTCATATGGAAGACCGTAAACAGGTAGATGTAATATACACAGATTTTTCCAAAGTATTTGATCATGTAGATCACCAAATACTTGTCGATGACTAAGTCAAAGATTCAAGATAGGTTGTCATCTGTCTGACAGTATCTCAGTAACATTTGGAGTTCCTCAGGGAGGTCACACTTCTCCACTTATTTTTAATATATTCGTTAACGACATCACTTCCTGTTTCCTAAATAGCAAATGTCTAATGTTGGCAGATGGCTTGAAATTTTGGAAAGTTATACATAGCTTAAAAGACCAAGCCTTGTTGCAGGATGACTTAGACTGATTACAAAATTGATGCAATCAGAATAAACTCCACTTAAATGTAAAAAAATGTTGTTTTATAAGTTTTTCTCGTAAAGTCAATAGAATTGGAACAAGCTATACTATTAATAATCAGCCACTGAATTATGTTTCTTCTATTCGGGATTTGGGTGTTATTTTCGATGAGAAGCTTACTTTCTGTCACCACATAAACTCTATTTCAATAAAGACATCTAAAGTTCTTGGTTTCGTTACTAAGAATTGCAAGTATTTCTCCATTGATTCAACAAGATTAGTGTATTGTTGCTTAGTTAGAACTATTTTGGAACACTGTTCAGCTATTTGGTCACCCTATTTTCAGAACAATATTGATACCATAGAAAGAGTCCAGCATAAATTTTTGAGATATTGTGCTTACCACGTCCACACTACTATTGAAAATCATGATTATTCCCGTATCGAACAACAATTATCTTTACCCTCACTCAAGAACCGTCGTGATATGTCAGGAGCTATATTTATATATAAGATCATACATGGATTTATTGATTGTCCAAACCTGTTAAGCCAGATCAACTTTAATGTTCCCCATCAAGCTCTACGTTACCACAATGTTTTCAATATTCCTTTCCTCAGAACAACCTATGGTATTCACGAATCTACGACAAAAGGACGCGGAAAACAAGACGCGGAAAAAAGGACGCGCGAAAAAAGGACGCGTGGAAAAAAGGACGCATATTATTAATGAATTACTATAAATAGTTTATTTTAATTGACATTAGCCATTACCCCCTTTTTATCCCCATATGTTATTACAGAAAATGATTCTACCTAACCTAAAATCGGTTACGGTAAGAGTAAAAAGTGAAAAATAATTATATGAAAAAAACTTGCCCTCACATTTTATCGAGGCTTAGGACTAAAATATCTTAAGTAAAATAATAAATAGTAATATAATGTTGATTCAAGATTTCTGGTATTGAAACAGGTTAGATTCCATATTATCAGAATTATGTATGGGATTAGAAAAACCCAAGTACCAGCCCAGTAAGGGGTCTAATGAGGGTTTAACGCAAACCGGAAGGTTGGTAAATTCCGCAGGTAATGTTAAGAATGTAAATAGAAACGATTAGTAAGAAAATAAAACTTTCTAATTGTTTGATAATTGTTTTTAAGAAATGAATATTACAAAAGGTCCGATATAACAAAACATCATTAACCAAATTGTTTATATAGGGGAAACTTGTCGCGGTAGGTAATTTATTCTGTTCTTAACAAGAAAACATTTTACAAATTGATATCAGTCTGTTAAGATGGTGTTAGCGTTTGTGAAAAGCCAAAAAGGCAACAACTTGTTACTTTATAATGGATTTCTCCATAAAAAAGAGCGAGTGATTGGTGAAAAGACAATTTGGAAGTGTGCTACTTATAAAAAGTGCAAATGTACAGGAAGAGTGCATACCGTTGTGAATGAAATTACAAAATCCACAGAACATAATCACGTTGCAGACACGGCAAAGATTGAAGCAAAAGAAGCTTGTAAACGGATGAAAGAAGTTGCACAACAACTGGAACACTCCACCCAAGGTGTAGTAAATGAAATTTCTCAAGGACTTTCCTTAGCTGCTACGGCACAACTTCCATCAGTGTCGTCGTTAAAAAAAACTGTGCAAAGAGTTCGGAACGAGCTAGGAGGTACGCCCGTAAATCCGAGAAATTTAGAAGAACTTGTGCTTCCTGAAGAATATAAAACAACTACAGGCGGTGAGCTATTTCTATTATTTGATAGCGGGCCAGAAGAAGAACGTATTTTGTTATTTTCAACACAAAGAAATTTAAGATTTATGGAACAATGCGATCATTGGTATGCCGATGGAACATTTAACTCAGCACCACCATTGTTTTCTCAAATATACACAATTCATGGAGTGCGATACAGTAATGTAATCCCGACTGTATTTGCACTTCTAACGAACAAAACACAAGAGACTTATACACGTGTTTTTCAGCAACTAAAGGTGTTGAATCCGGCCTTGCGCCCTCTAACAATAATGATGGACTCATTAGTTCATCAAATGTGAGAATCCGCGGATGTTTTTTTCATTTCTCGCAGTGTATGTGGCGCCATATTCAAAGTGCCGGATTGCAACGTAGATATATTGAGAATCCTGACTTCGCCCTTCACCTAAGACAATTGACAGCTCTTGCGTTTGTTCCAGACAACCATGTAGTCAGAGTGTACGAGGAGTTGCTCAATAGCGATTTTTATACACAAAATGAAGAACTACTAGTGCCGCTAATTAATTACTTTGAAGACACTTGGATAGGGAGATTAGCTAGAAGAGGAAATCGAAGACAACCCCTTTTTCCAGCAAATGTATGGAATTGTTACGATTTGGCAGACCAAGATATACCTCGAACTAATAATGCTGTCGAAGGATGGCACAACAGCTTTTCTTCTCTTCTCAATAGTGCACATCCGAATATTTGGAAATTTATTAATTCTCTAAAAAAAGAATATGATTTAAATGTTTTGAAAATAGAGCAGTACATTTCGGGCAATGTACCTCCACGCAAAAGAAAATATCAAGATACAGCAAACAGGATAAGGGCTATTGTTGCCGATTACGCTGACAGACCAACTTTAGAATATTTGAGAGGCATTGCTTACAATTTTCAGTTGCAAACATAAAAAAAATACAAAAAAAATTAATATCAAAAATAAAACAAAAAAAAATAAGATGACAAAAAAATTCCAAAAAAAGCAAAAAATTAAAAAAAAACTTGTAAACACGCCAGCTTCTGCTGCCAGTCCTAAGCCTGGATAAAGTGTGAAGGCAAGTTTTTTTCATATAAATATTTTTCCCTTTTTACTTTTACCGTAACCGATTTTAGGTTAGGTAGAATCATTTTCTGTAATTATAATATATAGGGGATAAACGGGGGTAATTGCTATTGTCAATTAAAATAAACTATTTATAGTATTTCATTAATAATATGCGTCCTTTTTTCCACGCGTCCTTTTTTCCGCGTCCTTTTTTCCGCGTCCTTTTGTCGGTATACCGGTATTCACAACACATGGGATATATACATGGGGCTATTAAATGTTCTCGATTTTGATATTTTCAATATAACTTTACCTCAGTTAAAAAGATCTCTTGCTTTGTGATATGTATATTGGGAATTGTTGAATTTTGTTCGTTTATTTAGTACGTAAGATTTTTTGTCTCATTTTTTAAAATTTTTAATATTGATTTGATTGATTAATTTTGAATCCTAACTATGATATTGTATATTATAATTTAAACTGTTAATGGGGTTATCCCGTGTATTAAATAAATAAACATTTGTTTACTGTTAATTTTTTACACCTATTTCCCACTTAAAAATTTGGCGGTTGCAAACTCCACCCTAAGAATGTTAAATGTATGGATGAAATTCTTAAGCAACCGAATGTAATTTGAAAATATAAAATTGACTCGTGCCTCGAGATTTTGAATATGCACTACGATAAAAATAACCAAAGTTATTCCGTTTGTGTGTTCCACAATGTATGTATATTGAATTAATTAACAAATTTAATTGTAGCTCCCAGTCTCTCTTACCCCAAAATCAAAAGTGAAATATTCGACAAATAAATTAAAAATTCTGTAGAAGAGGATTTCTCTGACGATACAAGTTCGCTAAAATTTAACTAAGATTAGTAAATAAATTTAAAAAATTGTAAAGAGTAAATTTTGGGTCTCTTTGTACTGTTTTTTAAATTAAATATAAAGATAAATTCAAAATTTTAATAACATTCAGTAATTATTATTAACCAGACAGTATACGAATTTTATTCTAATTTCTTATATTTTTACAAATACTGTTACCTCTTAATACATCATTCACATTATCAGTTATGGTTGTGAGAAAAAATAGTGATATATAAGCCCACAAAATAATCATGTTTTTTACAAAGATATGAAAGTATTTTAAAATAGCTATTCAGTTAATCGTACCTATAGAACTAAAAACCACTATCTATTACAAGGACTTTATCATTGTTAGTGTGTCGATAAAACAGCGGTATGATGTGTAATCTTTTCTAAAGGAAAAGTCGAATGAGGATCCAAAATAGAGGTGGTAATACAGAATATTATAAATCACGACTTTATTGTAATTTTTATAAAGAAAGCAGAAAAAATTTACAACGTTAATTTTTGAAATTTTTCATTAAAATCATCATTTTGGGAAAATTTCTCTTTTTGACATTTGTTTTTTAAGAAATGGTTGCATTCTGCTTTAGAACATATTGTTTAATAACTTGTTTATTTGTGCCAGTTTATGAGTTACTGGCCAAGGTTCCAGAAGGAAGAAAAATATGCTCTTCATGAAACCTCCTTTTTATATTAAAACACTGGAATAATTTAGAAACGGCATTTAGAAGACTTTCATATAGTATTAAAAATCACTTAATAAACACTTTTAAAAGTAAGAAGGAAGGTATTCAATGTACCGTAAAATGGGGTGTATAACAAAAGTCAAGGTCAATTACAAACAAAGCTTCTTAAAAAGTTAAAAAATGGAAATTTTCAGATATTTGAAATACAAAGGGACTTTTTACTCTGAATAATGGTCTGTTTTACAAGGGAAATTATGTTTTGTTTGTTGGCACCGCTGTTTGAGTTGAATTTTTGACTGCATACAAGAAATAATAACTTGTGTTAAGAAAATATTTTTTAGGTTATGGCGTTTTTACAAAACCTGGGGTGAACAGCAACATATTTTTTCTGTTGCTTTTCACACCTCAGTACACATAAATAACAGCTGATCGTGTTTTTGTCTATAGCGTATGAATTTTCTATGCATTTTGAATTAGATCCTAAATTATGTAAATATATAATTATTATTTGATTACTATAAAAAATATTTAAATTCAAAATATTAACAGGTGGATAAAAACAAGAAAAAAAAACCTGGAACGAACATGTAAACCGAATGGGACCAGATAGATTAGCGAACATCTGTAAAAACAACAAGCCGTATGACCGAAGACCCGTTGGAAGGCCGCCAAAAAGGTGGAAAGAGGCGGACAAACAGGAGTAATCCTAGTCGTAGGAAGAAGAAGAAGAGAATTATTTTTGGTTTCAGGAATAATTTGTGCCGAACATAACTGAACAAAAAAGCCTCGCAATTATGTAAGTATTAAAAAGTACAAATACTATGATCCAGAAGACATTAACAAAGTAATTAAAGATGTACAGAATGGTGGAAGTTTTAGAAATGTTGCAGAAAAATATCAAATAAGAGTATGCTGTACTGTTTGAAACTGATGAAAACCTCTAGTCAGTAGACTTTAGACTTGAAGTGATTGGGAATACCCAATTGACTCAAGTATTATCACAATATATGTGGTATATAAAGCACAGCATATCTATGACTCCTGGGGAGTTACAGATACAACCGAACATAGTGAGGATGGTTTGATTCTTATTGCTTTCAAGATAGGGTCAAGACATCAGCAATCAAAACTCGATGGAGTAAAGATCTTATAAGGCGACAACTTAGCCTCATGCATATCTGTAGAAGTCATTACAATTTGCCGAGTACATAACATCAAATTTGTTTTGTGCCAAGCAACTCAACACATCTTGACCTGGCTTTTTTCCGACCACTTAAACATACTTGAACGTCAATCCTTCTAAAATAGAAACAAGGTCCAGGAAGATCGATTTCCAACGCTTTTCAAAGAGCTATGTGTGTCACTAAAAGAAATTAATGTTGTTTCTGGTTTCAAAAAATATGGCTTTATTCCACTGAATAGGAACAAAGTTCTAGGCATGCCGCCTTCCTCCAAAGGTTCTAAAGTTAATAACGAAACTGTCCCTGAAGCCTTAGACGACAGATTCAAACACGGAAGCTATGGGACAATCTGGCAAACCAAAGACAAGGCAAAAAAGAACCAAAGTGTCGGTCCTTCCTAGTAAAAGCGTCGAATTTGTAGATTTTCAAGCAGGTACCCGCATAGCGGGTACCACTCTTACATACTCGACAACGACACCTCTTCGCTGTTCCTTTTCATACAGATTTATAATCGATTAAACAAATTTATTTGGTAATTGATGCACTTGTTTCTTTCATCTTAAATATGTTTTCACAGGTCAGGTACTTTAACATGCTTGTTTAATAAAAAAACAGTATATATACAAATTGTGAAAAAAGACCCTTAATATGCTTGTTTTATAAAAAACAGTACGAAAAAATGACTGATACTGACGGATGCGCACAAAAAATGTGATGTAAAGACCCATTCTGCCATCAACATCTGGATTAAAAAGAAAGCAAATTGTGTGGGTATGGCACTATTGGTTACAGTAAAAAAGGGAGAAATACTAGATAAAGCAAGGTTAAAAAAAAAAACGAATACTGTCATAAATATTTTGTCAACTTTATTTGTTATTGGGAGAGTACTACTGTTTATAGTCGTACAGCTTTTATTACTTTTTAAAATTCTTTTTCTTCTTCATGCGTTCCCTCTTCATCCGAGGTTGGGACCACCAACTAGAATCATTCTATATCTTGTGTTAATCATGCTGGCCAATTTGATGTTGAAAGATCAACTGCAGAAAACCTTACTTTTTATAGATATGGTCAAAATAAGCTAATTCTCTTCGCATAACTGTTGTCAATAGTTAAATAACCGCCGGTCAACCACACCTCAAAAGAATCCAGACGTAACATGGTTCTTGTCTTTACTGTATAGACAGTACGTAGCATTAAATGGCACGCCATCGAGTAGTCAGACTCAGGGCTCTATTGCATAATAGTGCTTTCATTTTGAACAACGTACACCTGGCTATTTCGATTATAATTTTGACTTATCATCAGGATCCCATTTATCGTTTAGACTGCATCCCAAGTACTTAAATTCCTTTACTCTTTTTATGACCGGATTTACTATCCGTACTGACATTTTCTACATCACGTTTGCTGATGACCACCGTTTTGACTTGTTATTGACTTTATTTAATAGGAACTCAACTGTAAAACGTATCACTGACAGCGATATTTGTAAAAAGTGTAAAAAGTAAAAATTACCCTTTTTTGTAGGAAAATTTTATTTTTATTTTAATAGTCAACATCTCTATTTGAGTGCTGATTTAGTTTAAGTTTTTCTATCTTATTTTTCATATTGAGTTGTAGTACCACACCTGTTTGTTTGTTGTAGTCATTTATTATCATATCTGCATATTATGTTTATGTTATGTTATAATAAGCTTACTTACGTTATGTTATAATAAGCAAAAGTTTTATAATTTTGAACGGTTTCTACTTGTAATTTATCAAATAAAATTAACTCATCTAATAATATAATGAATTTTACGAATGGATAACGTTTTCAAATATTCCATATATATTTTTAACTTATGTAAAGGCATAGTAAAATCATATTAACTACTACCTTTGAGTCACGTGGCTCCATGTGCCGCCAACTTCAGTTCAAGTGATTGCTTCCTCTAGGGACGCGTTAAATATATTTTATTTTAAGTTTTTTCATGCTATTGGATTGGACCACTAACCGGACGACTAATCATGTAGGCTCAATTTATTACACTATATTGAAGATTGTAATTTTTACAATGAGCTTATATTTGCTCCAGATCAAAAAATAAGTCTAGTAGGGTAATTTGTGTAGTTTAACACGAAGACTTTAGGATTTTCATAGAAATTTTTTTTAATCTTCATTTTATTTAACCATTTAGATTACCACATGTGTTAATAAATATTATGATAATGTAAGAAAAATAAAGAAACACCCAATAAATGTAAACCATAGGTGTAGTAGTAAAACACTAGATGTAGAGGACAATAAATAAAGCTGATTTTTTTAAGTTTAGTGCCCGTGTTGACCGCTAGATGAAACAAATAAGGGGGCAAAAATGTAAACAATGTTTGAAATTTCACTTGTTTTCTGTAATATTTACATGGAATTTTGTGGGGGAGGTTTTTTAAGATTTAAAGATAATCTTCGGATCGAAAAATAATAATTTTTTACATATATGAGCGTATTTTGAAGTTATACTTTTATACGCGCGTTCGACGTTGGAAATTTGTACGGGAGTGAATCGACAAAATCATTACATATGTAAGATATAAGTAAGAGAGAGACAGAAGATGTATTTTCGCTCTCTTTCTCTCTCGAGAATAAAAACGTTCCTTTTGTAAATATATTTGATATTTATTAATATTATTATTTTTACATTCTGTTCAGATTTGTCTTGAGCCTAGTTAGGCATGTTAAATTATAAATTAAAACTTGTAAATATCTCAAGAAAGTTCAAATGTGTACTTATATACACAACAAAAATTATTAAATTTTGTATCTGTCAATGTCAGACAAATTGACAATTGTATCACGAAACAATATTTGTATTTTATTAATATTATTATCATGGTAAATTAAACATATGCGTAAGTAAGTTATGTATATTGTTATTTTTAAATACATATGAATATTGCATTTTAATTTGTATTGTATTATTATATTGAATTATGTTACAGTGTATTGTATTGTATTTGTATATTAATAACAAAATAAACAATGAATTTTACTGCAGAGTATGTGTAAAAAATATACCTAATTCTGTTTCTCTTTCTGCTCTCTCTTACCTAAGCATTACATATGTAAGAATTGTGCAGATTGACTCCCAT
This sequence comes from Diabrotica undecimpunctata, assembly GCF_040954645.1. NCBI lineage: Eukaryota > Metazoa > Arthropoda > Insecta > Coleoptera > Chrysomelidae > Diabrotica > Diabrotica undecimpunctata. The sequence goes on from NC_092811.1 coordinate 117,158,916, forward strand.
ATAAATTTGTAACGGCGAACGCGTGTATAGAAGTATAACTTCTAATGGCAGTCCCACTGGACTGTCACACCCGTTTTTTTAAATCATAATTAAATAAGACATAGTTTTAGTTTTTGTAATAATATTTGTTAATTTTTGGGTTTGTGGTTTACAATAATTGTATAAAAATGGTTCGATCATGCAGTGCATTGAGATGTATAACAAGAAATTAAAAGGTAGCCCGTGTATTTCGGTGAGTCTATTAATAAGTCTATTAATTTAAATTTAAATACTGCCTACCATCTTCAATATTCTGTTTAGAAATTTAGCAGGCGGGTAAATTTAAAAAATAATGGTGAGTTAGTGATTACTACAAAAGACACTTTTCAGGTTGTGAAAAATACAGAAAAAGCCTTGTTCTTGGCAACTGGTGACTTCAAAAATGTTTCGTGTATGAATATTAAGATAGTCAATGGCACTGTTCTGTCTGTAGTAAATAACCTTTCTTCAGGCAATGTTTTCTCTTTATGTATGGAAGTAGTAGACTTCAGTTGTCACCGTATCGAGCTCATTATGATGGTTAGCCATGAATACTTTAGGGTTAGAGTCTATGCACCGTGAAAACAGAGGATTCAAAAAGTAAACGCTACTTCAAAAAGGCATGATCTAACTATTCAGTCATTCTTGAACTTTATATAAAAAACGTAAATTGTTTTGTTAATATAACTACCTACAATATTTTTTATATACGAAATAAATAATAAGTATCTAAATTCAACAAACAATTCTTTATTATTTCTTCTTTTTCTTAAAATTTATTTACTAAATTGTGTTGTAAAATGAACTTTCAAAAACTGCTCGATGAAAGCTATAAACAATCCTGTCGAGGTTTGTCTGTCCACAAAGTTTTTGTCATTGCTACGTTTTGAATTTAGGTCTCAATCATGTGCGTGAAAAATGAAAGAATGGATGGAAGGATGTACTAGTCATTGTTTGTTAATATAATTATGCACATAGGTATATACGCTGTAAAGAATTAAATAAAAACTTTCAGTCGTGGGAGAAATTAGAAAAGAAAAATTGCTAAAAGACATTCAACCCATCTAGACCTAAGTGAAATATTAAATCAGTCGTGGGAGAAAATGGAAAAGAAAAATTTCTAAGACATTCAACCCATCTAGACCTAGCTGAAATATTAAACCGGCTCTGTAGGTATCTTTTTTAGCATTAAACAATTATTTTGCTTGCTTACAATTTCAAGTTGAAAAGTAGCATTCTCGAGCGGGCTTCAATTCTGTATTAATAAGATTATAGGGAGTTCGACAAGTTATTTAATGGAATTGTGTGTAATTAATGTATCTTTATTGTAATGGCGCGTAATGTAATGTAAAAAAAGGTTAATATTTGGAAAGCCAACCAAGTACGCCTCTGTTTACAAAAATTATTAGACATTCATCCGTAAAATAGTTTCGAAACACAATTCAGGAACACGGATTTATTATCAGATGTCGCTATTGAGTCCATTCCGAAGCCATTTTAGTGTTGCTTCTTAAAGACAGAAAAGATTTATTTTTCACGTTGAGAAAGCCTATGAATAGCTGTTCTGATGAGCCCTATTAGGGCGAAATACGTATAAACAGATACATAGACACTTTGTACGTGAAATCAAATCTTGACTGTCTTTTTCATTTTATTAAACATTCCTTCTGGTGTGGCGCCATCTAGAATCTAACCCAAAAACTAATCCTGTATTCTGGTTTATCATTATTAAAAAGAACTATACCAATTTATTATCATGCGGATATTTAGAAAAATTGTGATCTATGAACAAAAAATATCTGTATAATATAATTTGTAAAAATAATAAAAGAATAAAACCAATATACCAATCTGTACCGTTTACATTTCCTTTGATGTTACAGCAAAATTTTTACACTCTGTACAATAAGTTCTAAGTTGTACTCTAAACATTGGTCTTCGCTTTCTAGTGTTGCACATCCCTGTATTTTAATTACCTTCACATGTCGGTTTTGATGTATTAGTAGTAGTAAAATGTTCATATATCCATAGAACAAAACATTAAATGCAATTTTACATATTAACAATTTAAACCTATAGCCTAAGATCCTACTGCAGGATCACTACGTTCAAAACGTAGTTAATCAAACTCACTCACATTTTTACATGCATTTAAAATTAGGAGAACACATTGATAACACAGCCCAACAAAAAAAAATTGTCTTGATGCCCAAAAAATCAACTGATTTTGGTTAATTCATCTGTGCTGATTCCAAAAATACAAACCTTTTATTTGTATCAGCTCTAGTTTTCGAGATATTACTTAAATATTCTTACATTTCGGTAATTCCACCACTATAATTGCAAAATGTTTATAAACAAACTTAACAAATGTGAAGGCAAATGCATACTAATGACTTCTAATTAAAGTGTACTTATTAGAAATGCCCATAACTTGATATTAGCGCTAATTGCTGCTTAACTATTGTCCGGTAAGTAAATAGTGTTTTCTCTGAAACGGCCTTAATAAATTCCTAAAGTCTACTGCATTCCAGTGTAAAATTTAGTTTGAACTTGAGTTTCGTTGCAAGAGTTTGTCATTGACAACTAAAAATCATGGCTTCTACAAGCAGGCAATGTTGTGTGCATAATCCGGATGTTTTTTGCTACATATGTGGCGAGTATATTGTAAAGGAAAGTAGAAAACCAGTTTGAGATTTTATAAAAAGGGCATATCAAGCCTATTTTGGTATTCATTTAGGAGATCAAGATCAATCCTGGGCTCCATATGTAGTGTGCAAAACTTGTCTTGAAAACTTGTGACAGTGGACGAAAAGACAACGAAAATGTTTAAAGTTTGGTCCAATGGTATGGAGGGAACGAAAAAATCATTTTGACGATTGCTATTTCTGACTTATAATTATAAAGGGCATTAATCGCAACAATCGACATACGTGGACATATCCTAACCTGGATTCAGCAATAAGACCAATTCCACATCAGCTTGAGCAAATACCCATTCCAATATTTAGCAGTCTACCTACGTTACCAGAGGATAATGTCGAAACGTTATCTGACGAACTAAAGACTAATAGATTTGAGGAAGACGTCGATTGTCCTTTGTCTCGTGTTGTGTAAATGAGTTAGTTAATGTTTATGACATTCACCAAATTTGACGAAATGTCCCTGGAGATGCTCTAGGAGCGAAAGTACTTGGGCAAGATTTAATAAAAAACTGTGCTCTATATCTGCCTTTTATTTGATTAAAGTTAATTTGTAAAGGCCCTAGACCAGAATCGTCCTTGTTTTCGACCAGAATCGTCCTTGTTTTCGACCAGAATTGAATAAAAGATTCGCATTTTACAGAATCGATGACTGAAATTGAATGTAATGCACGGTGCCCTTTTGTGAAAGTTGTGGAAAATTTTCTTGGAAACAATAAATCGGAAAATTACCGGGATATAGGGAAGATATGCTCAACAAATTTAACAAACACTGTTGTCATATGAGTATTAAAATTCATTACCTCCACAGCCACTTAGACTGTTTCCCAGAAAAACTTGGTGACCTTAGTGAGGAACCAGGGAAACGCTTCCACCAAGATATCAAAACGATGGAAGAGAGGTATCAGGGGAGATGGGACACTCTGGAGCCTTCAAAGGGACCGTCCTTTTAAAGCCTTTGCAAGAAAATCCTATAAAAGGAAGTAGTTTTTAGGCGACGCCGAAATTTGTGCTGCGATGCTGGTTAGGTTAGGTGAAAAGTTAAGTTTTTTTGGCAGATATGTGTGATGTTTTTTGTAAGTATATTGTTGTACAATAAATATTATCTATCAATATGTTAGAAATGTGATCTGTTATCGTATTTTCTGAAAACGATCTGATGGAGAAACTCTGGTTGCATTTTTGGATTCAGCAGACCAAATTACCTAGAAACAGTAAAAAAAAATACCGGCAGCAAACGGTGGTATTCTCCTAATTTTAAAAGTATATAAAAAGTTTGATGAACTACATTATGAACGTAGTGATTTAGCAGTGGGATCTTGTACTATTATTACTGCATTTGAGACATTTACAATATATCAGAAATACTATAACAATTATAGTAGAAATAATGTTTTATATCTTAGAACAGGAATGCACAGACCTTTGAAAAAAAAATTTTAACCGCTTTATGGTAAGGCTCGGTCGTGGTGGCTAATTCTGATAGGTGATATAACTAAATGGAAGCTACGGACGGCACAACTCCTAGTACCAGGCGACACCTAGGTTTCAGGAGCCTTTTTTCAGCATGCTGGGCTCTGGGAAGTGATTATTCATTCCTAGATGCTAGTGGGACAAGAATGGGCCAGGAACACATAAAAATAAGCCAATTTGGGAATGACACGAGACTCGAGTATGTTTCAAATTCCTCCAAAATTGCCCTAGCAGAGCAGAAAAGAAGTCGCTCTGGACAACTTGGAAATTATCGGTAATAATGAAAATATGCTTAGAGTTCGTTACCGGTGAAGAGGTGAGGGCTTACGATTATTATCACAAAAACGGTCTTCATAGTAGCAGCTATCATCCGAGCATCCATTTTGGATTAAGAATGTGTTGTATACCATGAGGTCAATCAATTAACAAATCAAAGCTCTAAAAGAATCTCATGACGTAGTGAGAAGAAAACTGTCCAATTTTTGGTCGAGCGGCAACTTTTGACTTCCGTCAGGATATACGCCACCACATTCATCGAATCTTGTGTAACAGTTCTTGACGAAACAAAAGAATAACGCTGTACAGACCAGATGTAGGACCTTGCGACTGTTTCGTATTTAAAATAAAATCAAACTGAAAATGCCGCTTCAAGGACCATTCTATAGACACGAATCAAACGAAAGTGATCACGATAGTACAAGCGATTTGATAACTTTGGGGCTTACCTCGTATTACAAAAACTACTATTTATTTTAGACAAACTAACTAAAAAAACATAAGATAAAACTACCCCCACAGAAAGCTTTTAATTGGTTCCGTTTCAAGGCTAGCGCAAGTTTTGACACTATATTAAGAATAAAAGGCAAACATTCTGAATAAAAATTTTAAAGTTACGCTTTAAACGAAAAACTCAAACGTATTTACCAAAAAATTTGTTTTGTTACATGAAAACATTTATACGGGCCATTAGGCCGAGCGTTTATTATAGCATTAGTTGTAAAGGCAATTAATGAGACCTATGCGGATTAATTTAGCAAATATACTTACTGTAGGCTCAATATATTCTTCAGAACAATGTATGAGACTATCTTGGTCTCACTTGGCAGTCAACGTGTTAAATTAGAGAGATGAGTTAATAGGTTGCAGACTGATGCCTATGCGAATGAAATATTTATGGCTTTCGCCGGCCAAACGATTGAAATCTTTGCATTTATGCAGTGGCATATCTGCGAAGTACTATTTACTACTTAGTTTAAGTGTTATCTCATAATCCGACAGATTTGCGCATACCTGCCAGATGAAACATCACCATAATTGACATTTGCTCCATTTGGGCTTTGCTGTTTATGTATAAATAACCTAACGAATGAATATAACCTCGAAAATGTTTGCGGATCTCTGAAAGTCCAGTAATGGGCGCGGTCTGTGCATCCCCGTTTTAGAACACATCTAAATTATATAGAAATGATCTAAATTAATAATAGTTAATACTACCCTGCAAAATAATTTACAAAACTTCATAAACAAATGAAATCAGGTATTTCCCCCAAAATTTTACCCTTTTACACGACTTGAGGTGACTAAAAGAGCAGAGAAAATTGACTAGACATAAGGACCAACTCCAGAAGTTAGGCGTAGGTTGGGAAATCATACACCTATTTTCTCAATATGAGAAATGTTATGTTGTTGTTTAAGACTACGGTATTTTCGTTTGATTTTTATTTCATAAGTGCAAAATATGGAAATTCCATTTTTAATAATGTAAATTCACTTTCCTAATTACTTTGGTAAAAAATCTAAATACGTTATTTGCAATATTATACTAAAATCTGCCGCCAAAAAGAATCAATCAATATTTTTCATATCACTGTAAGTAGGGGCACCAATCACAGTTGAAATTTTGAATTTTCGTACTTTATTGTTACTATTAAAGATTGGTTTATCGAAAAAAAAGTAACTGTGAATGCAACTAATTAAAAAATAAATTGAAGTTTTCAAGAAAATGCTTAGCAAAAGTTACCAGACATTTGTGTTGATCAAATGAAACTATTTGTAGTATTAACAGAAGAAGACAACAATTAATACACTTTTGTACTAATGAAGCAAATAATAGTGGAAAGAAGATCCGTGAGAAATGGAATAATTGACAATTTTATGTAACAATTGTACAATCGTTCAAAAATTGATTGAACTTTCTGTTTTATTCCGAGCAATGGCTCCATTATATCTTATTACAATTGCCAGGAGTTATTGGATGTACCATAGTTTTTATTTGTGTCCATATTTTGTTTTAGAAAAGATTCAATATTTCCAAAAAATCCATAACAATCCATAAAAAACATGTCTGGGAAACATATCCCAAGAGTGTGCCGGACATAATATGTCGCAGGTATCGCGCCGGTTCTAAAACCTTATTGCAGCATTCCGAGAAACATATGAGCTTGGCGGTAATCTAATGAAAGCACCAGAACCGAAAGATGGGCAACTTCCTGGAAGATTTAGATGTGACAAAAAATAGCCAAATTTGCCAAAAGCAGAATAGAAGACATCGTCGGACAACACGGCTTAGGCGAGAAAAACGATAGGGGAGACCGACTTATCTAATTTTGTCAGGAAGAAGATTTTACCATTGCTAACACCTTTTTTAGACTTCCCCTGAGACGACTTTAAACGTGGAAGTCACCTGCAGATATAGCCAACAATATCATCAGAAATCAGATAGACTTTATTCTCATTAACAAAAGATTTAAGAACAGCTTGACTTCGGCGCAGACCTTCCCAGGAGCAGACATCTCATCGGACCACAACACATTAGTGGGCCAGATAGAACTCAAACTAAAGAAACTCATCAAAAGTAAATCTAAACAGAACCTGGATTATGACACTCTAAAAGACCCCGTAGTTCGTCAGAACGTAAGAGATGTAATGAGAAAAAAACTAGAAACCGCTAAACAACAAGAACAGAGTGAACAAAAATGGAGTTATATTAAAGACGTCATGTTAAATGCGGGAAAAGAACATCTGGGAAAGAAAACGAGAGTAAAAAATAAATAATGGATGACTGATGACATTCTGCAGATGATGGACCAAAGGAGATTAATGAAAAACGGGGACGCGAAGAAATACCAAGAAATCAACCAAACAATTACTAATCGAAGAGCTCCAGTTGAAACACGATCACATAAATATCCACCAAAAGATTCGAGAAGCCACTGGTCAATACAAGAGGAGAAACACACACCACCTCATAAACAACGGCGTGAACCTGGCGACGACAGTTAAGGAGAAGTTGGTGACCTGGAAAATGTACATCGAAGAACTTTTCTGGGACTACCGAGGTAATCTTTCAGAAATAAATTGCATGACAGGGCCGTCAATACTAGCAACTGAAAGTAGCTTTAAAACAGTCTAAGAATGGTAAGGCCACAGGTCCGGATGAAATACCCGTTGAACTTATTACGGTGATGAGTGAAGTGAGCACGAAGGAGTTAACTGAACTGTTTAACGCCATATACGATTCAGGTAATATCTCAGAGGAATGGCTATTGTCAACATTTGTAACACTACCAAAAAAAAAACGATCTGCGAAAACGTGCGAAGATTTCCGAACTATCAGCCTTATGAGTCATGCACTTAAGATTTTTCATAAAATCATACCTGCCAGAATTTATAAGAAATGCGAAGAAAATGTCGGTGAAATGCAATTTGGATTCGGCAATTCAATGGGTACACGTGAAGCACTTTTCACCTTACAAGTCCTACTTCAGAGATGCCGCGATGTCAGTTGTGATATCTATATTTGTTTTATTGACTACGCCAAGGCATTTGACCGTTGTCAGCACCAAAAGATGGTCGCCGCCCTACAAAGAGTAGGATTGGATGAGAAGGACATTCGGATCATCATGAATTTATACTTGAACCAGCGTGCTCAAGTCAAGGTCGAAGACCAGCTGACCGACCAAGTGAAGATCATGCGAGGAGTAAGGCAAGACTGTGTGACTGTAACATACGGACTAGACCTTAATATTAAGAAAACTAAATTCATGGTTGTCAGCCGTGAAAATTTAGATCCCGGGACACTAATGGCAGGTAGCGAAGAGATCCAGAGAGTCGACAGATTGACTTACCTCGGAACTACCCTCAACTCACAATGGAATTACGCTCAAGAGATTAGATCCAGAATTGAAATGGCACGGTCTACATTTATCAAGTTGAGATTCTTGCTGTGCTGCAGTGATCTCAGTTTGGGAACCAAGATGCGGATAGTGAGGTGCTACATTCTTTCAGTGTTACTATATGGAATTGAAGCCTGGACACTGACGCAAGCCACAGAAAAGCGGATTGAAGCCTTCGACATGTGGATCTACAGGAAGATACTAAAAATATCGTATGTGGACCATGTCACCAACGTTCAGATCCTACAGCGCATGACAAAAGAAAAAGAAGATAAGGTACCGAAGAAGAAAAAATAGCCAGCTTACTTGGAACTTATCATAAACCATTCGCAATGAGCCTAAAAGTCCATAACAGGACTTAACAAAAGTAACACTGAACATTGTGAAAACGAGACAAGCTAGAGTTATAACGAGACGTAGACAATGAAAATAATCTTTATACCAACTCTTTAATTTATGAAGAACTTATAGTAGTAATTAATTGGATATTGCTCACAAAGAAAAGGTAGAAAGCTTTAAAATACCTAAGCTATGGTGGAAATCCAGAGTAATCACAATTTTGAAGCCAAGCAAAGTGCAACTTTTTAAACAAAGCTTGGATTTTTTGGAGAGCGCGGCTGGTCTTTTAGTCTGCTGCCCCCACTCCTTTTATCTCTAATCGGAATTCAAATTACTCTTTGTTTACAACACTCCTGTTTAAACAATTTTCAATAATTTTATTTGCTATAAGTTTTGTTAAAAACTTTGACTTTTATCATAAAACATTGGTTAATTTCAGCCCTTGATATTGTTAGTTGACGTAACAGTGGTTAAAAAAGGGTTATCTTGGTTCCTAAGGGTGGTAGGATGTCTTTAATGAAAATATGTGATTTTTAACCAATTTTTCGATTATTTTTTTGCCATTTAATTTGAACTAAATTGTACGGAGTTATTGTAAATGTTTATAAACTTAAAAAGTGCTATTTTTTATTAAATCATTTTGTATGTAATTTTTTAACCTTTAAAAGTCCCGGATTATTGAGATCCATTCGGTCAAATTGTCTGGATCGGTCTTAGAAATTAGTTTTTTTTTTATCAAAAAATCTTATAAATGAAATAAATTTCACAAAGACTATTCAATCGATCTGACCCATCTTTTGCACACAAATCAAAAACGATAGTGCCCTCAAGTTGAGGTACATTTAAACAAATTTTATTAAATAATAAAAAGTTATTAACAATATTCAAGAAGAGCGATTTTGTTGTTCATTTTGCAATAACTTTTTTGTTCATTAACCCTCATTCCCACGGGTGGGGTTCATCAGTACAATTATAAATGAAATTGCTTAATTTTTTCAATTTTTTTTGTAGTTTTTTCTTCGACTCGGTGTATCTTTTAATGGTATTCCTTGTCAAATTTAACGTGATACTTGGCCGATTTGAAATTAGGCTCCACCCATGATGCGCATTTGACCACAACACAATTGGTCCTTATTATTTCTTGGCCCTTCGAAGTGCAAGGTACTTGTATAGTCTGCGACAAAGTTTTTTTTATTTTACTTATGTTTAAAGTTACTGTGTGTTGAAGAAATATCGTATTACAATAGATTTGACTTTTTAAATAATTATTATTAAGTATTTTAAATTATAAACATGGATTTTCATTCAAAATTAGAAGGCAAAGTCTTGTCTGGACAAACGAGGGAGGTAATAGCAAATGTAATTATTTTTATGCAGAGAGAAGCGATGCAAAATCCGCATGTTACAGATTTTAAAAAAGTTCAAGAGCGTGCTTCCTTAGCAACGGGAGTAAGTATAGCCACTATAAAACGGATCTCTCGTGAAATGAAAAATATAGAAGAAGGTGCTTCTAGATCATTTTCGACGCCTAACAAAAGAATGAGATCTGCCCCAAAATCCAACTTGGGCGATTTTGACAAAGGTTTACTTCGGCGTATAATAATAAATTATTATGTCACGGAAAAACGAGTTCCTACATTGCGACATATAACAAAAAAAATTAACGAAGACAATATTTGTACAGGGTCGCATGAAACTTTGAGAAAAGTGATGAGAGATATGGGATTTCGATGGAAGAAAGCGAAGAATAACAGGAAAATCCTAATGGAAAAACCCGATATACAAGTGCTCCGGAGGAAGTTTCTAAGAAATATTAAACAATATAGGGAAGAAAATCGGCCCATAATTTACATGAAACTTATATTCATTCCTCTCATACCCGTGACAGATACTGGGGAGACAATACTACCGAAGGGCTGGTATTATTCTATTGTAAAGAAATAGACAACAGATTAAAATATTTATGACTTACTAAAATGCCGAAGATCCGAAGAATAAAAGTATATGACTATAATATAAAATATTACGACAACTCTAGTATAAAAATTAAGTAATAAATGTTTCGTCGGTATGTTCCAGGTATAAGATTAACTACTGTTCTTTTATTCTTATACAGTTTACTGTAACGCAAATGTAAAGCTTTCATCACTGCCAATATTCCTCTTATAAAATTACAGAACGAGACATTTATAGAAGTGTTCGAAAAAACTGCCGCTTCAACATGACTGAATGGTCAATATTAATGAGTCAAATAAAATATAATTATTAAAAGAATTTTTTTACCAAGTAACAAAAACAAAATATTTTGTATTTTGAGAAAAATTTCGGAAGAAATTGAAACGTCAAAATAACATACAATATAGACATATCATAGAAGTTTCATTAATAAATAAGTTCACTCTGTAAAATTGTAGTATGGAGTGTACCAACGAGGCGAAGAGACCGAGCGCATTATGTATCTCTTTTCCTCCGAATGCGTTCTCATTTAATTTTCTAAGCAAGTGGACAAATTTGTCAAGTATCACCTTAAATTTGACAAGCTGTACTGAATAGTACACTTTAGCATAATTTGGTGAAATTTAATGAATCCCTTCATACCGAATTATAGAACAGAATCAACGTTTCTCAATAATACTATTGTATTTAGCTTAACTGAAATTACTTATGAAGATTCCACAATGCTGGCAACCAGTGACACACATCAATACGATCTACTCTTTCGCATTCCTTATCTTTGGCGCCAAATTTTGACGTAAAAATGTCAAAAAAAGAACCAAACCAACACTAATCTCAATTGTCTACACATTTTAAATAACAAGTATATAAATTTGACTTTGACGAAATATTAGACAATCTTTCAATATAATCTATATGGGCAATTCTCCACTATATGGAAAATCACTGTCCCAAGCTAATATTATGTAATAAATGTTAATTAAATTATTTTTTAGTTTTTTTTACTAATAAAGATATTTTATTAGGTATTCTTGGCACTTCACAGCAGATTTAGTAATTTAATAATGAAATATTTAAATAAATTAACGTCAAACACCTCAACACACAGTTGTCTGGTATGCCCCTTTTCCAGAATTACAGATCTTATATTTATTTATTTATTACATTCAGCATTTATTTTTTCTGAATAAAAAATATCCAAATACATAAAAAAACTGGTAAGTATCTTTAGATTTGGATTTTTAGAAATATTTAATCAAAATATCCATGTGAAAATGCTGTCCTCAAATCATTAAACAATCCCCTGTTAAAATTTGAAACCGCGCTGAGTCAATCTTTGTTTTAATGCGCGACATTTAGATCGTGAAGTTTGTTTAGTGCTACTACTACGTCTGCCAGCTATGCCAGCTACTTTCCCAATTTACTGGCATGTGGCATGTGTGTACGCAACAAATTTTCGTTATAAAAACTCTTTGGGGTTCACTAGCAGATGCAGTAGTAGCACTAAACAAAACAGCGGTTGTGCACAGCTTCACAACAGTTTTGTCAAAATATTGCCAAAGTTATCAGAACCAAATTTATGTTTAAAAGGAAGATTATTTTATTATTTTCCTACACCTATACGGGATTTTAAGAAATAAGTAAATTTAAAGTTTTTTTTCTGACATAAAATGTTTTTGATAATGAAAATGTAACTGATTTTTTTGTAATTAATATTAATTACTTTAGTTCAGAAGTACCAATTTTTCCAAGTATTACCCAGGTCATCCTAAAATATCGGTTGTGATAATCAATTAGCAGGAGTAATGTTGTTTTGTTTCTTATATTTTATTACGACTGACGTTAGTCATAAAATTAAAAATTAAAATTAACAAAGATGATTGTTTCTGTCCATAAAAACATTCCCCTGGATGCTACTACAGTCCCCTGTCACAGGTTTGCATAAAATTGTCCACAACTCAAAAACCAAGTGGAAAATATGTGGATTTTTTAAAGATATATATTTAATTTACTATTTCCTCATTTAACCCGTAACTGGTGATGCGGGGTCATACGAGCCCCAACAGATTTTTAAAGTGACATACGTCCTAGCTTATTTAGCGCGACTACTCAGTACCTTTCCGTCTAGCGCCTCAGTACCTTTCCGTCAGTGTGTTGTGTGATATCGAGCGGGATAGTCGTGAGCAAATAGGTAAATGTTTACAAATTATACGGAAATAATTGCGCCGTGGGGACACTGTAACCCCACCTCACCGGTTACTTTTCTTTTAATAATTAGTTTTTTTAATTTTCAGTTGAAAATGAACCTGTCACGATATAATAAAATGGATTCCGATGATCTTAGGTTTGAAAAATGGGCTCAAAGCGGTAACTTCGGTGATTTCAGCGGTAACGATGACTCAGACAATGATCCCGACTATGTCAGCGAACAAGAAACTGATTCAGAAATTGAATGGGAGCCGAAAACCGTGGAACCTCTATTCAATGTTGAAGATAATATCCCGCAAAATGCAGCACCTTCAGAGGTTAGTTCGGGGATCCACATGAGCAGCAACAAATTCCAGGCCCTTCGAGAACGTACTATGGCAAAAATCGATACAAGTGGACTGCAGAAGCTCCACCTTCAAATGTAAGAACAAGAAGTTTTAACATTATCTCTCATCTTCCTGGGGTTTTTGGACCAGCCTAGTCTCTGGGGAAATTGTGTCTCCATAAAAGTTTTTAGGAATGTACAATAACAAACGATATTTTAAAAAAGATTGTTCTTAGAACAAATGAAAAACTTGCCAGGATTAGAACGAAATATACCGATAGTAATAGAACGGATCTAAAAGATTTAGACATTATTGAACGAGCGTTTATCGGTTGTTATTTTACTCAGCCACATTTAAATCCAATACGGAAGACTTGAGTTCGATATTCGCCACCGACGGTACTGCTAGAGAAATTTTTAGATGCACCATATCAGTAAAACGATTCTTAATACTTTTGACAGCGCTTAGGTTTGATGATGAAACTATGAGGGAAGAACGTCAAAAACCGAAAAACTTGCCCCCGTTTCAACAATTTTTAATAAGTTTGTAGGAAATGGCAAAAAAAAATGATTGCATAGGGCAGTATGCTTGTATTGATGAAATGCTCATTGGTTTTCGAGGAAGATGTTTATTTCGCATGTACATGTCTCAAAACGCCCGAAAATATGGCTTAAAGATAATGGCACTAACTGACGCCCGAACCCATTACTTTTTGGATGAGTGTGTATATACAGGTGCTGGAAGTGATGGCCAAACATTGTCAGAAGAGGAAAGAAAATTTAACAAACCAACGCAATCAGTTCTTCGTCTAGTAAAATGTATTGAGGGTTCTAACCGTAATATAACAGCAGACAAGTGGTTTACATCCTTAGAAGTGATAACTGAGTTGAGGAACCGAGGCCTAACTTACGTGGGTACTGTTAAAAAAAGATAAAAGGGAGATACCTATTTCTTTTTTGTCAACTAAAACGAGGCTCACGGGATCATCTCTATTTGGATTTGACGATAGAGTTACATTAGTTTCATATGTACCTAAACCACGAAAAGCGGTACTTTTGATGTCTTCAATGCACTACAGTAATGCAGTAAACGATGAAACAAACAAACTCGAAGTTATCGAGTTTTATAATCAAACAAAAGGAGGCGTCTATGCATTAGATGAAAAATGTACAGTGTATTCTACACATCGTAGAAGTCGAGATGGCATCTTACTTGTTGGTATCTTACTTACTTACATTTTGGATATTTCATCCGTCAATGCGTTTATAATATACTCATCCCTACCTGGAAACCCCCAAAAGTCGAGGTATGAATTCATCAAATCTCTGGCTCGGCAGCTTGTGCGGGATCATATGGAAAGAAGACTAACTATTTCTCAAATTCCAAGACAACTGAGACATAATATCGCTTCCATTTTAAAAACAGACATTCCTGAACAGAAAAATGCTATTTTAGAAAAAAGAGTAAGGTACTCAGAATGTCCACGATTATTGGATAGAAAAACGAAGATAGTTTGCGTTAGTTGCAAAGCGCCAATATGCCACATGTGTGAAACACATTTGCAAAGATTGCCTATAAGAATGGATTGTAGTTTTTATGTTTTTGGTTATTTTTTTGTATTGGTAGGTTAGACTGAATGTTTAAGTTTATGTTTTAAGAAAAAAAATTTTTTTTGTTCCTCATTTTTTTGTTACAGGATAATTCTAGTTACAAAATAACTCAGTTTTTGAGGTCGTCTCTTAGTTTAATTTTTTACGCGTGATAAGTATGTCAAATATTTGTTAAATTTATGTTATAACAAAATAAACGTCCATAGTGTCCAATAATAAAAGTCCATAAACAGTGTGACCCCAACTCACCATACACGTAACAAAAAATGGACCTCACTAGTTACGGGTTAATAAAATTGGCTTTGGGACAGTTTTGTATAGAGAATTTCCAAATAGCAGAGAAA
Organism: Diabrotica undecimpunctata; assembly: GCF_040954645.1. Classification (NCBI taxonomy): domain Eukaryota; kingdom Metazoa; phylum Arthropoda; class Insecta; order Coleoptera; family Chrysomelidae; genus Diabrotica; species Diabrotica undecimpunctata. Next base: position 117,174,067 of record NC_092811.1, read on the forward strand.
CACCCATATAGTATAATATCAAAGTATATGTCCCGTGTTATATTGACTGCATAAACACTGAAAATAGTTTAAATAAAACGCTGAAAACTTAAGTTTTCGAAATATTCACAAATTTGTTAGCTAAATCCACAACAACCACATTGATATGAACACTTTTCCAGCTAGAAACGTAGTCAACCCCTAAATAGTTGCCGTGAATTTAGTTAATAAACCGTATGTGTTTTATTTATAAAACACAAACAATAAATACGTTTATCTGCTTTGTAGTCCTTAAAAAAAAGCTCTCTTAAATCAATATAATATTACAATAGGTCTAACCTATTCACAGTAAAGTTTTAAACTTACATATCTCTATCGTCTCACTCAACAATTTTCTCTACACTTTTGTCCATTGCATAAATTCACGTATACAATAACAAAAATTATATAAATAGAAAATAATTTTATACATGTATCTCAAATGACTATGACCTATTGTTCGGGTCCGATTGTTGACATTGTTTAAAGAGAAGTGTTTCTTCGAATATTAATCTTTTCAGGTGATCTTTAGGTAAATCGTCCAATTCTGTATCGAACCTGAAGGGAGTCTCTGCTATAGGCTGAAAATAAAAAGAAAATACGTTATCTTAAATAACCTTTTTTTGACAGCGCTAGTCACCGACGAGTTAACATTGCAGCGTATATCGACGAATATATCGAAAACATACATATCGTTTAAAAAGTGGTGTAGTGTGGTTACATCGGTAATGCGCGATGTGGTTTTTGTACGATAAGAACAATTAATAATACTTTTTTATCAGAAAGTGATTTAAAACTTTATTGTACAAAAAATAGTTAATAAAAATAATTTGCCGGCCATATAGGCCAGGCATTGAGTTCATTCAAAATAAAATTGTCAGTTAATACCAACAATTGACGTGCAGCTTATGTGCACATGAGCAGCATGTGAAATACCAACAAACCAACTGTTCCTTCAACAACAATGTCACAACAATATTCAACAATCCGCAACAAACAAGATACACCAAACAACAACACTTCTTCAATGTTAACAGCAGCAAAAACATCAGCGAAACCAATCTACTCAAAGAAAGAACAAGCAATCATACTCCATGTCGAAGACACCCTCAAATTGTTTGTTTTTGTGAAAGCAATTGGTGATATTATTGAACCCAGGAATATCTGCTTCGCCTCCAGAATCTCCAACAATAGGGTCTCTATATATTTAACTAATAAAAACATCGTAGATGAACTCATAAAATCTCATCCTACCATACAAATCGGTTCCCTAACTTTCATCATCATCAGTTGGCGCTACAGCCCTTCGTGAGCCTTGGCCTGCTTCAAAACATTCTTCCATCCTTCCCTATCGAGTGTCTGTCTTCTCCGGCCCCTCACTCCAATCTCCCTCAGATCTTCCTGTACATCGTCCAGATAACTGAGTTTAGGTCGCCCCCTTCTTCTTCTTCCGACCGGCCTGTTTAGCATAGTTATTTTAGTGGGATCACTCTCATCCATCCGCATAACGTGGCCCACCCACCTTAGGCGGTTTATTTTGATGGTCTTCACAATATCTGCATCACCAAAAAGTCTATAGAGTTCAAAGTTATATCGCCTTCTCCACAGACCCTGTTCGTTTACTCCGCCATATATGGTCCTCAATACTTTTCTTTCAAAGACTCGCAGTAACTCTTCATCTCGGGTCGTCATTGCCCATGTTTCCGATCCGTATGTGAGCACTGGGCGTATTATTGTTTTATAAAGTTTGCATTTGTTGCTATTGACATACTTCTCGCTCTTAGTTGAGGGCCCAGGCCAAAATAACAGCGGTTAGCCACGCATATTCTTTTTTTTATCTCGTTGGATGTGTTATTTTTGTAGTCTACCAGTGATCCTAAGTAGCAGAATTCTTCTACCATTTCTATCGTTTCGTGTTGCACCTCTAAGTTATTTTGTTGAATTCTTGATATGGCCGGCATATATTTAGTTTTCTGGATGTTAATCAGAAGTCCGATGTTTTCTGTGGCATTTTTGATACGTGTAAAAGACTCCACTGCTTCATTTTGGGTTCTTCCAATTATGACGTTCCCTAACTTTAAACATACGTAAACTCGTTTCTCCTACAAAAAGAATCTTAATATCCAATGTCTCCCTGTTTATCCCGCACGCAATTATCGAAACTGTAGTTAAAAGCCTAGGTCTAAAAATAGCTTCCCCGGTATCATTTCTTAAAGCAGGCATTCACTCCAAACAATTCACCATTGCATATTTTCTTTCGCAGTAGAGGGTAACTTAAAATAAAAATTAGCTCAACTAAAAAACACATTCCCTGATGAAATGACTCATGTAAAACATGAATTCAACAAAACAAAAGAGCTTTAAATAGATTCCGAAAATCTCGCACTATAGCTGTTAATAGATTTGAAAAGGCTTAGAACAAAAACAAAACACATAATAAAAAACAGTAAACAAAATTCATGGAGTCAGATTACTAGCAAAGATACCCCTCGACTCAAGTATGGTCAAAAATAAAGACAATGAAAGGACATTACGTATCATACAAAATTCCAGCTCTCATCATTTAGGACAACGTCATTAAAGATGATCAACAAATCAGTGATATGCTTTCCCAAAATTTTCTCAACAAATCAAATAATCCTACCAATCCTTAGAACGAAATTGGTGCTACTCAAAAGCTTGCAATAATAATCACCCCATTAATGTACCTTTCGGCATCCAAGAACTAAGCGATGCCATATTTTCGATAAAAAGCTCATCTACAGGTCCAGACGATTTTCACTCTATCTTTTTAAAAAATCTTCATCAATATACATAGGAGAACATACTCATAAGTGTTCAACATTTGGTCTTCCCAACAATTCCCATCCCTAAGGAGACAATCCCTAACGATTCCTATCAAAAAAAGCAATCAATCTCCGATCAAAACACGTTAAACTCTTCTCTTCTTCTTTTTATATAGACAGGACTCTGTCTGTTTTTCAATATGCCTCCAGTAAGTTATCGTTCCATCCTACTCTTCTATTTTTTACCCAGTTCTTGATGTTCTCCACCTTGCACCTACGTCGTATATCTGTACTTCTACCTCTCTCCCATAGTGTCTTACCATCAGTGTTTTCATCTCTGCTGTTTATAACATCCTTTTTGCCCTCTCTGTGTCAAGTCTTGTTTCTGCCGCGTATGTCATTATTGGTCTGATGACTGTTTTGTAAATTCTGCCTTTCGTTTCTTTCCCGATATTTTTATTTCTCCATATTGTTTCATTTAGGCAGACTGCGGCTCTGTTTGCTCTATTCACTTGATCTTCCACTTCCGTTTCGAGCTTTCCGTAGCTAGATAATGTGATGTCTAGATATTTAAACTCCATCACTTGTTTTATTATCTGACCTTCCAGCTCCAATTTGCATCTATCACTGCCTGGGGGGTGGACTGCACTGATTGCGGGGTGGATTGGGCAGCTCTGCGGTTACCACAGCCGGTCCCAAGCCCGGATAAAATGTGGAGGGTGATTGGCAAGGTTAGCAACCTACCAATCGTAAAAACAAATACTGCTCAAAGAAAAAATGTACAGCCTCGGAACCAGATTGATATTATGAAGACGACTACGGTAAGAAATAAGGACAAGCGAAAAACATCCAAAACCCAGATGAGAATCACGTTAAACTCATACAGGCAAATCTATCTCACCTGTACATTATGTAAACTTCTAGAAAAAATGGTCAGTAAAAGATTACTTTGGTACCTTGAACAAAATAATATTCTCGACCAATTTCAATCAGGCTTCAGACCAAATCGATGCACCATGGACAATCTTCTACTTCTTCATTCAACAATTACGCATGCGCAATCCAACAAAGACGAAGTAATTGCAATCTCCTTTGAAATCGAAAGCACTTTTGACCTATACCGATTTCTGTGATACTAAACATACCAAGTCAGAACACGCTATCTGGTAATATATATTCTCTTATAAAAAACTTTTTCACAGATCGATTCTTTAAAGTAATTATTAACGGCAAAACGTCCTCACATCACACAACCAAAAACAGTGTCCCACAAGGGTCTGTCCTAAGCACCACACTATTTCTCCTTAGTATAAACGATTTAAGTTCCTTCATAAATGATCCTGTACAATATGTAATATATGCTGACACATACTATTCTGTCATGGAAAGGTCTCATCTACCACAAACACTTTACTACAGAACACGGTAAATAAAATATACAACTGGGCCAGTTAATCCGGCCTTAACTTCTCCCCATCAAAGTCCAAAGTTATTCATTTAGTTTAGTTATTTATTTATTTTCGATAAAAAAGTTCCTGGAGACCACACATTCGAGAACTTAAGAGTAAGTGCCTTCAAAGAATGAATCTCCTTAATTCACTAGCTCATTATAGTTGGGGAGCCGATGAGAACACACTACTAAAAAATAGACTGAGCTCTTACCCGCTCCAAACTTGATTATGGTAGTGTTCTCTACATGTCATCAAGTAAATCACTGTTACGTCCACTAAATATAGTTCAAAGTACTTCTCTTCGAATTCAGATCCAGTCCAGTGGAAAGCATTCACGTAGAATGTTTCGAACCTTCGCTTCATCTAAGACGACAACAACTTTTAGTGCTGGTTTTCTGCAGAGTTTCAGCAAATCCCACAAGAAATCTTATGTATAATAGACAAAGTTACTAATGATGGTACCATCCACTATACAGATGTTAACTCCTTATTTAGATAATATCAATCTGTTGTCCACCACCCTTTCAGGGTCCTTCAAACTCCTCTATGGATATGCAAACTTCCTTGTTTTTTCGTAACATTAGACTTTTATTTCAATCGAGCCGTGTATGAAGGGTAGTTTTACATCAAGGCACCCGATAGTAGTCATAAACTGACTGAAGTATTTACAAAATATTTGTATTCAAGACTTGTATTAAAGTTGCTAGGTAAGAAATAATTAACCTGATTGATAATATGAGAATTTAGAATCCACAAAGTTTTCTCATGGTACAATATTCCTACCACCGCTCCGCATATATTTTACAAAATTAATTTTTATCTAGGAAAATGTCAAGATTGAGAAAGGACGATATATCTTTTACACGAATTGGCATGATGGGAGACCAATTACAAGCGAAACTGGATAATATAGATAAAGATGTAGAGGCAATGCAATCTGATTCCGAATCGATATTGGACGATTCTAAAAATTAAGATCTCGAAGTGAATGAAAATGTAACGGCGGATGTCGAAGAAATTTGTAGCATTCAGGTGAAGAGTCTAAGTCTGGCTTGCTAAAAGAGGTGACAACAGATATGGCTAGGGCTCCTAGACAGGAAAATAATGCTTTTGCTTATTCACCTTCAACATGCTCAACTAATCATAGACCTACATCTCCTGAAATCTTTTCACATTTTTTTGGAGTACCACAACGCTGAGGAAGTCAATGAAGTGTAGATAAATGATGAATAAAAGATGTTTGCAAGTTACAAAATTGACTGTGGCTGTCAAATCACAGCGAAAATCCGTCAAAAGATTTTCGCTGTGCTGTTATTAATGGATTATTGGTAGACCAAATTATTTCGAAAAAGAGGCTATCTAACGAAATTCCTAATCTAATTTAATTATTTTTACTTACCTCATCGGCTGGATCATAATACTGTTCAAGATAAGGATGTGCTAACGCTTCTTCGACCCCTATTCTTTTATGAGGATTAAAAGTTAACATTTTATCCAAGAGATCTAGCGCTTTGGGATCAGCGTTTGGATATAATTTAGACCACGGAACTTTTGGTTTATATGGTAAAGACTGTAAGTAACTTCTTGCCTACAATAATAAAATATGATATACTCAGTCCATCACAGTATTTTGATAATTATTCCCATAATGAATTATCTAACGATGCTAAATTAGAAGATCTTATTGCAAAACTGATTTAGATATTAGATTTTCATACACTCTGTAATATATATTTTTCTTATCATCTTATCAAATATTTACTTACTTTTTCATTAATAATACAATCCAAGTCTTCTTGTGAGGGAGATCCTAGGACTCCAAGAATGTGATTTAATTGATCTAAATAATGTTTTCCAGGAAATATTGGTCTATTTGCTAACATTTCCGCTAAAATACATCCCACCGACCATATATCAATTGATTTTGTATATCCCTAAAAATCGTAAATCATTTACTATATAATGAAGAAGAGATCACGATAACTACTAGCGGTCAAATATAGCGTGATACTTGGCGATTTTGCCATCTGCTCAGAAAACTAAGTGAGAACGCATTTAAAAAACAAGAGATGTGCTATCTCTTCTCGTCTCGTTGGTGCACTATGTGCAACAAGTTTACAAGTGTGAGCTTAATTCTTAAATAGAAACAATTTTCCAAATTATATATTTGCTGTATGTTGTAGAAATAAATATATTGGTCCTTCGAGCCGCATTGCAGAATGTTGATATAATTTAATTTTAAAATCTCAAAATGTAAAATTAAGCTAATTTGAAATTACATTAATAAGATTAATTGTAATTGAACAAGTCTACAGATGGACAAGAAGTCAGCGGAATTAAATTTAACAGGCTGCACTTGAAGCCAAATTAATTAACTCCATCGTTTTATGTGGACATGTGATGCGGGGCGAGAAGTATGGCATCCTGCGACTCATAATGCAAGGAAAGATAGATGGCAGAAGAAGCATCGGAAGAAGACGAATTTCATGACTCAAGAACCCGAGAGAATGGTTTGGATGCAGCTCAAAACAACTTTTTAGAGCTACTGCCTCAAAAATTAAAATAGCTATGATGATTGCCAACCTCCGTAGCGGAGATGGTACCTGAAGAAGAAGAAGATCGTTTTATGTAATTAAGTATAAAGAAATCTATACGCAGGCTGGGGACACTAATGAACATAAACCTGCCAAAATTACTTACAAGCAAGAAACCAAAGGAAAATCCATACAGATGGAGGAAACGTCATAGAGGTAATAATCTGAACATCATAAAGAGAGGGAGCAGGAACCAATTGTGGGCATACCAGATCCTAAAATTGAAACCTACATCTGTTGTAGCTAGTAAATTCCTTAAACTTCCCATAAGAAAGTTGTTGGTGTTTATTTATGGCACAGGATTTCTTGGTGAAATGTAATCAAAGGACAAAAGCAAGTTTGGTACAAAGATCTTACGATTAAGTACTGTCACACCAATCCTTAAGAAGATTCTATCACGTAACATTTGTGAATTGAATTCATCATCAAGAATAATCAATCTTTATCCGGCAACAATCTTTGTTCCAAAACAAAGTTATAAAATCGACTGCGATAGTCTTATATACTATTATAGTATTATAATATTCATGGATTTCTGTCATTTCTTGCATTATAACAGTTAGTATGGATATTGGTGTAATAGAAATGACAATTTGCATCAGGTTTCCTTTCTCGCAGTAATGAACCTAATTTTAACTTTGGAAATTATTGAATAAATAAACTTACTTTGGAATTAAGCATAATTTCTGGTGCTCTATACCATCTTGTAGCTACATACTCTGTTAAAAATCCCGTGTGATCATGTTCTGGATCTGCTACTCTGGCTAGCCCAAAATCACATATCTATAAACATATAAATAGATTTTTGTTATCATAAAAGCAATATATATTCTACAAATAAATAAATTCAGGAGGGAAAACACAATTCAACAATTTTTGTCTCTGATCTTCTTTTACCATTTTTAAGAGTATTATTTTTATTTCTTTTAGTGTTCAAGATGTAATTCAATGAAACACGAAGCAGAAGTTTGTATCGAGATGATACGGTATGCTAAGAACAAGCTGACAAGAACAAGTTTGACAAGGTCAAACATGATAAACTCATGGAAATGCTCAGGAAGATGCATATTGATGGCAAGGATCTGCGCATAATAACCAGTCTCTATTGGAACCAAAGTGCTGAGATAAAGATGGGCAACTTACACAGTGGGAAGATAGATATTAAAAAGGGTGTACGACAGGGATGCGTCCTCTCGCCACTCCTGTTCAATATATACTCTGAACAAATCTTCAGAGAAGCACTGGGAGAAGTTTCGGAGGGTATCAAAGTAAACGGAGAGGTAATCAATAATATTAGATATGCTGACGACACAGTTATTATCGCAAATGACTGCAACGAGCTTCAAAGACTCATGCAAAGCATACACACATCAAGTCAAGAATATGGTTTAGAACTCAATACAACCAAAACTAAATGCATGCTCATCAGCAGAACACAACAACCTCCGATGCAATTGACATTAGACAACCGAAAAATAGAACAAGTGGAGACATACACATACCTTGGAACCACAGTCAACACAAAATGGGACCAGTCAACAGAAATAAGATCACGAATTGAAAAAGCGCGAAACGCATTCAACAATATGAAAAAGTGGTTCACAAGCAAAATCTCAATGGAACTAAAATTAAGACTGGTCAAGTGTTATGTCTTCCCGGTCTTGTTCTATGGAGCAGAGGCATGGACCACAACGGAAGCCACCCTGAAGAAACTAGAATCCTTTGAGCTGTGGATATATCGCCGTATTCTTCGGATATCCTGGACAGACCACATCACTAACGTGGAAGTAATGCAGAGAATAGGCAAAAGCAAAGAAATAATCTTCACCGTAAAGAAACGGCAGCTTGAGTACTTCGGACATGTCATGAGGCATACTAAGTACCGTCTGCTGCAGTTAATAGTCCAAGGAAGAATCGACAGTAGGAGGGGACCGGGAAGAAGACGACACTCATGGATGCATAACCTGCGACAATGGTTCGGACTAACATCGACCGAACTGTTCAGAGGTGCCGTAAACAAAGTCAAAATAGCCTTGTTAATAGCCAACGTCCGAAACGGATAGGGCAAAGGAAGAAGAAGAAGAAGAACAAGTTTGAAGTGAAACTGGACATAGCATATCCTAAGAGTATGTTATATACAATGGACTAGAAGAAGTCCCTCTTTCTGTTTGACATTTTGCTTTGAAATAACATTAAAATTATTTTATTTTAAATTTAATACTGCTCAGCTGAGATCACATAGAGAATACATAGCTGAATTGTCATTACGAGGAAGACAGGTAAGACTACACTGTCAAAAGATTTTATCTTCTGCCATTTGACAGAAAGCACCATATTTACGTATTTGTTTTTTTTTTATTAGAACAACCTAAAGAAACAAATATTATGAAGAAAGAATTTTAATAAAGGAGTCAGAAAACTTGGAGATAAAACTTGTTAGTAGAAACAGAAAATCACGAAAAAAAAAAGACAAAGTAATGCTGCACAACGACCTAACTGACGAGAGAATCAGGTAAACAATGAGAAGAACAAAAAAGAAAGAAAGAAAATTAGACAAAAATAAGATACCAAAAGATAATTGTAGGTGGCAAACTACGAAAGAAGGATAAAAATATATTGGACTAAACAAAACTAACAGCTCAAAAAAAACAACAAAGTACAAAACAAAAAACATAAATAAATCAAAAGGAAACTGATGCGGAAATGGAAGTAGCTACGAAAAGGCAAATAAATGATCTAACTACATTCTTAAATCAAATGGGAACAGAAAAACTGGGGACTTAGATAAAAATAAAGAATAAAGAACAGTAGATAAAAATCAGAAATTTTATAAAAAAATTAAAATAGCAAAAGAGAAGCTGGGAATAATTTGAAAAAAAAAAAAATAAAATAAGGCCAATCGTGGATAATTGAAATGAATTAAACTAAAGCAGATCATTTCTTCAAGATGTGGAAAATATGTATAACTTTTTTTTTAAGTAACAATCAATGGAAAAAATAGCTTCAGAATAATTCAATACTTACTTTGAGATCACAGGTAGTATTTAGAAGTAGATTACTTGGTTTTAAATCTCTATGAAGTACATTTGCCGAATGTATATATTTCAGCCCTCTGAGAATTTGATAAAGGAAGTAACATATGTGATCGTTACTCAGTCTCTAAAAAGTAAAGAATTTGTATTATTGAAGTAATCAAAAACTTTTATAAAAATTATTACAAAATGCAGAATTTTAGACAAATATAAATAATATTGTTATCTTTAGAGATCACGACATTGTTTTATTGACCATACAACACAATGGCAATCGCTGTGACATGTTACAGGTTTCCACCTCTATATTCATTTCACAGTAGGTACGAATTGTCGCAATTGTCACATTGACATTAAAAATTTCAAACGAAGTTCTGAAAGAATAAACAAATAATTAATAAAATGCCTATTACGTTGTATACCGTCCAAGAAAAAGTGCAACTTGTAACATGGTACTTTCAGGGTCATTCGATACGCGAAGTAATTGATTTATTTATTGTTGCCTTCTAAAATAGACCCTCACCAAACATTTTTAAACTTCGGGATGTGTAAACAGTTGTAAAAAGTGTCATGAAGGTAATGAACCACGTGTTAGACCTGTCGACGAGGAGCGTCAAAACAGGGATATTGATATTTGTGCTTTTGTGGAAGCTAGTGAATCCTGCAATAGTGTACAAATTGCTAGGAAAGTTAACGTGAATGCTCGGACTGTCCAGCGAGTTCTCAAAAGGAATGGGTATCACTGTTTTAAGATACAACCAACACAAGAACTGTTTCCGGCAGATAACTTTAGGCGGATGGACTTTTGTGAATTTATGTTACATAAACAGAATGAAAATGTACACTTTTTAAAAAAATATTTTATTTTCTGACAAATCTTCATTTTCATTACATAAAAAATACAATCCATCCGTTGCAAGGTATTATTCTCGGAAAAATAAGCACCTCAGTGTTGCAGTGCGAACGCAGCATCCGCAAAAGTTAAATGTTTGGACTGGGATGTTAGGCGAGCATATTGTCGGTCCATTTTTTATCGATGGAAACCTAAACGAACCCAAATATTTACTTTTACAGAATGAGATCATTCCGGCAGTTCGACGCCTTGCCGTTAATTTTCAGGAGGTTTATTTCCAACAGGATGGGTGTTCGGCTCACAACTCTAGAGCAACTATTGACTTCTTTAATCAAACGTTTCCTGATCGACTGATAAGTAGACGTGGTACAATTAAATGGCCCGCTAGATACTGTGACTTAGCGCCTAACCCGCTTTTTTTTGGGGTTTTCTCAAAGAAACCATTTATAGGCATCAGTTTGAAAGGGCCACAAACCTAGTCGAATTAAGGGCAAAAATACTTCATTTCTCTGCAAGCATTACACCAGCCCTACTTCAAAATATGAGGAGAAATCTGTATGACAGATTTGGTTACTGTTTGGCACAAGGAGATGGAATATTTGAGCCCTTAATTCATTAATCTGCTTTCCTATTTTTTATTTTTTGTTAGGTACTTAGGTATTAAGGCTAAAAAATTAGTTTTAGAGCATTATAATAAATATACTCTAGAGATGGGATTGCAATAAATCTTAATTCCTATGGTCAACAAAACAATGTCGTTATCTGTATCTAATAATCTAATCTAATCTAATATACATAGTGTTGGTAAATAGGTGCGACAGTCGTCAGATAGACAAGCGGGTCAGGCGGCGACTCTCATTCGCTTCACTGTCGAATGGTTAAGTGGATGTGCGTTCTAACCCTGACTGGCTCGGTGTAGAGAAAAATAAAAAAAGGCTAACGCAGCAGTTTAAAACTCTAAAATTAATCTGTGGCTTAGACTAGAATACGCTGGTGTCTTATCCGTGAATGGTGTAGTAGTACGGCAAGAAGTAAGGGCTAGCGGCTCGGTGATACTCCTCCGGTGTATATTGCGACAAACTTCAGGGTGATTCTGCGTGCACGGGATGTTGAAATTTTTCTTACAAAATCATGATTTATTATTGTTCTGAAACTGGTTGAGATATGCACATGAAATTTGGTGGGTGTTAAGAGGTAGTTATTGGGATTTTTTGACACACAATTAAGAATTTTATATTCATCATTGGCATGCATACGAGTAATGGTCTCAATTTTTTTAAAGAAAAAAATTGTTACGAATTTTCTGATACATCATGTCCCAAAGATGTTCAATAGGGGATAAATCTGGGGATCTTGTGGGCCAGGGCAAAAGATTGTCTCCAGCTTGTAAATTGACTTTTCGGACTATATCACGCACAAAGTGAGAGAGTGCGAATAGCTAATTCCATAGTGTAGCTTGACAGATCTTCATTTACCGATATTTTTTTATGGCTTCGATGATGGATATATTCGTATAATGGTGATTGAACATAGAACCTGGCTATGATATCGTGTTGTTTGTTTCTAAGTTAAGACGGCGCTTTTTCAACTAGTATTTACCAGGTTGTTGAACTCCTGGTCTATACATTTTTTGGTAAACTATACAGTTTAGAACATCTACTGAATTTTTCCCGAGGGGCAATGCTCTTTTTAACTTCCTTGGGTAGTAGCATCGAACAATCTCCTTGATGACTCATCTGCTTAAAATATTTCTTAGAGTCATCCACAACCGAATCTATCAAAAGTTAGATATCGATATTAACGAGACACATATGGGATTCAGAAAAGGATTAGGTACAAGAAAAGCTCTCTTTACCTTAAACGTCCTAACACAGAGATGTCTATCTGTTAACCAAGAGGTACACGCCTGCTTTATAGTCTTTGAAAAGGCCTTTGACAAAGTACGCCACAAGAAATCCTGGAGGGTAAGAACATGGACACCAGAGACATACAAATAATATTAAATCTGTACTGGAATCAGCGAGCTAATATAAAAATAGAAGACCAAACATCGGACGAAATAGAAATACGTAGAGGAGTACGACAGGGTTGTATATTGTCTCTTTTTTAATATCTACAGCGAACAAATATGCCAAGAAGCTCTCTCACATGCAAACGAAGGGATAATAGTCAATGGAGAAGTTATCAATAACATTCGATATGCTGACGATACTGTGATAATGGCAAGAACAGCGGAAGATCTACAACATCTAGTTGAAAGTATGAATGAGATATGTAATAACTACGGCATAAGGATGAACGTCAAAAAGACTAAATATATGACCTTCAGTAAGAATCCAATACATAACACTAGTATCACAATAAACGGTACCCAACTCGAAAAAGTAAGCGAATACAAATACTTGGGAACCCTCATCAATGAAACAGGTGACCAAAATCACGAGATAAAAGTACTTTGCTTTACGGTGTTGGGGCATGGACTCTTAAACAGAGGAATGTTAAAAATCTTGAAAGCTTTGAGAGGACAAAAGTACACATTCCTACAAAATATAATGCAAGGAAAAATCCAAGGACGCAGAAATCCAGGCTGTAGAAGAATGTCCTGGATCAGAAATTTAAGAGAGTGGTTATACCACTAACGAATTATTCAAAACAGCAGTATATAAAATTAGAATCGCCCTAATGATATCCAATCTCCGATAGGAGAGGCACTCAAAGAAGAAGAAGGGTAGTGGATCATTTATTTATATAATGGTGGTTAAGATTTGAATTCGGTTTCGCTAAGTAGAAATCGTTTGATTTCTCTTTTTGTTTTTAGATGACGTAGTTACGTCCGTATATAGTTATTTTAATAACTATTGTCTAGGACAGGAGAGATTTTTGTTTTGGTTCAGAGCAGTGACTATACCGTTCTGAAGAGACCTAAGAAGGTCGAAATACGTATCAGCGGTTGTTGCTGCACTGTATCAAAACAAAAATCTAATACCGTCATTCTGTTTTGTTATTTACTTCGTTTGAAGTACCAGAAACTGAATTCACTACGAATTTTGACCAGGATGAACGGCTTGTGGAATGCAATTTTAGATGCCCTGGCCGAGTAATTTATCCAGCTGTTTGTTTCGCGAATTGTAGGAAACACAGTGGTTAAGATTTGAATTCGGTTTCGCTAAGTAGAAATCGTTTTATTTCTCTTTTTGTTTTATATAATGGTCTTCGGTGATCTTTTTCAGCGGATGTAATATTGGTTTTTGGAGGTTTGCAGAATGTAGAATGTATTCTTAAGCTATGTTACTCGTAATCATTGCTTTAGATCTGCTCTTCGAATAATGAACACTGGCTTTGTTGAGGGATTTGCTTGTGTTTTTCTGATGTTAGTATGATGAGCGAGTGGTCTAAACGTAGTTATGTTCTGATCTGAAAATTTTTCAATGAATGTAAGCTCATATGTTAGTTTGCTCTTTCTGTTTGTAGTTTTCCAAGAGACTTTAGATCTTCCCCCATTAAAAATATAACCTGTTTAGTATGTTGGTTTCACATATAAGAAATTAAAAATAAAACTAATATAGAACTGTAAGATAATTTTACATAGATATAATAAATTCATTATTCATATCGGAAAAGAAGTAAGTATAAAGATAGAATGGGAATAGAAAAGCATAATAATTTATTAACATATATTTACCTGTGTTTTAAGGAGTTTATATAAATCAGTCTCCATCAAACATTGTACAATGTATACATCCCTCATTTGATCTATTGTTGCTGCACGAAGTATATCTCTAATATCAATTATCTGAAAAAGATCATAATATAAATAAGACTAAAATTAGGGTGTAGTTTTTGTTGTGACATATGCACGAACCTCTGCCTTATGTGGAACAAGAATTTTTTTTGTGTACATTAATTATTAACCCACTTACTACACAAACATACTTACATAATCAAAACCGATAGTTCAACAATGGGTCTGAGACGTTGTTCCAGGAATTCCAGGAAACAGTGATGAGCATTCGGGGCTATCTTGGTCTTCCAGTGGCGTACATTTTTTTTTGTAAAGAGTGAAAGGTAGTGATCCTTGTATTTAAGAATTTTTACAAATTATACTTACTACTATTCCCTACCTAGCGCTAAGAAATTTCTAAAAAAATCTGTGAGATCGGCAATAATACAACTGAATAATTTAGACATCGGATTATAGAGACTAACAAAAAGGCGAAAAATGTATACAGTATGGTCAAATTAAATAAAACAATTAAATTGATCAAAATTAATTCAGAGCATTCTATAAGAAAGTAAACATCAACAGAAAAGAATTCAAGGCAATCACAAGAAACGCAGAAGTCAGAATGGCGACCTATTAACAACAAGGAAAGATGTATTGAATAGATGGGTGGAATACTTTAACCAGACACTTAATTAATATGGAGGAAGAAGAAGAAATCCTGGAAGACGAAAGAGATCAGGTAAAGGGAACAGACGAGGGTGAAGAGGAACCAATAACGATTCTTGAAGTTAAAAAACTAGCCAGAAACAAATCACCCGGAATAGATAATCTTCCAGCTGAACTATATAAAGAAGGTGTTAGATATCCTGTTAAATTTTACCATACCGACCATAAACTTTTACCTCCACTATATATATATATATATATATATATATATATATATATATATATATATACATTTTTTTTCTGAATAAATTTGTGATAAGATTGTAACCGCAATTATCACATTATTTTTGTCCTATACATAATCTGTTCTAGTTTATTTTTAATTAACATAATAAGAACACACTCCAAACCTGATAGCGAAACCTCAAAATATTATTTTATATACACGAACATTATGTGACTTAGTATTTTTTGAATGAAATAATTTTTAATGTTGATAAGTAACTGAATTTCCAATTGTTTATTGATAAAATATATGATTTTAACAAATAGGACCGAATGTGTAACCATAGAGATCTAGAATATGTTCGATGGAAAATATGGAAATTGGAACAGCTATAATCTGTGATGCACTTCATTGCGATTGCAAGTAGTTTTTATCAAAATATTTCCGGTATATATAACAAAATGCCGGGAGAAAAATTGCGAACAGCTTCAAAAAAGGGTTTATAACCTCATCAAGAGGATATGGGAAAAGCAAACTATGTCCAAAGACTGGACTAACGCTTTATTATGTCCTATATAAAATGTATATATGATTGTCATGTAAAAATTACAGAGGTATCTCTGTTGGATCTTCTTCCTTCTTATTCCGGTTCAGACATAGTGCCATCTTGACTTCTCAATCATACTTCGTCTTTTCCATCTTTCTGTATCTTCTGTAACTCTGAAGCAATGGTTTAGTGGGTCTCCAAAACATATAGTAAAATGTGTTAAATGACCGGTGGGAGCGAGACAATTATTTGAAAAGTATCAAAAGAAAAGTTCATTAACTGCTTTTCGACCAACACAGTAGGTTCGTCCAATGAAGTAAGTGAAAAATATATGTTCTTCTTCTTCCTACTTTATAAATATGCAAAATGCCTGTTTTACTTCGGTTTTTAGCCTCAATTGACGTTGTCTGACCATCTTTTCCTAGGTCGTCCCAATGATCTTCTTCCATTTGGCGATTTGTCTCTTGCTATTCGTACTATTCTAATATCTGTCATTCTTTCGATGTGTTGATTCCATTCCACTTTTCTTCTTTTGATCCACGCGTTTATTTCCTCTATTTTCCTCTAACTCCGCCTACATTGCTCACTAGGTGGATCGAGTAGCTTGGTGGGTGATGTTGCCGGTCCCAAGCCCGGACCAAGAAAATTTAGAATCAGCTTTTCGCTACACCTATTTATGCAACAGGGACGCCATTTGCAATTGTCGAACATAAACACTGGCAATTGTTTTTCAAACAATTAAGACTTTCTTTTAGAATTCCAATACAGTATTTACTTTCAAACAAGTTGCTAAATGCAGAGCATGAAAGTGTCGATACAAAATATTAAAGTGAAGATTGCTGAATCTACTGTTCTTGGATTGCAGATAGATAGTCTGCATACAAAAAATATGTGAAGTTTTAGAAGAAATAGGACGCCAAAAATTTCAAGCTGTAGTGACTGATAATGCTAGTGCCATGGTTAAGGCCAGGAACCTAATTTATGAGAAGTACAAACATTATATCCGTTTATGGGTGTATTGCTGACATCTTAAATTTGTTGATTGGTTTAGTTGAAGAAACAATGGCTTCTTTAGAAGAAGAAATTAAACCCATCATTAAAGAAATCAACAACTCTCACATTTTGTCAGTCACTTTTAAAAGAATTTAGCTTGAAAAAAGTGAAACAAAGGTAGCACTTATTTTAAAACTGTCCGTTAAAACTCGTTGGGATCATTTATTTATAGTTTAAAGAGTCTTTTTGATATAAAGTATGCTTTAAAAGTTTTGGCGATTGTGAGAGTGTTGGAAGATGTTCTCAGTAAACGAGTTGTAAAGTTGCTTTTGGACGAGGACGTATTTTGGGTAAGAGAGAAAGGAAACAAATGGCAATACATTCAATTCATTTGACAGCGAATATATTGGATCCTAAGTTTAATGGTGTTCCTTTAAGCAGAGAAAAACAAGTTGAGGGAACTCAGTTTATAGATAATTTAGCCACTTTAAAATATGGTGATGACTCGGCTGAAATATTGGCAGATTTGGCACTTTATCGGTCTAAGGAGGGATTTTTTAGAAAACCATATGTTGTAAAATCAATTGAAAAACTAGACCCAATCATATGGTGGAAAGGTACATGTTTCTGAACAAAATTATAGCAGTGGAGATATTAAGCATGTCTTCATCCAGTGCAGCGACTGAAAGAAGTTTCAGTACTTATGGTTTTATCCACTGTTGGATCTTCTTCCTTCTTATTCCGGTTCAGACATAGTGCCATCTTGACTTCTCAATCATACTTCGTCTTTTCCATCTTTCTGTATCTTCTGTAACTCTGAAGCAATGGTTTAGTGGGTCTCCAAAACATATAGTAAAATGTGTTAAATGACCGGTGGGAGCGAGACAATTATTTGAAAAGTATCAAAAGAAAAGTTCATTAACTGCTTTTCGACCAACACAGTAGGTTCGTCCAATGAAGTAAGTGAAAAATATATGTTCTTCTTCTTCCTACTTTATAAATATGCAAAATGCCTGTTTTACTTCGGTTTTTAGCCTCAATTGACGTTGTCTGACCATCTTTTCCTAGGTCGTCCCAATGATCTTCTTCCATTTGGCGATTTGTCTCTTGCTATTCGTACTATTCTAATATCTGTCATTCTTTCGATGTGTTGATTCCATTCCACTTTTCTTCTTTTGATCCACGCGTTTATTTCCTCTATTTTCCTCTAACTCCGCCTACATTGCTCACTAGGTGGATCGAGTAGCTTGGTGGGTGATGTTGCCGGTCCCAAGCCCGGACCAAGAAAATTTAGAATCAGCTTTTCGCTACACCTATTTATGCAACAGGGACGCCATTTGCAATTGTCGAACATAAACACTGGCAATTGTTTTTCAAACAATTAAGACTTTCTTTTAGAATTCCAATACAGTATTTACTTTCAAACAAGTTGCTAAATGCAGAGCATGAAAGTGTCGATACAAAATATTAAAGTGAAGATTGCTGAATCTACTGTTCTTGGATTGCAGATAGATAGTCTGCATACAAAAAATATGTGAAGTTTTAGAAGAAATAGGACGCCAAAAATTTCAAGCTGTAGTGACTGATAATGCTAGTGCCATGGTTAAGGCCAGGAACCTAATTTATGAGAAGTACAAACATTATATCCGTTTATGGGTGTATTGCTGACATCTTAAATTTGTTGATTGGTTTAGTTGAAGAAACAATGGCTTCTTTAGAAGAAGAAATTAAACCCATCATTAAAGAAATCAACAACTCTCACATTTTGTCAGTCACTTTTAAAAGAATTTAGCTTGAAAAAAGTGAAACAAAGGTAGCACTTATTTTAAAACTGTCCGTTAAAACTCGTTGGGATCATTTATTTATAGTTTAAAGAGTCTTTTTGATATAAAGTATGCTTTAAAAGTTTTGGCGATTGTGAGAGTGTTGGAAGATGTTCTCAGTAAACGAGTTGTAAAGTTGCTTTTGGACGAGGACGTATTTTGGGTAAGAGAGAAAGGAAACAAATGGCAATACATTCAATTCATTTGACAGCGAATATATTGGATCCTAAGTTTAATGGTGTTCCTTTAAGCAGAGAAAAACAAGTTGAGGGAACTCAGTTTATAGATAATTTAGCCACTTTAAAATATGGTGATGACTCGGCTGAAATATTGGCAGATTTGGCACTTTATCGGTCTAAGGAGGGATTTTTTAGAAAACCATATGTTGTAAAATCAATTGAAAAACTAGACCCAATCATATGGTGGAAAGGTACATGTTTCTGAACAAAATTATAGCAGTGGAGATATTAAGCATGTCTTCATCCAGTGCAGCGACTGAAAGAAGTTTCAGTACTTATGGTTTTATCCACTGTTGGATCTTCTTCCTTCTTATTCCGGTTCAGACATAGTGCCATCTTGACTTCTCAATCATACTTCGTCTTTTCCATCTTTCTGTATCTTCTGTAACTCTGAAGCAATGGTTTAGTGGGTCTCCAAAACATATAGTAAAATGTGTTAAATGACCGGTGGGAGCGAGACAATTATTTGAAAAGTATCAAAAGAAAAGTTCATTAACTGCTTTTCGACCAACACAGTAGGTTCGTCCAATGAAGTAAGTGAAAAATATATGTTCTTCTTCTTCCTACTTTATAAATATGCAAAATGCCTGTTTTACTTCGGTTTTTAGCCTCAATTGACGTTGTCTGACCATCTTTTCCTAGGTCGTCCCAATGATCTTCTTCCATTTGGCGATTTGTCTCTTGCTATTCGTACTATTCTAATATCTGTCATTCTTTCGATGTGTTGATTCCATTCCACTTTTCTTCTTTTGATCCACGCGTTTATTTCCTCTATTTTCCTCTAACTCCGCCTACATTGCTCACTAGGTGGATCGAGTAGCTTGGTGGGTGATGTTGCCGGTCCCAAGCCCGGACCAAGAAAATTTAGAATCAGCTTTTCGCTACACCTATTTATGCAACAGGGACGCCATTTGCAATTGTCGAACATAAACACTGGCAATTGTTTTTCAAACAATTAAGACTTTCTTTTAGAATTCCAATACAGTATTTACTTTCAAACAAGTTGCTAAATGCAGAGCATGAAAGTGTCGATACAAAATATTAAAGTGAAGATTGCTGAATCTACTGTTCTTGGATTGCAGCTAGATAGTCTGCATACAAAAAATATGTGAAGTTTTAGAAGAAATAGGACGCCAAAAATTTCAAGCTGTAGTGACTGATAATGCTAGTGCCATGGTTAAGGCCAGGAACCTAATTTATGAGAAGTACAAACATTATATCCGTTTATGGGTGTATTGCTGACATCTTAAATTTGTTGATTGGTTTAGTTGAAGAAACAATGGCTTCTTTAGAAGAAGAAATTAAACCCATCATTAAAGAAATCAACAACTCTCACATTTTGTCAGTCACTTTTAAAAGAATTTAGCTTGAAAAAAGTTAAACAAAGGTAGTACTTATTTTAAAACTGCTAGTTAAAACTCGTTGGGGATCAGTTATTTATAGTTTAAAGAGTCTTCTTGATGCAAAGTATGCGTTAAAAGTTTTGGCGGTTTGTGAGAGTGTTGAAGATGTTCTCAGTAAACGAGTTGTAAAGTTGATTTTGGGTGAGGACGTATTTTGGGTAAGGGTATCAAAATTATATCATTTCTATACACTATATTTCTAAATTAGAGTCAGATAAGCCTCGACTAGGTCAGGTATTTGAGTGTTTTTTTAACTTAGAAAATCATATGGACAAAGAACTATCTTCAAGTCCATTATGGAAACAAGAAGAAAAAGCAATAAAAATGTTTGTCTCTAAAAGGAAACAAATGGCAATACATTTAATTCATTTGGCAGCGAATATATTGGATCCTAAATTTAATGGTGTTCATTTAAGCAGAGAAAAACAAGTTAAGGGAACGTTTATAGATAATTTAGCAACTTTAAAATATGTTGATGACTCGGCTAAAATAATGGCAGATTTGGCACTTTATCGGTCTAAGGAGGGATTTTTTGGAAAACATAAGTTGTAAAATCAATTGAAAAACTAGACCCAATCGTATGGTGGAAAGGTACATGTTCCTGAACAAAATTATAGCAATGGATATATTAAGCATGCCTTCATCCAGTGCAGTGACTGAAAGAAGTTTCAGTACTTATGGTTTTATCCACAGCTCTAAAAGAAACCGGCTTACTGCTGAACGGGCTGGTAAGGTAACTTTTATTGCTCACAATTTAAAATTGTTAGACATATTAGACATAGACTAATGATAGAAATATATTTTAAATCTGAGGCATCATCTTTTTCGGATTAGATCACCACATTCATTATTTGCTGTTAAATAGAAAATTTATTTTTTTTTTATCAAATAAATTTTATATTTTCTGTTGTTTTTGTATTTTTTTATATATGTATATGAAGAACATTATTGTTTCGTCTCATAATTTTGTATATATCATGATTCTTAACCATTAACTGGTGACCATGCTACTCACAGACACAAATACGTAGTAACCTGTAATTCGGTGTACCTTCCTAGCTTTTAGAGTATATTCGAACGTGGTAATAAGAGGTACCTTGCTCGTCCCATTTTCGAAATATTTACGTCGCGAAGTCTACTAGACGCAAGGTCACCATTAGTGTTATTTTAATATGGATAGTTCTCGTAAAGCTGTAAGAGTATTAGACGATGATTTCAAAGAAGTGTGCACAAAATGGTATAATGAGGCGAACAGTGACATTAGTGATGATGATGTGGAAGAAGGATATTATATAGAAAGTGATCATTTTACGGACAGTGAACAAGAACCAAGTGAAAATGAACAGCAACAAGACTCAGAAATGATATCTAGCGAAGATGAAGAAGAGTGTGTCAATTCCAGCAATTATTACTATGAAAAGAATAGGTATAAGTGGAGTAAAAAGGAGCCAACTAGAAACGTCCGTACGCCTGCTCACAATATTGTTGTACTCCCATCAATCCGTTCAAAAGTAGAAAAGTCAACGAGTCCCGTTTATTATTTTAATAAATTGTTTTCACCAGATATGTATAGTCTTGTTGTCAAGAGAACTAACGAAAAACTCTCAACTTTTCAGCCAAAATATCAACAATATAAAAAAAGACAAATCCGAGTTGGCTGATACTGATGAAATAGAATTGAGAGCTTTCTTAGGATTGCTTCTTTATACTTCTATTTATAAGTCAAATCATGAGGATGTACTAAGTCTGTTTGCTACGAACGGGAAAGGACGGTCTATATTTAGAGCAGTTATGTCGCAGAAACGTTTCCTAACGCTGATGGCCACCTTAAGGTTTGACGATACCTCGGACCGAGAACAAAGAGCAAGGGATAATTCAGCTGCTGCTTTCCAAGAATTCTTTGACTTATTTGTAAGCAATTCAAACGATGTATATACGGTTGAAAAAAATGTGTGTGTAGACGAAATGCTGGTAGGCTTCAGAGGCAGATGTCGCTTTAAAATGTATATTCCCTGCAAACCCTGTAAATATGGGATAAAAATCTTATGTATGACTGATGCACGAACTGGGTATTTACATAATGCTTACATTTATGCTGGGAAAGGTTCAAATGGATTTAGCCTCACAAATTACGAAAGAAGAGTGAGCATACCTACTCAAGCAGTTATAAGATTAGTCAAACATCTTTACAATACTAATAGAAATGTAACTGGCGACAACTGGTTTAGTTCAGTTGATTTAGTATATCATCTACAACAACATAAACTCACTTACGTTGGCACAATGCGAAGAAATAAAAAAGAAATTCCTCCACAGTTCCTTCCGTGACCAAATCATAATGAAGGCGACACTTTGTATGGATTTACCAAAGACCTACGACTTTTATCCCGTACAACTAAGAAAAATAAAGCTGTGATATTAATTTCTTCCGTACATAATTCCAGAGAAGTAGATGCAGATAATGGAGTACCAGAAATAAATTCTTTTTACAACTTGACCAAAGGGAGTGTAGACGCGATGGATGAAAAGTGTGTAAAATATTCCTGTAGCCGCAGAACACGTAGATGGCCCATGGCTATTTTTTTATAAAATAGTAGACGTATGTGGAGTAAATTCATACATTATGTTTCCTTCGATTCCCGAAAATAATTGGACTAGATTCAAATTTATAGAAACTCTGGCCGATGAACTCGTTTTTTCACATTTGCATAGAAGATATTATGAAATGCCGACATTACAAAGGCAGCTGAAAGAACTGATCGGAAGTATCCTTGATATTCCCGAAAATAAGGCTAACGAAGAAGAAAAGCTTGAAATAAGAAAATATTGCTACATCTGTCCATCCAAATTAAGAAGAAAGACTGCATATTTATGCACAACGTGTCAAAAACCCATATGTTTGCGGTGTTCTATAGTGTATTTTTATGTATGAGAGAGTAATAAAACAATAAATTATGTATGCAAATCCCTAAACTGTTGATACGGGTGACTCAATGAAAAACAGATATTTGTCAACAAGTTTACAGAAGTATATAGGAAAACAATTTTAAATTGAGTATGACCACCAGGTATAAAGGTTGGAGCAGAATAGAATACAATAGTTGTGAGGGTTACTAATCCCTAAATAAGGTTGCCAGTGTCGGAGTGATGGAGGTTAACAAGTACTAATGAATTTGCAAGAAATGTAAGATGTTTATTTTATTGGTTATATATAACCAATAAAAGTTTAATAAGTACCTACCTATTTGCAAAATAAAGTTTAATTCTTTAGATAAAATAAAACGTTTTATTTTATCTATTTGCAAAATAAAGTTTAATTCTTTAGATAAAATAAAACGTTTTATTTTATCTGAAATGAGTGCATTCCACGAAGTAAGGGTTTCAACAATCAAACATTTAATTCTTTAATTCCAGGAATCTACGACAGTAATTGACTAGATAATTACCTTCTAAACTTATTCCACAGAAAATGTGATAGTGGGTTTTTCCATTTTGTATATAGGAAGGTCCAAGTGGCGTATTCAAAATTCTTAACAGTTCACTAAAAGTAGGTACTTCAGTTGTAAGGTGCAGTTTATTGTGTATACTAGTGTTATGGAAAATTTGGAAGTGCCGTGTAAACGCCGAAAAATTGGTCCTCTAACAGTTAATGAAAAAACATTAATATTTAATTGTTTTAAATCATTTACAGACAAACGTTTATGTGAAAGTGTTGATGAGACCGTTGAGTTAGTTAGCAGTACACTTGGTGTTGGGAAATCTACGATTTACAGAGTTATTAAAGAAGAGAAATGTGGTAGTTTTCAAATGCCACGTAATGCTCCAGGGAAACCAAAATTTCAAATAGAATATCATTTTAAAGAAGGACTTCGACGGAAAGTGCATGAATTCTTCTTTAGACAAGAATTTCCAACATTGGATAAAGTTCTTGTCTCAGTTCGAGATGATAAGGATTACCCAGAAATGAGTCGAAGTACGTTATGGAAACTTTTAAAAGAAATAGGCTTCCGCTGGAAAAAGAATCCCAGAAAGTCTATTTTATTAGAAAGAAGCGATATTGTCATATGGAGAAGACATTTTCTAAGAACCATAAAGGAAATGAGAAACCAAAAAAGAAAAATATTTTATCTTGATGAAACATGGATCAACGAGGGTCATACACCAAATAAATTTTGGCAGGATGAAACTGTTACAAGTCAAAGGCACGCTTTTGTAAATAACTTATCTACTGGTTTAAACCCACCATCAGGAAAGGGACGCAGGCTGATAATAGTACACATTGGCAGTTCAGACGGTTTTGTTGAAGGTGGTTTATTAACTTTTGAATCAACTCGTACCGGTGACTACCATGAAGACATGAACGCTGATGTCTTTCAAGAATGGTTCGAACAAATGATAGATCTTCTTCCTAAGAACTGTGTAATAGTAATGGATAATGCAAGTTATCACTCCAGACTTATAGATAGAAGGACTGCCCACAACCAAGTGGTTAAAAAAAGACTTGCAGAATTGGCTGAGTTCAAAAAATATTACGTACCATCCCGGATCTATAAGAAAGGAACTTTATTCGTTGTGTGCCCTTCATAAAGAAAAATTTAAAAAATACGAAATTGATGAAATTGCCAAAAATCGTGGAATGACAGTACTTAGATCCCCACCATATCATTGTGAATTAAACCCGATTGAACTGGTATGGGCACAGATAAAGAGTGAAGTTTCAAGAAAAAATACCACTTTTAAAATTCATGATGTTAAACAGTTGTTTTTGGAGGCCGTAAATAATGTAAAACCTGAAAACTGGGAAAAGGCAGTAAATCACACTATTAAAGAAGAGGAAAAAATGTGGAAGCTGGACAATATTACTGATAAAATGATCGAGCCAGTTATTATAAATCTTGGTTCTGAAAGTTCATCTTCTGAATCTGATTTGGATTTGTAACAAGTAGCTGTAAGTTTTATATTAATATTTTTATTCATCTATTTAACATACCTTAGACGGTTTTAAAAACTCTTTTTCTCTTTTGTAATTTTTAAAAATTAAAAAAAATGTGAATTTTTTAAAACCCTTTTTAATGTAGGCCAGTCAGTTCTAATATAGTGTGTGATAAAAGAGGTCACTTTTGTTTACATACACATAACACTTTATAACACTGAAATAATTCATTTATTTTTTACAATTATTCAAAGTAATTTTTCAATTAATCTTGAGCACGCCCATGGAGTGGTCGGAGCTACCAGTTAAAATTATGCTAATTACTCTCTCGTTCATAAAAATAAACTATAGAAAAATTTGTATAAATTGTACCAGGGTAGAATAGATTTTTAACGTTTTTTGTGATTTGCAGGTTTTGTGCAGAATTGCAATTATCTTGTTTTTAATAACAATTTTTTATATAAAATGTACCTATTTTTAAACATACATATATTATATTTGTTTGTATATGTTTAATTTTTTTTGGAATATGACTTTAAAAATTTTGTGTTATAAAACATGTTACCATTTTTTCTTTTTTTTGTTATAAGTCCTACAGTTTGATTTTTTTCTTTTTCACTAAATAAAAATGACATTACAATATTGTTTTATTATTAAAAACTGTTTTATTGCATTTTTTAGAAGTCAGCTTGACAAAACAGCTTTTTTAGCCAGGAGTCTGTCTGACTCATGGTCACCATTTATGTAATTAAAAATAGGGTCACCAGTTAAGGGTTAATATCCTATTTCATTTTTAACAATATCCCTAAGCACGTCATAGGGTTCTTTATCAGAAAATTCTCCATATCGAGAATATTCTCCGATTTTTCATTCTCGAGAATTTTCTAACCCTAGTCTATACTTATTTTTATCATTTCTTACTGCCTATGATTAATAGTATTCGATTTATACGACCAAGTTATCGTTAACTAATTGTTATACTAAAGATCAGCCGTTACAAAAATAAACATTTCATATTAATTAGGCATTTTAATAATCACTATCTGCGGTTTAAGAATTTCGCGGTTACTTATCTAAAAGTACATTAACCGTGACGTAAATATCATTTTGGTTTTGCCACAGGCATACACACAAAATTAGTTTCCAAATCCTAAGGCTATAATACTTACATTTTCGTGTTTAAAACGTGTGAGTATTTTGATTTCCCTGAGTGTCCTTTGGCAATAAGTTTGATGCTCGAACGGAGATATCTTCTTTATTGCCACTTTCGTTTTCGTTACTGCATCCACGGCGGACCTGAAAGCAAATAAAATCAAATTTATTACTAACTTTTTGCTCCCGCTATAGTCAGAACCCAGAAATCTAGGCAGTAAATTCTTGGAAGTAATAGTGATGGTTCATTGCTATTGTAGGTCTTCCAATGGCGTACGAAAAATATCATAAGAAGTTACGACAAAGCTACTTGTATTAAATAAATATGTACCTATTTATAATTATGTTAATTTTAATATGATTATTGTTGACATTTGGGTTATTATATATATATTAATATAATATACATGGTGTTTGGTAACGAATCGCCATAACTTAATCTTAGATTCCTGAGATTAAAATAGGCCGATTTAAACTAACTTACTTTAGTACGAAAGTTGATAATAACCAAAATAAAGGGGGTCAAACTTAAACTTTTATTTTTAAATATTTCGTGATAGGCATGGGATAACAACACGAAATTTGGTAAGCTGGAGTTTTTTGGGACGAGAAATCAAAATTCGCCACTAAAAATGATGAAGAACGCCACATACATCTTTCAGTGCTCGTTTAATACGTTCAATTTCTTTTATCTCCCACTCGACATACTTTTAGAATCAAAACTTTTATTCTCTTAATATTTTTACTTAGAAAAGATATACTACATCGCTGTACAACCCATTACTTTTTATTATTGTTTTATAAATTTAAATTAATTACAATAAATAATAATTTTAGTTTAGAAGGTAATAGTTACACCTCCCTAAAACCGCGATAGTCGGTGAAAGTCGGCTACTCAGGTATTCAGTTGTTTTGCTATCGAAGTAAACAGTGGTGTGATGACGATGAGTAGAATACTATTTTGCTGACGTCACGTTGCCCAGCAACCGTCGATTCTATTCGTCGTTGCTACGCAACGTGAAGCAGGAATAGTGTTCTTTTAGAAAAAGATGAAATTGTTTTGTGGCGGAGAAATTACTTACAAAAAATTCGAGAGTATCGTCGTGAAGGACGAAGAGTATACTATTTAGATGAAACTTGGCTAAATCAAGGTCATACTGTCTCGAAGGTGTGACAAGATTTGGAAATTAAAAGTCGTCGACAAGCCTTCATTGAAGAGCTTTCATTAGGATTAAAAACACCAGTGGGTAAAAGACGGAGGCTCATAATAACACATATAGGCAGCGATTCGGGTTTTTTGGACAACGGCTTGTTACTATCCGAATCCAAGAAAACCAACGATTACCATGAGGAAATGGACGCTCAAAGATTCGAAGGTTGGTTTTCAAATATTCTACCAAGCCTTGAAGCAAATTCTATCGTTGTTATGGACAATGCGTCATACCACAGTCGACGGTTGGATCCATCACCAACGACTGCCTGGCGAAAAGGTGAAATAATCAACTGGCTCTCTCAAAAAAATATACCATTCAATGACAACATGTTGAAAGTACAATTATTAAACCTCGCGAGGATACATATACCCGTTTTCAAGAAATATGCAGTCGATGAAATGGCTCGTGCAAACAACATAATTGTACATCGCCTCCCTCCTTATCATTGTGAGCTGAACCCTATCGAGCTTATATGGGCTCAAATAAAAAACCAAGTGGCAAGGGAAAACTTGAGTTTTAAAATGGAGGAGGTGAAGTGCTTGTTAGCTACTGCCATACAAAATGTCACACCTGAATCTTGGAAAAATTGTATAAGACACACTATAAAAGAAGAAGATAGAATGTGGTACTTAGACACAAGAGTGGACATTTCGGTTGAACCATTAATTATCAATGTAAATAATAGTGATCGCGATAGCTCTTCATCAGCCGACGAGTCGTCTTCATACGATGATTAATATTTTAACTTCCTGTGGACGAAACATTTTATTAAGATTACTTTCGTATGTAAGTAAGTTTGTTTTGTTAACCTAGTTTTCAAACTAAAATACATATTGTACCAATATACTTTATTCTTAAAAAAAAATGAATACTTCTTATATATATTAGGTATATTCGATTCGATTTATTTTATTTAATTATAATATATATATGTGTCAGTGTTTATATGTTCACTAAAAGTAAAAGTTCACTTCATGTAATAGGCAAGTTCAGAATTGGATTTTCATAATTATGTAAATTAGTATATTTAAAATATAAGTAATTCCGATGAAAAGAAATCTTTCATTGAAATAACAGCAGGGTAAATCTCTCTACCTGCCTTTTTGATAATTAATTTTTGTAACAAACAAAAAATGTCATTAAAAAAATTATAGTTTGTCATTAAATGTCATAGAAAGTTTCTTTGTCTTGTATGTTTTGTACAAAATTATGGAATTTGAAAGTAAGTGTTTTTTTTTGTGTTAAGAAGTATACACTTCAAAGTTAAATATAAGTCTCATATCATATTATATTAAGATTAATTTTTAAAGTCACTGTTCACACAACAGTGTGAACGATACGCTACTGAATGCTAAGCTAAGAAGTCAATGAGCAATTTATCTCTCTCTATATTATGACAACGTTGATCTACTATTCCTTTCTACCGGTCCTAGAATGCGATGTTGTCATGTATGATTTTTACAAAGAATAATATCGTACTTTAGATGTTTTCTATATATAAGTATTGTATATAAATATAATATTATACATAAATATTGATGTTACTAAATACATTTTATTATATACCTTAACAAATACAAAACGATCATTAATATGATAATTTTGCTGCATGTCAATGATTAAATGATAAATTGCTAGAATATCTATCATTACAAACTTGCAACGATGTTGTTGGTTTATCGCACTCACAGTTCGGAGAATTTACTGCCTACAAATTTGATTCTCAAGTATAGTGAGTTTTTTTTTCTTCAATATACAATCAACTAGAAAAAAATTTCCCTCTAGATAATACAAAACAAAATATATATATGTAATCTGAACAAAACTATCTGTAACATCCTAACACAAACACATCTCATTATCCATTGAGATTTTTTTTTATTTTCATTTAAGATTCTTAAAGGGATTGCCATTAGGTTAAGTACATCCTACATGTATTAATTTGCGATCAAAACATGTCCCTCTTGAAAGCAATATCGAGTTAACTAAGTATGCAATAGTTTCAAACTTACTTACAGGTACAAAGTTCTCAGAAATGAAAGCTTTATTATAGGGCTTCCAATGGCGTACGAAAAATTTTATAAGAGTCTTACGCAAATTTATTTGTTTTGCAGAAATGTCTACTTATATGACATTCTTCTTCTTCCTATGCCGTCCCCATTAACGGAGGTTGGCGACCACATTTTTAAAAGCTTCTCTGTCTTTTGCAACGTGGAATAATTCGTCTACAGTCATGTTTGTCCAGTCTCGAATATTTCGCAGCCATGACTTCCTCTTTCTACCTATTCCCTTTTTGCCATCGACTCTACCCTGCATGATGACCTGCAGAAGACTATATTTATTATTTCTTAGTATGTGTCCAAGGTATGCAGTCTTGCGTACTTTTATCGTTCTCAACAATTTTTTGTCTCGACCCATTCTTCTCAGCACTTCCTCATTGGTGACCCTGGCAGTCCATGGGATTCTCAACATTCTCCGGTATATCCAAAGTTCAAAGGCTTCAATCTTTTTAACTATTTGCGCTTTTAGTGTCCATGTTTCTACCCCGCACAATAGTTGCGACCAGACGTAACATTCAACAAACCTCAGTCTCAGCGCAATATTCAGATTTTTGTCACAGAACAATTGTTTGAATTTTAAGAACGCTGCCCTTGCCATTTCTATTCGTACCCGGATCTCTTGGTCTGGATCTAATTCTGTGTTGATGTAAGCTCCCAGATATTTATATTTTGTCACTCTCTCTATTTGCTGTCCACCAAGAGTTAGTTGTTCATTATTTACTGGACTCCTTGATACTATCATAAATTTGGTCTTATCTGTGTTGATGTCAAGTCCCATTTTAATGCATTCACTATTTATTGCATCTAGTAAAGTTTGTAGATCTTCTATACTCTCAGCCATAATTACCGTGTCATCTGCAAATCTCATGGTGTTTATGATTTCTCCACCAATTCTTATTCCCTCTTTTCTTTCCCATAAGGCTTTTCTGAATATGACCTGTGAGTACACGTTGAAAAGCGTCGGAGACAAGACGCATCCTTGCCTAACCCCTCTCGCAATCGGTATATTATTTGTTTCTATATCGTTCACCTTTACTACTGCTTTCTGGTTCCAGTATATAGCCTTAATAAACTCAATGTCTTTTTTGTCCAAATTGATGTTTTTTAATTTATCTATTATATATGACATTACGACAACCGAATTGGAATATATTTTTAATTTTTAAGGGTCATATTCATTTCCTCTCTTGACGTCGAATAATAATCAAATTTCGTTTG
This sequence comes from Diabrotica undecimpunctata, assembly GCF_040954645.1. Taxonomy (NCBI): domain Eukaryota; kingdom Metazoa; phylum Arthropoda; class Insecta; order Coleoptera; family Chrysomelidae; genus Diabrotica; species Diabrotica undecimpunctata. The sequence goes on from NC_092811.1 coordinate 117,204,999, forward strand.
TTTTTAAGCAAATCACTATTATAGTCCACGTTATGAGACCGCTCCCGTAATAAAAATGTTTCTGATGCTGTCTCTCTACGGGTTCTTGTTCAAAAATGTCCCCTTTAAATAAATCTGAAGGGTGTCGGGCGAAATTTTTGGACAGAAATTGTTTTTTACAAATTACAAAAAAGAAATTATAATTTTTTAAAACAAATTCCAAAAATTACCTTTTTTGCTCCGGAAAATACTCATACAACACGAAAACTACAAACTTTAGAGAAAATAACAGGAGATCTTCTTTATTTAAAATGATACAAAAACCTAAAAAAAATTACGGAGCAAAAAAAGGTAATTTTTGAAATTTGTTTAAAAAAATTGTTTAAACAATTTCTGTCCAAAAATTTCGCCAGGCACCCTTTAGATTTGTTTAAAGGGAACATTTTTGAACAAGAATCCGCAAAGAAACCGAATCAGAAACATTTCTTTTACGGGAGCGGTTCCAAAACATGGACTAATAAAAATGATCTAATATTCAAAAATTCGGAAGTTCTAAATGTTTCACTAATACTTAGATACATCTTAACAAGACCTGCAAAAAAAAATTAAAAAAGATTATAATCAAGTAAAGGATATTTTAAAATCATCCTCAAAATTACTCAGATAACTATAACAGTTTGTATGGCCCTTTTCAGTGCACCCTATTCAGTTAACTAATACAATACAAGCAGTAGAGATGGCTACAAACAAATTGTAGGACCGTTCAAGTCGCTGAACCCGAAGATGGCTACGAATTTAGTAATCTTTTGTGCCATCGGGACGTGTCCTTGGATTAGAACTATAATTGAAGGTGACTCATCTACAAATTGAACTGCAAGCTAACGGCCACAATGTTAACAATGTGAACACGACGAGGAGCATGCTGTGGATCAGACCATCTTTTACTGCAAACCAAATTTAGGTGCAGAGTTAACAGAGAAAGAAACGAAAGACAACAAAGAACAAACAAACTAGACCTGGAAAAACTGAAGACTCAGGAATGTAGAGAGAAGTTCGAGCAAGGAGTCACAAATGAGCTAAGGACACAAGAACTGCACTCCATAGAGAGCAAATGGAATAATATCAAAACAGCAGTGCTGACAGCAGCAGCGTCCACCGTGGGAAACAAGAAAAAGAAGAGAAGAGGAACATGGTTTGATCACGAGTGCAGGCAAGCGATAGAAGAAAGAAACGAAGCGCACAAAATGTACATAACAAGAAGAACACGGGAAAGACGAACATCATTTGAAGTCGCAAGACGGAAAGCAGACAAGATATGCAGAAATAAAAAGAGAGCTTATGAAAATGGACAAATAGAAGAAATGGAACAAAATTTCAAAAAAAAACGAAACTAGAGGAACTTACGAATACCTAAAAAAGATAAAAAGTGGATATAAACCTCAAACAAGCCTATGCAAAGATGAAAGTGGGCAAATAATCAGTGACCAACAGAAAGTCACAGAAACCTGGAAGCATTATTTTCAGACCCTACTTGGAACACAAGTAGATATGGAAGATGAAATGGGTACGAACCATGTAGAAGAGAACGAAGTTGAAGTAGAAGCTCCAACCATAGAGGAAGTTCTCGAAGCTATTAAGGCCCAGAAAAACAATAAAGCCCCGGGAGTTGACGAGATTCCAGCAGAACTGTATAAGGTAGGTGGCAACCACCTATCAAGTCATATCCACGCGCTTATCAAAGAAATATGGCAAGAAGAGAAAATACCCGACGAATGGAAGAAAAGTATAGTATGCCCAATCTATAAAAAAGGAGACAAACTCCAGTGCAAAAACTACCGTGGAATTTCTCTACTATGTACAGCGTATAAAGTCCTCACGTATATTATAAACCAGCGACTCCAATCACTAGCAGAAAATATTATTGGAGAATATCAGACGGGCTTCAGACGGGGAAGATCGACAATGGATCAAATATTTACAGTCAAGCAGGTCTTGAGCAAATCGTGGGAACACGACATTGATGTTCACAACGTGTTTGTAGACTTCAAACAGGCATACGATTCAGTCAAAAGGGACAGACTATACTATATATTGGCAGAATTAGCAATACCACATAAGCTGATTAGACTCATTAAAGCCACAATGGATGAAACTCAGGCATGTGTACGAATACAAAACAACCGGACAGACTTTTTCAAAATCTCGCAGGGACTAAAGCAGGGAGATGGGCTGGCACCAACATTGTTTAACCTGGCACTGGAGTATGCGGTTAGGCAAATGCAAACTGGACGAGAAAACCTACTGACCAATAAAACGGTTCAACTGGCTGCCTACGCCGATGATATTAATATTATGAGTAGAACATCAACAGGAGCACAGGAAGCATACGCAGAGTTAAAAACACAAACGAAAAGGCTAGGTCTGGAAATTAACACAGAAAAAACAAAAATAATGGTACAGACGAGAAGAAATATAATCCCACAAAACATTATGCATGAAGATGACATTGAAACGGTTGGAAAGTTTACATACCTGGGAGTAGAAATATATGCCGATGGAGCAGAGGATGGAGAAATACGAAAAAGGATAACGCAGGCAAACAAAGCTTATTTTGCCCTCTCCCATATATTTCGGTCTAAAAGTGTCCACCGAAATACAAAGATGAGAATCTATAAAACTTTAATTCGGCCAATAGCATGTTATGGCAGCGAAGCATGGGTCCTGAAAGAAACATCCAAAAACAAACTCGACACATTCGAAAGAAAAGTACTGAGGAGAATACTAGGACCTGTGAGGGAAAACGGAATCTTCAGAATTCGATATAACAACGAGCTCTATCAACTGTATAAGGAAACACCCCTGTCAGACTTCATTAGAATACAAAGATTGCAATGGGCCGGACATGTGATACGAATGGGAGAGGATAGGCTACCAAAACGAGCACTGAACGCCAGAATGCAGGGAAAGAGACCAGTTGGAAAGCCAAGAAAGCGCTGGGAAGACACAGTAAGCAGCGACGCACAAGCACTTTTAGGAGTCCGTGTATGGAGAAGAGCAGCCACAGACAGACAAGGGTGGAGGCAAAAAATAAAGGAGGCCAAGGCTCATTTTGGGCTGTAGTGCCGTAGAAGAAGAAGAAAGGATATTTTAAAATCATCCTCAAAATTACTCAGATAACTATAACAGTTTGTATGGCCCTTTTCAGTGCACCCTATTCAGTTAACTAATACAATACAAGCAGTAGAGATGGCTACAAACAAATTGTAGGACCGTTCAAGTCGCTGAACCCGAAGATGGCTACGAATTTAGTAATCTTTTGTGCCATCGGGACGTGTCCTTGGATTAGAACTATAATTGAAGGTGACTCATCTACAAATTGAACTGCAAGCTAACGGCCACAATGTTAAATGGCAGAAGTAAATTCTTATCGGGGTCATTTTTGTTGTGTATGCTTCGCCAATGTGGATAAGTGAAAAGTACGATGGTTCCATAAAATTTGCCTCCTAACATTATACCTTCTGCATACCGGTGTGATTCACGAGCGAATAATTGTACGAGTTTGTTGAATACTTTGAAACATCGGTAAACTTATCAACAATTCGCTGGTCTATATATTTACGTCCTTGGAAAGACTGGGAATGGAGAAATAGTTTATTCGTTCGATTTCTTCATCAGCAAGCGTCCATATCTGCATAGGCGTGGTGTGTTCTATTTCTTGTGAATGCGACTTTGTTTTATTTTTATTAAATAGACTTATATTAAAATAATATGATTGATGTTTATTCTTGTTATAGCATTTAACATTAAGACGGAAGCCGTAGCGTGTCCAAGTAATGTATAAAGAAAACGGAAGTTTATGTCGGTAGAAGAAACGCAAATTTTCTGTAGAGTGTATGAAAATTTAAAAAATACACTTCGTACAGTGGAAGCTATAGCTGTGAACGTGAAAAAAAGGTGATTGGGATTGTGCAAGCTCCAAAAGTACAATGTCATGGTAGAAAAAAAAAAATTGAATTGGACGAGTGCTAGGAAAAAATTGTACGCACTATCTTAGGTTATACCGTTCTGCTCTGTGGCTATACCGTTCTGACGAGACCTAAAGAGGCCGAAATACGTATAAGCGGTTGTCGCTGCCCTGTATCAAAACAAAAATCTAATACCGTCATTATGTTTTATTACTTACTTCGTTTGGAGTACTAGAAACTGAATTCACTACGAATTTTGACCAGGATGAACGGCATGTGGAATGCAATTTTAGATTCCCTTGCCGATTAATTTATCCAGCTGTTTGTTTCGGAAGTTTTAGGAAACACAGTGGTAAAAATTTGAATTCGGTTTCGCTAGGTAGAAATCGTTTGATTTCTCTTTTTGTTAATAAAATTTTACTTCATTTTGTTAGACTATAAGCTACCTGTCAAAGCACACATGATAATTGAATAATAATAATATCGGTCTTAGATTTAATTTTTACGTAATTACTTGTGTTTAAGTAAAATAAATAATTAAAATATTATTTTGGTACGCCTCTGCAAAGTTGATAAGGGAAATATCGGTCGGTCGCTTTAAGTGCGATGTTGCCAATGAATCAACTTCAATTGAAAATTGTTATAGTATCTTAAAGAACAGCACAAACTATGGAAATTAGACAGTTTCATGACAGGTGGCAGTCCATCAGACTTTTTCCATTTTAGATGAAAATGATTATTAAAATTTGTTCACTTAAGTAGATATACTTCATATAAATATAGATACAAAATGGAAAAATATATTAAAAATATGCTGGAAACAAAAAAACTTATGCATAAGATTTTGAAACTATAATATATTTAAAAATAGTTCATTTACTTCTCTAGAAAATGCAATAAAAATCCTTAAAAACAGTTTTCCGTGATTCCTGGAAATCCTAGAAAACCATGATACATGATATTGCTTTTTAGTCATATAAAACCAAATCTTACTCGCGCTGCACCTAAATCAACACTTATCAGAGAGATAAAATAAATAGACACAAGATAAAGGATATAGGAGTGATACACATTGTTGACATTATGGGAAGATGTTTACTTTGTTTCTAAAATAGCAATTTTGGTATATATTATGATAGTAAATTTAAAATGTCAGTACTATATTTAAAAACCAGTTATAAAAGTTTTAAGTAATATAAATAAAGCCCGATTTAATTAATTAAAAGATAAACAAGCATACTAGATAATTCAAATAATTCTGTATTCAACATTAGTACCATTTTAGTACTATTAGTAGTAGGCATGCGGATAAAAATGAAATACAAAATAAAACAAACTTGAGATTGATAGCGAGTTAGGAAATTTCCGAAATATCAAAGTATCTGTCTATAAACAACAACAAAACAACCTGAATGTAATTTATCAGCAAGCAAAATCGCTGTGTTCATGACGCTACTAGCGCCAGTAAAAGATCAGCGGCAAATTTATTAAACAATATAAGTCATTTACATCGTTTCATAAATGGATGAAATATTCTGTTGGCTGCCTACCAATCAACTGTACTGAAGAGTTATATTCTTTAGATATAAGTATTGAAAACAAACGTTTGTGATAATCTCAATTTACATAAAGTAGTGACTTATATCCTTTCAAGCAATTCAAATGTAAAGAAGTTACATTGAATAAAAAAAAACTAAAAAGATGCATGGAATTATTCAAAAATATTAAAAACGAAACAGATAAAGTATAAAGAATAAAGATATACATAAAGTAACCTGGGTGTCAAATGACGGAATCATACAAAACCAGATAGACCATGTGCTTATCGATGGAAGATATTCGAGCAATATCATCAGCGCACACAGTCTGAGGGGAGCAGAAAGTGACTCTGACCACTTCCTGGTCAGAACAAAAATGAGAAAAAGGCTAAAGACGAGACAGCCAAAGCAACGCCAACAAGGAAACAGATGGGACATTTCAAGGTTCGATTTACCTGATAATGAACGCCAATATCACGCACTGATCCAAAATAACTTGCAGACACAAGTAATCATCACAAAACCGAAGGACAAGCCCTATGCTGAACTTGTAAAAGAGTTAAGGGAAGACAGGATGTCGTCATAAACAAGGTTAGACAAACCAGACAAGAAAGTGTGATCCTGGAATTAGATGGAGGCAGGAAAATGACGGAGCAGGACAGGAATTTAGTATCATCAAGACAAGGTTGAGCAAAAGGAGTAGTGGCAAAAGGTGGAAAAGTAAAGAAGGGTTTGATGCTGGCGTACATGGATGGCCTAACCACCGAAAAAGACATCGTCGAATTTCAGAAATTCAGAATCATGGAGAAATTTGCTGGTAGGAAGGAAGCATGTGAAGTAGTTGGAAAAATAAGGACAAACAGGGGAGAAAGTAGAATTTGTTATGTGGAGGTGGATAAGGGCATAGCCAGAAGACTTTTAGTGGCAGAAAGAATAAAGATCGGAATGGTACACGTCACGGTAAAGGAGATGGTGAAGGTGACACGATGCTATAGATGCCAAGCACATGGCCACATAGCAAGAGACTCCGAGGGAGAAACAAAAAAGGGGTGTTGGAAGTGTGGGATGGAGGGCCATATACAATCCCAGTGTCAAAGTAACACTGTAAAGTGCTTTAATTGTGACGAGGAAGGTCATATATCTATGTCCACTTAGTGTCCCAAATTCAGGGGAATTATCAGAAGAGCAAGAGGTGAAGATGGAAGAAGGGTAGGTTACTGACTCAGCGACAAAATGGGGAATAAGCGTGAAAGAGAACGTGTGTTAAGAGTGCTGCAAACAAATGTTGGGACGACTAGGCTAGCTCACGACCTCGCTGTGGTCTCCGCAATCGAAAAAGAAATTGACATCCTGATATCGGCAGGGATAAACCTCACGTTAGTGAGCAGTAGGGAATGGTTCGTGGTAGGAGTGCGGATACTTAATAGAAGACTGAGAGTATATGGTATTGATACGCATGAGGGATTTGTGACAATATGTGTCGAGGGAGAAAATGTGGTATGCTGCTACATTTCACTGAATTGTACAGTGGAGAATTATGAAAGTAGACTGGATGAGATTATGAATGAGGTAAGATTATTGGGAAGAGAGTGTGTAGTGCTGGGGGACTTCAACGCCAAAGCAGCGCTCAAAGACAAATGCTTATGGAATGGATAGGAACTCTAGACTTAGTTGTCTTAAATAATGGTCGGGAATGGTTGTGATTACTACTAAAATATCATTGTGAACTTAACCCCACTAAACTAATCTGGGCTCGATGGAAGAGATATTTCACTAAAAACAATATAACCAAATGACCAAATATAAAATTTTGTCTGACAATTGGCAACAAGCTATAAGGCATGTCAGCAGGGGAAGAAAAACTTGATATGATAAAAGAAACAAATGATAACTTAAATTTGATAGTGTAATACCTATTGCTAAAAATTAAAAAAGCTAAACTTATATATTTATATTGACACAGCTAAAAAAACCTTTAATTGAATTACAGGACAAAATTAAAATTAGATCTGAAAAGAATGGAATGAATCTTAAAAGAATGGATAGTCCAGAAGATAATTTTTAACTTGTCTCTTAAATTGATTTAAATCAAGATTTTTGGCAGAAATTGGAATATAGTTATAAAATTTTATTGCAATGTATCTGGTTCCATTTCTGGGCATCCAAGTCGACTGAAATCTGGCACAAGAGCATAACAATCTGTATAACATAAACTGAAGGTAGTGTGAGAATTTTCAGCATTTTAAAAAACTGCCTACAATCCTCCTGAAAACCCTATCCAGTGATTATATGAATCACCTTATCTACATGGGAAGAGTGTCCCCTGGAAAGGATTGCATAAGTTAGTTGTGAGTGAAAGTTACTATCATATGCTGTAAGATGTTTGTATGGAGGTAACCTTAGCTAGATTTCTAAATAAAAAGAGTTGGCTAGATAGCTTTTGAGAAAGTTTCAGTATGTGCTGTGTCCAAGTGAGTCCCTGATCAAGAAAGGCACCAAGAAATGTAGCTTCCTGTCAACAATTTGTTAAAATGGGATGTGCGATGGTATTATGTCTGAGGGTGTTCACTGTTTTTGATTTTGAGTTATGGAGAGGAAGTTGATTTGATAAGGGTGATAACTTTGATAGTACATAGTATCATCAGCAAACAGAATTATGCTTATTAGGCCCTCTTGTGAAAATCCCAAGTCATTAATATAAATGAGAAATAATATTGGACCCAGGACTGACCCTTGAGACACTCTATACTTCAAAGGTTTTTTATCAGATTTAAGCTGGTTAAAGAACACATACTGAAATCTATCTGATAGATAAGACTCAACTAAATGAATAGACATAAACCGTATTCATTTTACAAATTCCCAATTGTCAATAGAAGCACATGAAAGCCAAACAGGGTCGTACTGATGTGTATTATATGATTTTTAAAAATATTTACTTTTGAAACTGTTAATGTAAGAATTTCTTGAAATTTAATCATTATATCACAATTAAACTAAACTCTAAAAAATAACATGACCAGTAAATCATTTAACAATAACTATAACATAAATATAACACAATATATTAACTTAAAAATCAACACGATACAATTTGAATTTAAAATGCTGGCAAGTTTGGATCTGTAACATGAGCTTAAGGTAATAAATTATATTTAATAGCCTCTTGACAAATGAGACGGCGAATATCACCACATGCTCATGTTTATAGATGGGAATTTGGTAAACGAATGTACATACTTCAGGATTTTAACCCTTGATGATCAAATGGTTCAGGGGCTTTTTAAAAAAAGTTATTCAAAAATTAAAAATTGGAAACTCTTGCTCTAATGTTATTGAGGTTACTTCTGGTGTGCCACAGGGGACTCACTGTTCTCACTTGTTATTTTGTTTGTTTATTAATGACTTAACAAACAAAATTACAATACACAAATGTTTTAATGTTTTTTAGATTAGCTAAAAACTCTTTAGAAGAGTTAGTATGATGTGTTAGATATTGAATTGATCCAGGATGATTTGAATGCTCTATGGTTATAGTGTTCAGAAAATCATTTATAGCTAAATACCTAGAAGTGCCATAAAAAAATTTTTATAAAATTAAGAAATCATAAGCCGCGAGTGGTATAAAACGGGAGACTTTTATTATTATAAGAAATCATCATCATCATTTTGGCTTTACAACCCTGTGTGGGTCCTAGCCTCCCCAAGAATTTTTCTCCAGTTGTCCCTATCCATCACCTTCCTCCGCCAAGCATGTATTTCCATATTTCTCATGTCTTCATCGATGTTATCTAGGAATCTAGTTCTGGGTCTTCCTCTTCTTCTTTGACCAATTGGTCTATCAAGGAGCGTTTTTCTAGCTGGGTCGGTTTGCTCCATCCGCATTACATGGCCTACCCACCTCAGACATCCTATCTTTATGTGTTTTATGATATCTGGTTCCTAGTATATTCTATAGAGTTCGAAGTTGTATTGTCTTCTCCAGACACCATTTTCATTTACTGCTCCATAGATGCGCCTTAGTATTTTTCTTTCGAAACATCCTAACATGTTTTCATTGCTTTTTGTTAAAGTCCAGGTTTCTGAACCATATGTTAGGACTGGACGTTAGGACTAAGAAATCAACTGACTCCTTATTATTGGTAGTAAGGAGTTATCTAAAGTCAGTAGTATTAGAGATTTAGGTATAATTTTTGATAGTTGTCTCCAATTCAATGATCAGTGAAAGCAGCTAAGATGATAAGATTTATCACTTGTAATTCAAATAGTTTGTTCATTGGTAAGATCTCTGTTAGAGTATTCTTCAGTTGTCTAAAAAATTGTGGTGTATTTTCATATAGTAGTAATATAAATATTGTAGTTAAAATTAAAATGCCACAAGATATTTTCAAAACTACATTAATATTTAATGAAGATCATGGTGTTTCTAAAAAATAATTACTTTTCATTGGCAATGCCACTTCTACATCTGATGTAGTGTTAATTTCGAGATTGACACAAGGCGTAAGAAAAAATTACACTAGCTCTAATCACAAAATGCAATAAAACTCTAAGAGTGTTAATGAAAAACCTTTTTCAAGTCATCAACAATTCACTGAATGCAATAAATTATAAGAAACCTTAAACATGGGTCATCCAAGACAACAATGGCCATTAAGAACTAAGAGATTATGATAACATTGTTTCAAGGGTGATCAGAATCCAGATCAAGATGTTTCTGAGAATACCAAAGATATCTCAACAAAACATTTCCCTCATGTACTGATATTGACTGACATGATATTGTTCTAATTTATTAATGTTTTTTAAGTCCTTTACTGTAATATGGATTCACTCATAAAAACTCTTTTGATTCTTAGTTTTTTATCTTTTCCAGAAATTTTTTTGTTTTGTTTTAATCATGTTGGCTTTTGTTGTGTTGTATTTGTTTAATAGGAGGAAACTAGACCAACTTTAAAGCTTTATAAGACAATCTTTAAATACATATAAATCAGATGAAAATTATCCATGCTAAAGGAAATATTGCTACACCTAAGTAGTTCTCTTATTATATTTTTGCTTTGATTGAAATATACACGACACTGCAAAGGTTTGTTAAAAAATCTACAACACACCCTTAAAAACTAACCTACATGTCCAATAAAGTTCAAACAAAATGTGTCAGTGTACATAGAAACTTTTGTAATTGAAATATATTATTTTCTTATTTCGGTGTAACAGATTGATATTTAATGTATTTCTAATCCCTAGTAAAGGTTAGTAGCTTTCCTTTTTTGAGGAAGAATTAAAAGAGTCAATGTTTTTTTTTTGCTGAACATAACCTCAGTTTTGAAAATAGAGTTTTGTTTTTTCCAAAATGTCATAGGTAATGTTATAAAGGTATAGTATACACACTTATTTTGAAAGGAAAAACCAAAATGAACATATTTTGAATTGAACTTTTTGTAGAAATTCTAGGGCGTATATTTATTGACTGTTTGAAAGCAATTTGACAAAAACATAACTTACACAACCATTCCATAGGCTCCTTCTCCGATGTAAGCCAAATTTGCGTACCGAGGGCCTACTTCAAAAATTTGTCCTCGAACAATTTCAGCATTGGGATTAACATTTGCCGCACCTGTGGCTTCCGCCATTTTCAGCGAACTAGGAGGAGATTGACGAAATAGAGAAACAAACCGCACGCAAACCACTTTCCTGTCACTCGTCACAACTGTTTTCTTGTGGAATGTCGATCATAAACGAAGTCAAAAAACGATGAGGGATTTGAAAGAGAAAATTATCGATTACTCGATGCCGTAAGACGCAATACGGAAAACGTTGACTTCCCTAAGATGAAAGACGTAGGTAACTGTATGTCAATTATTGTACATTTAAGAGTGAGATTACACGAGCGTTATGAGAACGTCCGCCTCGAGCGACGGACGTTTAATTGAGACGTGGTCTGGACACACAGAACACATGGATGATTTAGAAATTGCTGTTATTTGTTCAATTGCGTGTGCATCATATAAATAGTGAAAGACCTCTTCGAGGATTTAAAAAAAAATAATAATACGATCGCTTTTGTGCCGAAGTTAATTTTTGAAGTTATACTTCTATACGCGCGCTCCACGTTGGAAATTTGTATGGGAGTGAATCTGTGAAATCATTACATATGTAAGATAATGAGTAAGAGAGAGACAGAAGATATATTTTCTCTCTCTTCCTCTCTCGAATATAAAAATGTTCCTTTTGTATATATAATTTAATATTATATAAAGATATATATACATATATATATATATATATATATATATATATATATATATATATATATATATATATATATATATATATATATATATATATAAATATATATATTATATATATATATATATATATATATATATATATATATATATATAATAAAATATTTATTAATATTATTATTTATGTGATATGTTTTGTATTATTTATTAAATGTTCATAATTATATTAGTCTTTTGTATTTCAAAATAATAATCTCAATAAATCACTGTATGACCCAGAACTGTCAATTTTGAAATACATTTGTGTCATGTCCTCGGTAGTATAGTAGTCAGTATCCCCGTCTGTCACGCGGGAGACCGGGGTTCGATTCCCAGACGGGGAGGACTTTTTTATTAATATTATTACATGGTTAATTAAACATATATGCGTAAGTAGAAAAGTTATGTATATTATTGTCATTTTTAAATACTTATGAATATTGTATTTTAATTTGTATTGTATTATTATATTAAATTATGTTGCACTGTATTGTAGTGTATTTTTTTATGTATATTGTCATTTTTAAATACTTATGAATATTGCATTTTAATTTGTATTGTATTATTATATTAATAACAAAATAAACAATGAATTTTACTGCAGAGTATGTGTAAAAAAATTTTTGCATTCAACTCCTTTCATACATACATGAAAATAAAAATATACATTTTCATCAAAATATTGATTCAATTCTTCATTTACTATACTCCTATTACAGGTCAAAAGTTGTTTATTAATTGTTAGTAAGTTGTTATTAATTCTGTTTCTCTTTTAAATACTTATGAATATCGCATTTTAATTTGTATTGTATTATTATATTAATAACAAAATAAACAATGAATTTTACTGCAGAGTATGTGTAAAAAATTTTTTGCATTCAACTCCTTTCATACATACATGAAAATAAAAATATACATTTTCATCAAAATATTGATTCAATTCTTCATTTACTATACTCCTATTACAGGTCAAAAGTTGTTTATTAATTGTTATTAATTCTGTTTCTCTTTCTGCTATGTCTTACCTATAGCATTACATATGTAATGATTGTGCAGATTGACTCCCAAATAAATTTGTAACGGCGAATGCGTGTATAGAAGTGAACTTTCACCGGCAGTCCCACTGGACTGCCACACCCGTTTTTTAAATTATTCTCGAATGTCTTCCGCATCATTTGACGAATTGCTTTAAAAACTAAAAGAACCAAGACATAAAACTCGACTTAAATGGCATATAGAATATTTTGTCGATCTGATTTTTAGTCAGAAAGTACTCGCTTGAAATAAGAAGAGATGATGTCTAGATTGGAATTATTTATATTGAAAACTACAATTCAATTTATCTTATTTATTTGTTTCTTGCCTATCATACAAAATTTTAACTTCTTTTAAAAGTAATGATATATTTAAACCTAATTTTGCACTAATCGGTATCACAGTTAAAGCAGTCATTTTCTTCAATTGTTCAATATTTGGTTCAGCACCAGGCAAATCCATTTTATTAGCTATGACCAACTGTGGCCGGGATTTAAGATCATCATTAAACTGAGATAGTTCGTACTGAAGTACCTCTAACTTTTTCCAAGGTTCAGGTTCAGAGCTGTCTAGGATGATTAGCAGAGCCATGCATCGTTCAGCATGCCTTAAAAATTCAATTCCTAAACCTTTATTTTTGTGAGAATCCTGTATTAACCCAGGAAGATCTGCAACTAGAATTATATTTATTATTAGAACAATTGATTTATTAAGCACTTACAATAATTTATGATTTTACTTTGTAAACAAGATTAAGTTTTAAGTCAAATCCTTAATTTCTATTTACCTGCCACTTGTTCGTAATCATCATACTGAACTATTCCTATATGGGGCTTTAAGGTAGTGAACGGATAAGGAGCAACTTTCGGTTTAGCTCTTGAAATTGCTCTCAATAAAGTACTTTTGCCTGCGTTTGGGAAACCAATCTAAAATTGAAACTATTATAAATTGTTTTCGAGTAAATGTAGTTCAAGTATTTTGAAACTTTGATGTTTATGTCACTGGTTTGGTTTTTTTAAATTTCCTGAATGAATTATTACAGATTGATTAGAAATCGTAGGTCCTCCAGCAATATCTTTTGGTATTTTTTAAAGTATATACACAGTATTGAAATGAGAGAAAGTGTAGTGAAGCTCATTCAGTTTATTTTGGCATATTAATTGAGAATAAAGATAAAACTTTGATTCATGGTATTTATGGAGTTTTTTGAACAGATTAAAGATGATATCAGATTTGACTATTTACACAAATATGTAAGATCTGGGTCCTGGTATCAATAGTTCTCAGTATTCTCAAAACGATCCGTTTTTGTGGACACCTAATTGGTATATTCAGAATAAACTATGTTTTTGCAATAATGTTAGCACCCTTTTTCAAGAAGGGTAGGTATACAGTTCACAGAAATGGAGTTTGTTTATGAACAGTTCTGTAACAAAAAAATTACATTTGTTGTATAGTAAATCTATCACCAATTGAATTGGGAGTAATTATTTAGAATTTTAACTTTATTTATAAGAGTTATTTAGATCTTTATGGATTTGGTAGTTCTTAATCATTGGATTTTGGAAGAATGACAGCAAGTAAATAACTCTAGTTCAATGTGTAATGGTGTTAGTTATTATAAGTATTGTCTTTGGCCAAATTTTACTAAAATAAACATTAAAAGGACTATTGTAAAGGCAAGTTTATACACACATGGATTTGCTGGCACCAGTAATTGTTGGCGCGCGAGTAAAGTTAGAATCATCCACCTTTTCATGCGCCAGTAACCATTTTATCAGCATTTTAAATTGAATTTGCATGTGTAAACTTTTGCGTTTTGTGGTTATTTTAAATTATAATCTTATAATTATTATTATAATACGTTTATATGTTTTATTATAATATTTTACGATAATTATGTTTTATTATAATATTTTAAATTTGTAGCTAAGCAATTTTAACAAATATTATTTGAAATGAGCCATACATGAGGTAAAAAATGGAGAATTCAGTTTCTAATCAATATTCAGTGTCTCCACTTATCATTTTTTCTCTTTTCCACAAGGCTAATCATTTCTTCAACAATACTTTTTAGAATTAAACTACACCCTACATGAAATTGGACTGAATATTCCACTGTGCCAAATTAAAAATGAAACTGGCATGATAAAATATTCTGTTCTATTAAATCTAGTATAAACCTTCACTGGCATGGTTACTAGTGCCAGCAAATCCATGCGTGTATAAACAGGCCTTTAGACTACAAAGATAAAAAATTAAAAAATGTATATAACAATTAAACCAAATAAACTGCTGTATGAGATAATTAAACAATACAAATTATCTTACCAGACCAATATTGGCCATGCTTTTAACCTCAACTGTATACTCTAAATCTTCTCCGTCAGCACCATATTCACAAATCATTGGAGACTGTTGTGTGTCAGAAACAAAGTAGTGGTTGCCTTTACCTCCTGCTCCTCCTCTAGCTGCTACAAACATTAAATTTGGTCGTGACAAATCTCCTACAACTTTACCAGCAGCATTTTTTATAATAGTGCCTATAGGAACATTAATTGTCAAATGATCTGCATTTTTGCCATTGCAGTCTTTTTTAGAACCCTTTTCTCCATCTTTGGCCTTTGCAACGGTTGGTATATGGTTTAAATCCTTTACACTTTCAGATGACTTAAAAATTATATGTCCACCATTACCTCCATCTCCTCCATCTGGACCAGCGAATTCATTAGAGAAAAGAGATAGATAGGAAATACAGCCATCTCCTCCTTTACCACCAATAGCCCTAAGGTTCTTGAGATCTACAAAATTTTGTACCTAGTTAACAGGGTGAGATATCTGTATATAAAAAATACTTACCACATTTTTCAATGATTTAGGTTTTTTGCTTCTTAATGGCTGAGCTACATCTTGAGAAAACTTACAAACCTTTGAAGCTAATCTGATGTTAATTTTAACTGCATTAATCATTGTCTCAAGTTTATTTAAAATATTGTGATAACATTAAATTTTAAAATGTATATGATTTGATGTACATGATTTTAGTTGTAAACCATTTTTCTGATATAATATACCTAAAAATTTAAATTTTTGTTTTTATTATTTTGTATGCTATTATAATTTCTAGGTTACAATTGCCAATTGTCTCTTGCTTATTATGACAGTCAGTCAAATCATGACTCATGAGTCAAATCATAGTCTATGGGACATGGGTGCGTTCACACGACCTCACCGCCTGGACTAAGTACCCTTTCAGAGGAAGCGACTGGTGTCAGACACCGGTGTTCCTGTTCAGTCAGTTGCATTGTTTTAAGAATGATTACAGACGCAGACGAGCAATTTTTAGCGTCTGTTGC
The DNA here is from genome assembly GCF_040954645.1 of Diabrotica undecimpunctata. Classification (NCBI taxonomy): domain Eukaryota; kingdom Metazoa; phylum Arthropoda; class Insecta; order Coleoptera; family Chrysomelidae; genus Diabrotica; species Diabrotica undecimpunctata. The sequence goes on from NC_092811.1 coordinate 117,221,162, forward strand.
GAATCGAAGCGTTCACACGACACGAGCCACTTCTGGTGTCTTGTTTTTAGTTTTGTTTTAATAATTTGTTATAGTTCATCCCAAACCCTTCTTTCAGTGCGTCACAGTTTATCGAATTCTCTCTAACGCATTAGCTAGAAGTGACAGAAAAAAACGTGAGTCTGTGATTATTATACATAGAACTTAGAAAATTATATTTCGTTCACGGGTATTTGCATATTAAAGCGAATTCTACTTACGGATATATAATTGTTCGGAGTTTAGAATACGCTAAATAGATATCCAATCAATGATGCGCATAAATATAATTTGACGCAGATGGTCTCGATAGTGACAGTACTTTGACAATGTCAACTGATAAAATGATAATTGTCATTCCAGGATAGTATTTTTAGACATTTTACAGTGAAAATTTAATTTTGTATTTATTGTCATAAAAATATTTTAAATAAGTATGCTGAGATATACCGAGAATGAACAAAGACTAATATTAAAATTATTAAATTATTTTCAATTAGAAAAAGAGGCTGGGACAACTTTATTACCAGTTCCTGCCGTTCGTGAAGTAAGTTTTAAATTATTCTAAAAAATATTCACGTTAGTAGTTTAAATACTCTACATTTCAGCCATAGTGTTTGTAATAAATAATAATAAATACATAAATAAGTCTTAGCTAATTAAGCACTTTCCTTGGAGTGTATGGAATAGGAATTATGACAAACTGCCGTTCCAATATATAATGCTCTAATATGTAAATTAAAAAAAAAATTGAGTTCTTAAAGTTTTTACTCCACATTTTCAAAAAATAACCTTTTCACATTTAGCCGATTACGATCCTTCAACTGTCAGATTTAACTAAAATGCCATGCAATAATTCTCGACATTCTTAAAATCCTATATGACGTCAAAATTAGTGACGCACTGAAAGAAGGGTTTGGGACAGACTGTACATGTTAAGTCTTAAGTCAGCCGCTGCCGCTGTGGTCCACAGACCACTAATAACTAGACATTTCACGCAGGTAGCTCAAGGTCAAACTAAACTAAATGTCATTTGTAGTACCGATACAAATCTTAAGATGTCGCTATACTCTGTCTATAGTCTATACTCTGCAGTTTAGGTTTAGAGCCAAACTAAAAATTATAATTGTCAATCGCAAATTGTCAGTAATTGATTAGCGTCAATATAATCAGATTTCAGATGGTTATTATTCGTGTAAATTGTTTGATTTAATGGTTATTATTGCAAAAAAATCAAACTAAACTTGGTTTAATATCTCTGGGTTATTGTTAGCATCAACCTCAAATTAGTTTGTGTTTTAAATGTTCCTGGACTTCAAATAGTATTTTGCAGATTAATAATAATTAGTTAAATATGGTTTTTCACAATAAATGTTGTATCCTACAATGTACCAATTCGTCAACAATTAGACATGCCTTTCCAAATTCTGATAAAGAGATTATACGATTTAGGAAGTGCCTTAGTGTTATAAAAAATCCTAATTTTGATATGATGAATTCCACAATTCCACTACGGTTTTTAAAACAAAACGAATATGCCACAGGCACTTTGAAGATAAGTTTACTTGTACATGGAGTCATAGCTTGTACCAAAATGCAATTCCCGAGAACAAATAGCTGATTGATTTTAGATTCCTGCTCTAATCTACATCCCAGAAGTATTTCAATGTTGTATGCGGAAGCAAATGTAACAGAAAGTAAGTAACCCTGATATGCAATTAATAAAAATTATTTTATTTGAAGTGAATCATGCTATAAATTATTATATTAACTTTTTGTTTTAGTTAAAAGTTCTTCAACAAGTAGAGATGTACAATCTACACACATGTTTTAATCATTTGAGATACCCCATTGTAGTAACTATTGGGAAGATAACAAATTAATAATTTTCCAATTGGTTACTATTTCATGAAACTTTTTAGTTGCAGAACACAATTATGCACAGTTACCAAACGAAGAGATTTTAATTGTAAAAACTGGTGAGAGTAAGGATTTAAAAGGTAATCGTAGTTAAACAGTACATTTTAAATTTTGTTGTTATTTTTCTGACTTTTTGTAAGCTTTGTCCATAAAATTGTACAATTCTCAGTAGTAATAATGCATATTTCTATTGTATTCTAAATTTATGTATGTACAAAGTTGTTTTATATGTATTAAATAAATAAATAAATTATATTTTGCCTTATTTTTTCGTAAATGGTATCGTGTATATTTTAATTTAAAAATAATTTGCACATTTTAAAATTTTAAATGCAATTTTTTTTTAAATAAAAAATTATATTTAAATATTTTAAGCTTTATATAAATTTTCCCACCAAAATTAAATTTTGAAATTCCCGCGTAATTTCCCGCTTGAATTAGTTCCGATACAAATCTCTTGGAGCGCTGGATTTCATATCTAACTAAAGTATTGGCATTTCGTCGTAAGCATTACGCCCTCTAGCGGCTATTGCAGTAACCGAGCTAAGAGCCATTATTTATTTACTTTCACGTTGAAGGCATATTGTGTTTTGGTGTCATTTGGAGATTTTGTTTATTTGATAGTGTATGTACTGTATTTTTATTTTTGTTGTTTCGCGTTGAAGCTAAATTGTGTTTTCGTGTTTTTCGAGTTCTTTAGTACTTTATTTTGGCTCTAAAAATGAATTACTATTGTTGTGTTCCCGATTGTAATTCTTGGGTTAAAAGGAACCCAGAATTAAGTTTTCATCTTTTTCCAAAACCAAAGAAAACAAATGTTATTATTGAAACCAAATTGGGCAGTAAGGAGCTTGTCGACAGAAGGAAAGTTTGGATTCAAAGGCTCAAAATTGGGAAGAAAGTTTCAGACTATATGAGAGTCTGTTCTTTGCACTTTAAAGCAACAGATTTTCTTCAAAAAGGTATGTTTTTTAAAATTAGTATGATTGGCCAGTAATTTTTTTTTCTGATTTTAGAAAGAGTAAAACGCAGGACTTTAAAGTGTCAAGCAATACCTAGTCAGAAGCTTCCATTGGAGGTACACAATACAGAGCCAGGACCATCCTCTAGATATATAAGGACAGCTGCTAAACAAAGAATGACCACAACTGTTGCTCCAAGTTTAATTGCTTGTGAAGATTGTGAGGATGAAGATGATCAAGAGGTAGCAGAAATCTTAATTGGTTTAAGAAATACTGTACAGAATAGCACTCTTTCATCAAAAGATGCAGCTGTTCAAGTGAACACTCCAAAAGTGCTTACATTGTATGAAATTATAGATAATGACATTAAATTAAAAAACTTTACTGGTGTACATAACTTCTCTATGTTTAATTGTATAGTAAATATGATTGAAAATTATATTAAGGACAAACGAGTTCATAGGTTAAACATTCGACAGCGGATAATGTTAGTTCTTACAAAATTTAAATTAAATTTGACTTATGCCACTTTGGGTTCTTTGTTTGGTATTTCAGCTGACTTAACAAAAACTTACATTTATGAATTAATACCTATCTTGAGCCACAATTTACGGCCATTGGTGTTTTTTCCCACCAAAGAAGAAATTCTTATTAACATGCCAGTTTGTTTTGCTGCTTTTCAAAATGTTAGGCTAATTTTAGACTGTACTGAAATTTATGTACAGACTCCAAAGTGTCTGTGTTGCCGAATACGATTTTATTCTCAATATAAATCCCATTTAACAATTAAGTTTATGACTGGTGTTTCACCTGGTGGGTTCATAACTTATGTCAGTAATGCATATGGAGGAAGAACATCAGACAAAGTGATATTTGAAGAGAGCAATGTAATCTCTTTATTAGATTCTGGCAGAGATGCAGTTATGGTAGATAAAGGTTTTCTTATTGATGATAGTTGTAGGTTATATAATATACAATTAATTAGACCTCCCTTTTTAAGAAAAAAATCCCAATTAACTACTGAGGAAGCTATCTTAAATGCCAAAATTGCATCAGCTAGAGTTCACATTGAACGAGTTAATCAAAGATTAAAAATTTTTAAAGTTCTTAGTGGAAAGTTAAGTTTTGCTTATGTTCCATTAGTTAATGATATATTTACAATCATATGTGCAATAACAAATATATCAGCTCCAATTTTATCTGATGGAAAATTTTTGGAGACATAATGTATATTAATTTTATAATTCTCTTCCACTTCCGTTGGCCCTTTTCTTGACAGAGTGCATTATAAGATGCATGTATTTCAAAAGTTCATTTTACCATCATATTTGATTTTAAATTTGTTTATTTGGCAATGCCTGCTTCAGTGCACGTTTCTTGAGTTAATATCTATTCTTCAAAACCTACTTTTAAATTTTGTGGTTACTAGCTTTTATGAATTTTGTTTAAATGCAAATAATTTTTTTAAATCACATTCCGGGTACAGTATGACTTCATATATGGTTGAACCGAGGCAATTACATGAAATTAGGTACGACCAAACAGCTCACTGTCCTGAATATTCAATTAAAGGAAGATGTAGGAATTATAGTGGTGCACAAATATGTCTGGCAAATGTAGAGTATAGAATAGAAATATGCTTTATTATCACTGAAAATTTTACAATTTACGGACAAAGTTTACAAAAAGTCAAAAAAATAACAATAACAATTAAAATTTACTAAAATTATATAAATCATCAATATCCCAATATACAATCAAAAATATATTTATATATATATATATATATATATATAATATGGTAGCTAATTATAATTTATTCTCTTTCAGCCCTGAAGAAGCCGAATTAATTATCTTTGATGAAAACGTTCGGCGAAACAATTGATACTCATTAGAATCTTTCTTGCAGATTTCCCCAAAATTTAAGAGTTTAGTATAATATATATATATATATATATATATATATATATATATATATATATATATATATATATATATATATATATATATATAGTCAATATCAAAATATACAATCCATTACAAAATTTAACTAAACTGAAAATTGAATAATAAAACCTTGCGAACTAAAGCGAACTGATGCATGTGATACCCAAATATATATATATATATATATATATATATATATATATATATATATATATATATATATATATATATATATATATATATATATATATATATACTTTAGTTGCTTGTACCTAAATGTACTGTAATTTTTTAGTTATTCGTTAAGAAACTATTCCACTGAATGATATGGTCTTCAGATTGATAGGATTTTGTCAATTTACGAAACTTAAGGAAAGGAGTTGTAGATTTAAGTACCAAACTTGGAGATGGTTGTATTTTTTTGCCGAATATAATATAGATTTCTTTACTAACTCAGTGGACGGGATCAGTAAATACACATCAAAGGTTGAATTTCTGATGGAGTAGTCATGATTAGGTCTTGCCGAAAAAACATTTAGGTGTTAACGAATTAAGCGAAAAGTTTCTAAGATATATAAAGAGGGAAGAGTTAAAATCCTGTGATTGTTGAAGTAGCTTCTGCAATGTTTTATTCTACTGAGGCCAAACAGATACAGTATTGCTCCTTTTTGTCATTTAAAGATAATATCAGATTGGGCAGCTGTACTAGAACCCCAAAAAGGAAGGCCATATTGAAGATGAGACTTGAGCAAAGAAAAATATGTTGTACATGTAGTACAGAAAACAGCATCACTGGTACATTTATTAGATAAAAAGCTGAACTGTCTTTGTGATAAAATTTTATCTATCTATCTATTTTATCAGACTATGTATCAAAGTCTTTAATATGTAAAAAGGTATATATTTTACTGTCAATATACTGTAGAGATATTTAATAAATAAATAAAAATAACATGTATTTTATTTTTTACACAGATGGTGTACCATATTTTTTAAATAATTATGTTTTATTTTTGACAACATGTTGAAGCAAAATTCAAAATCGAAATCGATTTCCATTATTAAAACGCTGTTGTCAAAAGATGCAAAAACTACAAATGCAGTTTTCAACAAATTCAAAACAGCCATTCCCATTTGTATTTGCCCATAATATTTGTGATTTTTTTTTATTGTGTATTTTCCATCTATTTGTACAATGTATCTGGAATTTTTTATTGCTTCCAAAATCGTCTTGGTTTTTCCTAAAAAAAGTTAATAGTATAAAACCCATTTTAGTTAGTGGGAATCAAGCCAAAATGAGTATAAGCTTACCTGCAAATATACATTTTATTTCCAACAAGTAGAGAGGTTGGTCACCAAAAAAAATTATTCCATCAGGTGAATAACTTAGCCACCTATTTGATGAGGAAATTACCATGCCACATTCCATCACATCCATCTTTGAAATTTTCATATACATTTCTCTTGCTGTACCCTCAAATTTTAAACCATGCTTAACATATTTATTATTTAACTGAGGTGGGTAAAAGTATTTAAATGCTTTGGTTTTCCAATCTTTATTTGAATATGTAAATATTTCATAACATCTACTACCAGTGATTCGGAGTTTTCTATATTTTTTCCACTCATTGGAATTTTGAGGTATATTGATGACAAGATCTAGATCATCCTCAAGAAAACTAGATATTTTCTCCATGCAACAATTTTTAACGGAAACTACCTCAACTGCAGACAAATACAGCATTATAACTGACTGACAAGCATTATCTAATACTGCTCTAAATCGACAATTATTGGGTAATATATTTTTACATGGATGAATACCACTTGATGTTGAAGGCAAATTTCTCCTACCCTCTCTAAAAAGTAATGGTTTTAAAATTTTCATTTATAAAGAAAAAGGCATACTAACCTGTGTTTTGCAATAGCTGAAAGTGGAAGATTGTCACAGAAGAAGTTTCTGATTGCGACTTCATCTACTGGTAATCTAGTAGACCTATCTTTAAAATATGGCATATCTTTAAAACATGGCATTTCACTTACAGGCATTGGTTTGTATTTATCTTCTGCAATTTGCTTGTGTGAAATCCATGAACACTGCATTTGTGTTTGTGAAATCTTTTCCATTAATTCCACATCTTCCCTAAAACAATATTAATGTAAAATCAAAAATTATCCTTGTATAATTGCACTTATTTTTATAAATTTACATACCTTATACATTTAACAAGAACAGCAGAGACATGTTTACATTTTCCACTATTTCCTGCTTTACATGAACATGACATTTCGCAAATGTTCACACCATTAGTTAAAGATAGGGTTCCTTTAATTTCGTGGGGATTGGACTTGACTGAGCTGGACTGAAGGCATAAACCATATATTTTGATGGTGTGATCAGAACTTTCCTCCAATTTTCCAGTCAAAATAAGATGGCCAGAGTTTAAAACTTGTTCTCCTTCTACAACACATCTTGAATTTTCAGTAACACCCAAAAACTTCATATATTCTAGGATACTTAACTTCATGACTAAAAAATAGAACTTTAACAATAATAGTTACAATCTTTGGCGTACACTTACTTAAGATATTTTTTTCTTATGTAAAGTTCACTAAAATAAAACTTATAACAAATGGTCTATTAATCAGTACGAACAAAACTACTCAAAAACACATAAAACTAACACACACAATCGCAATATACAAGACAAGATGTAAACAATATTATAATGGCTCTTAGCTCGGTTCAAATTCATACCGCATTGGCGCTGCGATCTTAATCAGAATAGTCAATTGTCGTGAAGCATCTAGAGGTAGGTGATCTGTGCTGTGGTCGTCTGAACGCGCCCAATGAATGACACTAATAGGTGAACAGTGAACAGCAAGGAATGATAGAAATAGGAATAGGAACAATGCATGGTTCTGTATTCATTGTACCATGAGGAACATGTGTGTATTATAAAATAAAACAGATGATTCTAACCTTAAAATGTGATTGATACAGTAAAGTCAGTAAATTATTTTTGCTTAATTTTGAAATATAATGTTTTATACATGAAAAATATTGCCATTTTTAAAAACTACTATGTTTAATATTACGAGAAGCGTGTTTAAAAATTGTTTTAGTAAGCGGTTTATACAAAATATACAATCCCTAGAAGGAACTATTGAAAACACAAGTAAAAAGCAATCACCATCATTGCTTATAAGTTGTAAACGAAAAAAGTTAAATTACTATACAGGGGTTCACTATAGTAAATTTGATGAGATACCTCTTGCTTCTAAGGGGTGGAACCACACAAAATCTAGAGGAGACTTTTTCTTAATAAATAGGTTGAAGAATGAAAAAAATCAAACATATTCTTTTGATGAATTAAACATTCATCCTAAAATAAAAGATGCTTTAAAAATTGAAGAGATAAGGGAATTAACAGAATTTCAAGCAAGATCTATTAATGAGGTAAGGAAAGGTAGGTGTTTTATCAAAATGATAATGTAATAATTATATAAACGAAATACTTTTTAGGATCTCATCTTCTCCTAGCAGCTGAAACTGGTTGTGGAAAAACACTTGCTTATCTCATACCAATAATTCAGGATTTAATTTCAAACAAATCGGAAGCTGCTAATACGCCAAAAGCAGTAGTTATTGTGCCTAATAGAGAGTTAGCTTACCAAGTTGGAGAAATAGCAAGACATCTTGGCGATGCTCTTGGAATTACTGTAAAAACTGTTGTTGGAGGCAAAACCAAGGCCTTAATGATGAATCCTGTGTTTGAAGATATTGACATTTTGGTTGCTACTCCTGGGGCACTTGGTAAACTTTCTACGGTGGGAATTTATAAACTAAATGAGGCAAGTTTTTAATGTGTTTAATGTTCATCTTCTTTTTATTTCTTTGTTTGTCATCTTTTATAATATAATAACTGTTGTGGTTATAGGCAAAATATGCAGTCTTTGATGAAGCAGATACACTAATTGATGATAGTTTCATAGATAGGATGGAAGGTTTAATCAAAAGGTTACCACAATCGCAATTTATACTAGTATCTGCAACTTTACCAAAAAGATTTCCACCTGTATTAGCACCAATAGAACCATCATTAAAACATGTCGTATCGCCAAATATTCATAAACCTTTATTAAATATTAACCAGAAATTTTTGAGATTAACCAAATCTACAAAACCTTCACATTTACTTCAAATTGCAAAAGCCAACACTAGGCCCATGTTAATTTTTTGTAATAAAAATGAAACCTGCAACTGGGTGGCTCTGTTTTTAAGAGAAAATGGGGTAGACTGCTCAAATATTAATGGTGATATGAACTATTCAATAAGAATAGATCAGTGGAATAAATTTGCCTCAGGAGAGACAAAAATCTTGTCTGCTACAGATGTGGGTAGTAGGGGACTTAATACAATACAAGTCGTACATGTTCTCAATTATGATTTCCCGCTCTATGCTGCTGATTATTTGCATAGGATTGGAAGAGTGGGAAGATTAGGCAGCCCAGAAGCCTGCAAGGTTACTAACTTTGTAGTAGGAGCTCCAGAAGTTTCGTTAGTTCAACAGATTGAGGTTGGTAAACTTTATATTTAATTCTTAGTAAATTAAATTTCATAAATTATTTTTTTTAATAACATTTATGGCGTTTCTGCTAATTGAATATGTTTATGACTGACCAATTATTAGTTCTATTCTAATCGTAAAATACTAAAGAAATTTTAATCTGTGAGCTTACTTACAGTATTTTATAGCGCAACACTTGCTCTGCTTTTAACATTGACACTGCATTAAACAAACTCAAATTGCTTGTCATTTTGCATGATCTTTCTAATCCTATGATATTGAGGAGCTTGATTGCCTCATGTTCATGAGTGCCTTTCATCTTCTTGATTACTTTGTTGACATCTTAGATTTCCAGGTCTCTATGGAGCTTTGGCATTCCTAATGTACCAAGGCTTATCACATATTTTCACTAAACTTTGTACTAGAATCTCCTGGTGCTTTGAATATTGCTTGGGTTGCTACATCTCCAGAGTTGTCAACCTAAGTTTATATGGGTTTCATGATACAGTAGACTCCCTCTATAATGAGAACTGAAATGGCAGACTAATTACATTGTTATGTCAGACAACAATAATACTGTGTATACATATGATTATGTAGTTTTCTAAAACATTAACTTCCTATAGTGAAGCCATTTGGAGCAATATAAGATGCTAAATATTGTTTGAATGGCGTTTTTGAAAAAGAGTTGTTTACTTTTATTGTCTATAGCAGTGGTCGCCAACCTCTTCAATGTGTTAAGCTACTTTGTTAATTTTGAAATAAACAGCGAGCTACCCACACGGAAGCCACGTAATGCAACGTAAATGAAATAATCCACAGTTAATCTATCATTATATGTTTTTATTTTACTGTTTAACTGGTAATACATAATACATAGGTACTAATAATAAACTAATAACAAAATAACTAATATTACTAGTACATACTTGTTCATAGCTACATTCCTACCTATCAAACGAAGGTATTTGAAAAATAAACACAAACTTTTATCCAGCCACAACGGCATGTCATGTATGATTTAAAAATAGTTAATAATAACAACAAAAAAACAAAAAAGTAACGCACTATCATAAACATAAACATTGAAAAATTAAAAAGCACGTTCAATGAGAAGGCTGACACTCAGACTCATCGATAATTTTTTTTAATGTTTTCAGTATAATTTGATGCAGTCATTCGAATACAATTATCCAAATGTTCATCTGTAAGTCGATTGCGATATTTGTTCTTAATAAACTTCATATTAGAAAAAGAAGATTCACGCAAATAGGTTGAACTGAATAATGCTTTCACTTTCAAGGCAACACGGCATAGAACTGAATATTTGTCTTTACTTACAATAGGCCAGATACATTCAGTACTTGAGACTAACGATTTTACTGTTATTTTAAGGCGAAATCATTTTAAACTCAATGACTTCCATTTCTGTTGCAGCGATGTCTTCGCCAAAGTTCTGCATAACACAAGCTGCAAACTGCTGGATATCAATTTCCATAAAGGGTGAAACAACGAACTGCGCTACTAAAGCGCATTTCATTGAAATCCTTAAAACGATTTTTGAAGTTACTCTTCAGGGTAGAAATTATTTCTACATGATATTTGTTATCATAGGGTTCTAATGGATTTTGAGATATTTTTTCTGAAAGAATAGGAAAATACTTGGAATCGCTGTTAATTAGGTTTTGTTCCCAAAACTCCAGCTTTTTGATAAATGCTTTTATATCAGAAATCATTTCCGCTAGTTCTTTGTCTCTCCCCTGAAGCTGCAAATTAAGTTCCTTTAATTTCTCTGTAATGTCCACGAGAAAACCAAAATCTCTAAGCCAGATTGAATTTTCTAGTTCCGGAGTCGGTTCATCGCGTTGTTTGAAAAATTGAACTATGCCAGATAGGATATCATTAAAACGTTTCAGCACCCGTCCTCTACTTAACTATCGGACTTCAGAGTGAAGGAATAGGTCCCCGTATTGACAGTCAACTTCATCGGCCAAGGTTCTAAATAATCTTCTTTGTAACGCTTGAGCTCCTAATCTTGTTCACAATTTTTACCACCAGTTTCATAACGTTGTTTAGTTTCAGGAAATTTCCACATAATGCTTGCTGATGGATAATGCAGTGGTAACAGAGAAATTGCGGAAAAGTTTTATCTTTACGACATAACGCCACCAGACCCTTATCACAACCCACCATAGCTGGAGCGCCATGGGTTGTCAAGCCTACCATTTTCGATATTGGAGTTTTCTCGGAAGAAATAATATTTTTTAAATGAGAAAACAACTCCAGTAGTGTGTCCTTTCAGCGGAATGAACTTCAAAAGATCTTCTTTAACCGTAAAATCACTAAAAACCATCCCGACGAACACGGCCATCTGGGTAGTGTCAACGACATCTGTTGATTCATCCAGTTGAAATGAAAAATAAACGCAGTTATCTAAGTCAGTTCTTAACCGTAAAAAAATATCATTGCTCATTACTTCTACACGTCTCATCACTGTATTAGCAGAAAGTTGCATAGATTTTATAGCTGAAACTATCTCGTCTTTATTTCTAAAGTTGGCAAATACCGAATCAGCAGCTTCTAAAAACGCCTGTTTTATCATTTCCCTGTCTTCATAAGGTTTCTTTTTTTGTGCAATTATCTGGGACACACGGTACGGTGCTTCAGTTGCAGCCTTATTTTTGTTGACTGTTCTTAAAAATATTGATTGTTGTCCAATTAACTATTTTTTTAACTGTTTCAGTTTCTCCTTTCTGGCGGCAGAATGTAGTGGGAATGATTTTTCAAAATTAGAATGTACAGTTTTATGATGTCTCTCAATATTTCCTTTTTTAGCAACGGAGACCGAAGTATTACATAACAAACACACAAATTTATTTTTAACTTCTGTATAAAAGTATTGTTCTTCCATTCCGAATGAAAGTGGTATGTCTTTACCTTCTTACAACTGCTTGCCATAATATTATTTTTGTTGTTCTCTACTAACCCAACCGCTGGACGTTGGTTACGCGTTCAGTTTTAAACTAAGCGCAATGTCGCCGCGCCGTGCGTATTTATCCCGTTCAAAGCAATCCAGATCGTTCTCGAACACTAACGCGCTGGTCCGGCTGGTCGGTTCTATAAATAGCCGATTCTATAAATAGCCGATTCTATAAATAGCCGATTCTAGCTTGACGGCGTCAGGGGCAGATCGCTCACTGCAACGTTGCCGCTGTTTATGTTTAATATTTTGACAATTAGATTTTTTTGTGGAATTTTCGGAAGCTTCTCTGATTTTTGCAGTTTGTATTTTTTAAATTAAAATCGTTGTGAGAGCTACCAGAATTGACGTTGGCGACCACTGGTCTATAGCATATTTTCAAGGATGACATAAACTATTCCTTCTGCAATTGGAAGAAGTCTGTCATTTTTGATTGCTTTAAATTATCCAGTATCATTCTATCTTTCATATTTTCTAAAGATGTGAAACAGTTGTATGCTTCTTCATTTGCGTTTTGTCTTTGGATGAAGTTTCTTACTACTTTTAAAGCACTTTCCACATCTTGTCTATTAGGTCCTTCTTGCATAGATTCTCCGCGATTGTCTTCTCCATCTTCATCACTTTCGTCACTGACGATAATGCGCTCCGCTGGCGGATTTATTACTTCCGCGATAATTTCACTATCCGTCGGAAGATCACATACAATGACGTCATCATCAATGGCAATGAATTCAGCAAACTCGTCATCATTGTTCAGTGGGGCTAGTTCTTGACCTTGCTGTTGTAACCTCAACCACTCTGCTACAGGATATTCATCTTCTTCGTTTTCTACTCTCAGTATCTGTCCACCCCGCACGACCGAAACATTTTCTGATGGTTTTTTATCTACGAGTGTCCATGCTTTGTGGATGAAATTTATGGCACCTAATAAAGTAACAGGGGATTCACTACAGTTTTCCACATTATTCAGGATCCGCTTAATTAAAAGTTTTCTGTAGTGAACTTTAAGGGATCTTATAGTTAGACCTATTAGATTATACCTTAGGTACATAGAAGAGAAACCCAGGACGACGCAAAATATCATGGCTAAGAAATTTGAGAGAGTGGTTCGGTTGCAGCTCATTAGAATTATTCAGAAGCGCGGCCAATAAAATTAAAATAGCGATGATGATTTCCAACCTCCGATAGGAGAAGGAACCTGAAGAAGAAGATGATGCCCATTTGAAAAAGTCTAATAGCTTCGAGACTGTACCTTCCATGTAGCTATTTGCCGGTGGATTTTCTTCTCCTAATACAAAGAACCGCACATTTGCCAGACTGTCACACTGACATAGAATGTGCTCTGCTGTTTCTTCTTCGAGGTGACAGAATCTGCACAGGTCATCATCTGATAATCCCATCAGCTTCAAGTGCCTATTCAGCTTACAGTGCCCTGTTAGAAGACCTACTATGGCTTTGACTGTTTTCCTGTCTTTGCTTATTAGGTCTGCCGTAAATTTTGGCGAATCTTCTGTAATGAACTGTTTCGCCTGTCTTTGTCCTGGTGAATTCCTCCACCATTTCAGAGATTTGTGAGCTACCCACTTGTAGCTCTTCTTGTTACTGTCTTTGCAACGCCGCAGAAGGGTTCCGGTCTAATGAATGGCATTGATGAGCCTTGTTTGGCCATTTCATCTATTTTTTTCATTGCCCTTATGACCCTCGTACCTCGGTACCCAGGCTACCGTAACCTTGCTACGGTCTCGTAGTTTATTTAGGGCATACACACAATCCCATACTAGCTTAGAATTGACCTCTACAGAATTGAGTGCCTTAAGCGCTGCCTGACTATCTGTGAAAATGCAACTGAACGGAACGTTCTTTCCTGCCTCTCTATTTCTTTCACGCAGTGATGGATTGCCGTCATTTCCGCCTAGAAAACTGTCACATCCTTAGATAGACTTACCGGGAAATGTATCCCTTGATTTGTCCCTACTATGCCGGCTCCCACACTCCGATGTTTTTGAGCCATCCATGTACCAAGTAGCAGCAGCTTCGTCTCTGCCTGATATCTTAATTGTGAACTTATTGTTAAAGCTATATCTCGTAGTTGTTGCATCGATAGGTTGCCCCATCACAATATCGGCTTTTAGCTCCTCGATTAGCTTTCTGTTGTCAGCACCATGCACCTGGCTTATATGTCGCTGAATATGGATTAATCTGTGCATCACTCATCTGGCTTCGCCCTGTATAAAGATGTTAAATGGTGGTAGATTCAGCAGGACTTCCAACGATGCAGTAGGAGTTGTTTTTATGGCCCCCGTAATACACAGGCATGCTAGCCTTTGTGTATTACCTAGCAGCCTTGTTGCTCACACTTGCTGCGTCTTTGTCCACCACGTCACCGAGCCATAGGTTATCATTGGTCTAATAAGATAACCATATAGTCATTTTGGGGTTAAGTCCCCAATTCTTACCGCACATTCTTCTACATTTGCCCAGGGACATAGTAGCTTTCTGTGTGGTTTTCAGAATGTGAGTATTCCATGTAAGCCTTATAATCAAAATACACCCCAAGGTATTTTGTTTCTTTGGCAAATGAAATCTTTGTTCCTCCCAGCACCGGTGGTTTTAGGCCTTGTAGTGCTGTTTTTTTGTTGAAGTTGACGATTTGAGCATTGACTATCAGTCTCGCATGTTTACACCAGTCGCCAACTATATTTAGGGCTGCTTGCATTCTCTCAGACACGACCTGAGCAAATCTGCCCCTGACAACGATCGTCCGCATATCCCAGACAATAAAAGCCTTCTGTGGACAGATTTCTGAGGAGATCATCTACCAAGGTTGCCCAAAGTAGAGGGGACAGAACTCCTCCTTGTGGACAGCCTCCACCTACTTTTGCTTTAATGGTTGCTTTACCCAGAGTGGAAATTACTGTCCTATTCACCAGGGATGCCCTTATCCATCTGCATATTACCGCAGGTGCGCCTCGTCTACTCATAGCTCATATCACAGAGCTCAAATCTATAACGGCATTGTAATATGCTTTAAAGGGAGCGAAAATTGAAACATCAAGGGTTAGCAGTTTGTTATTACAATGAGTAGGCAGAGTCAGTATGATTACACCATTATCCTTTGAAAGTTGAACAACGTGATAAATTGACTCTCGTGAATGTCGTAGATCAGTATGGAAGGATTTTCAATTGAACTCTTGCTAATCTTGATGAAGTGTTTCATAACGTCGACAAACAGCTCGCTATTCATCCATCCACTTGATTTGCCAAACCCAGTGTGCCAGGTGGAGCTCCTTGTGTCATATGCTCCTTATATTTCCTTGGAAAAACCATGGGAGGGAGCAGAAACGTACTTTTCACACATACCACACATGTGGTAATAAGAATACCCCTTTCACCGCTAGTACAACTATTCAGCTGCTTTATACCTTTCTCTGTCACGACTTTCTTAGGTTTCTGCACTGTTGTTTAGTCTCATCAAGGTTATATACCCTGATATTAGACACAGCTGATGGATATCTAGAATAAACGGCATGTAAATTGTCGAAGAACTTGTTGACATTATGTGGAATAAATGATGTTAATCTTGATAGTCCAACTATTTTATCCTTGATCCAATTCGCTGGAACTGGAATATTGTTTTAAACCGCCATATTATATGCTACCTTTCGTGCTTGAATGGTTGTTAATCCGTAGCTTATTTTTGATGTAGGTAATCCACAAAGAAATTTTCTGTGCCTCTGGACACATTGTACAGCATAATTAAGTTCCATTCGATAATTATCTGGATTAGTATGTTTTTTTGCGACGTATCTTTATAATGTCTTAAATTTTACTCCGTGGTCAACGCAGCAATTCTCATGATTTTCCGTCCAAAAAATCTTGTACGACACTTGCCATATCATCGGAGCTGAATGTCGCTCGACTCCTTGGTTTTTCTTTGCGCAACTTTTATTCTACATAGACAACATATTATTATAGCATACACACTTGGTACAAAATTTAGTAGTACACAATAGGACAGTCTCATTGTGTACTATCCTCAAGTAGCATTGTTGTAAACCAATGCAAATAATCATATTTAAGTTTTAGTTTTGTAACACGACTATTGAAGGTTAGACTAACTTAACTGTGGTATTTCACGAATGTACTTGACACAAATCAAGAATTAGTTTCGATAATAAGTCAACAAAACTAAATATATAAATCAATGCCTTGAAAGGTCCCTAGACGAGAAAAGTGTGTCCCTGTTCTCCTAATATCGATGTAATATTTTATTTTGATAGGGCATTTAGGTAAATTATAATGATGGATACTGTCTTATTACTTTTGTGTCTGGCTGTATGACGATAAGTCTAAGCCAAAAGAAAAAAGTCAACAAAACTATATAAAAAGTAACTTCTTACTTTAATTAAACAATTTATCACTATAACTTTCACGAGGTCACGAATGAAATGATGGTATTTTGACTGGCGCTGTAAAATGACATTTCTGTAATAATGTTGGTTGCAGAATTGAATCTTGGCGGTAAATTTAAAAAATTAGTAGATTGTCTTACTGTGTACCATGTCTCATTGTGTACTATTCTTCCCTATATCTATTTCATCTCTATTTTACTCTTAATGAATTCAAAACGCAATCACAAACTTTTTACCAACAGTAAAAGTCTAACAAAAACTTAAATTAATTTATATATCTTATTGTTTTAGCTTGCAATTAGAAGAAATCAGGCCCTAGAAAATGTAGATGGAAATATAACAAATATTGTTCAAAGAAAAATAGCCAGAAACCAGAGGGAAAGTGCATAATTTATGAATATATACCACCATTTTGGCATATATTTTATGACTTTTTGTTTCCCCAATAATCTAAGATCATAAGGTTAAGAACAAACAAGAAATATTTACATAAGATAGTGTACCTACATCTAAAAGTCTCAATTTCAACATCAGTAATGATTTTCTAATTATTTTGTAAATAGCTTTAATAAATTATGTAAAAAATAAATATTTTATTGTTTTACATATAAATTGTATTTTCCAAAAACTTATAAATATATTAAAATAACGTAACCATCTCAGACCATGCTGTGCAAAATTTATTTGCGATGAAATGAAATGAAAACAGGAAAAGCGCCGGGTTTCGACGCCATTCACGCTGAGTTCCTCAAACATAGCGGCAGATTCACTAGGCAATGGCTCGCAGAATTCTTTTCTGACATCCTTCAAACGGGAAACGTCCCTCACCAACTCAAAAATGCAAAAATCGTCGCCATTTTAAAACAAGGGAAAAGTAATAATTCACCGAAAAACTACCGCCCCATCGCACTCTTAAGTATGGTGTACAAATTGTTCGAAAGACTGTTGTATAATAGAATCAGCAAAACCATATTCCAACACTTACCAGTGGAACAGGCAAGATTTCGGCCAAACCGCAGCTGCACAGACCAGGTACTCGCCCTGACCAATTATGTGGAATCAAACTTTCAAAAGCAATTAAAAACAACCGCTGTCTTCATCGATCTATCTGCTCCTTACGACACTGTGTGACGACAAGGGGCAATATATAAATTAATGCGAATAATCCCATGCAGAAAGACCACTGAGGTTATTAACGCCATGCTATCCAACAGTTGTTTTAAAGTTATATTGGGAGACAAGACTAGTACCCAAAGAAAACTGAATAATGGACTTCCACAAGGATCCGTGCTGGCTCCCATACTTTTCAGCCTCTAGATAGCAGACATGCCAGAAACCACATCAAAAAAGTTTGGATACGGAGACGACTGGACGCTTGCCGCAAGTCATAAAGAATTCGAGGTCACTGAACGCATTCTAACAAACGATTTAAATGCCCTAGGGAATTATTTCCGCAAATGGAGATTGCAACCCAATCCAACTAAGACAGAAGTGTCCTGCTTCCATTTGAACAACAAGATGGCCAACTATCAACCTCAAATCCATTTTGAGGATAGACTCCTTAACTATAATAAACACCCAAAATACTTAGGTGTTACACTTGACAGAACGCTAAACTTTAAAGAGCATCTTACTAAGACTGCTGCAAAACTCCGAACTCGTAACAACATCCTGCAAAAGCTCTGCGGCACTACATGGGGCTCCTCAGCACCCACACTTAGATCGACAGCATTAGGACTGGTATACCCCGTAGCGGAATACTGTGCACCAGTATGGATAAACAGTCCACATACTCATCGTGTTGATGTCCAACTCAACCAAGCCATGCGAACTATATCGGGCACAATCAAGGCCACGCCCACTTACTGGTTACCAGCTTTGAGTCATATAGCTCCACCACCCATCCGCCGGGAATATGCCCTTGTCAGAGAATTTACAAAAATCAATACTGATCCTGAGCTCCGCTCCCATGTCGGAACTTCCGCCAGAGACATAAATAGGCTCCGTTCAAGACACCCGCCTCTAAAAACAGCAAAAAGGCTAGTAGATCAAAACTTTAATGTAACTGAACGGTGGAGAGAACAATGGGAGAATAACGCTGCACCAGCTAACTGGAACATGCCATGTATTACAAGCAAACCTGAGGGCTTCAACCAACCGAGACGAATTTGGACCACACTCAATAGAATAAGGACGAACTGTGGCAGATGTTCCGACTCACTTTTTAGATGGGGAAAAATACAATCACCAAATTGCGACTGCGGCGCCGAAAGGCAAACAGTAAAACACATGGTAGAGGAATGCCCGATTAGATCCTATCACGGCAACCCTTCGGATTTCCTGGCTGCTACAAAAGAGTCAATCGAATATATTTATAATCTAGATGTTTGTTTGTAGAATAATATTTTTGTATTTACTGTTGTTTGTAATTTATATAATTTATATATATGTATATATATGAACCTGTGATGTAGCCATACGCTAAATAAAATAAATTTATTTGCGATCATGCCACGGATCGATGAACATTGAAAGCAAAATCTACGAACGTAGACTACTTTGCGTTGTAAACAACCCTGACAATTATAAGGGTTGCAATGGCTATAAGGAGATACAAAAATGCTGTACTTAGATACATGAAGATCTCGCTAGCCACTTGTACTATTCTTGCACAATCTGGCATCAGCATTGCATAAATCATTATCATTAGAGACAAGAACGCACAAGAAACGGTAGGGGAGAGGGGTATGATGGGATTAGCTAAGGAAAATAACAAAATACAGCATAATTCCTATGTTTATTACTCTTATTGCTCTTAGTATATTATTACTCTTATTATATGGCGTGTTATGTCATTAATCTAATTATGATTTGGTACAATCTTAGGAAAATCAACCTATTACATTTTTTAACAATTAGCCATTAATAAGAACATTATGAAAACTTACTTACTATGTGGTAATGGAATTGGGGCATGATGGTGATGCTAATTATTCTCACAAAACAAACAAATGTGTATCTCCTCCAGATTTTCATTGTCCACCCCACCACAAGCACTGTGCGCCCAACGTCCACAGATATAGCAGCCTACCCAGGTTTCTGACGATGTCAAAAAAAAAATCGGTTGCCTGTAAAGTCGGTTTTACGGGCGAAGATTTTACGTGACAACGTCTTTTTCTCGGTAGAATATTTATTGATATGAATATTATTAAATTGCACAATAGGAACAAGGAATTGAATGAAAATAAGAATTGCACCAATTTTAACTATAGAAATATATTTTGTTTACTAAAACATTGTACATGTAAACTTAAACTTAACTAATTTCTATTTGAGTGATTTTGTTGAGGATAGGACGATGATAGGAGAAATATGAAATGAAAGGAAGTGTTTCTGCTGTAATGTGTCTTGAACGCCAAGAACGCTCGAGAAAGACAGAGACACAAGCACGGAAGCACGCACCGATTCAACGCGCCTAATTCTCTAGTGCTGCGCGCGCAGCGGACCGATCATGTTTGAGTGGGAGAGAGACGCAAGGCATTCGCCGGTCCGGCGGGCCTCTCTCTCGTTCGGTGACTCACTGTAACAGACGTGAGCGGGCGTTACACTTTTTCATGAATGACTCCGAGCCACAACCTAATTTAAGACGTTGTCACGTCAAAATTGTGGTTCACATCATTACAATATAAGTACCTAAATGGCATCTTCATCATTACTCTTTTGCGTTTTGCTTTTTTGTTTTGTTTTTAGCATTTCTTTTGAGGCGAAGATCATTAGTATTCGATGTTTTCCCCGGCTTTTTCAAATATTCCAGCTCTTTTTTATAAGAAGTTGAGGTAATAATGGCTGTTTTTCTTCGCCGGTAGGTATTGTTTCCTTTTTTCAGTTCGTTGAATAGAAGGAATTGACAAAATATCACTAGGAGACGCATTTTCAAAGCTAGACATCAGATCAGGGAATGCTGCACGAATAGGAGATTTAGGTGAATAAGAACATTCAGGTTCGAGGATGGGTGTTTTATCAGGTTTTGGCGTGACTGTTCTCCTTATCAGTATTGATATTCTGTTCCTTTCCATTTTTAAACTGCCAATTGATATGCTAATAGATGTCTCAGTTCGATAGTTGATAGTCCAAAAAGGTGCTCTTCCATATAGTTTAGATATGCGTCCATTTCGTCTTCTTTAGGTGTAAATATTGTTTTGTTCGGCCTAAAAGTAAACCAATAGTAATTTCAACGTCTTTATCTATTTTCTTAATATATCGTTCTAAAATAGGTAGCCTCAGACACTGAGTATGCCGAAGCAGCTTTTTTGTATCCCATCTCTTTACTTAAAACTTTATCTATAGCTGTTTTCATAACATCTGTCGACCACTCCCCTCTTTTTGTTTTTTTCTTTTAAGTAATTACCATGGTATTACCTTAAATAATGCAATGTTATTTATTAAGAAATTTTAATTAACCCAGAACTACAACCCCATTTTAACCCCAATTCCCCATCAAACCCCACACCCAATACCCCCTCTTGCGCGTGCACTCTCAATCACAGTTTCTCTCGCAGTGACGGTCGGTAATGACGGTTGTCCGTTGGTCGAATGAGGCTCCTTATTGGCTTACTGCATGCACTGCACCCCTTCACCTACTACCCTAGAATAACAGAGACACATAGAAGCGACATAGCGGTCCAAAAGCGTGTACCATTTTTGTATACGCATGCCCGATTCTGGTTGTATTACTGTCAAAAACACGTGCTTATTCTTTAATTCTGGTTGTTTTCGATAGTCCGTAGGCGTCTATGGTAAATACTCGACACAACAAGTGCATTTGACCATTTATATAATTTATTTATAGTTAAAAGGTTATAGTTATAGTTTATAGTTAAATATATAAGTTTATAGTTAAAAGTTTAATTTATATTTAAAATGTCTGGATATATTTGTGCGATTCGCGGATGTTCATCTGTGACAGGAAAAGGAATAAGTTTATTTAGATTTCCTAAGAATAATAACAGGTAATTACTATTGCTTTGTAATTATTATTAGTTATTACTAATTACATAATAGTATTGGTTTGACTTTCGAACAGTAAGCCGACGCCGACGTGTCTGTCCGAGCTATAAAAAAATAAACTTTGGTCTGCCAAGGGATACCTAGTTCAAAATGAAAACATTAAATTTGGTGTCAGTGCTATTTCTTTTATTGAAAGACGCAAGTCTCCGAAGGCTCAGGTCAAAAAATCAACAGATGGTGGCCAAATGTCGGCGCGCTCGAAGACAACAATACGAATATAGTATTTTTAAGAAATAAAAATATATAGAGGGTTTTATACACGAGAATATTTGATTTAAGAGCGTAGGCGCAAAATTTGGGGCAAATGTTTTTTAAATGTATTCATTTTTTTCGAATCCTGAAAAAACTAATAAGTATTTTTGAAAAATTTAAACGCAGAATGAAAGACTACATTATTACTGAGGGCCAAAAGTCCCCGAAAACTTTTATAATGTTTATTTTAATAAGTTACAGGGGTGAAAAAAAAAAGAGAAAATTTAGTGTGATTTTTAATTTCAAATATCTCATTCAAAAAAACTTTTTGTTTATTCTAAGGGACTTTCGGCCCTCGGTAATAATGTAATCTTTCATTCTGTGTTTAAATTTTACAAAAATATTTGTTAGTTTTCTCAGGATTAAAAAAAATGTTAAAAAGCATTGGCCCGAAATTTTGCGTCTACGCTCTTAAACAAAACAAAGAAATTACTAAAATGCTCAAACTAAAAATTGTTGGAAACATAATTAGACCGATAATTGGGAAAATCTTAAAATTCCAACAGAACAAGACTTCAAAATTGCAAAAACATGGTTGCAAATAAACAAACTTACATTAAATTATGAAAAAACTAAATAGGTACTCATCTACTTTTTGCTATATACAAAAGTTGTCTGCCAATTTTTAATTCGTTAAATATAAATAAAAAAGATCAAATATATGGATCGAAATACATAAAATATTTAGGAGTTTTAAATGGGAATTACAAATAAAAAATATTAAAACTTTATTTGTTGTATATCTCAATATTTAGTGACACTTTTGTGACTTCATCAGGAGAAAACTGAAAATTTATTAAGATTAATTTATATTTAAATGGGAATAAGCCACAATTAAAGGTTAAAATACGTTTATTGACGTTTCAATTTCCACTTCGGAAATCGTTCTCAAAATACGATTTTGAGTATTTTGAGAACGATTTCCGAAGTGGAAATTGAAACGTCAATAAACGTATTTTAACCTTTAATTGTGGCTTATTCCCATTTAAATATAAATTAATTTAAAATGCCACAAGAAAATAGCTTCAGAACAATATTTTATTAAGATTAGATATTGACAAAAGTTAAATATTTCATTACTTACAATATACTTAGAATATACTAATACCATAGAATAACAGTGCTAATACTCTTATAATTGTAAGTATACTCTTATAATTCTTTTTAAATGCAATCATTTTTTTTCGAATCCTGAGAAAACTAACAAATATTTTTGAAAAATTTAAATACAGAATGAAAGATTACATTATTACCGAGGGCCGAAAGTCCCTTAGAATAAACAAAAAGTTTTTTTGAATGAGATATTTCAAATTAAAAATCACACTAAATTTTCTCTTTTTTTTTTTCACCCCTGTAACTTATTAAAATAAACAATATAGAAGTTTTCAGGGACTTTCGGCCCTCAGTAATAATGTAGTCTTTCACTCTGCGTTTAAATTTTTCAAAAATACTTATTAGTTTTTTCAGGATTCGGAAAAAATGAATGCATTTAAAAAACATTGGCCCGAAATTTTGCGCCTACGCTCTTAAGAATTTATATTGTGTGATATGCCCACTGACTATTAATTTTCTGGTTGTTAGCTGTCATTGGCGGCTTGGCTACATAACTTCAAAGGACTGTCGCTTCTCTGTGTTGGGTTGGGTTGTTCTCTGCTACTACTGTCATTCAGATATATGAACAGGTGACATGACTGAAGTAAAAAGTACATTAAAAACTACTACTATGAGTAAATGAGTATTACTCCAGTCGTCAGAGACGAAAATGCCACTGGACCTCTAAAAATCATACGAACAAGCTGAATCTTGCTGAGAATGTCACTTTTGGAACCCCAAAAAAGATGCAAAAAAGTCTGGCACTCTTACCACCAGGCTTTCCCCCCTCGCAGGGGGTAAAAACGCAAAAAAAATCGTTTTATTACGAATCTGTACACCGTAGAAAAAAATGTTCCAAATAAAATATGTAGCTGAGATAATTTTAAACAAAGATGTTTATAAGCATTTTTTGCGTAGAATGAACCGTTCTCATAGAAACAACGCTTGAAGCGACCATCGATTTTGCATGTCAGTTACGCGCGCGAAATCAATCGCTGCAATGAATCTAAATATAAATATTCCTTTAGGTCGTGGTCTATTTTGGTAATCACAGTAAAATACTAACAATAGCACTAAGAATAATAACAATAGCAGTTGAAACAATTATTTCTAAAAATTCCAAATTTGTGTGCACCTCATAGAAAGGAGTTTTATTTGAGTAGGAAAATTCTTATTAAAAATGCTGAAATTCCTGTTTGGTAAAACTAAACAGTTTTTTTCCTTAATTTATGGCTGGTGGCAACATTATTGGCTATTGTTACTAAAGCAAAAGGCCAGAGAGAACAAATGACTTTTTTCCGTCAATTGTTGCATCAGAAAAGAATGAACAATTGACAGAATGATTTTTTTGTTGTCTTCACGTTGTATGTGGCATAGGTTATATCGGTGTAGAAATTTATCACCAGTATTAACGCTTTCTAAAATGTCTACTAATCAATTGTTAGACGTAAAAATAAAAGAACAAGCTGATCTTGTTCGTAATTTAAAGGCTTCCAAAGAATCAAAAGAGAAAATTGCAGAAGAAGTAGAAAAACTTCTTGCATTGAAAGCTCAACTCCAAATTGATGATGGCATTAGCAGTAATAATCAGAAATTTGTCCTTAAAACTCCAAAGGGTACAAGAGATTTTGCTCCAGAACAAATGTCTCTGAGATTAGAAGTTATGGATAAAATAACCTCAGTTTTTAAGAAACATGGTGCCGTAACTATTGATACACCAGTTTTTGAATTAAAAGAAGTGTTAACTGGAAAGTACGGTGAAGATTCTAAGCTTATTTATGACTTAAAAGATCAAGGAGGTGAGATACTTTCCTTACGTTATGATTTAACAGTTCCTTTTGCACGTTACCTTGCTATGAATAAAATTACTAATATCAAACGTTACCATATTGCCAAAGTATATAGAAGAGATAATCCATCGATAACTAAAGGAAGATATAGGGAGTTTTATCAATGTGATTTTGATATAGCTGGATCTTATGATCCAATGATTCCAGATGCTGAATGTGTAAAAATTATGTATGAAATATTAACACTTCTCGATATGTCTCCCTTTGTAATCAAATTGAATCATAGAAAATTGTTGGACGGAATGCTTGAAGTTTGTGGTGTTCCTACAGAAAGCATAAGAACTATCTGTTCATCTATTGATAAGTTAGATAAGTCTCCTTGGGAGGAAGTAAGAAAGGAAATGGTTGAAGAAAAAAATTTATCACCTGAATCAGCTGATAAAATTGGAGAATATGTAAGATTAAATGGAAAAGTTGACTTAGTTGAAAAGTTACAACAAAATGAAGTACTCGGTAAAAATAAAAGTGCCCAAGAAGGATTGGAAGCCATGAAACTATTATTGAATTATTGTGACTTGTATAATACATCAGATAAAATTTTATTTGATCTGAGTCTTGCTAGAGGTCTAGATTATTACACAGGAGTTATATACGAGGCTGTATTACTCAAAGATGATACTGTTGGAGGTGATATCTCAGTAGGTTCAGTAGCTGGTGGGGGTAGATATGATAATCTAGTAGGAATGTTTAATCAAAAGAGTAAGCAGGTTCCTTGTGTTGGAGCATCAATTGGAGTAGAAAGGCTATTTACTATTATAGAAGCAAGGTAAGTTAAAATGCCATTGTTTAAGTCTATATTAAATACAAATTTAGAAACTGTCTTTTAACTATTATAGTAGGGACTGTAGATATTTACTCATGTGTCATTAATACTTGACAAACATATTACTTTAAAGATAAGAGTTTAATTAATGTTTCTTCCTTCTTATTTGTGTTATTTCAGAAGACAATAAGTTCAAACTGCACTGTTTTCAATGCCTTTGCAACTTAAGAGACTAAAGAGGTGCTAGTAAATAAATAAATCAATCAAACATTTTATTTCATTAAAAGCTGCAAAACATCTGTAAAACCCATTTCCAAATCTTCCAAATATCATCAGCTTTGCCAAGGATTTGCACATACTTTTTATATATTGATCCTGTGGTTGTGATTTGTGACATGCACATTACTTTCTTTAGTGCTAGTATACAGGGGAGAGGGGTCACCCTGGTGTAGACTGTTGTTGGTTTTAAATGGTTCCTACAATTCCCCCTGGATCCAAACAACCCTGCACTCAACTTTTTGAAGGGTTATTTTTGTTAACATTATTGGATGATTTGCTATTCGTTTGTCATTCATTGTCCTAAACATCTCTCCTTGTTTACTGAGTCATAGGATGTGTTGTAATTGATATAAATATATTGGAATTACTACATAATACATTTTCAGAGAGATTAGTAAATTCAAAAACCCCTGATCGATTTTAATAGTACAGATGAGGGACTGCATCTAAACAAAGTAGAATAGAATAGAATAGAAAAAAAGCTTTATACTCAGGATTCACAAGTTACACACAAATATAAATTGTCAATAGAGAGAATGGTGCCAATTACAATTTATAATGGTTGCCGTAACAACCTACACTTAACATAAAAGTAATATTAAAATATAATGATAATAACAGTGACATTTAGATTCAGATAAGAGCCCTCAGTCTCCCTGCAGATCAGCTTGAAGGTATTCTTCTACTTTGTACCGTTCAAGGTGTATGAGCAACTGTTGAACAGACTTTCTATATTTATTTATGTCAGTTTCTATTTTGATGCTGTAAGGCAGTTTATTAAAGAATTTAATACATGAATATTCTGTGGTTTTCTCAGATGCTGTTAGTCTATATATTGGTATATTATAGTTTATGAGATTGTTTCGTGTATTAGTATTATGGTTTGTTATGTGTTTCAAGAATTTATGTCTATTTTAAAAAATGAAAAGTAAGCATTCATATATGTATGTTCCAGCCATTGTTAGTATGTTTGACTTTTTGAAATTACTTCTACATGAATCCCTGTATTTCAAGTTAAGTAGAGTTCTGATTGCTCTTTTTTGTAATATAAAAATATAAAAACCTGTTCAGTATTACCACTTCCCCCCCCCCCCTCCAGAAAACTATTCCAAATCACATTACAGAATGAACATTTAGAAAAATATACAACTTGTTTACATTTTTCGTCCAAATAATTTGCTGTTATTCTGAAAGAGTAGCAGATAGATGTTAACCTGTTACAGATTTCATTTATATGCACTCCAAAATCTAAATTTTGGTCAATATGTACCCCCAGAAATTTTGTGCTTTGGTTTAGAGTAACCATTTGTGATTGAATTGATAGTTTCCTGTAAGGTACTATTATTTGTTTTAGTGATGAAACAGATATAATTTGTTTTTTCTCTGTTCAGTATGAGTTTGTTCATATTGAGCCATCTCTGTGCTTTATCTAATCTATTATTAGCGATATTCAATAAATTATTCAAGGATGACCCTATAGTTAAAATGTTGGTGTCATCTGCAAATTTCACAATAAGAGTATTCTGATTGTTATCTGTAATGTCCAAAGCTAAATCATTTACATAAAAAACAAAGAAAAGAGGACCCATAATACTTCCCTGAGGAATTCCCACCTAAATGAGTCCTTCATCAGAAGAGAAGCAATTTCTTCCCTCGTACTCAAATTTTACTTTCTGTTTTCTGTTTGATAGATATGATTTTATCCAATTATAACCTGGCCCTCTAATGCCATATCTGTAAAGCTTTTCCATTAGTATTTTGTGATTTAAAGTATCAAATGCCTTTGATAAATCTAAAAATATGCCCATGGATATATCTTTGTTTTCATAACCCTCATTTATCTTTGTTATAAAATCATTAATGGCAGTCTCTATAGATTTTCCCTTAAGGTACCCATGTTGTGCATGGCATAACAGTCCCTCACTATAGAAAAAACTGAGAAGCCTGACACACATGACTGTTTCAAAAACCTTAGAGAATGATGGTAAGAGGCTTATCAGACTATAATTTTCTAGTAAAGTGGTATCACCTTTTTTATACACTGGTTTTACTACAGCTATTTTTAAGTTGTCTGGAAATATCCCATTTATGAAGGTATTGTTTATTATATGACATAATGGTATAGCTAGCTCATATGCACACAGTTTTATTATATTTGTAGGTATCCCATCATAATCTGAAGTGAATTTATTTTTCAATTTTCTAATTAATTCAATTACTTCATTTATAGTTACTGGCGTTAGAAAAAATGAGTTTTTGTTAAACTGTATTTTAGTGCTGAATTCTATTTTTGGTATATTTTCTAAAAGATGCGTAGCAGCATTTAAAAAATATTCATTAAAATTATTACTTACCATGACTGGATCTCCTAGTATAGCTACATTATTATTGATAGAATTTACCTGTGTGATTTCTTTAACGATTTTCCATAGACTTTATGACTTATTTTGACTATTATATATTTCTTGCCCATACTGCATTTTTCGTGAATCCACAAGCGTTTTATTATACTGACGTTTTGTTTGTACTCATCTTTGTAATGGTCATCTACTCTACTTAACATTAGCAAAAGGTCTAAGCAACTTTTATATTGATTTATTTCATTTGTATTTGATACGTTTTTTATGTTTATTTATATTTTTTTCTGGAAAGCATTGGTCAAATAACAAAGAAATGATTTTCATAAATACAACCCATTGCTTTTCTATATCCCAATTTGGTACTGAAAAAAGCTCCTCCCAGTTTTCATCTTGCAGCATTAGCCTAAAATTTTCTTTACTGTGGGAATCAAAAATTCTTTTCCTAATTTTTAAATTTTCTTTTTTGTTTACATTAATACTGAAAGTTATTTTTTGACCAAGATGATCAGAAATATTGAGTATCTAATACTTCTGCTACATAAAGTTCACAGTTTGTAAAAATGTTATCAACGCTCATCTTTGTAGCTCTACATATGCGAGTATATTCAGAAACTGATGGCAATATATTAAATGTTTGTAATAAATAGAGAAAGTCTGTTCTATCTTTAGTTTGACTCCTCAAATCTGTATTAAAATCACCTGCAATAAAAACTAGAGAGCTGTCGCCTGAAATATACATTAAAACATTTTCTAGAATATCTAAAAATTCCTGCACACAAGACTTTGGTGTACGATATATACAAAGAATTAAAATTTTGCAATTTAAAAAACACATGAACATTCAAAAACATATGTTTTTGCCTTAGCACTTACATCTTTTCTTATCCTCCATGATAAGCTTTCTTTTATATAGATTGCTGTGCCCCCATGTTCGCCTTCATCTCTACAGAAGGCGGAAACTAATTTGAAGTATGGATCTCAACAATCCTAATTACAAAATCTCTCTAAAGATGAACCGAAAATTCTAGGATTCCAATCTCAAAAATATAGATAATGACATTGTAAAGTCTTCTAACTTAAAATGTATATAACATATCTGAATTATTGACATAAGTGAGAGAGATAAAATTAAATTATGCTATTATTAGATCATAAAAAATTCGATAGTTCTTTCTGTTTGTTGTTTAATTTAACAAAATGTTCTTTTCATTTCAGGCAAGCAAATTCAACCACTAAATGCAGAAAGACAGATATTGACGCTTACGTAGCATCCGCCCAAAAAAATTTACTGGAGGAAAGAATGAAACTGTGCTCCGAGCTTTGGGATAAGGGCTTTAAAGTGGAACATTCTTATAAGAAGAATCCTAAACTTTTAGTGCAGTTGCAACATTGCGAAGAAAACGGCATACCTTTTGCTATAGTTTTAGGGGAAAGTGAAATTAAAAATGGAGTTGTCAAGTTAAGAAATGTAGAAACAAGGCAAGAAACAGAAGTGAAACGGGAGAATTTAGCAGATGTGTTGAGGAATAGCTTGAGCTCATTAATTTGAGATAATTAAATTATTTTATATTAGGCACAATGTTTTCTTTTTTCTTGTTGAATTTTATATATATTTAAATTATATATTTTATATGTTTTGCATTATCTTTGTATTCAGTATTTTTTTACGAATTTTTTATATTTGTAACTTAAAGACAATGTAACAAATATGAAAATCACAACAAATCAACCAAATATACAGTAGTATTGCATCAATAAACATAATTGGTACCCTTGGTGAGTTCCCCTTGCACATTTAAATGTTATTTTCATTTATTTATACTGACAGTTAGACAAATGTCGATTAAAAATCATTGATTTTTTTAAAATCATGTTTTTTGATTTTAATTAGGAAATTAATCATTATGATTTTTTCAAATGAATATTTTGAGGTTCTTCTAAAAAATATTGGTGATTCAAATAAATAAATAAAACAATTCAAAAACGACGAAATATTTGTCAGATCGCATTTTTTGCAAGAAAATTCCTGTCGCGAATTGATTTTACCTGATCTATGTATCGAAGAGGGTGACTCAAAAACGATATCTGATACCTTGAACTGCTGGAGAATTCCAGCGGTGTAAGTAAGTAAATTCTGAATTAGATTCAATTCCTGAAGCATCAAAACCCAACGTTTCTCTTTCGGATTTATTACCACTACCAAAAGTCCCCACAATCTCAAAAAAAACTAAGAAGTGTACAAAGAAACGATCTGAAATCCTGATATCCAGACTGATGAAGAATATTCTCGAAGAAGATGACTTGAAGAGGAAAAAGAGAAACGAGAACATGGTAGCTGCTACAAAAATAAAAAATGTTTGACAAAGAGGCCAAAAATCAACCCATATTAAGAAGATTGAGTTTTAAGAAAGTGAAATGGAGGAATCGGAATGTGACGAAAAAGATATCTGTGATGATGATGAACTAGACGATGTGGATCTGAATAGCCCAGAGAAAATCTGTCTGATTTGTGAAGAATTCGGGAAGGACAGAGAATTGTGGTATCAATGTGCATCTTGTTCGGTTTGGGCCCATGCCCCTTGCACTGTGAGAGAAAGTTCGAAGGACTATATGGACGTAGTTAAGCAGAATAAGTCTAACCCACAAATAGCAATTGAGGAATTTGCTGTAAGAAGGATGCAGCTCCATATTTGGTAATTGTAGTAGATAATTGTAAGTAGATAATTTTTGAAAAAATAAAAAAATTGAAAAAAAATTGGACCTGCATCTTTCTTGCACCTTCTTCTTCTTCTTAACATGCCATACACCAAAGTGCGTAGGCGACTATCTCATTACTAGAATTCTGTTCTTGGCGGCGTGACACAGCTCGCCTGTATTGTGTATTCCTGTCCATTCTTTAATATTTCTTAACCAGGATAATTGTTTGCGGCCGGCTCCTCTCCTACCTTCGATCTTCCCTTGTAGGATTAACTGAGGTATTTCATATTTTGCTCCTCTCAATATGTGCCCAAGGTAACCAATCTTGCGTTTTTTAATTAATTTAAAGAGTTCTCTTTCCACGCCGGCTCTCTTAAGGACGTCATCGTTTCGAACTCTATCCACCCAAGGTATGCGCATCATTCTTCTTAATGACCACATTTCAAATGCTTCAAGTTTGTTGATAGATGTTTTTTTCAAAGTCCACGTTTCCATGCCATAAAGCAAGATGGACCATATGTAGCACTTGACCATTCTGTAGCGTATTTCGAAATGTAGGTTTTGATTACATAGAAGCGGTCTGAATTTCACAAAAGCTTGTCTTGCCATTTGTATTCGGGTTTTTATCTCTTGTTGTGGATCCGATTGGTCATTGATTGTGGTGCCAAGGTATTTAAAAGTTTTCACGCGTTTTATGCGATCGTCACCTATGCATATTATCGGGTTTTCTGGAGGGTTTCTGCTAATGACCATATATTTCGTTTTCAAAATGTTGATTTTGAGGCCATATTTTTTACCTATGCTATTCACCCTATCAAGTAATAACTGCTGATCTTCCAATTTATCAG
This sequence comes from Diabrotica undecimpunctata, assembly GCF_040954645.1. NCBI lineage: Eukaryota > Metazoa > Arthropoda > Insecta > Coleoptera > Chrysomelidae > Diabrotica > Diabrotica undecimpunctata. The sequence goes on from NC_092811.1 coordinate 117,253,180, forward strand.
TTATAATCACTGTGTCGTCTGCATAGCGTAGGTTGCTAATTGGTATGCCGTTCACCTTAATGCCTAATTCCGTGTCTTCTAATGCTTCCGCAAATATATTTTCAACATATAAATTAAAAAGCATCGGAGAGAGTATGCAGCCTTGGCGGACACCTTTCCGGATTTCAAATTCATCAGTATATTGGTCTTGATCAATCCTCACCTTTGCCATTTGGTTCCAGTATAGATTCTGAATAATTCTGATCTCCTTCTGGTCAATGTTGGCCCTATGTAGTAGTTCCATCATGATATCATGTTTAACATTGTCAAATGCCTTCTCGTAGTCGATGAAGGTGAGGTAGACATCTTTTCGTTGATCTAAACAGTTTTGTATTAAAGTGTTCAAACATAAAATTGCCTCTCTTGTTCCTAGTCCTCCCTTAAAACCGAATTGTGTTGACCCGCTAAGTTCTTCTAGTATCTTATACATTCTTGAGTGTAATATCCTAAGGAAGAGTTTCAGCAAGTGACTCATTAAACTGATTAAGCGGTGTTCATTGCATTTTGTAGCATTAGCTGTTTTTGGGATCATCACAAAGGATGACTGCAGCCATTCTCGCGGAATGTAACCAGTATCATAAATTCTATTGAACAGCTTTACCAAGATTTCGATATTCTCCTCGTCTAGTAGTTTTATTGCTTCTATATTAATTTCATCTGGACCTGTTGCTTTATGCATCTTTGTGGTTCTAACTGCATATTCTATTTCACTTCGCATTATTGATGGCCCTGATAAGTTTTCGGAAGGAAGTTTGCGCGTTGGTTGTGTTGGTCTTTCGTCATTAAAAAGTCTTTCTGCGTATTCTTTCCACGCCATTGCTATCTCCTCTTCTGACTCTATGTATTCGTTTCTGTCGTTCCGTATTCTTGTTCTGTGGTGGCTTTTGTGTATATTCGATATTTCTTTGATCTTCTTATGTAGTCCAAAACTATCTCCTTTTTCCTGCAATTGTTCTATTTCGTTGCACCTTTCCACCATCCAACGTTCTTTTGCTTTCTTAATTTTCTGGCGAATTTCTTTGTGTATCTGTTTGTATTTGTCTTGATTACGTTGTTGTTTATGTTGCCTTCGCTTTTCCATTAGATCCATAATTTCGTCCGTCATCCATTCGTTATGCTTTCTCTTCCTGATCTGTGTTTTAACTTCCCTGTTTACTGCCAGAATCGTTCCTTTAATATCATTGACTATCTCTTCGATATCATCATTTTGTTCTATTATTCGCATTCTTTCATTAATTTGATTTGCATAACTCTTCTTCAGATTTTCGTCTCTCATCAGTTCTCTTGTATTTATAGGCGTACTGGTGTTTGTATTTGTTCTCTTAATTTTTGCTAGTTTTAACCTCACATCTGCTATTAGCGGATTATGATCGGATGCAATATCAGCACCTGGATATGCTGCGATTCTTTTGATAGCGTTACGAAATCTTCTGTTTATTAAAACGTAGTCAATTTGGTTTCTAATTATTCGATTTGGACGGTCTCCGGGTGATTTCCAAGTATATAAGTTACGAGGTGGGAGCTGAAACCATGTGTTCATGACGACAAAACCGTTCTCCTGGCAGAATTCACACAGCAGGTCGCCTCTTTCATTTCTAACTCCAAGGCCGTACTCTCCAATTATGTCTTCATATCTTCCTTTACCCACCTTGGCGTTAAAGTCGCCCATTATTATGTTTATGTCCTCTTTCTTTGTTGTATGACCAAACACGTGAAATAATGCTTCATGCTAATCATTTTTGAGAAAAAAAAAACAAATTCCTAACAAAAACTCTTTTATTCGGTTACAACAATCAAACGACTATGGTTTGCCTACTACACAAATACGAAAAAATCTGTAAAAAGAAACAGGTTGGTGTCAAAAAATAGCATTCAGAAAAAAAAATAAAACATTAAACACACGGGCAAACACATCCTTCATTCATCCACCTGGTCGTCATCATCCGTTCCAGATGATTCGGTTTTCTGGTTCTCTGCCATGGCTGCATCACTTTGAGACGGGTGTAAAAAGCCATTTGGTCCATAGGAACGAATCTTGTTGCCAACTGCATTACATCTGCATATTTGGCTTTTTTGACAGGTATACAACTTTTTACTACAACTGATCGTTCAAGGGAAAATAGACAGCAGAAGGGGTCCAGGGAGGAGAAGACACTCGTGGCTCCAAAACTTGCGGCAATGGTTCGGATTGTCATCTGCTGAACTATTCAGATCTGCCGTAAACAAAGTCAGAGAGGTCGCTGTCAAGGTTTCTCAAGATTTGGAATAAGTGAAAACTAGGAAGGCCAGTAGATATACTGACTTTAATACTATCTAAATGTTCATTGCTGTACTGGAAAATTCGGTATTTGGAAATCTGTAATCTTTGCTTTTCTGCTTCTGAGATAACTTTTTTAAAATGTCCATCATAGTGACCACTAAAGTTCAGGATCATATTTTGTTTTACCAGAATGGAAATAAACTGTTTGGATGATTGTTTAACAAAATCAGCATATTGTTGGGGGCTAAAAACGTAGTCCTTCTTCCTTAAAAACTTCTCAATAACTCCAAAACAGCGATCACAGGGAAAAAAGCTATGTCCTGGCTCAGGAATGCGGTGCTCTATCTTTTCAATAGACCTAGTTCTCACCAGCAAATACAGAAACTGAATCATTACTGAGTTTTTGTTTTGCGCAGCTGCGTTATCGGAGAAAAGGTATAAAACTTTAACATTTTTAGGGAGTATATTTTTGATAGAGTGGTACAAAAATGACACTACCTCGTTTGGTGACTTTCGAGCCGTAGTTTCATCATACATATAAAAGTGTGCTTGAATTGTCTTATCAGAATGGACGCAGAAGTTTTATGTCCACAAATGGCGTTTGTAGAAAGCTTCCCCAGCAGGAAATTTTGAAATTGGAAGGTTTTGTTGGAAGTCAAAGGTCAGAACCTCCACTTCGTTGATATGCTTGGACAATGTGGTTTTCTCCTTCAGCTCCTTGAAAAACAAATCGGCCTTAATTTCATGCACCTTCTTTTCCGCTGCTAAAACTTTTCGTTCATTTTGAGTTTGTTATCTAAGAAATCACATTTTTTGCACGTATCTGATCGAGGTGAGCCAAATCTGTAGTTGAAGTTTTTTTTGAAATATCGATAGAAGAAGTCATAGGGAATTTTGGGTTTATATTTAGGATTGCTAACACTTTCTGGTTCGTAAAGTTAGAAATAGAGTTGATGCATCTTCTTTACATTTAGATCTGGAGATAAATAGAATCGACGTGATTTGTTTTTACTATACTGGGATTCACGCCTTGAATATTTTTTTTATCATCCATCTTTTCCATCCTTCTGTTAAACACTTTTCTAGCGTTTCCGCACTGTATTGTTTAAGAATTTTTGCACCATCCTTAGGCTTATACACCCAAATTCACCCCTGCGGCCAACTACACCCCATTTTACGGTCCCTCATTTATATTTTCAAGATCTATTTCAAAATTTTAGTCCAGAACATTGAACTCATCAACATCTTCTATCTAACAAAATTATTGTAAAAAGGTTTTGCATAATCTGGAATAAGGTACACATAACTTTTGATGTTTTTCACTTTTGCATCTGCTAAAGGTTTACCATTGGGCCAGAACTGTACAAGTAATGTTGAAAAATTTTCTACATTTGACTTTCCACGTCGCTGTGTGTCCAAACATACACATTCATTATTAAAATTAGGCATCATAATAGATATAATATAGGTTTTACTATTTGCCTGGTGTTTTTAACCAGTTGATTTTTTCTTTGTTAATGCTAATTTTTCTGTTCACTGTAACTTTCTACAGTTTTTCTGTACCTACTGAAAAACCATTTACAAACTATTACCAAAAACCAGAAATTTTAAAGTTATAGTTTTTAAGGCAACATTGGTTTGAAGAAGACTGGCCACGAGGAATAGTAAGTTTGATATTGCTATTCTGACTTCCACAGGAATCAGACCACAATATCAAATGCTCAACAATATTCGGTATATTTTCTAAATATTTTAAAATACAATAGCCTTCTTCCTGAGCTCTCCTTCCAGCCATACATAAGAATATGTTTTCTTGTGCTTACCCGAGAATATTCAAAAATGGTATAAGCGTACTTGCCTCTTATACTATATACCTAATATTAGTTGGAATTCGAGGTAAGGAAAGAGTTTTTTGTAAATCATATGTTAAACATTCTATATTATTTTCATGTCTAGCTTTATTTAAATCTTTTTTAAGCGCTTCTCTTGACTTTTGGGCTAACTCTTGATGCTCATTGAGTTGTATTTTTAGTACCTGTCTGTAATGCTCATCCGATTCACTCTGTAGTGTTATTTTAAACGAATCAAAACTGGCAAGTGTCTGTGGGAACCTTAAACTTAAAATTGATCATTTATCATCATCAATATTCTCTTTACTTTCCCCATGAGAGGTTTTAATATCTGTAGAACTGAGTGCCATTTCTAGCGCGTAATTTGAAAATTGTTGTGACTTTCTCATGGTCACGTGTCTCAACGTAGCCCACTCTACCCTATGTTACTTTTGCAAAGTATTTAAAGAATAAATAGTGATCATTACCATTTTGACTAATATTTATGCTAAGGTGACCGGCAACAACCACTTTCATCATAAGAGAAAACTTAAGAATAGTAACATTGCCGACAAAGATCCTTAAATTAAAGTGACCCATTTCTACCATGCACTAAAACATTAAAAAAAGAAACAGAAACCTACTGAGAATGCTTTATTTTCAAAATTATTTTACAACCATTTTTTTAAATATAGTAATGCTAAAACTGCATTTAAACTAACTATTTTTTAAATATTTTCACTATGTTAAACTTACACCAGAAACAATAAGACTAATCAATTTTAAGTCCATGGTTCCTATTGGCCCATTCTTCTTGTGACTGATCAGCAAACTGATTAATTCCAACTGTTGAAGAAACTTCCCCACGTTCGTGCTTTTTGTTATGATCTTCAATAAATCTCAAATTGTTTTGGAATATCTTGAATCGTTTTTGTTCTTCTTCCGGAGTTGCATACGACTTATTATATTTGGTCTGAAAACAAAGAAAATTTAAGATATTGTCACAAACCGTATATTCTACGACGGAGATGCCTAATGGGGTATGAGGGATGAAATATCCATTTGCATCTAATATGTGTAGGTGATCCAAGAAGTGTTTGTTATCTGATACAAAAAACTTTTTTTTTAAATTGATTTTTTTAAAATCTTGCACAACAAAAACTAGACCATATAGAATTGCCCTACGAGGGGGTGTGGTTTTAGGGGGAAGTCAGGAGTAGGAATAGTAAACGTTTATTTTTTATTTTTAAGGGGAACGAAATTAAAATTCTCAGAAAAATTCAGCTTATTCGTATGATTTTATTTTTAGAGGTTTGGTGAAATTTTCGTGGAGTATAAATAAATTTATATTTTTATAACAAAACTAAAGCATCTCTGGCATTTGGTAATGCGTTTTGTACATGGATCTACTCGATTTACGTCCGATTAAAAAAAAAATATGAAGAAAATTGCTTTATTGGAAGCCGAGAAAATCCTTTTTTTTAACGTATACCGATTTTGATTTTAAAATTCAGATTGCTTCAACCTAATTTTTTTTGGTATTTTCACGCGCATTACCGATATGCTTTTTGTTATTATAATATATGTTATAAATATCTTTTAGATACTTAAATTTTTATCGAGAAAGAACTCCGAAATAAAAAGGTAATGGTTTAAAGATTATCATCCTATTGTTTATAATAACGTCGTCGCAAATGCCGGTCAACTTTGAAGGATTGTATCTCAGGTACCATTGCTTGTAATTCAATTTTTTTTGCTTTTTAAGCAATTTGCTCAATTTAATCTAAGCTAAGTTACCGAGTAGCGGGTAGGAACTCCTTTGGATAGTCCTATCAGGGAAAATGAATCAATCCCTGCCTTCCGCAGATTACAGGGGTTTCCTGACCCGGGAAACTAGTATCTGCTTAGGGTCCTTTGTCCAGGGTCACGGATGAAGTCCACAACGGCAGCCACGGCGGAGAAGAATACCCTTGGTACGGTGTGGATGGCGGAAGTGGCAATCCCTTGATTTTAGGGATTGTATAAAATCACCAACCCGTCTAGCCAGCGTGGTGTTTTAAGGCTAAAAAACCTCCTAACAGGAATATGGCAATATCGCGATAAAACAAAAAGAATGGGTTCTCAGCTGGGTAGACCATACAGTAATAGCAAATCCCACTACCTTGGAAAAAAGGATAGCTTCATGGAATCTAGGGGAAGCAAGAAATCGCTAAAAACCACACGACTGAACATCGCAAGTCTAAATATAAGGTCCTTAAGCAAAGATGAAAAAGTCTACGAACTCGAAGAAAACATCAAGGACTTAAAATGGGACATACTTGGTCTAGCAGAGGTAAAAAGAAAACCGGTAACGCCCTATATTACAAAGGGCGAGAAGAACAAAGGCTAGATGGCGTAGGATTTTTAATTTCCAAGAAATATGCACATAAAGTAGAGCAATTCGTAGGAATATCTGAAATAATTGCAATGATTAAGCTAAATGTAAACGAGAACATCTCCCTGAAAATTATTCAAGTATACGCTCCAACCACAGCACATCCCGATGAAGAGATAGACGAATTTTATGAGAAAATTGCAGAAACTAGCACGAATTATCACAGCACGTATACGATGATAATAGGAAGACTTCAACGCTAAGATCGGACAACGACTTGAAAAAACCGATACCTAAGTATATATGTAGGACAATTCGGCTCTGGAGTTAGAAATGAGAGAGGAGAAACCTGGGTTAACTTCCTACAAGTCCACAAATACTATGCAATGAACACATTCTATAAGAAAAAACCTCAAAGAAAGTGGACGTGGCTATCCCCAGACGAAAAAACTCGGAACGAAATAGATTGCACACTGTGTAACAAAACAGATATCAAACAGGACGCAAAAGTAATAAATACGGCGTCAGTAAGCAGCGATCACCAAATGGTTAAAGCCAAATTAGAGATAAAACATAATAAAAATAGAAATAAATTTAGAAAAAATTGGAATATAGACACATACAAACTAAAATCTAATATATAAAAGCAAGTTAAAACCCGCGAAAGTATTAAATCTAGATAAACTTAGCTTAAATGAAATCAATGAAGTCATAACAAAAGAACCATTAAATGCAAGCTCAGAAGTGGCAACCGCTAATAGAAAATGAAAATCCAAAATAAGTGTAGAATCACAAAACATGCTGAAACAAAGAAAATATGTTCTGAGACAAAACAAAAGAGAGACTGCAGAATTTAAGAAACTTAATCGAGTAATAAGAAAACAGATAAAAGAGGACATTAAAAACATCAAGAAGACCGTATAGAACAAATCATAGAGAAAAACCGAAGTCTCAAATGCACCAAACCGAAACTAGGAAAGAAAAACATAATAACCATTAAAAATGAACAAGGACAACTAGAAAAAAGTAAATCTGATATAGCAAACTCAATTGAAAATTTCTACGGCGATCTATATCGTTCCAGAAACGATCCCCCTAACTCCTCAAAGCAGAACTTGAAAAGGCAGATAACAAATGTCAAATCAGAAGTGATGCCCGAAATAAGCCACGAAGAAATAGAAAGAGCAGTAAAAGAAATAAAGCTCCTGGAAGCGATGGATCCTAGCAGAAATGCTAAAGGAAGGCGGAGAAGAAGCCATCACATATCTAAAAATACTATTTAATAAATGTCTATTCGAAGGCAACATACCCGAACAATGGAATACTGCTAAAACAATACTAATACACAAAAAGGGAGACACCACATACCTGAAAAATTATCGACCAATTTCACTTCTTTCACAACTTTACAAAACCTTTACAAAGATTATTACAAACAGGTTAACAATTAAATTTGACGGATATCAACCGGTAGAACAAGCCGGATTTCGAAAAGGATAAAGGACCTGTGACCATCTATATACTTTGAAAATCCTAATAGAAAAGACTAACGAATACAATCTCCCATTATGTCTGGCTTTTATAGATTATGAAAAAGCTTTTAATAGTGTAGAACTGTGGGTAATAGAAGAAGCATTAGTCAACAACCGGATCGACTCCAGGTACAGAATATAATTACGAACAAGCTGAAATGATAGTGACGTTGGGTAATGGAGTCGAAATAAGACCAGCAAAAATAAACCGAGGCGTAAGACAATGAGACACAATATCTCCAAAATTATTTAAAGCTGCCCTAGAAGATATCTTTAAGTCAGTAGACTGGGAAAATATGGGAATCCCTATTAACGGAAGATACTTGAACCATCTTAGATACGCAGATGATGTAGTACTAATAGCCGACAGGTGGAATGCACTGAATACGATGATTAAGAAGCTAGACACAGAATCCCTAAAAAAAGGACTGAAAATGAATTTCAGCAAAACTAAACTAATGTCAAACAAAGATGACAAACCTATGATAAACATCCAAGCGACAGAGATAGAACACGTAAAGGAATATACATATCTGGGTCAAAATGTCAAGGTAAGCAAAGAACATCAGACTACCGAAATAAGCAGACGTGTAAAAATGGGATGGGCAGCATTCGAAAGACTCTCATACGTACTTAAAGATAAAAATATACCTCAAAGACTGCGAACCAAAGTGTTTAATTTCTGTATCCTACCTGTACTTATATATGGAGCTCAAACCTGGATATTAACTAAAATAAACATGGAGAAGATCAGAAAAACTCAGAGAGCTATGGAACGACAGATGCTGGGTATCTCGCTCATTCGTAATAGAACAAAAGTAAAAGATGCTGTCGAACAGGCAGCTAAACTGAAATGGAAATGGGCTGGACATAACGAGCGTCTTAAGGATGGCCGCTGGAATAAAGAAATCGGGAATTGGCGGCCAAATGAAACCAAAAGACCACGAGGAAGACCGCAAATGCGCTGGAGCGACCATATTAAAAGAACTGCGGGACCAATGTGGAAACTTCTCACAAACAATAGAGATGAATGACGAGAATTGGGAGAGGCCTATATTCTGCAATCCGAATAGAGAGAAGGGCTTAAAAAATAGTTACCGAGATATTCTATTTGTTTATAAGTCAAATTTTTTTTGTATAATCTTAAAACATTCCTGGGGCTGTCCAAATAATCCGATTTCAATTTTATAAAATACGTTATATCGGTGAAGTGCGTTTTTATAAGTAAAAAAATTGGCAAACTTCTATAATATGGTCTAGTTTTTGTTGCGCAACATTTTTAAACAATACAATTTTTTTTTTAAAGTTTAGATTGCTAAATTATTATGGTAATTCTATTAAATCAATTTTAATGAAATTTGATGATATTTTATTGTGTTCTAAATATTGTTCTGAAAAAATATTGAAGATCTTAAAAGTGGTTAAAAAACATTGAATAAGAAAAGGCTTGTTTTCCCCTGTTTTTTTTTGTATTTATTGCTCTTTTGCGGCAAGGGTAATAAAATAAAACATTATTAACCAATTAACATTAACATTATTAAACAATTCAATTGTCCCTATTTTATTTCATGACGACTTTGTTCCAAAATAACTTGTTTTAAAGTTTTTAAGCAAGAAAAGTAGAAAAAAAATCAATATTTTTAATAATTTATAAATATTTTAATTTTTTTATTAATGTTTCTGGCCTATTTAAGAGGGAAGATAAGTCAATTATTATTGTAGTTCTGGTCTATTAGAGATATTATAATAAATAAATATAAAAATGTATATTCCACTAAATATTCGACAAAGGGTGTTGCGTCCCAGCGATTATAAATTACGGTCCTTTCATTCCATACAGTTAAATAGTTCTAAACGAAGGAAATCTCATCCTTTCTAATTTGGAATACACAATATGAGGGGTATAGTTTCAAAGTGTACAATCTCCATATTTCAGAAAAAATGAGTTAGATGTCGCATTACGTTGAGTTTCTAGTCCTGAATCGAAACAATAGAAAATCTCTTTTCAAAATAGTCATTCTCCAATAAATTTTGAGGGCAGAAAATTAGACTTCAATTCAAAACGTACAATCTCCAATGACATTTAATTTTCAAACCGTACAATCTCCTATTCAATATTTAAAATCAAAGAGTACAATCTCCAATGGGTTTTTTTTGTTTATAGTGGCGAATATTTCAAAGCGTGCAATATCCTGTTCGGACTTGTCAAAAAATTTCGCGCTAAAAACGTTCCGTTTTTACGTTATATGATTGTTGGTGTTAGTTGCATGTGATTTGTGAAGCAGCACAGTTTGTTTATTAAAGTAGTATCATATCTTTTCGAATTTCTAAAGAAATAAATCGTATAATGGAGGTAAATGTTACTCCTGTAGCTAGTAATAAAGCACGAAAAAGGCAACGTATTACCACATCATGGAAAAGAAGTCAGCAAAAAAAATTGAGGTCAGTTGCATCAAAGGATTTTGTATATCTTTGTAGAAACATGGATTTTATTTTAGGTATAGTCCATATTCGCTCCCAATTTATCCGAAATGTGGACACAAAAGTAGTGCGTAGTAGTATTACAAATACGATTTTATATTCTGACTAACGAAAACAGAATGTTGGCTGTGTGTAAGAAAGCTTTCTTGGAAGTTTTGGGTATAACAAGGAGACAAATTGATACAGTTACAAAAAATTTCTATAAAACTTCCCTTCCTGCAATGGAAAATCGAGGTGGTGAGAGAAAGCTGGAAAAGTACATGTTGAAAGAAATGCTGTTATGGATTTTATTAACAAATTCCGCGTAATTAAATGTCATTATTCGCGGGGACAAAGCCAACGGTTATATCTGGATTCTTCTTTGAATATAAAGTCGATGTGGAAAATGTACTTAAAAAAAATGAAAACCTTCCAGTAAAAGAAAGCTATTTCAGTAAAATTTTTAATACACAATATAACCTTGGTTTTGGTTCTCCTAGAACCGATGCATGTTCGACATGCTTACAATTGACTGAGAAAATAAAAGCGTGCCATGATAACTACATGAAAGCCAACTTAATCATCAAAAAAAGGGTACATACGTTGAGGTCCAAAGCATTTTATACCCTTTTAAAATAACGGGATGAAGGTGTAGAAACGTTTTCTTTTGACTGACGGAAAAATCAAGTTTTGCCTAAGATTCCGGATCAATAGGCGTATTATTTACGTCAATTTTATATGTACAATTTTACCGTTGTTAGAGGAACTTCCAAAAGTAATTTAAATCCATCTAATGTCACTTCTTTCTGTTGGACCGAAAACGAGTACCAGAAGGGTTCGAACGAGGTTGCCTCCTGCATTTATTTCATTCTTGAATCGGCTAATTTTGGAGACGATATTCATACTATCAGGCTCATGTGTGATGGATGCGTAGGCCAAAACAAAAACACGACCCTCATATTTATGTGTTGTTATTGGTTTTCTAGACAAGATAAAATTAGAAATATTGAAGTAATATTTCCAGTGAGAGGACATTCTTTTATGCCTCCAGACCGGGTTTTTGGGAATATCGAAAAAGATATTAAAAAAAAGCAGATAATTTTAAAACCACATGAATATCTGGAGATGTTTTCAATGTATAGTACTGTTCATTGGGTTGGAGAATTAGTCGAAATATATGACTGGAAAAATGAAACAAGCAAGCACATTAAGGCTCCAGGACAATGGCATTTTGCTTTCTCAAAAATGAAGAGGATTATTTTAACCAAAAGCTCTAAAGGCACAGTGTTAGTCCGCGGTTAGTTAGCTTATAAGACGGATGTTGGTGTGGGAAAATCAATAACAAAAAAAACTAAGAACATTGAAATAATGAAACCTGCCAAAATTCCGAAACATGAATGTCCTGGTCAATACCAAACAAAATTTTGATGTTAATAATGTATTGTTGTCATTTTGGAGAGGACTGGAAAAGTGATCCCCGTTTAAATTTTTACAAATTCATCATCATCGAACACAATCGAGAAGACAATGCAGCACCAGAAAATGGAACTGTCGACGATGAAACGTCGTGTGAGAACGTCAAAGAAGATGATGAACTTTCCATTTAATTACCTATTTTTGAATAATTAAATATGTATTATCTCAATAAAATAAATAAGTTTAATAAATGATGTTCGTAAGTTATTTTCAATGTGGGCAAACTCCATTAGTTATTTTCATAATGTACAATGTCCAAATATTTTTCTAGAATTACTTAGTTATTTTTGAATAGTTTAAAGAAAAAAATTGTATATTAACTCGTAGTTGTCATATAAATGCAATAGAAAAGAAAAATTAGTTTAATTGTTCATATGAAATAGGTTATCCGTTTTTTTCGATTACTGAAAATTTAGGAAACATGGAGATTGTACACTTTGAAACTATACCCCTCATATATAATATGAATGTCATAACATATTACGTGATTGACTGTATATTCTAATAAATAATAGAATACATACAATACATGAAGTTACCCATCGCACAGAAGTGTTGAACAATCACAAACCTCTTTCTTGGTTAAAAAAGATAGTTATGTAAATGTAAACAAAAAGAACTAAAGGCGTCAATTATGTTAATTAACACTAAAAATTTTGGATTAAAACTAAAAGTTTATAAAGACTGCTTAAAGGATTTAAACCTACCTTATAATTTTCGAATTCTTCTTCATCAGTCAAAGCTTGCGCGATGACAACGACCGCAAACAAAAATAAAAAGTATTTGAAAAACATCTTGAACTTGCGAGAAAAAACAAAACAATGAGATATTTAAATCAGTTATACGACTAAAGACTGAATGAACGTTTAATATTCTATTTTAGCAGAAATGATTCACAGTTACATCGTTAAATGCGAAAAGATCAGGTTTATCCCACTTTGTTTTTATTAACCTTGTGTGTCCGCTTTATGTAATTATATTATATAAAATTGGTGTTGATTCGTAGAAGGAACAATTGGTAGAGCGTTTTGCATTAACAGCTATTGTTATGTTGTTTACTGTGGATAAACAGCGTGAAGTAATTTAAAAGCACCTGAAAACACTTATCGTAGAGTATTTTCAGTTAATTACATAAAATATCATTGATACAAAGTAAATTGTATAAAACCATGAACGAATTTAATATCGGTGATAAACTAATAAGACGATAGGGGCTATAATACATAAAGTTATGTTTGTTTATTGTGAGGACACTGACTTCTTAGACGTTGTAGAATAGTTTTAGAACCTATAATTACACTGACTTCACGATACAGAACATATCGTCGGCTGTATGCAATAGTGGCACAACACAAAAACCGGTTATTTTTCAAAACAGGGGTTTAAAGTTTGTGTGCTAATAATTTTGTATTAGTTGTTTTACGACATGAATTGGGATTTTTAAAAAACATAATTTAGGTGTATTTGGAAGAGCGTTAGGAAGCCTTTAATGAATTGTATTGTTACGAACATGCTTTCAGCATGGCCCATGTAACGATTGCATCTCGAAAAAGGCATCAAGAACATTCGCGATGTATCGAGTGCGAGAGTGAACAACACGTCACGTAGGCGAATTAGAGGTGGGACTAACCCAGAAGATTCGAGAATAATACTTTTTGGTATATATATGTAACGATGTTATGAGTGAGTGCAGTTGATAAGAGAGTACCGAACTGTAAAGTTACGAATAAATATGTTTATATAAATTCGAACCGCTCGTTTTATTTAAAAACGCTACAGTATTATAACATAGACTTTTAAATCCAACCCTTATTTTGAGTTGTGCCACTATTGCACATCAACATTTTGTCTTTCAAGACTAATTAAGACAAAGACAAAACTGACATTTGTTTGTAATTCCTATCAACTGAAATAAAGGTTCAATGAAGAACACTCTTGTCTGCACAAAGGCTAGTAAGGTCTTTTTTTTCTTTTTTTCAGTTATTGACAGGCTGTTAGTGCAAGCCTCTTTTAGTTCTATAATATCCATGCTTTCTAAACCTTTTCTTGTTTTTTTTCTTGGTGGTCTCAACTGATCTGTATTTCTCTTGTGCAAATGAAGTTTTAAAATAGTAGTGAGTACCAGAGCTTTTTTACATGAATTTCACAAATATCGTTGAAATGAAAAGTATTTCATTGGGCATATTCATTGAAAATGGTCGCTGTTTTAGTATTTAACTTTTTCAGGTAAAAAAATCATTATATGGCATAAATCGTGTACTTCAAACGGTTGTTTGCAAAGCGCAGTTCGGATCAGCATAGCGTAATGAGTCGGTAGAAAAATAAGCCCTCCTTTTACAGCTTTAGTGATATATCTTTCTATTAAAGAGTGGCATACTATTTTTAGTATGGCCGACAACTAAATAGCGATGAGTTACAGAAGAAATTTTGAAATGGTTTACAGCATACTGGTACATTGAAATTAGGTACTTGTTTTTTCCTTGGCCACCACAATTGTCTGAGTAAAATATGAATTTCAAATCTTCAGAATCAGTTTTTATAGATGTTTGTTCTAAGTACATCAGCAGGCACGAACCAATTTCTGTGGCACCTTTACTGACTTCTCCTTCGTGCCAAATATAGTACATTTCCCAGTCCCTTTTTCTGAAGTTCACATATAGGGAAATGATGTTGATAGCTTAGATTTATAATAGAAAGTGGAAACGTCTCCTTTTGGTGGCGATAGAGCAGCTTGTAGGTCAAAATAAGAACTTTTTGTAAGTTAGTTACATTCTCTTTGTCAAGTGTTTTTAGCTCCCGACTTAAGTTTTTCTCCTTATGATGGTCATTATAAGCATCTTCCAGGTATATTTTTTCTTTCACTGCTCGAATTTTTGTATTTTTCACAATACTGACATTGATCTTTTTTGGGAGAAAAGAATGCATATTTAAATATATAATTAAAAGTTTACGATATAAACCAATTTTTACAAATTCATCATTGTCTCTCTGGCAATCAGCTTTATAATCATTTCACAGATCTGTCAATATTTTGCCTCCTTCTATATATTTTTTAAAGTACTTTGACAATAGTGGCTCTCCATTGTCGGGATTGAAGAATGGTGTTTACGAACCCTGTTCATAGTTTCGTTACAAAATGCTTGTTACGTTGCTTATAAATCCACTTTTCGTCTCCCCTTTAACAGTTCGAATACATCTATCAGTAACTCCAATGGCGGATTTAAAAAATCTTTTGCATACGAATCCGATGGTACGAATCCATCTTTTTCTTTTCTCTAATTTATATGTAATCTTTGGAAACCTATAAAAGCTACATTCACTATTTTTGCTATTATTAGCACAATTAAATACGCAATACGTATTTGCACCCATTTTTGATAAAATTTATGCGTAAAAAGATCAAAAAGGTCCAATTTTGTCATATTTCGCCGCTTCGCACGCTGGCATCGTTTCAAGGTACCCCTACCATGGTCACGCACGGAGCGGGTTTTTGTTACAGATGTACAGATACTACTCAAAACAACTATCGTTTGTCTGGCCGGCTCAGTTTCACAATTAGGGTACTTTTTCTGCTTATTTCTCTGGCCTATAAGGTACCCGTAGATTTATTGTATTCTTATTATTTTATGTCTACTGTTATTACAAAAAAATAACCTCTGTGTAAGTTAGTTTTTACAAAAGTTATAAACAATTTTGCTTTCTTTTGCTGTTTTTGCAGCAACTAATTAATTTAAAATTTTTTAAAATACGCTACTTCTACTTCTTAATAGATAAAATATTTATATTTTAGTACAGTTAGATACCTTTTTAATGGTAAGCAAAAATTCGAAAAAATAGCATTTCAGCACTAAATTGTTAATAATTAAAAACCATGCCAAACATATTGGTTTGCTTACTATAGGTATATATTCGTATTAACGGAAAAAGTCGTTAAATAAATGGCCATTGAGATGTCCTGAACCCCCTTATATTTTGTTTATTTCCCTGGAGTAAGCCCCTAACTTAGGACAATATTAAACTATAACCAACATATCAAACCAACTGAATAACAAACATATTAAAAATTTACAAAAAACAATAAATTGATTTTTAACTTAAGTTGGAACAAAACATTTATTTCAAATATAATTAGAAATAGTAAATAATAGTTTTAACCATAACAATAATATTTTTTTCTATTTATAACAAGTAAGTAATTTTTTGGAGATAATCTTCCTTATTAATTATTATTATTTGGGTCTTTTAAGATTGGTCCCATTTGTTCATTTCTGTCAGTCCATTCTTGAAGTGACATGTCGGAAAATTCATTTACACCGATATTGAGTTTTTCGGCGTATCTTAAGTTGTCTTGGAATATTTTAAATCTAATTTGTTCCTCGCCTGTAGATCCGTAAGTTTTATGGAATTTTTGCTAAAAAATAACAGTACTTATTATTATAAAAATAGAAATAGTATATATATATATGTATATATATATGTATATATATATATATATATATATATATATATATATATATATATCCTCTAAAATAACAGCTGAACTGGTAGATGAAAAAGGGGGGTTGAGGTTAATTGGGTATACAAAATTACATTCCCTTGCAAAACAGGTACATGATGAACACCACATAATGAACTACAGTGAAACAAAGATTCTTGCAATGGAAAATAATCTCAATAAAAGACTCTTCCTCGAGATGGCATTTATCACTCAAATTGATAATTTAATAAATAAGAAATCAGATGTTGAACATCTGAGTGAGATTTATGCTTATTTATTACACATCGAAAAACAAACATTATAAATAGACACATATAACTATTAAATAATTAATACAACACATAATGTAATTTCAAAAATTTTTCAACTATAACACACCTTACAGTAAATATTAATCAAATAAACAACTACTACGTCAACACCATGGAACTAATCATCTTCACAAAAGTCAATTAATAACATTCGATATTTGATAGTTCTAGTACTTAACCTTAATGACATTTACCGAACTAAACGTTATGTCTGTTTTATTTTTAATTTAAATTGTATTTGTTTCCTATATTTTAATTTGTAATCAACATCAACTACAATCAACATTATTCCAACAAAAAAATTTTTACTTGATGGTATTAAAATAAATCGCACTGCCATTAACCTCAATTAAGTAAGTATATAAACAACAAACTATTATTAAATTGTATTTTACCATGTTTTAAATAATTGTAGCTCTCATCTGATGATGCCAATGAAAATTGGCGAAATATAATGAATTGTTAAACAGAGTACACTTGGCTTTTAATCAGCTGTATACCCAATTAACCTCAACCCCCCTTTTTTATATATATATATATATATATATATATATATATATATATATATATATATATATATATATATATATATATATATATATATATATATATATATATATATATAGATACAGCAAGACAACAAAAATGGACGGAAACTGTGGAAAGTCTTAATTCTCAAACATCAAGTAGACAAGCATGGATACTACTAAGAAAATTAGGAAGCGGAACTCACATAACAAGGAACAAAACAACAATTATCCCAAAAACTATTGCCTCACATCTGGTATCGACATCTAGAGCCCCGAAAGACAAGCTACACACAATCAAGGTAAAACGAGAGTTCTAAACTTTAAAATTCCAATCTACAGAAACCAAATACTCCCGCCCTTTCACTAGCGAAGAAGTCAGTATAGCTCTCAAAAATGCGAAGGCAGGTAAAGCCCCAGGTTTTGACAATATTCATCATGAATCCTTAATTAACAGTGGCAAATATGCGAGAGAATGGATGGCACACTTTTTCACGGACATTATGAAGACCGGTACCATACCACACTAACTCAAACGCTCGAAGGTTATTGTCATATTAAAACCAGGGAAACCAAATGATAACAACTCTAGAAGAACTACATACCAATAGCCCTACTATCGGCGACGTTCAAGCTACTAGAACGACTTATCTATAACATAATTAGTCCAAAGCTACTTGAATCAATACCGGTTGACCAGACAGGTTTCCGACAGAAAAGAAGCTACGCAGATCAATTTCTTTCACTTACCACATTTATTGAGGCAGCGTTCCAGAGAAAACTTAAAACTACAGCCGCATTCATAGCCTAACATCGGCCTAAGATACAGTCTGGAGAGAAGGTATGATATACAAGCTCCTCCGTATAATTTCCTGTAAATAATCAACTGTATGCTAGCCGACCGAACGATTCAAGTAGTCATGGGAACCGACATCAGTACCTCAAGAAAACTGAAGGATGGACTGCCTCAGGGATCTGTCCTAGCTCCTCTTCTTTTTAGCCTGTACATCGCTGATATACTAGAAACCAGATCAAGGAAGTTTGGTTACGCTGATGACTGGGTAAACACACAGACGCTTTTAAGAAAAGCGTAAGATAGAGACGAATTTGCACTGGTTATAGCCAACCTTCATTAGTGGAGACGGCACTAGAAGAAGAAGAAGATGACTGGGTCCTTACAACAAGGCGGACTTACACATAGTGGGAAATTATTTCCGTAAACGGAGGCCCCAACCAAACGCTACCAAAACAGAGGTTTCCAGTTTCCACCTAAATAACAAGCTGACAGGAAGAACACTTAACATCCAATTCGAAAACACCACACTCGCCTATAATAAAACACCAAAGTCCCTTGGGGTGACTCTTGACAGAACCCTATCTTTCAAGGAACATCTGTCAAAAACAGCGGAAAAACTTAAATCCAGAAACAACATTATACAAAAACTGTGTGGCACAACATGGGGAGCATCGGCTTCCACCTTGCGATCATCTGCCCTGGACCTTGTCTTCTCAACCGCGGAATACTGCTCTTCAGCCTGGCTTAACAGCCCACATATACATAAAGTAGATGCCCAATTGAACAATACAATGAGAATGATTGCTGGCGTTATCAAATATACCCCTATGCAATGGCTCCCAGTTTCTGAGCCATATTCCACTAGCCAAACTACGGCGCATACACTCCCTCACTAGTGAGTACAGAAAGATACTTAGTAACGAGATCCTGCCAATCCATCAAGATATAGATGCTGTCAATGGTAACCGCCTACGCTCCAGACGACCGCCAATAAAAACAGCACAGACTGCTGCGGAAAATGAATTCAACTTAACAACCACTTAGACCCTGCATCACACAAAACCCACCAGGTTTTGACTTACCACGCCACACATGGACTATGCTGAACCAAATCAAAACCCAACATGGCAGATGCGGTTACATGATGCGCAGATGGGGTAAACGACCATCCCCACTCTGTGACTGCGGACAAACCAGTGGCGGCTCGTGGCTTGAGAGACAAGGTCGGCAAGGTATTTTTTGTCTCCTCAGATAGGTATACCGTCTAATAAAGATTTCAATCATCATAGGAGATTTTTTGTTGTCTTCTTTTTTGTTTTTTCTTTTTTCCTATAAATTTAGAACCTAAACATGTTTATAAATTAACTCTAGTCTACGTTGTTTGGAAGTAGCAAAATGGGTTATAACGTCATCGTAAAATTTATTAGAGTTTTGGAGAGATTTTAAAAGTTTTTTTTCTATTGACATTTGAGACAAGCTTGACATTCTCTCTTGTTTCATGGTATTTCGACAATACGTTTTGATTCTTTTGAGGCAAGAGAAATCTCGTTCATTTGAGGCAGACGTTGGTGGTAATGAGAGAATTAATGACAATAACAGTTCGGTAACAGTTTGTTGTAATAAATTACAGTATATAAAATTATACATATCTTGTAACTTATCCCATCTTCCGAAAATATTTGGATCAGCATATAAAACTTTTAATTCATTTTCTAATTTTATTTTATTAAAGAATGATGGATAATTTTTAATTAACCTGTCTAATAAATATCTTGGAAATTCTTTGGTGACTTTTAAATTTTGAATCGTCAAAGAGGTCAAAAATTTGCAAATCTTCAAAATTCGAAAAACGAGTATCTATTTGCATAATAATAGTATCCAAAAT
The DNA here is from genome assembly GCF_040954645.1 of Diabrotica undecimpunctata. Lineage (NCBI taxonomy): Eukaryota > Metazoa > Arthropoda > Insecta > Coleoptera > Chrysomelidae > Diabrotica > Diabrotica undecimpunctata. The sequence continues at coordinate 117,273,167 of NC_092811.1, forward strand.
TTCAAAATATACTCGTTTTTCGAGATCTGTTTCTGTGTCATGCCTTTGTCTTTTTTTTGGGGGTTCGGAAATATCAATCGAGTCCAAAACGTCACTGCGTATATATACTGGAAATTACTATCATTACGAAAATCTCTGAGATTTTGCACCAGTCTTGTTATTCTATTTTTGGAATGAATAATGTCAGTTAACTGATTTTGAACAACATTGAACATCAAATCGGTTTGGGTAAACACTTTCTTAAAAATATTTAAAAGTATGTTAAAAGAGTAATCATTTAATAAAGTTTTCAAACCGATTGCTTCACGGATCGAGATATCATCACTTTCAAAATCGTCGCATTCAATAATAAAATCAAAAACTTCCAAAAGCTGTTTACGAAAATCTGCTACAGTGAAAACTAACCGAGATTTAAAATTCCATCGCGTCTGATAAACTGTTGGCATTTTTTTCGAAACAAACCGTTCTAAAACATCCGTTTAGGCGAGCTTGAGAAAAATTAAGCAAATCCGCTTAAACTGGCAAAAAAAGACGACATTCTTTAATTTTTTTACATGTATCCTGCAAAACTAAATTCATTCTATGCGCATGACAGTGAGTAAATAAAGCTTGCGGTGCAATAGTTTTAACTTTTGCCTGGAGACCATTTAATTCACCAGACATCACGGCAGCGCCGTCATAAGTTTGCCCTACCAATTTATTTTTGATATCAAAAAATTTTAATCTGTCCTTTAAAACACCAAAAATATATTCTGCCTTATGGCTTTTACTCACGTCTGTAAAACCTAAAAACCTCTCATAGATATTACCACGTAACGCGTATCGAACAACAATTGATAATTGTGAATGACATGATATGTCGGTAGTTTCATCTACTTCTAGTGAAAAGCAAATGGTTTCCTGAATCTCAGATTCAATAAAGTTACTCAAAATGTAACTAATTGATTCTATTAATTCATTTTGGATTGTTTTAGATACACCGCTAAATGTCTTCGAGTCAGAAAGTAAATTAGAAAATTCCAAATCGTATTTCTTAAACATTTTTATTAGTTCTCTATAATTACCTTGATTTAACGAATGCTCCGATTCATCGTGTCCCCTAAAAGATAATTCCTGACAACTTAAAAAAATTACAATATCAATTAAACGACGTAAAACTGCGTGATTATTTTTTACAATTTCGTTATGTTTAATAGCATTTTCACGTTGGGCATTATCTAATGAAACATAGATATTTTGTTTTCCAAATAAATCTAATTTAATCTAAATAATTCCTTTAAATTATCGTAACCAGATTCACACCACGGATTTTGATATTTGCCCCTATTTGTCGAAAATAAAATGCAAGGCCAACAGAAAAGTTTGTTTTTTATTTCACTCCCGGTAAGCCATGAGTACTTGCTGTACCAATTATTTGAAAATTATCTATTACTTCCCTTACCCGCACTAATATTTATAAGCTGGGACATTTTAGGCAAAGGACGCCCCTTATTTTTAATAACAATTTGTTCTTCGTGTGGAATAGATGAACACCCATTATGCAAAATATAATTTACAATATCAGACTTATCAATACTTACAGTTTCTCCCATGGCTTGCATTTTTTAGGTTAATTTACTTGAAGTTGTTTACACTTTAATTAAAAAAAAAAACTTCTAATATGTCAAAAAACCCTTTAACCTTTAACTATTTATGGCAGACGTAACGTATCGCAGTATTACTTTAGAAAATAAAAATTAATCACAGAAAGAAAGGTTAGTTCGTGCACTGAATATCACTTCACTTTACTACTTACGTTCTTATATGAAATAACATTTCATCTCGTGCTGGCAATGTACAGTTTGCGACCAATCACCAATCCCAATGAAGCATCGGCAAATTTAAATTTGCCATACTTGGTAATTAAGTTCATATGGAAAGAAATGTATATTTGGTTGCTAAGCAACTAATATTCCGTTGATTTTTACAAGTAAATCGTCAAGGTTGGGATCGGCTTGCCGAACACTCAAAACGTGCCTTTTTAAAAATTCACTGGCGGATGGATGTCTCCGATATCGGATCATCAATTTGAAAAGTGTCTACGCAGGGATCATTTAACGCTCAGATTGGACGAATTCTTTTAAAAACCGTGAATAAAATTTAGTCTGGTCGAATTGGTCGAATTCTTTTAAAAATCATGAATAAAAGTTAGTCTTTATTACCTCACAGATATTTTTTTATTTCTCAAAAACAAATGACATCAACTGATTACCTGCCACAATTAATTATTGAAATACTGATTAAATTAAATATTAAAAAAACTATAATATCTATAAAGGTGTGGGTCGGCGCTGCCGACCCTGACCGGCCGCCACTGGGACAAACACAAACCATCAGTCACATCACAGAACAGTGTCCCACAAGATCCTGTCATGGCAGGTCAGGGGATTTATTTCCTAATGGTGACTCCAGAGTCGATGGACTATATAAATAAGTTAGATGTTCGTTTGTACACATATGTATTATGTTTTATACAAAATATATGTTAATTTAAATAAGTCCGCATTAACATTTTAGTTTTACAATTGATTGTGTGACTTTTTTTGACTGCGTTTTCTACAATATTTCTTCATTCCTTACTGTTTTTGCTTATGGTTTTCCAATCATCAACTCTCATCTTATTAAGGTCTGCAATTATCTGGTTCTCCCATCTCGTCTTCGATCTTTCTCGTGGTCTGCCTGATACTGGTCTCCATTTAGTGATTTTCTTGATAACTGCTTTTGGATTTCTCCTTTCTAGATATCCCATCCATCTAAGTCTCTGTGCCTTGATACATCTGACGATGTCTTCTCTTTTCAAAAGTTCTCTTACTTCATGGTTCATTAATTTTCTAAATTCATTATTATTTAAGTTTAGTCGGTCTGCTATATTCTCCGAATGATTTTTCTCTCTAAGATCCCCAATCTTTCTTCATCTTTTCATGGTTTAAGAAAACCTCAACGGAGCTGTTTCGAGCCGCAGCGAGCAAGGTCATGATTGCCAATATGATTTCCAACATCCGAAACGGATAGGAACCAGAAGAAGAAAAAGAAGAAGAAAAAACAGACCAGAGGTTCCTCAAGAGGTTTTGCCCCAGAAAAATCGAGAAGTTAAGTCGTCTCTTTTTGGTTTCCAAGCTGATTGTACTATGGTGCCATATGTCCCAAAGAAAAGTAAGTCGGTGGTATTGATATCCTCCATGCACAATGATGATGCCATAGATGAAGAAACTGGAGATGACAGAAAGCCAGTAATGATCACTGATTACAACAACACCAAAATCGGCGTGGATATGGTAGATCAATTGTGTCAGAATTATAACGTCGCAAGAAATACACGCCGTTGGCCAATGGTTGTGTTTTATAATTTATTGAATATCTCTGGAATAAATGCCCTCTGCGTGTATAAGGCTAATCATCCCAAACAGAAAGTAAAACGCAGTGACTTTCTTGAAAAGTGTGCTTGGGAATTAATCCGACCACAAATTAAAGTTAGATCAACCATTCCTCGGTTGCCAAGAGAAATGAGGAAGCGAGCTCAATCTCTGCTAGGCATAGAAAATAATTCCCCTCAACCCCCTGTGCGACCACAGAATTATGTCGGGCGTTGTCATGTTTGTCCTCGAAATTTAAACAAATCTTCTAGAAAGTCTTGTGTGAAGTGCGGAGCGTTTACATACAAAAACCACATGAAAGAAATCTGCAATGATTGTTTTACTGACTTAAGTGGGTGATCGACGAGCGAGCCATAATACCGCGGTTTTAAGAACGACGGTTTTACTCAGTCCAAAAACACAGTACAAAAGTACAAAACAGTCATTGTCAACCGTCCACAGCTAACATGTCGTGTTCAACTGAAAGTGAAGTTTTATGTTACCTCGCTATAGCATACTACGAAATTACAAAAAAAAGCGGAGACGCCCTAGACGTTGGGTATTTAAAAGTTTAACATATGCGGTAAGTCGAGTTGTTTAAACTGACGAGCCGCGAGCCAGGCTCGTAGGTATATAAAACCGCGGTATTGCAATGATACACTGATGAGCTTTACCGACGAGCCACAAAACCGCAGTTTTACTCGCCTGTCGATCATGGCCTTAAAAATGTGATGTATTCTGTAGTCTCTAAGTCATACAATTTTTGTTTATTTTTATTTTATTTATCCGCATCAACCAGTAGGGTTATTAGCGGTAGGTTTATGATACAAATAGAGAAAATAAGGTACATTTTAAAAGTCATGACTTACAATAATATGGTACAATATACATGTATGTACTGTACATGTAACAAAAATTAAATCATAATATATTATGGAGTTTACAGTAATTTAAAAAAGACAGAACTTCATTGAATTTTGTAACCAGCGCTTCTTTCAGGCTGTTGGGTATCTTGAATATCGCCTTGGCTGAGGTGTATTCTGGACATTATATTATTATATGGTTGACTATGAAAGGTGGTTGGCATCTTTGGCACATTGGTAGTGGTTCTTTGGAGATTAAGCGTGACTTAATGTCACGCTTAAGCTTAAACGTATTAGAAAACCCCAAAGAATTCCAAAATTAGATGTTAGAAAACTGAGAGAAGCTGATATAAAAAACAAACTCCAACAGAAAATGTACGAATACTTTGATATATTAGATACTAACACCTACGAGATAAACCAACAATGGGACACATTAAAAACTGCCTCCTCGTTCCATGCAAAGAGATATTAAAAGAACCAATAATAAAGAGAGACAACTGGATGACCGACGAAATACTCGGCAAGATGGACCAAAGAAAAGATATTTTTTATTTGTAATAATTTATTTGTGCTACAAAATATCGCCCATTAACAATTGTAAGTTCTTATAGTATCTCCGACTTCTAGAGTTGAAAACCGATAATAACATAGTAAGTTTGTTTTTTGTTATTTTGTATTACTATTTATATTTATAACTGTTTATGGTGAGACAACAATAAATATGTAATTTTTCTTTCCTAAAAAAGAGTATTATTTCTTTTAAAAAGTTTCTAACCATTTTTTAAATTTTTTAGGAAGGAAGAGCCTTTCTTTCATCCAGCAGGAAGATTCTTCTAAGCGGCGTCCTTATTATAAATAGTTTAAGAACCTTCTTGTATTGTGTTTGTCCAGGAGATTCATGTAAGTACCCCTTTTTGTTTCATTTTTGTAGTTACCTCATTCCAGCCCCCTTGTATCCACTTATCTACGACCCAGCTCTCTAAACAAACCTTGAGTAGCCGTTCGCAAACGTTTGGGTTTGTTTTGCTTACCCTATCTCTAGCCCCGTAATTTCTGTCCCCAATTGTCAACCCATAATAATGGTCCCAATGTGGTAGGTAAGATAATCGTTGCAATCTTAACTGTTGGTTTTTTCTTCTTTTGGGATAATATATATTTATATAGCTTTATATTATTCTTGCTATTTATTTCCAGCTCCTTCATAAGTTCATCAATCCATCTCTTTTTTCTATTTGTACAGCATTTGTCTTAGTCTTTCCTTCTTCTCCTATACTCTTCCAAGTCTTCTGCTCTACCTGTCTTCGGCCACTTCTTTCGTGCTAGGTTTTTTCCCTAGTTGCTGTTTCGCAGTGTTCGTCGTACCATTCTTATTTCCTTTTTATTTCTTTATATCCTATTACTTTTTCTGCTGCTATCGAAATGAGACCTTTTATTTCTTTCCACGTTTCTTCTCTATTGTTAGGGTTTGAGACTTTTAAAATTGATTCCAACTCTTATTTTCATTTCCATATTTCCTATTACCAGGAAGTGGTCAGAATCTGCATTTGCACCCCGATATGACCTGCTATCTTAAATTGTTCTCCTCCACTTTTTTTAAATCAAAATATGATCTATTTGATTACCCTGAGTTGATCCTGGTATTAGCCATGTTAACTTATGCTCTTTTTTGTGTTTGAAATGTGTGCTCATTATAAATGTGTCTGTTGCTGCTTCTAAGTTATAAAGCATTCTCCAGTTAGTGTTCGTAATTGTGTGGAGAGTTTCCTTCCCAGCTACGTCTTTATTTATGTCTTCCTTTCCTATTATTGTGAAATCGCCTAGTAAAATACATATGTCATTTTTTTTATTAAAAAGAAACATTGCCGCATCCACCAACAGGTTATTAGCGGCGTTACTCAGTAAACAAAACTTTAAATCTGATACAAAATATTGATTGACCTTAGGTAATTTAATAAGTTTTTTACGTGACAGTTTTATCCTAATAAATCTGGTAGAGTATTTGGTATATTGTTTATTGAACGTTCTCTATGGTATTTTGGACACTTAATTAACAAATGGACGATGGTAAGATGCGTAGCACATAGATCGCACAGGGGGCATTCACTGGCCGAAAGTAAATAAGAGTGTGTGATCTTAGTGTGTTCTACACGTAGAGGCGTTAGTGTGCGTTCATAACGAGGTGCCGACCCTCGATCGTACCATAGGATGGTATTATATTATCACCGCCACGTAAAATAAATGCATTATTTTAAATGCGAGCGTTCACTGTCAGTGCTATGCTCTAGGCGAGGATACCATTCCATGGTCTCCGTTATGAACGCACCCTTAGAACCGTTTGAATAAATCATGTACTAGCACTAGTTTTCCACTGTCGTGTATCTGGTTTTAGCGATCTTAATTTAGATTGCGATAGAAACCATTCGCGCTGCCACTGACCAATCACTTTTTGTTTAAAAAACGTTTTGAGATCTTTACATACACTCTCACGCACCAAGTCAGATTCCGCACTTGTTGCTGCATCACGAGCACTACTGTCTGCCTCTTCATTGGCGATAATTCCTATAAGCGATGGGATCCATATAAATTTAGGAGTTATGTGGTTCTCTTGGGCGATTTGTAGTTCAGTTTTTATTAGTTTCTCCAAGGGCTGTTTAGGATACAGATGCTGTATTGCAAGAAGAGAGCTGAGCAAGTCGGCGAAAAACAGAGGTTTTGAAATTCTTGAGAGGTTTGCGTGTTTTAGGGCACGGTGCAAAGCAAACAGTTCAGCGGTGAAAACATTAATATGTCATTCTTGGGTATATTTTCGTATATCTCTTCGAGTTTCTCGTAAATCTCGTTTTTAAAGAAAGAATTATAATAATTGGTAGTTTTTTTACATACATGTTAAGTTTACAATTGCCACTCAAAAACCAAAAAAACATTTACTCATTACCCGTTAAAACCTATTGGTCGAATATATATTTATGTAGGTGTATAATAATCTACAAACATTGTATAATATATATATATATATATATATATATATATATATATATATATATATATATATATACATTTTTTTTTATATTTATATGAACGAATATAACAAATGACTATTGCAAATATTCTTCTTTTTTTTATTTTGATCATTATTAACTAGTCAGATCGAAAAATGTATGCACAAACATACGATCTAGGGTTAATACATACTTTTTAAATATAGATTATATAATATTTAGTGAATTAAGAGTATTAATATATATTTTGTATATGTTGGGCAAGGGATTAAATATTTTTGGAGCAAGATACATAGCAGATTTCTGTCCTATTAATTTCTTGATTATTCCCAATTGAACATGTTGATTGGTTTTAGTGTGAGGGTACGCAGGATATGCTTATGATTGTACGTGTACAGAACAGTTTATTAATTATTATTTTCAATATTTTTTTTGTAATATGTTGACTTTCTTTAAATAAATCTTCCCCTCAGTATTGAGATTACCTATATAGATTGTTGACATGGATATTGAATAGTAGTGGCCCTAATACTGTACCTTGGGCACACCGCATCTTAAGTAAAGTTTATTGTTTTTAATATTATTTATCCTAACAATTTGTTGTCTCTTGTCCAAGTAAGTATCGAATGCTTTTGCCAGGTCTAGAAACACACAAGCAGTTAGGTGGCTATTGTCAATTCGATTGTATATTTCATTGGTGAGTTCTATTATTGCATCATTTGTCGATAAATCTTCATGGAATCCAAACTGCGAAGACGATAATATTTTGTGTTTTTCAAAGAAAGATGTTAATCTGATTTTAGGACATTTTCAGAGATTTTTGTTAAAGTGGTAATAAGTGAGATTGGTCTGTAGTTTGACAAACTTAGTTTATCTCCCTTCTTGTATATATCAATTACTAATGTTTCCTTAAATTTGTCTGGATATTGACCAGTTTTAAATATTAAAGTTATTAGTTCCACCAACGGTTCGATGATTTGTTTATCTATAATTCTTATTGTTTCTGCTCTAATGTTGTCAATACCTGGTGATTTTCCTTCTTAAGTGTTTTAATAATTCCGTCAATTTCACTTTCAGGGACCGGTCTTAAATACATAGAATGCATCATGCTGTTGTATTGTGGGAAATACGATGTCAGTGGCATATATTCTTATATTCTTGGCATAAGTTTCTCCAATTTCTGTAAAATAACGAGCAAAAGAATTGGAGATAGTTTCAACATCTGTTGCAGTAGTTCCTTCTTGTGTAATATTTCTATAATATTTCTTTTGGTATCTTTACCTGCCAAATTTTTAACAATATTCCACAGGTTTTTGAAAACATTCTCGTTTTTCTCAATTTAATTTCTAAAGTAATCTTTTTTAGCATTTTTTATTAATATATTTAGGTGCATTAGGTAAATTAATTATTATGAGACATCGTACATCGTTAATACAAAATAAACTCAAGAAAATCAAACAACTAGTGAAACCCTGGCTCCAACCCACAGCGAATAGACCCGACCAAGTAAGAATAACACGTTTACGACTATAACTTTATAGTGTCATCAAGTGCCACCAATCACGCACTTCGATGTTCATCGCCCTTCCTTCTGGAACATATAATTAAATTTAATTGGTTGAGAAATGAAAAAGTTTCATATAAAAGTTAATTTATCTTTAAATATGGGACATTTTCGGATCTCAAGAGTAGTAGTGATAGTAGTGTCTAACTCATGGTTTTACCCGTGTAGGGTAGCTCCCTAGAGCACTTTGCTCGAAGGGCTCTGTTTCTTTCTAAGACTCTGAAGCTGAGTTTTTTTCTTCTTAGAAAGAATGTGTTTTATTTCAACCACCAAATAAAACCACAATGGCATTGTCTCTTCAAGATAATGCCACAATAAGAGCGTACCGGCCAACTACGCAATATAACACCATATTGCGCAATAGTTGGACAAATTAATAAACATGGAAACTTGCACCAAGTTGCAATCAGTTTTTCATACGTTTATTAATTACACCGGAGACGACATGGCGCCCAACCTTCAACGAACTCTACCACGACTCCGAGATGTCAGAGTTCTCATGCTCCGCGATCGAAAATCGCAAACAGTTCCAACACGATGCCTGCATCAAAACCACTCAAGAAAACAGCGGGGAGAAGCATCGGATGTTAGTACATCAAACTAACATGCCGATATCCACCTTCTGCAGCCCTGAAACCGTCGATGTGCCACATATACGCAATATAACGCAATATAACACCATATTGCGCAATAGTTGGACAAATTAATAAACATGGAAACTTGCACCAAATTGCAATCAGTTTTTCATACGTTTATTAATTACACCGGAGACGACAATAGGACACAGTAACTTTACACATAAACACCTCTTTACGCGAACTGTTCCGCCAATGTGTGAAAATTGTCAAGTAACACTCTCCGTGAAGCATATACTAACTCAGTGCAAAACATATGAAGCAGCAAGAAAGAAGCACAATATCCCAAATAATATAAAGGAAGCCTTAGGAAAAAACATGAACATCAAAAACACAATAAGTTATCTTAAAGACTCAGGACTGTATCAATTATTGTAATTTTTTCTAACTTTACCTGTATTATATTTTTTAGGTCGCTAATAACCCTGGTGGTTACAGCGTAAATAAATAAATAAAAAAAATGATACAAAAACTTTATGATTTGTTGATTGTCCAATACAAATGGAAATGAAAAATACTTACTTTAAAATCGGCAAACTGTTCTTCGTCACTCAGAGCAAAGACGTTCCCAAATACGTAAACGGCAAAAAACGCCAAAAAATATTTATAAAACATTTTTAATATAGCGTATTGTAACAGATGTAGCGTAAGATGTATGGTTGGTGATATCTTTATATTATAATAATTTTGATCCGAATGTATCAGATTTATCCTAGATTTATCTGAATATCCGTCAGTATGTAAGGGACGTATTTTCTAATTAAAGCTATTATTTACAGCAGGTACATAATCGTATTACATGCGGAAAACTCTCATTTATTTCGATCGCCCTATTGTTTAAAAAACAAACAATTGTTAGGACAATCGCATATTTGTGCTACGTGCCATAGAGAAAAAATTTAATTTCTTTTATTTTTGCTAAACAAAAGAACAGATATTATGGTTATTAAATTAAGTTAGTTGTTATTTACTTTAAATTTATTGCGTAGTTAAAATTGTACCGGCGTTTTTATGTGACACTTAACCTTATTTGTTGATTGTATCAATGTAAATCTACCCGTTCTACATCAATATCGTTCGATGGAATAAAAGTCCAAAATTATCAACAATAACTTCTATTCAAAAATTACAGGCGGTTTTAAAATGAAATAATTCTAAAGAATATATCGGTGGTAAGTTCACAAAGGTACTGATTTTACAATCTTTTAAATTAATATAAACATGCCACGGCTTCGCCGAAATAAAAACATAATCAAAGCGGGAAGTCGTTAAATTTAATTACACACTCTCGACGTGAGACATAAACATAAAAACCACGTCGCCCTAATATTCAGAATAAACATCTTTTAAGTGCATCTTACGCTTAATAAGCAATAATACTCGACTTAAGCCATAAAAAATAAAATAATCTACTGAGTGTCTCTGACATCCTCCCACCTGAGGCAAAGTTACAATAAGAAACGTGACTCACAAACAATCAGAGACAACAACATAAAAAATAAAAGAAAACCTACTACACAAGAAACAGAAACAATAACACACAAGAAAATTAAAACATTCTACAAACTAGTTCATAAAAAAGTCAGTATATCTAGCAGATGTTTTAACCTTACGCCCACTCCGCGTAACGTAGCGCGTATCACTTTTGTGCGTTTCGGGTACTCTGCTTTTAGACACTCCCGTCTTCGCGTCATCACACTCGTTTGCACTTTCAACCGCGCGCACCTCAACTTCTTTCCACTGGGCTCGAGAAGAGATGCCTGGGTCGTTGTTTCCCTCAGAGTCCAAGTTGTTCGAATTGCCCTCTCTTCGGATAGAATTGACTGTGCATTCCAAAGGGTACAAGCGTTGCACAGGTCTCAGAAATTGTCCCCTTTCGGTATTAACTCTCACAAGTCGCACTTGCTTATCTTTTCCAGGAAGAAGTTCGACTACTCGACCAAGTGGCCAATTGATTCGCTTATCTTGATCATTGCCAACCAAGACCATGTCTCCCACTTTAACTTGTTGGCTACTTCTTCCTTTAAACCATAACTTTAACTGGCCTAAATACTCGTTGCGAAACCTTCGTCGAAGATCATCAACCAGTTTTTGTCTGTACACCACTTTCCTAGATAGAGCCTTTTGGTCAACAGCATCACAGTCTGGAACCCCACTCTCTGTCTGGTCTCTAAGAAACATCATGGGTGTTAAAGGTATCAAGTCGTTTGGGTCATTAGAAGAGGTAAGTGGCCTTGAATTGATGATGGCTTCGCAATCGCAAATTACCGTCATTAAACTTTCGTAGTCTAGCGAGGCCTGTCCTAACACTTTGCGCAATAACTGCTTCAAAACCCCCACAAGTCTTTCCCAAAATCCTCCCCACCACGCGGCCGTAGGAGGGTTAAATCGCCATTGAATACGTTCGACACTACTGCTCTCGGCGATTTTCTCAAAGTCCACTCGAAGAAAGGCATTTTCAGTACCAACAAAATTGGTCCCATTATCACTATAAATAGTCTTTGGACGACCCCGTCGGGCAATAAAGCGTCGTAAAGCCTGCATAAAACTAACAACCGATAATGCAGTACAAAGTTCAAGGTGTACGGCACGATACACGGCACATGTGAACAGGCATACCCACACCTTTTCCCCAGTCCTCAGATATAGAGGGCCTGCGAAATCAACCCCTGTTATTTCAAACGCGTTGGCATCTCGAACACGATCAACTGGTAATGGAGGTGCACTCACGATAAAAGGTTTGGCATTTTGTCTCTTGCACACGACACAATTGGAAATTGCAGATTTTATAGTCCGACGTCCTCCTAGAATCACCGTAAAAATGTTAAAGGAATCATTTTGAACTTGGTGAGTAAACTCCCACCCTCTTAAGTCGAATTTTCCTTTAGCCATTATCATATTTGCCTCTTTGATAAAGGTTTTCAATTCTATTTCACTAGCTACACTAGTAACACAGTTGTCCACGTAAAAACTGTTTGATAGTTTCTTAACAGTGTCTGTAGTAAAAGAAGCTTTCGAGTCATACTCATCCACAAGTTTTGACAGATGATATTCTAATGAAGCTCCTAACAAGAACGGGCTACTGTTGATTCCAAACACTACCCGTCGATGACGAAACACTTTAAGGTTGTTCTCCTTATCATACCATAGAAATCGAAGGAAATCTCTGTCTTTCGGATGTACACTGATCTGTAGAAAAGCTTTGCTAATGTCTGAAGTTACTCCAAATTTCTGCTGTCTGAACCTCAACAAAATAGCGGGAATTAGCTCAATTAAATTCACCCCCTTTTCTAGACACTGGTTCAAAGAAGGGCTATCCTTTTCTCTGGCTGATGCATCGAAAACTGGTCGTATTTTCGTAGTAATGCTACTTGGTTTAATCACTGGCCGGTGTGGTAGGTAATGGGCTTCCTGGTTCCTTTGCTCCTCCACTACCTCCTCAATAATATTGTCATTTAACCACTCTTGAAATACTTGGTCATATGCCTCAAAATAACCATCCTTAGTAATCTTCTTCACCGTGTTATCTAATCTACTTTTTGCCAAGTGATAGTTACTAGGCAGCGCTGGATGTCCCTCCAACCATGGGAGCCTAACTTCATATCGTCCATCGGTGTCAGACCAACTGGGACCAGAAGGGCAACCAGTTTCTGATATTTCCATCAAACTTCTTAAGTTTTAGAGTAGGTAATTTAAATTTACGCCTACCTGATCTGCTGCCTACACTACTTTCCGAGGCCATGGAGTCTACCTCTTCACCTGGCTCGTCCCGCGGCTTCTGTAGAAAATCCTCAGCCTGTGTGTTCAGGTCGGTAAATTTCCTTAGATAAACTTCGCTGCCATCTATCTCTGCCAACAAGTCTGCTTCACTTTCATCACTTTCCAACAGACACTGGTATATATCGCTGTCAACTTTCCTTAGATCCTCATATTTTTGTTTCAAAATTTCTAAGGTCACCACGATTAAACGTACCTTTCCTTCCGGCGCCGACAACAGCTCTTCCAACTCTTTCGCCGATTTAGTAAAGGTGGTACGGAGTACTTTACGGTGCTTTTTGTTTTGATCCATGATTCACAATGCACACTTGAACAAACTACACACGTTTTTCGGAACAACAACAAATTAAACGTGCGGTCAAGTGTGTCCGGTTAGATCACTACACTTTCGGCACACCCGGTATACTCAAAAACGATTATTCCCGTAAACTGCCCGTCCTGTCACGGTCGCCAAATGTTGGTTGTATCAATGTAAATCTACCCGTTCTACATCAATATCGTTCGATGGAATAAAAGTCCAAAATTATCAACAATAACTTCTATTCAAAAATTACAGGCAGTTTTAAAATGAAATAATTCTAAAGAATATATCGGTGGTAAGTTCACAAAGGTACTGATTTTACAATCTTTTAAATTAATATAAACATGCCACGGCTTCGCCGAAATAAAAACATAATCAAAGCGGGAAGTCGTTAAATTTAATTACACACTCTCGACGTGAGACATAAACATAAAAACCACGTCGCCCTAATATTCAGAATAAACATCTTTTAAGTGCATCTTACGCTTAATAAGCAATAATACTCGACTTAAGCCATAAAAAATAAAATAATCTACTGAGTGTCTCTGACATTATTATTGTATGAATTTTAAATATGAACATTAAAAATCACTTCCCGTTTTGACATAGCTTTAGTGATAAATTTAAAAATTCTTCTAGAGTAATTTTTGGGTTGCCCCTTCCTTTTTGGAAAATATGGAATGCGTATTATGGGATAAAACTACATATTAAAAATTTAACACATGTGAAAACTTTATATGACAATTCTTAAAACAATTAGAAGTTCTAGTGAAACAAAGCAATATTTTATATTTTTGGCATTGAACTTAGAGTTTCATTACAAGTAGGATATTAACATCTTTCTTTTCGTTCAAAATATATGAGCAAATCACCCATTTGATCTTTTCTAACTTTTTCGCAAATAATAGTGCTGTTGCATGGTATTTATTATTCTTTTCCTTGTATGCCGTGGACTCAAAAAACTTTTTCATATTATTCAAACAAAGGATTTGTGAAATTTGTGCTTTGAATTCTTGTAGAGGTATCTGTTTTTTTTGGTATTTTTTAAAGAATTGCAATCACTTCTTTTCTTCTTTTGTATGAAAAAAGCCATGTTTAAACAACCACAATGTTTCACAAAGTAAAAAAAGTATTTGTGGTACCACTTCTTGGACCAAATCATTATTCTATATATAGTCCAAGCTGCAGGGAAAAGAAACGTGCATTGATTAGTAAATTTTTGACAACAACACAGCAGTGCCTGGAGTAACCTCATGTGTTTGCACCTCCAAACTATTGGTTACAATTTTTTTATGGGACTTTTAAGGTGCAGAAAAATGAGCATATTCAATTAAAGTACATAAAAAAAGTTCTCGTTAACACTCCGTTAGGCACGTGGTCTACAATCGTAAACCACCCCTTTTCAAACACTTGTATATCTCTATCATTTTCTTTTACATGCGCGTGCATCTCAGTAGCTGTTGTTAACGGACATCTTACTCTAATTTATGGTTTTATTTGTGTTCGGCACTTCAGTTGAGTATTTTGTCAAGCATAGAATAGTACCTACTGGTCTACGATTGTAGACCACGTGTCCACTGACGTTACAACATCTGGCTACATTGCAGATATTTGATTCTATTGTTTTCAAGATTCAAGGTAACTTTTATTTATTACCATCTGGTACACTTGTAGTTATTGTGATATATTTTAGATAATACTATGTCTGATAATAAAAGAAGACGGGTGGAACGAAGCAACGACTCGGAAGTTTTGTCTCGATGGTTTGAGGAGATATCAAGTGGGGAAGAAGAAGACTGTGATGATGAGTCCGAAGATGATATCGATGTGAATGTAAATTTTGCTGAAAGGAGTGATTACGAAACCGACTCTGAATTAGAAACATCGAAGCAAGAGGAATTGGCCTAAGATGAAGGAACGTCAAACGACTCTGATAAAGCACGCCCTTCAAATTTTTACATAGGAAAAGATAGGGTGACTAAATGGAAAAAGTATAGATCCAATTTACAAGTTCGTATCCGTTCTCTGAAGCTCATCAAACTTGTGATTGGTATAAAAGGAAACACACGTACTGTTGAAACTGAAATTGATTGCCTGAAGTTATTTTTGAATGAAACAGTTATTAGAGCAATAACTGTCTCGACAAATATTTTTATTGACAAGATACGGAGCAACTACCAAAGAAATCAAGATTGTAGACAAACTAATGAAACGCTATCGACACATTTAACTTCAAACTAATGAAACTGAAATTCATGCATGTACTGGGATATTGTTCTTAATTGGTATTCTTAGAAGTTCCAGAAAAAATTTACATAAAATATGGGATAATTCTCAAGATTCCGGAGTTGAGTCATGCTACCTGGCAATGAGCGAGAAAAGGTTTCGATTTCTCATAAGATGTCAACGGTTCGATGATATGAAGCCAGCCAAATATGGCATTAAAACATTTGCTCTGATAGACACAAAAACGTTTTACACATTCAATTTGGAAACTTATGTGGGAACTCAGCCAGAAGGTCCATACAAATTTGTAAATACCAGTAACGAAATAACTCTTCGGTTGGTAGAGCCCATCGCAGGGACCAGTCGTAATATTACGGCAGACAACTGGGTTAGCAGTTTATCATCGGTCAACAGTTTACTGAAGAAAATACTTGCATATTTGGGTACTGTAAGAAAAAACAGACCAGAGGTTCCTCAAGAGGTTCTGCCCCAGAAAAATCGAGAAGTTAAGTCGTCTCTTTTTGGTTTCCAAGCTGATTGTACTATGGTGCCATATGTCCCAAAGAAAAGTAAGTTGGTGGTATTGATATCCTCCATGCACAATGATGAAAGAAGAAGAAGTTTATTTATTCAAAAATAGGGAAAGCCCTAATACATACAAAATTAATCAATTTATAACATTCATATATGATAAAAATAACAATTACACTTAAAATGTGGTATCTACACTTATTAAAACATATAAAACAATAATATATAACATAAAACATGACAACAAAACAACTACCTAACTATTGGTCAAAAGCCTTAAACAACAAAGAGTTTCTTGAAGCCGTCCTTTTTGTTTTCACAATGTGTAAATTGCACTTACCTCGAGTAGGGTAATTGTGAATATCACAATTCCGTGTAATAAACTCACAAAAGTAAGCAGGGGCCAAATTATTTAGAATTTTATAAATGAACAACATTGTAAGGCAAAAGACCCTTTGTTGAACTAAAACCCACTGCAGCATGCTAAGCATTGTTGCTATAGGTGTATATCTGTTTCCACCAATAATGATTCTCATTCCACGATTTTGTAATTTTTGCAACTGGGCCGATTGATTTAAATTGAAGAGAAAAATAACTGACGAGCAAAAATCGAAGTGAGGTTGAATAATCGCATTAAAAACTGTAATTTTAGTTGAAGTTGACAAATTTTTAGATATTCTTGAAAAAAAGTATAATTTTTTAGAAATCTTTTTTAATAGGTAATTAAAATGGTCATTAAAAGAAAATAAATTATCCAATTTAAAACCAAGGTACTTAATTGCTGTAATGATTTCTATTTTGTCATTGTCAATTTGAAGATTAATAGTATTAATATCAATATTTGAGTATTTGTATTTCGTTGTTATTATCATAGCCTTTGTCTTTAACACATTTAACTTTAGTTTGTTGATCTTTAAATATTTATTAACAGACTGCAATGCTGAGTTCATTTTAGATACAGCATTTTCTAAGTTTGAATCAAAACATGCAAGTAGGGTGTCATCTGCATACAAATTAAAGAAATCACATTTAACAAACAAGTTTATATCATTTAAATACAATATAAATAAAAGGAGTCCTAAGACACTACCTTGAGGTACCCCAATATTAACACTAATTGCAGAAGAAGTAATATCATCAATCCTCACTTGTTGCTTTCTATTCAATAAGTAATCTTTAAACCATTCAAGAACATTTCCTCCAATACCATAGCCTTCTAATTTAGTGAGAAGTATAGTACGATCAATAGTTTCAAACGCTCTTTTTAAATCAAGGAATACTACTACTACATAATTATTATTGTCCAATTCAGACCTGAATTTACAAAGTGAAAGTTGCAGTGCAGTTTCACATGAATTCTTTTTACGAAAACCTGACTGAGTATTCATTAAGATTTCATTTTTATCAATGTGATCCATGACTTGATCATATACTACCAATTCTAATAATTTCTCAATGGGCGGAAGATTCTCAATGATGCTATAGATGAAGATACTGGAGATGATAGAAAGCCAGTAATGATCACTGATTATAACAACACCAAAATCGGCGTGGATATGGTAGATCAATTGTGTCAGAATTATAACGTCGCCAGAAATACACGCCGTTGGCCAATGGTTGTGTTTTATAATTTATTGAATATCTCTGAAATAAATGCCCTCTGCGTGTATAAGGCTAATCATCCCAAACAGAAAGTAAAACGCAGTGACTTTCTTGAAAAGTGTGCTTGGGAATTAATCCGACCACAAATTGAAGTTAGATCAACAATTCCTTGGTTGCCAAGAGAAATGAGGAAGCGAGCTCAATCTCTGCTAGGCATAGAAAATAATTCCCCTCAACCCAATGTGCGACCACACATCGGGCGTTGCCATGTTTGTCCTCGAAATTTAAACAAATCTTCTAGAAAGTCTTGTGTGAAGTGCCGAGCGTTTACATACAAAAACCACATGAAAGAAATCTGCAATGATTGTTTTACTGACTAAAAATGTAATGTATTCTGTAGTCTCTAAGTCATACAATTTTTGTTTATTTTTATTTTATTTATCCGAATCAACCACTAGGGTTATTAGCGGTAGGTTTATGATACAAATAGAGAAGATAAGGCACATTTTAAAAGTCACGACTTACAACAATATGGAACAATGTACATGTATGTACTGTACATGTAACAAAAATTAAATCATAATATATTATGGAGTTTACAGTAATTTAAAAAAGACAGAACTTCATTGAATTTTGTAACCAGCGCTTCTTTCAGGCTGTTGGGTATCCTGAATATCGCCGTGGCTGAGGTGTACTCTGGACATTATATTATTATATGGTTGACTATGAAAGGTAGTTGGCATCTTTGGCACATTGGTAGTGGTTCTTTGGAGATTATGTAGCCGTGCGTAAGTCGTGTATGCCCAAGCCGGAGTCTGCTGATAATTACCTGGTCTTTTCGTTTTGGTGGTATAGGAAGATATTTTGAAGATACGTCTGGTTTGATACTTTTAAGATTTGTGTTTGTTTGATCCCATATTTCTTGCCAGATTTTATTTACATGAGTCTTGAATAAAGTTTTAGTATCTGATATTGGTATACCTATTGTAGTCGGAATGTTCACATTGTTTATTGCTTCAAAAGCTGTTTTGTCTGCTAGCTCATTACCAGTTATTCCGACATGGGAAGGGAACCACATAAATGATATGGTTTTCCCAGAAAATTGGAGCTGTTGCAACGCGTCTTTAATTAGAAATATATTGATGTGTGTAGGATAAACATGTTTAATGGCCTGTAAAGAACTTAACGAATGTTGGCGATCATCATGGTGTAATCTCGGAAACCTTTTTTGGATGGTGCTAGAAAGGTCACCAATGGAGACACTGCGGACGGCAGCCAGATGGTTGGTGGAGAGCGAGTCGTGGGTTCGAAACTAGCTTTTGGAACCAGGAATGGGTCCAACGGACGAAATAAGTAAAGATACGATAAGAGATATTGGAAAAGAGACAGAAATAAACAAAAAGATAGATGGGTAACATTACCAAAGATAAGATAAGATAGGGAACAGGGCGCCACTTAATTTTTTGGAGTTTAAGGAGAAAATTAAGAAACCTTAGAAAAGAAAAGAGATAAGGAAAGATATTTAGGTTCAGAGATCAAACCCAAGAAAAGATATCACAGTTAATTATTGAATAAATTTGGTCAACACTCTACATAAACAAAAAATAAATATACAAGGTATTACACTTACTTACCTACGAAACTTAATAAGCCTGATCTTTCTACTGGTCAAAGGTATAGTTATATTTAAAGGTAAAAAGCAAATATATCAGGGAACTTTGTTAGGAGTCGACAAATAAAATACATACATGAAACATTAACAATATATTAAACAACAACAAAATTATGACGCTGCTGAATGCAACACAAGTAATAAAAATAGACCAACAACTATAAAATGGTGTTATACATATAAAAATAGGCAGAAATATAATTAAAAAATACCTTTACAAAGATATAAGTATAACACAAGCATGCACGAATAAAGTTTTGGCGTATCTCGAGATATTACAGCAAATAAAATTGAATACAAATTATAACAAAAACCAAAGATAACAAAAATTAATAAAATTTAAATTTACAAAAATACAAAAAAGTTACTGAAGTGAAAACATAAAAATTTAACCAAACCGCACTTGGTTAAGTTGATTATTTGGTTCGTAACAAAAAAAAAGTATAGAATGTTCTTTAATTGACTGCAAAATTCAGTAGCTACTCTCAACTATATTTGATGACATGTATGATCGTTGGATACGTCCAGATAATGGAAGATGATATGATGCTATACCATGTTACTTGCCCAGATAGGTGGAGATATTAAAATTATGTCACTTACAGTAATTCCTGGCGACTGCTGCTTTAATTCACTGAAGTTAATACTGTACTTGTATTAAACACTGAATTTATGACTATATTTAATCTAATATAGTATAGGATGAAGAAACTCAAAATAACAAGTGTATACACACTTATAAAGAAAATGCACAGAGACGGTAAGGTAGCAGATACGATAATGTGAACTAAGCATCTTAACTCGACGAATGCCCACCGATAAGTTGTTTTCTCTACGAGTGCCCACCGAGAAGTGACTTGGTTCGTCTAAAATTTTACCAAGCTACCCAAGAAAAGGTGAGGGTATCTTCCCCCCAAAAATGATAGGCCAGCTGTATGTATTTCTGAGAAGGTAAGGTTCTAATTAACATTGAACATAACGGTATACTTCTACCTACAAACGTGATGAAACATCAAATCTCCTAGATTAGGTTTTTCCCGAGATTGGGTCTTTATAGAAAAATTACTATACGAGCCTTCGGAATATTTACAAATCTATCATAAAAGACCCGGATTAAGACGGAAAGGATTAAAAACCTTTCGGACGCAAGGAAATTCCGGGCATTTAATAAAATTTTGAAGACGGTAAACCAAACATAAGCGTATCATCACGGGGGTAAAAGGAATAAAAATAATTAATATTTTAATTATATAAAAAAATGTTACAATGGCAATCTTTATCTTATCTGCAGCAGCGCGGAAAAGCTGCACAGATGTTGTATTGAACCAGATTCTGAGGTTCTTTAACCAAGATGTTCTTCTTCTTCCTAGACCTCGTTTTTCAAATATTTTTCCTTGCAGGATGGCTTGAAGAAGAGCATATCTGGATTCATTTCGCATAATATGTCCGAAGAACTGTAACTTTCGAGATTTGATGGTGTTCAGTACTTCTCGATTCTTATTCATTCTTCTGAGGACCTCCTCATTTGTGATTTGGTCGCCAACATTCGTAACGGATGGGCACATCAAGAAGAAAGAACTTAGTGAATCTGATAATATTAGTATTTGTTTTTTATTTGTGGTTTTTCAATGATTTAGTGCTCTGCGGTATAAATACTACAGCCGTTAGTTAATCTAGTGGCAGAAATTACGCTTTCTGATACAGTAGTAGCTGCTACTCCGTTGCAATCTTTGGAGGCATCAGTATGCTATTGGTAAAGAAACTGTCCAGGGAGGTGTCTGGTATATTTTTATGGGTGCCAAGGTGATTTGATTGATATAATACGATAGTCTTTTAACTTGTTCGTAAAATGGTACTGTCTTGGTGGTGTAATTTGTGTATTGTTCTAGTGATTCTTCCGATACTAAACTTGCGAGAAAGGTATGATCCTTTGCACTTAGAATTTTTGAAGCGTAGCATAGTGATATATATTGTCTTCTGAGGTATAGTGGCATTTCTCCTGCTAGCACTTGAAGGCTTCTTATTGGAGTAACAGTACTTTTATTTATGTGATTTTGGGTGATTTTGTTCCAAGTATTGTTAGGTACAACATGTCTTCTTTTGTCAAATTTACAATAAAGTTCTTATTAAAGCAAAATAATTTTAATGGTTAATAAAAATTTTAAAATGTATGGAGTAGTCTTTTTATGGTCTAGTAACCAAATAAGTAAGCCTTTTGTTATAAAAACTGGTCAGTATCATTAACAATAATTCAACAAATATACTTAATGCAGCATTATTATTGAAACTATGAAACTTTTATGTTTAATAATATAAATAAAATAGTCTACGATCGTAAACCGCGTGACCAATTGTGTCTCAGTTTACCACGTGCCTAACGGATGGTTAATATCATCAATGAAAGACAGTATGACTAGGCCAATCCCTAATTTAACAACATATTAAAAATGTAAAAAATATATTAAAAGAACTGATTTTTGGTGTAAGTTGGAACAAAACATTTATTTCAAATATAATTAAAAATAGTAACAGATTTTGCTTTAAAATACATGATACATATATATTTTTTCTGTTTTTATCACAAATGGTAAGTAATTTTTGGTAGATACAATTAAGATTGATCATCACGGTTCATAATCTGATGGTGGTATCATCCCATGGAATTTTGTAGCCCATTCTTGAGGTGACATGTCGGAAAATTCATTTACACTCATAGTATAAGTAGTTTCGCCGTTCACGAACTTTTGGTTATGATCTTCGATGTATCGCAAGTTGTCTTGAAAAGATTTAAATCTAGATTGTTCCTCGGCTTTGGATCCGTAAGATTTCTGGTACTTTTGCTAAAAAACCCATACACATTATTATAAAAAAAGGAATTAAAAAGAAGAAAACATATTTTAATTCAAGTGTTATCCCAATCGAGTATTCAACAAGAATATATTAACCAAATATGAGAACATAAAGCAAATACTGCCATTTCTAGTAAATTTATTTTACTCCTTATTCCTTTATAAGGGGTTTTTATATTGACCTTATTTTTAGATCTCTGTGGCTATTCACTTGTACAAAACTTTGAGCTTTATTGCGCAATACCATTTAAAATCAGCTAAAGTAAAAGCCGTATATGAAGACCGATAACTAAT
This sequence comes from Diabrotica undecimpunctata, assembly GCF_040954645.1. NCBI lineage: Eukaryota > Metazoa > Arthropoda > Insecta > Coleoptera > Chrysomelidae > Diabrotica > Diabrotica undecimpunctata. The sequence goes on from NC_092811.1 coordinate 117,295,875, forward strand.
TAAGCGATGATCAGTGGACCTCAAACAGTGGCTTTAAAATTTAATAATTCCAATAACTTGAAAAGTAAATGTTTTAATTTTCTATATTTTACGTTCAGTAAGAATGTTGGATTTTATTCTATTAAAGGCAAATGAAATGAGTATAATATTTATATATTATTTACTACACACAATAAAATTTATTTTATTGTGTGTAGATAATAATAAATATGATAGAATAAATTAACAAATTTATTTCCATACTGCCAAAAAGCCTGGGGTGACAACCAGGAAGAATCAAAACGAGGATGGAAACGACTATTCTTCCAATCATCACTTAAGAATTTAACTGAACCATTAACTTCAACTGCTACACATTTTCTATGAAAAGAAGCAAAAACAGAAAACTTTACAAATTCGACGTGAATTTGGACATAACGCTGAAGACCACCGCTCTTCGCGGCTCCAACGAGAGTGCTGATATTATCTTTAAAATTAATTTACATGAGTTGGAATAAACAAGACGCTGGGTATAAACAAAACACAACGGGAATTAAGACGTAAATTATTAATTTGAAAACGCAGTATCGGGCGGTTTGAACAAAGAAATATCGAACAACATACGCAGCTGCGAAATAAATAAACAACTCTAAGACGGTTTATATTAACTCGAGCCGACCTATAAAAATATTCTTCGATTTTTCAAACATATATATGGGATTTCAATTTATCACATATACGAAGGGATTCCAATATAATACATATACGAGAGGATTTCAAAATACAAATCAAAGTACAAATCAAAATTCAATTCAAAATACAAATTTCCTTCAAGGAAACTGCAAATGCTATATATAACTAAGCAAAAATATGATCATCTTCAAGAACTGACAGAAGTTTTACCATTGGAAGTAAAAAAGTTTTACGACGCACCTTTTGCACCAAAAAGAAAGATCATTAATTTATATTTTTTTAATATGAAAATAATGTTAATTAGTAATAGGTAGTATTATAATCTCTGTTTTCGTATATTTTACAATAAATGATAATAGTTGATAAGTGTTTAGAAAGTATTATTTATAAGGTCGTATACCACAATCAATTTGAGTACCAAATGTCGTAAACAACTACGTTTAAAAAAAAAAAAAAAGTCAAAATTATACATGTTTGTGAAAAATGTTAGAAAATGATTGAACTGAAACATAAAATCATCAAAATCAATTTCATATAAAGTTCTCATAAAACCAGAAAGTTTTTTGTTTGCCCTGAACAATTGTGGTTATTGGGGATACGACGTTTTGCACTTAAGCAATCGATATATTAACGGAAAAACTCGTCAAATTCTTGGCTATTGCGATGTACTGAGAAAAACTAATTTCACTGGACTATTTATAATTTGTTGACTGCACGGTACAAATATTTAGAAGCCGAACTACTTACTTTAAACTCGGCAAACTGTTCTTCGTCACTCAAAGCAACGGCGTTCGCCATTACGTAAACGCTAAAAAACACCAAAAAATATTTATAAAACATCTTCAATAAAGCGTAGATACACGAGTGATAAATGTAAGTACGTCTGCGAATGTAGAGGTACAATAAGTTAATCAATCTAATTTATCGTTGGTGATTTATTTATTTATATTATAATAATTTTGATATGAATGCATCAAGCTTGTCCTAGTTTGATCTGAATATCCGCTGGTATGCAAGGGACGTATTTTCCAATTAAGATTATTATTTACGGCAGGAGAATCGTCGTGTTAAATCCGGAAAATTCTCATTTATTCTAACCGCGTAATTATAAAAAAAACAAGTTTTACGATATTTGCATATTGGTGTTGATTGTCATGGTGAAAAATTTTAATTTCTGTTATTTTTCTCAAACAACAGGGCGGATATTATGCTTATTAAATTGAGTTTGCTTTTATTTTTTAACTTCAGTTTATTGTGTATTTTATATGCCTAATAAAAAAAGTTATCCTACTTAATGAAACAATTTTAAGTTAATTTGTTTGCAATTGGCAGCGCATTTGAAGTGCAAATCTTTAGTTAAGGGCATAAACCATTGCCGTACGGATGTACGAAAAATTACGAGTTATGTATTAATTTGTTTAGTTACATATCTTAAAAAAAAGACCCCATAAAATTAAAAATCTCAACACTAATAATGATAATAATAATAAAATACCGGGGCTGTCAGGCATTTGCTGCAACAGAATATAAGGAACGGCACGACTCAGTAGGAAAGATCCTTCATCAAGAGGTAGCTATCAAACTAGGACTTCTTCAAACAAACCATCTTCCATATTATCAATACGTTCCTGAGAGTACTTGAGAATGACAACTACAAGCTATACTGGGACCGCACTGTGCTCACAGACCAACAGTGGCACATAATAGACCAGATCTCATACTAGTTAATAAACTAAAGAGACCAACAACATTAATTGATGTGGCGATACCCAACAACAATAGTCTTCGTGTTAAACAGAACGAAAAAATCGCCAAGTACAGGGATCTGGAAATTCAAATACGAAGACAGTGGAGAATGGAAAGTACCCAGACAATACCTATTATTTTCTCTACTACTGGAGTCATTTTATCATCTATAGAAAGTGCGAAACAATCATCGGAGACGATCAGTTTGGATTCAGAGCCGGCATGGGAACGAGAGAAGCCCTGTTCAGTTTACTAGTTCTCGCCCAAAAATGCTATGACCAACAGAAAGATATATTTATATGCTTTATAGACTTCGAAAAAGCATTTGATAGAGTAAGACACGACCTACTATTAGAACGTTTGCAAGAAGTCGGTTTAGATGGAAAAGACATCAAATTCTTAAAAAACTTGTACTGGAACCAAAACGCCAGAGTTAGGATCGAAGGTTCCACATCCGCAGAAGTAGAAATTAGGAGGGGAGTTAGACAAGGATGTGTTCTGTCGCCTCTGCTGTTTAATCTTTACTCCGAGTTTCTATTTAAAGAAGCATTGGAGGATTCCAAGGATGTAGTCAAGGTGAATGGCGTAAATATCAACAGTATCAGATACGCCGATGATACAGTGTTAATTGCGGATTCCGACGTAGGTCTACAACGACTCATCGACAAGACCAACTCGACCTGTGAGCAATTTGGTATGAAAATAAACATTAAAAAAACCAAAGTGATGTCAATCCGAAAAAACCAAAACGTACCTCAACCTTGCACAATAAATGGGCACATTTTAGAACAGGTCAATAGATTTAAGTACCTGGGATGTTGGATCGATAGCAGCCTAAATCCTGATCTAGAAATAAGATCGAGAATAGAACAGGCCAGAAAATCTTTCGAAAAAATAAAAAAACTGCTTTGTGATTCTCGAATAAAACTCGAAATTCGACTACGTTTATCAAAATGCTACGTCTGGTCGACTCTTCTATATGCAGTTGAAACGTGGACCCTAAAAACATCTACCGTAAATAAATTGGAGGCCTTTGAAATGTGGATCTACCGGAGAATGCTCAAAATTTCATGGACATCGCATACCTCAAACGAAGAAGTGCTGCATAGAATAGGCAAGGAAAGAGAACTTTTTAACACAGTAAAAGTTAGAAAAACATCATACCTAGGCCACATACTGAGAAATAATAAGTTCCAATATGCCCAACTTATAGTGAAAGGAAAAATCGAGGGAAAGAAAGGCCTAGGAAGGAAAAGACTATCGTGGCTCAGAAACATCCGACAATGGACAGGGCTAAATTTTGAACAGCTAATAAGAACAGCTGAAGATAGAGAAGATTTTAAAATTGTAGTAGCCAACCTCCATTGAGGAGAGGGCACTTTAAGAAGAAGAAGGAGTCATTTTAAAGAACTTCCTAGAAAATATAAAAAAGCTAAGTCTGAATAAACATCTCAAGATGTTTCTACTACTACTCTCAACGTCCAGATGTGTACGAAAATTTTTGGAAGATACTCCAGCCTACCAAGTCACCTAGGGCTCGATAACATGGAAATAGTCCCACCAGAGCTTAATACTTTTGATACCGTAGGTATCTAGAATGAGTAAATTTTCCCCTTAGAGGGAGTGTGAGCCGAAGCAACTTCTGGAGCACGGCTATGGGATTCAATAGAGTAGCAGTATCGAATTTTTTTAATATGCTTAATGAAATTCTGGACAAGCACGAATTAGATGCCACTAGAATTTTCAACTGTGATAAAACGGTTATTAGCGTGATCCCAAGCAGTTTTCGAAAATGATAGCTGTTAGAGGAGAACGTCAAGTAGGTGTCTTAAGTTCTGCTGAAAGAGGCACCACTGTCACAGTTTTTCGTAAAATGGATACAACAGTTCATTCTGTTTTCTAAAGGGACGAAAGAACACCCAGTTCTGTTACTTCTTGACGGGCATACGTCACACACAAAGAACTTGGCCGCAATAGATCTAGCACGTTACAATGGTGTGTTAATATTGTGTTTCCCTCCTCATTGCTCTCACAAAATTCAACCATTGGACGTTGCATTTATGAAGCCCTTGAGTTTGTATTATGAGGATGAAATAAGGAAGTGGCTCAGGTCGCATCCAGGGAGAGTGGTTCAGCTTTTCGACATATTAACACTTTTTGGCCAGGTTTTCTTAAGTGCAGCAAATATGAGAACTGTCATTAATGGCTTTGAAAAATCTGGTATCTGGCCATCCAATATGAATAAATTCACCGATGATGACTTTCTACCATCAGCAACAACAGATATTCCTTTGGAAAATCCTTTTGGCAGTACAATCCAGGAAACATCGCCGGCTATTCCAGAGACAACTGATTCAACGCCAACTACACCATAGCATACAGAAGCATTTCTCCTCACCACATGTTCATCCCATACCCGTAGTTGATAATCCTGTCAAAAATAATCCATCCGTACCGACTATTGACGAAAATCTTCCCCCACCAGTGAATGTCCCTAAACCCAGATGTTCTTGGATGCCCGATTCCCCTGTTCGTACTAATGCCGACACACATTTTTCAGTCACGTCGCCAAGAGACCTAATTCCGTTGCCTAAAGTTAAAGCAGCAATAAAAAGAGCTGTAAAGAAGCGTGGAAAGACTGCTGTCCTTACCGCTTCACCTTATAAGGTTGAACTAGAAGAATCTTTAAAAAAGATGCAAGCTATAAAGGAAGCTAAAGAGAAAAAAATTAAACAGATATTAATGTTTAAAAATGATGAAAACAAATCCAGAGAAATTGAAACTCAACGAAAAAGGAAAGAAAATAAGAACAAACAGGTTAAAACTAAGGCAAAGAAACAAAAAATATTTAAAACTGAATCTGAAGATAGCGCAGAAGAAGAAGATACGGCCTGCTTGTATTGCCATGATTACTACTCTAAGTCCAATGAAGGCTGATGTTCTTGTAGCATTTGGCACATCTAGCATGTGTTGGTTTAGATAGTGATGATGATGAAAGCGTTCTCGTCTGTGAACTTTGCCAATGATATTAGCTATAGTATGGGTGGGGCAGAATGGAAAATTTCCCTTTATTTTTGTAATGCACATTTTTCTCAGACACGTTTGTTTTTTATAACTTTAGCTATATTTTCCTTGTAAAGAAATAAATAAATAAACATAAGATTTGTCAAATGATGGTGTAGTTTCATTAAATATCGCACAAATTACTATCAAACTTAGGTATTCCGTTCCACCCCGGGTTCCCCTAACAGGCGTGCATATCTCTGACTTAATTTATAAGTAAATCAGTAAGTTTTTAATTTATCCACATTGTTTAAATGTTAGATATCAATACGATGTTATTTTATATTTTATTTAACATATAAATCTGTCCCTTTTTGATTCTCCAACATTGGCCCATGATTTTCATAGCTGCTTGGTGGATAATCCACAGGTTTCTATTGTTATTTCTATGTGAACAGGGTGACTACCTTCCATAGAGATATTAATCCGCCAATGAACGAGTGGACGTATACGAACTCATCACTATATAGCCCCTCATAAAATTATTAGACCCTCGGAGATATAGTAAACTGATCACCGGCATCCTTTGGAGATTGGTAAACTCATCACCGCAGATAGGTAAACTCATCACCGTGATTTTTGCCTGGTTTCTAATGCGAGAGATTGCCTCTTACCTGTTATACTTCTCGTTTATGTGATAATTTAATAAATTCAGAAATTATTTTAAGTAAGTTGCTTTAAAATTTAACTAAGATATTAATATGTCTCACGGTGTGGCCTATTAGACGTATCTGCAAATCTAAATGGTTTTGAGATCTAAAAATTTAGTTGCATAGGATTTCGATAGTGAACTTTAACATGAAAATATTTGTCAATATGTGCTATTTTTGTTTATATCGGAAGTAGTCCCAACTTCGTTATTTGATTTTCATTGCATTTTTATATTTCTCATTGAATTCTCGAGATAATTTGTTAAGCGTACATTCGGTCTAAGTCTTACCGTTTTGGCGTTATTTAACTATTTTGAAAATAATACACGATTTTGGACAGTCAGTAAATATAAAATATCTGAAAAATAGGAAAAGCTAAAAACTTGAGTGTGCTACTAGTGCATTGAAGTCGAAGGAAACCTAATTTTTTACACGTGTAAAGCTTTACATTTTATGGCATCATTGGCGGAAATTTTTAAATTTGAAGTAATCAGCAATGCATTTATTATGACAGAATGTATCAAAATGCTTAAGTACAGCTTCCTATACTTTATCTTTCAATGACTTGTACAAAGATCCCACAATTAGGGTGCTTTTAAAAGCAATATTTTTACATTTTTTGGTTAGTTTTCGCCATTATTTGTAGAAGTCAGATGAGTTGTTCATTACATTTCATAAACATCATGACAACTAACCTCAATTAGTGTAAGATACAAAATAATTTTTATTCTGTAATTTGTACTAATTTTGTTTATTGTAGTACCCTGATGATGCAAATAGAGATTTGCGAAAGCTTGGTAGTTTAAAAAGAGTACTTCTTTGTCCTATCTTCGGCTGCACACCCAAATATATAGTTGTGTTTGTAGTCTAACTGATCAGCGTTGACTACAAGCGTTTATCGCTTTTTCAGTATATGTATATAAGGAGTCCAATTAAGTTGGTACCATATGGAAATTTTTTTTATTTTAGTTTTATGAAAAAAAATTTATTCTCTAGTTCTGAATGATCTAGAATTTCAGTCATCAGAATCAGATATTAGTATTCTTCAGTCATTTACGCGGTTCGTTAAACAACATGAATTTTATTAAGACTTGAGAATATCCACAATTCATTTTTTTTTTGACAAACCGCGTATACAACTAAAAAAATTTTATATCTGATCATTGTATTCTAGGTTTTAGATCATTCAAAACTTTTTATGTAACATAATTATTTTATATAACAAAATTCATAGAACTAAAAATGAAAAGGTTTCACATATGGTGCCGACTTTATATATATATATATATATATATATATATATATATATATATATATATATAAATATATATACATATAACAATGTGACTTTAACAATTTAATTAGAAATCTCAAAATATAATATCAGAAAAGGTAATCTACAGCAACAAAGTAATATTATGCCTTGCCTACAAGAAACATCTTATACAGTTAACTTAAAGAACTTAATTACACTGATTTTTTTCGGTTTGATCAGGATTATTCGCGAAAACCAGTGCGAAACAACTAAACAAAAACGGTATAACATTTTCATCGCACAAGTCCACAAAAGGCAATTCGATTTTTTTAGAGTCTTTCGCAATCAATTGAAGTTTGAAATTATTGATAACCATCATTTTTTGTCCGCGTTGGCTCAGGACGAAATAAATTAGCAGTTCACTATACATGTTGAAGAAACAAGGGCAAATGAAGAGAAATTTTTCTTTTCGCATGATTTTAGGTAGCTATCAATAGAATTTTGTGGAATTCCCAAATAAAAACCAATAAATTGCAGTTGCATTTAAGACATCTGGATTTGGATTATTCTGTGAAATTACCAAAAACTAGCCGTTTGCTGGGATTTTATGGTCTATACCTGATCCAGGCTGCAGGTAGGCCAGTGATCAGTTTACCAATCTCTTAGGGTCTATTTTGAAAACCCTACTTTTATGGCGGTGATGAGTTTGTACTATGTACAAGGGTATTTATGGTAATTGGTGATGAGTTTACGTGTACCCGAACGGGACGAATTGCTTATCTACTAAAGAGGAATAAGAAAAAGAAAAGATGTTTTTGTTGATTCTGGTTGCTAAACATCTTACTGGCAATTTTTTTGTTTATTGTCCAATTTTCTACACTTTACATAATAGTAATATAATGATAACATTTATTCAGATGAAAAATATACACATTAATAAAAAATATAATTAGAATAGAATATAATAATATGTGTTGCTTTAAATATATACGTATAGGTAAAATTTATAATAAATTTCTATCACAATTATTTTTCTGTCTACACAGATGCCTGTATAAACATTGATTACGTTACGGTTGGTGCAGCCGTCATTACCAATGCAGAAACTTACAAATCTCAGCTACCGCGAGAATACTCCATATTTTCCGATGCATTGTCTCAGATGCTTTAAAAAAAAATCCAAGGTCTTGTAAAGACAGTAATTGATGTATATTAAATAAAACATCATTTCTGACGTATCTAAAACTGATCATCTTTATTTTTCATTTTATTTTTTCATCTTCCTTCTTCTTCTTCTTCCTTCTCGTACGTAGGCTTTAAAGCCCGTTTCTTCTTCAATATTAGCCTCCTAAATTGTTTAAATTGTCGCACCATCTTTTACTTGGTCTGCCAATACTTCTTCGTCCATTTGGTGACATATCTCGTGCTATTCGTACTATCCTATCCTCTGCCATTCTACTAATGTGTTCGTTCCACTCCTGTTTCCGTTTTTTCACCCATCCATTTATGTCTTCTATATCGCATTCTGTTCTTATGTTTTCGCTTCTCTCCCTGTCCAACAGACTTTTCCCTGATATTCATCTCTGTTGTTTCTAGTAGTCGTCTCGTTTTAGATATGTCAGGTCTTGTCTCCGCCGTGTATGTTAATATTCTTTTTCAACATCTCCGTAACTAGTTATATCTATTCCCAGATATTTAAACCTTGCTTCCTGCTTTATTATTTTCTCATTAATTTCGATTTTACATCGTAGTGGGTATTTAGATGTATTATACAATACGCTTGTCTATAAATACACTCAATCACTAGGACGTTATGAATACGATTGAGCGGTTGACTAAACCGGTCTAGGAAGGTACTATGAAGGTGAGTTCTCCTTACTTTAGGGTTCAATAATAGCACTGGAAATTGGCGAGCTTGTATCATTTTGATACACATGCGACCGACGGAGGGTTAAACAAAATATTTTTCCATAGTTTTTAAATATTTCTTAATGTGGTTTCCAGAAAAATTTTGATCCGTATATTTACTGAGCTGACAAAACCATGTCTTTAATAGATCTTCGATATATTTTATAAATAAACCCAGAATTTTGTGAAACATTTTATTATTTTAATTCCAAACACTATTTAACATATACATACCGTAACATGTACAACAGTTATTAAAAATAAAGGCGTGCGAGCGATACGCTAAAAGAAACAAACTATCAAGATAAACCTTACAAATACATAGATTGTTTTCTCTTTTTAACATTAATGACAGTATAATAATAAAGTAGTGAGAACTTCGGCAACTAATATTAAAAAATTGAATATTTAGTCATAGGATTGGTAGAACACGTTACTATAGCTGATACGTGAAAGGACCATAATTTCTCGATGATGCCGAACATGGTAGTAGAATTTAGTTATATATATATATATATATATATATACAGTACGGTCGCGTTAATCCGAACCCAAGGTCATCGGTTTTTACTTTTCTTGCCAACCTACATATTATTAGTTCTGTTAGTGCGTTCGTATCACGATGGCATCACGTAAACACGTGACTTTGACTATCGAACAAAAGAACAAAATTCTCAAGTTGATACAGCAAGGAACTAGCTACAGTTTCATTTCAAAACAGTTCGGTATTGGTAAATCTACCATTACGGACATTAAGAAAAACAAAGAAAAGATCGAAAAGTTCGTCAGCGAAACGAAAATCGGTCCAGGGAAGAGGAAAACTATCAAAACCCCCGAACATCCGAAGGTAGAAAGTGCGTTGTTCATCTTGTTCCTACAATAGTGGAGAAAGCATGTTCCGGTCAGTGGTGAAATGTGTGAAAAAGCCCGTCATTTCCATCATGAAATGTCACCTTTCCAAGGGTTGGTTGGACAACTTCAAACGACGTCATGGAGTTAGACATCTCAAAATTACTGGTGAGAAACTTTCGAATAATGCCGACGGCATCGAGCCCTTCCGAACTGTATTTGAAGAACTTGTGAGTAACAATTTGATACCTAAGCAAATTTAAAATGCAGATGAAAGTGGGTTATTGTGGCACATGTTACCAGATCACACATTGGTGTCATGTCAAGAAAAGAACGCTCCTGGTCAAAAAAATATGAAAGAAAGAATCACTTTTATGCCTTGTGCAATTTCTTCAGGGACTAACAAACTTCGTTTGCTTGTTGTGGGGACGGCTAACAAGCCTCGTGTATTCAAATCTGTTGATCTTCCTGTATGATATCGAGGGCAAAATATTGCATGGGTGACAAGAGATTTGTTCTTGGATTGGCTCAAAACTGATTCGTCCCTGATGTTCGTCGTCATCTCGCACGTGTGAACCTCCCTCAGGAGGTAGTGGTGCTCCTGTACAACTACCCTGGCGATCCATCCGCTGATGAACTTTGTAGTGAAGATGGTAAAATTTTTTCCATGTTCTTACCACCCAACAGCTATGATTTAACCAATGGACCAGAATGACATCCAAAACAAAACTGCACTATCGAAAAGCTTTACTCTCCAACATTCTTGCTGATGAGCAAACTGGAACGGATCTGGTAGTAGCTTTGAAGAAAGTTAATCTCAAGAACGTTTTCAATTTGGCAAATTGTTGGTCATCCATTTCACAACGTTTGGTTCAACTTTCTTGGAAAAGCTTGAGACCAAACTTAGTGGCTGTTGACGACTCTTCATCCAACGAAAAAGACATCATTTTCAGCCCCTTGTCGCTCAGCTGGCTCAAGACAATACCACAATAATTACTAAATCTAAGGTTCGAGAATGGGCATCAGGTGGCTGCGACAAAGAAATTGATACCCAAGAAATGATGAACCACCTGCTTCAAAAACTTCTGCTGCTGTAGCTGTTAAAGCTCTCAACACGGCCATCAGTTGGGCAGAAGACAACATTAACAGCAGCGAGGAGATCATGATCCTGAGGCGTATAAGAGACATAGCGTTTGATCAGCACGTCGAGACTGGCGTCCAGAAAAAAATTACAGATTTTTTTACTACTCCCCATTGAAATTTATATAGATAATATGTATTTATTAAATATATTGTATATTTATTTGTATAATATAATATTTTATTAATGTACATAAAGCATTTTCAGCCATTTTCAGCCATTTTCATTGTGTTTTTGCAGTTTTTCTTCTCCCAATAAAAAAGTAATAGGCAATCCGAACAATGCGATCACCTGAACAACCCGTTTCCCCTATATATATATATATATATATATATATATATATATATATATATATATATATATATATATATATATATAAAGATAAAAATAACAATAATTATTGTTTTAAATAAACAAATGTAAGTCAAATGAAATCGTAGGCTTCAACGGCCAGAGTCAGAATTATAGTTTATTCGTCTTCCGGGTTTGGACCGTGTCATTTGTGAGTGACCCAAAAGTGGGTTCATCTCAATGAGATGAACCCACGACGAATAAACTATAAATGTAAGTCATTTTTATTTGCAGTTTACTAGGAACTTCGCTGATCTGACACTAGGTGTCGCTCTTCTGAAATGTTTACCTTTTGTTAACCTATTTCTGAAGTGTTCAGATGATAAAATCTAAACGTAAAAAATATTAATAGTAAAAAATATATTTACCAATTTGTATAGTTGAAGATCCATTAAATAATTTTCGACGGGAATTTTTGATATAAATTACAATAATTATTGTATTAAATAAACAAGTTTAAGTCATTTTATGTACGGTTTATATAGAACTTTATATAGGACTAATATATTAAAAGTGCTAAAAACTTCGCTGATCCATGGCACTAGGTGTCGCTCTTTCGAACTTGCACTTAAAAAATAGGAAATAATTTAAGGTAGATATGCTATTACAACTGTTCTGAAGCTATTTTCTTGTGGCATGTTAGAGTAATTACTATTTAAATGGGAATAAACCACAATTAAAGGTTAAAGTACGTTTATTGACGTTTTAATTTTCACGTCGGAAATCGTTCTCAAAATACAAACATTAGTAAATTTACTAATGTTTGTATTTTGAGAACGATTTCCGAAATGGAAATTGAAACGTCAATAAACGTACTTTAACCTTTAATTGTGGCTTATTCCCATTTAAATAGTAATTAATGCTCTTACAACGGTAGAAAATGAGAGAAGCATATTAAAAACGACATAGTAATAATAAGTCCTCGAAATACCTTGCCGAAAATTGAATAGTGGAAAAAATTGAAGAGGAGAGATTCAACAATTATTGATTTTATTTGACTTGTCGTCTTTTTAAGCATTTGAAATGTTCTTAAATGTATAATTTTAAAGAATTTTTTAATTGTGTGGCTCATGAGACTAATTATCCGATCCAAACGATGTATTAGACATAAAATCCAACGCTCAGCCATTGAAATGCAACACAGGTTCATAAAAATTGCCATATGATATATTAGATATAAAATCCATAAGCTATAAGTAATTTAAAGAACTAAATACATCTTTACATAGAAGCATTCGTAGTATACATTAAACTTTTTCCTTAATTAAATTCCACGTCATTTATTATTATACTGTCAGGATATCTATATACAAATAAACATTTTTTCATATTTGACAAAATATATTCTTGAGTTAAATAGATTTATTAGTTTATTTCTTTTTATAAGTCTTTGCATCTGAATTTATAGATTTTAGTGTTACATCATAGGAATATATGGAGGGATAGAGGTTCTGTCACAAGAAACAACAAATTATACATATAAATGTTAGAACATAAGCAGTAATCGTTTAAAAACGCATCTAGTTTCTTGCAACAGGTAAAAATGTACAACCTATAACAAAGACACCTCAAAAATCTGGTAAACACTACAGGTTTGCATTGATAATCATTGTCCAAAAACGATTTTTATACAGAAAATACAACCACTATAATGGTTATTAGCGGCCGCTGCGAAATACAAAATTAAATTTTATAAAATATTCCTAGGGATTTTAAAAATTTTACAATATTATCCGTTGAAAAATTAGTGCCCAATTAACAGTGTTAAGGGTTAACAGTATCTTGTACATCACATGTTTCACATATACTGCCCTATTAAGAAAGAACCCCGTATCTCCACTATAGCGAGTTTTGAGAAAAACGCGATTAAAGATTTTTGTTTAATCCCTTGTGCTTTTAGTACAATAATAACACAAAATCATTAAGGGTAGAGTGTGTAGCATCGTAGTTAACTTAAAAAAAAAAAATTGCAAAATTACCATATGGACATTAGTTATGCGACATACGGGCTAACAAAGCAAAGAATTATGTCAAGTTTACTTAGCTAAAACCACGTATTATCCAAATTTGTCTTAAGCTTTCGCCGGTATAATTTGACCTAAGTTTTATAACATTTGTTTTTTTCTCTTCTTAGCAATCCCAGAAGGTTTCGTCACAGGTGTGGGGTCCTTTATCCCAGATTTTAACACTCTGGTCTATAAAAAGTCCATCTCTATCAACTCCTCGCTATCGTCAATCTTAACGTGTAAAAGCTTGCTCTCTCTCTCTCTTCACAATTACTTTAACAATCTGTGATAGGTAAATACGTGACTCTGTTTTCTTGAATTTTGACTGTGATGGAAAGTCTTTCCAGATAAGAAAATCGGAAACCCCCAATTCTTCACCACCACACGATTCAAATTACACGTTTTAACGGCCTCGACGAAATCATGATAATCATAAACTTTCTTCTTTTTCTTTAACGATAGTTCCACTTGGTGGTGGAAACTATTAGCGGTGTTGCTCTATTCCTTAGAAAAAACCTCGCATATCGTTTTATCCTACGTTAAAAATCCGTATCTGCTGAGCATATACCAGGTTTTTACTACGAAGCGTTAACTGCCAAGTTTATACTAAGCATAATAGTCATTTTTGGCGTTTACGGGGAAACTATTTTCTTTCATAAAATATTTAGAAATGTAAAATACGGGTTTTTCTCTATGTAAATATGTTAATTGACGTTTCAATTTCCACTTCGGAAATCGTTCTCTATGTTATATAAATCATAATTATTCATATGGTGCAAATATCCCAATTTTTTAAATTTTGGAGATACGGGGTTCTTTCTTAGTAGGGCAGTATAGGTGGATCATCTTTAGAGAATAAATATGAATGAGTAAGGAATAAGTCTCGTGTGTTTAATTCGAAATTGATTTGTTACCAACTATTCTCTTCTGTTTCTAGTTGAGGGTTACAAAGTGTAACGTCATTTTTAATTTGCTTCAGTGACGTTTGAGAAGATTGCCATTCGTTTTTCCACTTGCACAAAACTTTATTATTAATATAAGTTTTTATATCACTCGTGATATTTTAATACTCGGCTTTTTCTATATCGGCAGATACAGTAATTTTACTCGCGCATTGGTCAGCCCTTTCGTTGCCTGCAATGCCAATGTGGGATGGTATCCATATAAATCTGATAAGTCGAGAGTTACCCTAAGTCTGCTGTTTCCTACGGCAACTTTATCTGGAACCTCTTAAAAGCAATTCGTATAAATATTTATTCGCCAATAAATGAATCCGTGTAGACTGTCACATATATAGTAAAACTAAAATAATTCACTGTGTGCCATTTTTTATTTTCGGTATTTTTGGCAAAGAAAATTAACGAAAGCTGAAATTTTCTTAATGAACTCTTCAAGGTATCCAGTGACCAGTAACGCGGTAAAAAGATTTATGGTGTAATTCAAGTATTTGGTTCAATAATAGTAAAAATGTCTAGCACTAAGATGGCAAATTAATTCCATAAGATTGGTGTAACCCACATTCTACCTAAGAAAAGATCAGCTAAGTTACATTCTAGCAAGAAGGAGGAATTTTGTATGTACCTTCAAGTATATGACTTTCTTTAAATAGTGTACTATAATAGTCCAGATGTTTAAATCCTATACGAAAAGATTGAATTATAAAGAAAACAAAATTACAAATGAGCAAATGGAAGTAAAAATATATGAACTGGAATAATAAAGGGAAACATACAACTTTCAGAGCATTTTTAACATAATTGAGTAGAAATAAACGTGGAAACACATGGATCATTAATCTGGCTAATTCATAGTTATTCATCCAGTTCATTATAAGTTATAGCCAAAAGAGCACAACGTATATTTACATATACGCAAATAAATTAATTAACGAGATTTTTGAGCGTCTTTTAAATTTGAAATACATATTAAGAACAAAACACATATCATTAATTATTATACATAGCTTATATTTGTTTTACTTAGCACAAGATGAGTCAAATAGACGATAAAAATTAACATATACATATATTTTACCGCTTGTTTAGAATGATTTTATTATCGTATTTTAGTGTTAAGATGACCCTGCATTTCCTTCGATTTTGACATTTTAACAATATTAAATTATAGAAAAGATGATGGTTCATAAATATAATGAGTTTTTAAGACACAAACTTAAACAGATTTTCTTTAATTTCTTAAGTATCAAAAATGTCTCTTTCCTTTATTTGGATCACTGTGAATCTTGCACTGTGGAAGGAACAATGCCATTTTAGTACTCAAATATATAAAAGAAGATATAACTAAGGTTTTTCACAAGGATTATTAGCAACATACTAAATTACAAACTAGATCTATATCAACCATGTGAGCAAGTACAATTTGCGATGCATACACACAAACTGAATACAAAGTAGGTAAGGGAAGTGTACCCATGTTGGGCCCCTGTCTATGACAGACCCCCGGCTGTAATTTCAAATAGCACGCGGTTACATACACATCGTCGGTTGCCGCTTACGCACGAAGTTTGTAGTTTAGTATTTGCAAAGTTTCAGACACGTGGCTGTTTTTATGAAATTTGTGAAATAAAATTAAAATTTGGCGTTGCTGATCTAATAAATTTTTTTGGTAAGTAGTATTTTACTGGTAACATACGTTAAGCTAAGTGTTTCTTTAGTTTTGTATAAAATATCTAAACTTTCTTTGTCAAGTATTATACTTTATTTTAGGTTAAAATGGTCAAAACAAAAGTAACAGAATTAAATTTGCTGCTTTGTCTATTTGCCTATGATGGACCCCTATGTCGTTACTTATGACGGACTATTTTTCCATTATAGAAAAAAGAAAATAAATTGGACATATCTTTAGTTTTGCTACTTAATGATTAACATATGTTTTACAGGGATGTCTCCTTAGAAAAGGTAACAGTGAAACGAGAGTAATATGCAGTAAGATCTAAAGCATACAAGAAAAAACTATTGGGTTTAAACTGGCAGAAAAAACATTTAACGTTCCAAGAACAACTTTGAAAAGCGCTTTATTAAGCAACAAGGAAGTATTAAAGGTGATTTGGGACGACCACGATGAATATTCTCCTCCATTATTAAACAGGAAGTTGCTGACAATATTATCATTATGGAAATTCGTTTTTTTGACCTGATTAGTAAAGATTTGCGAAAACTTGTATACGAAGTAGCTGAAAGAAACATTATTAGCCAGAATTTTAATAAGGAAACCAGGATGGCAGGCTGGAAATGGCTCAGAGGCTTTTTAAAGCAAAATCCTTAATAAAACACTTCGTTGGCAAGGGCTCAAGCTTTTATTAAACCAAACATATGTGCCTATTTCACTGTATTAGCAAATATATTAGATTAGATTTTCACGTTCCACCGGAAAACATTTATAATATGGACGAGTCTGGTTTGACAACTATTCAAAAGAAATCGCAAAAAATTTATGCTAGTAAAGGTAGCAAACAAATTAATGCAATCAGTGCATTTAAAAGTACAAGAAAATTTAAAACATTTGCATATTGTACAAATAACAAGATGTTATGTGGTCATATTTAAAGCCTGTTAAGGAAATAATTAAAATGATTATGAAGCTTTTTCTTATGGGATTCATCATAGGTACATTTTTGCTCCCTACAATGAGTTTAAACTAGATTATTTTTTTACTTCATTACTGTGTTATTATATTTGTTAATGAACCTGTAATAATCCTTACAGAGAAGCTAATACAGAGCAAGCCGGATTTAAAGCTAGAGACTCTTGCTGTAAGTAACATTAACGAGAATGGATTTGAGGAGAGGAACATAACTGACGTAACTTGCATTGACTTGACTGCTTAGTATTAAATCATTAATCACCAAACAATATTAGTAAAACTGTGCAATATTACTAACTATTTCGCACCGATTTGGCTTGGCTGCCAAAAAACTGCTGCGGAAATCAGAAAAATGGCCCTTCTTCAGGGAAATACTTGCCTCTCTGCTTTTCTCTACCCATTGGTCATTTCACTCTAAAAGAACATAAGACATCGTTGACTGATCAGGAGAAATATGTGGAAGAAATTAAAGTAAGCTGTCTGACACGTTAGAAGATCTGGCACCAAACTACAACAATAATTCGCTGAGGCCAAACCTTAAGAAGACCTAATTATGCGCATACTATTAAAAAGTGGAACACAACGTGGCCAGGGGAACTCTTATGAGAATTACACATACCATAAAATACTTAGGGGTATAATTGCTCAAAAGCCTTACATTTAAAGTCACTGCACTGACAACAAATAAAATTTTTTCTCAAGAAATAGATCGTAACCTAACTGGATTTCTCTGCAGTAGAAATTAAGCCGAATTACAAGAATAATATCCTGAGAAACCTTTGAAAATGAAATAATTGCAGCTCAGTAGACCTCCTTAGAGCAGTTGCAGCTTTCAGCTCTCTGAGAGCACGTTAATCCCATCATACACCCATCACGTTGATCAAACTATAAATCAAACTAATCAAATAATATAAAAGTGTTTGAAATCTATTCCAGTTTACAAGATATTTCCTAAAATAAAAATTGCTCCCCTGAAGAGCGGAGTGGTTTCTTATATTGTTAAAAAAAAAATAAAATAGTATCCTACCTTACTCAACAATATTTGGCTAGTAAAGACATCCACCAAGATTGAAATATTGTAGACGTTTTACTAGTTCCAGGACTCTAAGTGAAAGAACTGTGACGTATTTTTCAATGATCCAAAGGACTCTAGATTGTGACGAAATACGAACTCTAAGCACTTACTGGTTTGTGCAATCTTGAATCAATAGTGCACTCTCATTCACTTAATGATATTGTAAGGAAAATGTCACTCAAGTGGTGGAATATTGGCTTGAAGAAGTGATCCGACATAAAGGTAAGTAAGCATTATATGTTGCCCTACTTACTGTAGTATTAATTTCCCTTTGATGACGTGATATAGACATTGTGACTCTTTGCATTGGAAGTCTAACTCAGTCCATTATTTGATGTTTTTTAGCCACTTCATGTATCGTCGACCAGGACCTCGTTAACCTCAAAATTTTTGATCAGCATTATTGTTTCAGTTTATAGACTCTTTGTTACGGCTACATCTCAAATGCTTCTGGCTTGGTTAAGCATTTGTTGGAAACTGGAAGAATTAAGGAAAACAAAACCTGGATCTTCTTATGTAAGGGAGATTTTTAAACACTGAGTATCATAGTAGTTGAAGAATGAAGTAAATAAAAATGGCTTGAATATTCCTAGAAAAAACTAAGTGGTATAATAACAAATATCAAGTAGCTTTGGAACTTCTGTTAATTAACGAATGTGCTTAAGAATCTCAGAGACAGGACATGCTCATGTATTCTTAGTGATAAGTGCTTTTGAGTCTTTAATAATACTAGCAACTTAGTCTTAGATGTGTTCATAGAGACGGTATATCGCTCACTATCCTCCACAAGTCGATTTATTTTTATAAATGAGGCTAAAATCACATTATTACCAGCACAGCGGAGGCTATTAGTATAGTTATCAATAAGTATTAAAATTGCTTCAATATGCTCAAAGGATTTGTTAGACACTACCTAAGAAAAAAAATGAAACAGGAGGGAAGAAGCATTTTATTAAAGGTTTGACAACCAGACGAGCTGTCTTGTTGAAACTCTATTCAAAAGTATTACAATTAAAAGTCGGTTAGATAGCCTAGCGGATCAGGCGGCCAACTTGCATTAGCTTGACTGTAGTTTAGCGGGCCCTGACCAGGAAAACAAAAAGCCCAACGTACTACATAGTTTAAAAACTAAGTGAATCTGCTACTTACACTAGAATACGCTGGTGCCTAATTGACCTATAAAGAAGGAGTCCTATAGAGAAGAGATACGTATAGATAAAAAGAATATAGAGATAATTCCAGATTTATACTGGAATCGTATGGAATAAATTGATGTTCTAAAAGTAATTCGCCAGAATTAAATCCTGTCACCGATACTTTTCAACATGTACGTTGAAAAATTATTTAAAATGTGCGTGCTAAACGAAACAAAAGGTTTTATAGTCAACAGTAAACTTATTTATAACTTTCATATTTACAGAAACTTTAAGAAATCTGATGATTTTTACTATTGACGTGAAGTTATATTATTTTAAGTTAACAATTATGATTTATAAACCATCTATAACAATCAAAATAAAACTAAAAACACTAAATCAAATATATATTTTTCAGGTACTTATGAAATTTTATTAGAGCCAATGTTGTTACGTGATTTTGAACTATATTATAATTATAAGAACGTATTTTGTTGATTGATGATCGCATCTTTCATATATATTTTTTAATAAACATATTTCCATATCTAATATTATTTGAGTCACCTTGTAAATGGATAGCCCTTGAAATAAGTGTACAAAAAGTTACACGGTGGATCAGTGACTTTATATTTTTAGTTTTAATTATTTTTACTACAAAATTGGACTGGTTTTTAAAGTACAACTGTCTAATATTAATACTCATATCACATTCACAAATCAAATATCGACAAAAACCAGAAAATCTGTACTTGCTGCGCATGCTCAGACTATAAACGTGACCTGATTCGTGAATTATTGTTACCAATTGTTACTTTCTACATGTCTAAACTAGCCACACGAGAATTTGTTCTGATTTTAAATATTTGATTAATATGCCCCATATAACAGCCATCAAATTTGAACCATTGACACTACTGCGTAAAAAATTGTACGTCTATCTTCAAATCCAAGAGAAGTGTTTTCTACTCCCGAAATTTACCACATTTCATTGAAATTATTAATATTACACCTGTTATTGTACTATAGCGTTGATTGAATCAACTTTTTGGCCAAATTTAACAGGCAAGTCCGCCGGCCTCGATCCTGCAGGCAGATAGCCATGCTTTGAGTTGAAAATTTTGAGGTTAGTGTTGCAATATTTTTTGTTAAAACCTTTGCTAACAGGTTTTTTCTTTCTGAAATACATTTTCATTGCATTAGATATTTTGGGATCTATCATACAATGATTTGATAATTCCTTTTTGACATATATGTTGTGGTTTGAGTGGTAATTTAAATATCTGTTGGCGTAAATTATGAACATATTTGAATTGACTTCTTAGGGGCTAATAATAAAAAGCCTGTGACTAATCCAAAATCTTGTTTGTAAAAATCATTATTTAGTTGAAAATATATGTTTTCTATTTATAGTGGTTTAATCTGGCTCTAAAAAAAGTAATACGTATATCACGAATCACAACCATTGGTTCAGTATATAATAAATCAGTGCAAATCCTTGCCTGTGTTGATGATATCAATATTGTCGGGAGAACGGAAAACGCTGTACGAGAGGCGTATGTAGCATTAAAAGAATCAGCTACAAAAATGATCTATCATCGAAGCTGTGAACGAATTTGTATACCTGGGAGCACTCCTTAACACTAAAAATAATCCTACCGCAGAATTTGCACGGCCAACAGATGCTATTTTGGGCTCAATCTCCTCCTTAAATCCACAATTATATCGAGAAATATAAAACTCTAAAAAACAATAATACGCCCAATCCTAACATATGGTTCAGAGACCTGGACTCTAACAAAATGTAGTGAAAATTATAAAAAAATTTCAGAGAAGCATTTATTAGATTAGGACATTTTTATATTAATTATTTTTAAGATGTATTAGCAGCAATTTTTATTTGGTAAGTTAACAAAAATTGTTTTTTCTTTCTAGTTCAACCTTGTAAGATATTTTGTCTTTTTTAGCTCTTGATAATAATTGTAAACACAATTGAAAGCTCGAGATTAAAAAAATAGTTAACCAATAGCCCTTTTATTGACTCCAACCCATCCAAAACAGTTATATATATATATATATATATATATATATATATATATATATATATATATATATATATATATATATATATATGTGTATATTTATTTATTTATTATTTGTTTAAAATATAAATAAATAATAAAATTACTTTATTTAATTATAAAAATATTATTTAACTTTTAAAAGTACTCAAAACATAGTCTGCAGCTTCGTGCTAGTCGATAGTATCGCCTACTGTACCACTTTTTTTTGTTTTAAGCATCTTCCACACTTTTTTGTCCTTTTGCTTTAAAGTGTATATATATATATATATATATATATATATATATATATATACATATATTTTTATTTAAAAACCAATCCACTTTTAGTATTGTTTACCTAGAAGATGTTGAACACTCTCATGTCAAACTTCACACAATCAACTAAACAAAACAAAAATCAGCTTAGGCAAATAAAATCTCTTTACATTTTTTACTAGATCTAGAGCTTTTATATTTTACCTATATCAGCATATTTAGGATAACAACGAGAGTTTTCAACAACTACTTTTAACTGTATTCTAGTTTCAAAATAAAAGTACCGCAAACAAAGCAATCACTACAATGGCACTTGAGGCCAAATTCGGCAGTGTTTACGCGTTGCATACAGGGCGAATCAAAACTAAGGTTCTGAAAAATTTGATGTTGCATTTTTGTATGCTATAGTCAGTCTAGAGTTTTGAATACCAAAATGCATTTACTAAAGTTGTATTACACATTTTCAGTTATTCGAACCTTAAGACGAAGATAAAATACTGTAGTTTGGTGTATATTTTTCTGGTTTTAATATTGATTCCCCCTTTATGCTCTATTTTCAATCACTAAAATTAAATATCTTCGTATCTTATCGCGCTAAATTTAAAATTTAATTATATTTAATAATTAATTTTAAAATATATAAAATGTAGTGACCTTGCCCAATTCCAAAACTCTTGGAAACGCTTCTAAAAAAATGTATCGATATGTTTCTAATATATATTATCTTAAAGTCTCAGCTAGATATTATTTTTAAGATCAAGTAAACCGCCTTCTTCAGATACTTACAGACAAAAATATTGTATATGTCATGTTTATACACATTTATATTATACTAAATGCAAAACTATTGTTCTTAAACATCATGTTTAACTTTCAACTAAGACTTTTGTAGATTTTTTTAACTAACGTTTTGAATGCTTGTTTGTGAATTGTTATCATTTTTTTTTACGAGATTCTACCTCATTTGAGGTACCACTGTTTGAGTGTCATAAAAATTCTTTTTATTTGCTTATTTATCTGGTCTATGAAGAGACTAATTAAAACATAAATACAATATTTTTGTCTCTATGTGATTTTGTAAAATTATTTATTTACCATCTCCTTACAAATATATTTAGAATTTTTTTAATATAATTTTTTGCAAAATAAGCTTATTCATTTATACAGGGTGTCCAAAAACGCTCTCCACAAAAGAAAAGTAGTTTTCTTTTGCGAAAAGCGGTTGTGGACACGCTGTAGTATTTGTAACTTTGTTACCATTTTGTAAAATTAAATAAAGAAGTGAAACACGTGGAAGAATTTTATTAAAAAGGCAAATACTTTTATGCTCCCTAAAAACATTTTTAATTTAGGTCTAAAATTTTTGACTTTATTGATTATGTTAACATAACACTTATGACAACAAATGTCAACACCTACATATGTCGGTGAGTTAAGTGTGAGTTGGAGTGATATGATAGGTTAAATTATATTTTTCCTCAAATTTTTTTGTATTTATTGGTCTAATATATTTCTTTTGGTTGTAATAGAGTAGTCTCTTCTTTTTTAAGTGTCTTTACCAACTTTAACGGCTTTTTAATGAGCTACGATGAAAATGATTCAGTTTGCGAGATTTTTGGATAGCAATGACACGTTTTTTCCGTTTTTGTCACTGGTATAGCTCGCATGGATTTTGAAACAGCTTGTTTTATTATTTAACTTTTCTTTTTTTACATTCCGAAAACGTTCTGTAATGTATTTGTGATATAGCCCTTTTGGGTATTTTATTATATACCTTTTATGAAGGATTTGGAATAAAAATTTTCTTTTTTTATATTTTATATTAATAAACGCCGACAGCACGTTTTAAGCCGATACATGGTCCACAATATTAATGCCAGATATAAACAATTAAGTATTCTACAAGATTTCATGTCAACTTACAAGAGTATATATTTTCTAGGTTTTTTATTAAAACATAAATTTGTATGTCAAATATAAATCCAATGTTTTTAGATAGAGATATGTATATTCTAAATATGTTAAATGATTTCAGTTATTGCCAATGCTAGGTCATCCTAGATTTTTCGATATTTATAATATTGTTACTTATGATTAATATATTTATTTTTTTAAATATTGCTTCTGCGATATGATCGTAATGTGAGCATCGATTTAGCATTAGGGAGCATACATTTTTATGTTTTGCCTTTTCTTCATCCCAAATTAATAATGGTTCGAGATATTATTAAAAATTATTAAGAGGAGGCAAATGTAAGGATATATTAATTAAGATTTTCTCCTAATTTTTGGCCAAATCTAAGTACTACATATATAACATTTTTTTAGTTGTAAGAATATGAATTTCACACCAATTTCGTCAAGTATAAAATCTAAACCTAAGAGAGAATAATGGACAAAAATCAAGTGAAGCTTTTTCTTAATTATCTTCGAAATAACTAACTATACGCGTTAGAGACAGAGTTATCCAAAAAACGAATTTTAAAAAATTGTACAAACATTAGAAAGACTTAAGGTCGATAGCTATACTTAACTGAACGTTTGATTTAATGAAATTGAAAAATAAAGACAAGAATTAGGAATTAGGAATATATCTATCTCATTAGCCAAATTAGGTGAATCTATCTATCTCAACAGCGAAGAACATCCATCTTTGGACATGTGTTCCTTTTCCTTCAATCATTTTCTATCTTATTTCACTTTTCTTATTCACATTTTTTATTCACTGCAAGATACCAGTCGCATGGAGAATGTTCAAGAAAGGAGATAAAGAAGATCCCAACAATTATAAAGGTATAACTCTACTGAACACCGCACTTAAGCATCACAAAAGTCCTAACCAACAAAATCAATAAACTAACAACTTTATCAGATGAACAACAAGGATTCAGTTCCGGAAGATCCTGCGTAGACGCCGTATTTGTACTAAGACAAATCACAGAAAAGACCATCGAGTACAATAAACCAGCATATCTATGTTTTATCTTCTTCTTCTTTTGGCATCATAACCCTGGATGGGTCTTTGCCTGTCTGGCTATGTCCTTCCATTCAGATCTCTCTTGTGCCCTTCTTCTCCATTGTCTTATGTTCATTGTTTTCAGGTCGTCTTCCACGTCATCCAACCATCTCGTTCTGGGCCTTCCTTTTTTTCGCCTTCCTATGGGCTTCCATTGTAACATTTTCTTAGTTGTTTTTGCATCGCTTTGTCTCTGCACATGTCCCAGCCATGACAGTCTTTGACTTTTCACAAATCTTACAATGTCATAACCTTCATTTAACTCATTAACCTCGTCGTTTCTCCTGATTCTCCATGTGCCATCTTCCTCTTGTACCGGGCCATATACTTTCCTCAGTATTTTTCTCTCGAATGTCCTGAGTTGGGCTTCATCTTTTTTCGTCATTACCCAAGTTTCACATCCATAGGTTACTACGGGTCTAATCAGTGTTCTGTAGATAGTCATTTTGGTTCTTTTGTCTAATAATTTCGATGTCATCAATCTTTTATTAGCATAGTATGTACGATTCCCGCTGGAAATACGTGCATTAATTTCGCTACTTACGGAGTTCTTCTGATTGATTTCTGTGCCGAGATATGTAAAGGCATCCACTCGTTCGATAGTATAGTTGTCTATTGTGATATTATTTTCATTGTCAGTTTTCATCTATGTTTTATAGACCTGACAAATACTTTCCATCACATTCAAGTCGAAGACGTCTTATACCTACTGTATAAAAGAATCATACCAATCAATATTATACAAACCACCGAAAACATCTACTTCCATAATCGAATACAGGCAGAGATAAATGGAAAACTAACACAGTGTATACCAGTATAAAGCGGAGTGAGACAGGGTGACTCGTTAAGCCCACTTCTTTTTAATATATTAATGGGCGAAATAATACAAGCAGTAAAGGTCATGGTTACAGAATGGGGAACAAAGAAATCCAAATATTATGTTATGCAGACGACCCGCATTAATCGCCGAGACAGAAGACGAGCTCCAAAGATTAACACATATCTTCAATACAACAGCCAAGAAATAGAATATGACAATACCAGCAGAAAAAACCAAATGTATGACAACATCTAAATACCCACTACGATGTAAAATCAAAATTGATGGAAAAATAATAAAGCAGAAAGCAAGGTTTAGATATCTGGGAATAGATATAGATAGTTACGGAGATGTTGAAGAAGAAGTACGACAACAAAGCTTAAAAGCAGGTAAAGCGGCGGGATCTCTTAATGACGCAATCTGGAAGAACAAACACCTAAGACAAGACACCAAAATAAGAATCTATAAAGCAGCAATTAGACCTATATTAACATATACGGCAGAGACAAGACCTGACACATCTAAACCGAGATGACTACTAGAAACAACAGAGATGAAAATACTCCGAAGAATATCACGGAAAAGTCTGTTGGATAGGGAGAGAAGGGAAGACATAAGAAGAGCATACAATGTAGAAGACATAAATGGATGGGTGACAAAACGGAAACAGGAGTGGAACGAACACATTAGTAGAATGGCAGAGGATAGGATAGTACGAATAGCATAAGATAAGTCACCAAATGGACGAAGAAGTATTGGTAGACCAAGAAAAAGATGGTGCTACAATTTAAACAATTTAGGAGGCTAATATTGAAGAAGAAACAGGTTTTAAAGCCTACATACAAAAAGGAAGAAGAAGTTTTCTATCTTAGGCTATCCCAGTTTAGCTCACTTCTTCTTCTTATTCTTCTAGTGCCGACTCCACCAATCAAGGTTAACTATAACCATTGCAAATTCGTATCTATATTCTGCTTTTCTTAAAAGTGTCTGTGTGTTTAACCCGGTCCAGTCGCTAATGATTTTCAGCCAGGATATTTGTCGTCTACTGGGACCCCTTTTTAGGGTCCCAGTAGACAGTCTACTTCTCATTTTTAAGTATGTGCCCCAAATATGCTGTCTTTCTCCTTTTAATGGTGGTCAAAAGTTCTCTGTCTCTTCCCATATGGAGTTCTCTGTCCTCGATTGTTAGGTTGTCCAAGACCATAAGGAAGTTGTCTATAATTATATAAAATTTCGTGTTTATTAAGCTTCTGTAAGATATCTATAATTTGATCATAGAGCTTTCCTACTTTATCGTCATATTTCCTATCCACTATACCTAAGTTTTCTTTCACTCAATTGTATGAGGCGGTTATGTTGAACTTTATGGAAGGCTTTGCATATCCATACATCTTTTTCTTCTTCTCCACTTCAAAGATTAGGATTGCAGCCTGTTAGGTCTTATTTCTAGCCATCTTCTTTCTTCTTCTTCTTCTTTACGTGCCATCTCCGCGACGGAGGTTGGCAATCATCATGGCTATTCTGATCTTAAATGCTGCCGCTCTGAATAGTTCGATTTATGTGCATCCGTACCATTCCCTCAAGTTACGCAACCATGAGATTCTTCTCCTTCCTACACTTCTCTTGCCTTGGATTTTCCCTGGTATAATTAATTGAAGTATGTTGTATCTGTCATTACGCATAACATGCCCCAGGTATTGCAGCTTTCGTGTCTTGAGCTGAAATCTTTCGAAACATTCTTTCAAGATTTGGTATCGTTGACGAAATTTCAACGAAATTTGTCTGGTGAATGATCTTAGTGAACTTAGTGATAAAAGTGAACTATTTTTAAGTAACTCTAAGTCGGATGAAGACAACGACAGTGAAACAGACTGACTTCGGGGATAATAGAAGTAGGGACGCAAAACCCTTTAATTAGTTCTATCCCACGTCCAAGATGGAATTTTAAAAAGGCCAACTGGATTGACTTCTTTGCGGATCTGGATAAATGCCTAGGGTGGATTACACCTAATATCAAAAACTACCATAGATTTGTTGGTGCCGTGCTAAGTGTAGCTAAAAAACACATACCAAGAGGGTATCGCAAAGAATATATCCCTGGCTTATCGGAAAATAGCGAGGAATTAAATCAGAGCTTTCTTGAAACTGGCGACCAAGAAATAGCGGATGAACTACTGTACAGCCTAGACGCCGCTAGAAGCCAAAAGTGGATTGAAACAGTAGAAAGTTTAAACTTTCAGAAATCAAGCAGACAGGCATGGTCATTACTAAGAAAATTAGGGAGTTATATCCGTACGAAGCGCCGAGAGGCAGCTGTAAAGCCAGATGCCGTAGCATCACATATAATAAAAACATCCAGGGCACCAAAGGATAAAGCACACATAGGATAAAGACATATCAGAGGCTCTTAAAGACGTTAAGCCAGCAAAAGCACCAGGATTTGATAATATTCACCCTGAATTCCTAATAAATTGTGGCAAGTATACAAAAGTTTGGCTGGCTCGATTTTCACAGACATCATGGAAACTGGAAATATTCCACAAGAACTAAGGCGCTCTAAGATAATAGCCATACTAAAGCCAGTCAAACCCGCCGACAACCTAAAAAACTACAGACCAATTGCGCTTCTCTCTGCCATCTACAAACTATTAGAGAGGCTTATATATAATAGAAGCACCGAAGTACCTGGACCTAACACTAGACAGAACGCTATCATTTAAAGAGCATTTAACAAAAACTGCCCAAAAGTTGAGTACAAGAAATACCATTATACAGAAGCTCTGCGGTGTCACCTGGGGAACATCGGCTTCCACTCTCTGCTCTACTGCCTTAGCCCTTGTTTTCTCGACCGCTGAATATTGTGCTCCAGTTTGGCTTTACAGTCCATACGTAAAAAAGGTCTACACTCAGCTGCACAGCACTATGAGGATGATAGCTGGTACAATTAAATCAACTCCCATCCAATGGCTTCCAGTATTAAGTCACATCCCACCTTCACATTTACGACGAGTTGACGCACTTACACGTGAATACAAAAAGATCATGAACAATATAAACCTGCCGATCCACCAAGATACCGAGGATGCACGAAATACCCGTCTCCGTTCTAGAAAACCATCAATGAAAACGGGAAGAATGATACATGAGGAGTTCAACATCACGAATGCATGGTCCCAAGAATGGAACGCATGGCAAAATAACATGCCCTGCATTACCCACAAGCCACCAGGTTTTGATCTTCCATGCAAAACATGGTCCACTCTAAATAGGATCCGAACCAGACATGGCAGATGTGCATACGTGCTACATCAATGGGAAAAGAACCCGTCTCCTCAATGTGACTGCGGGGAGAACCAAACCATCGACCACATTATTGAAGAGTGTCCCTCAAGATCCTACAGTGGTAACCCTGAAGACTTCCTGTTTGCAACTTCAGAGTCAATTGATTTTATTAATACACTTGGTGTTTGTTTGTAACTATTTAAAGTTTGTCATATATGTACATATATTACTAGTGTTTGTAATTTTGTTCTAAATGTGTTGTAATTGCCATACGATAAATAAATAAATAACTTCGGGGATAATTCTTACTTGTATTTTATACCATCCAAAAAGATTGAACAAAAAACTAAAAAAATAAAAATTGACGGGAAACTTCATATTCTGCGAGAAGTGGGGAAGTAAATACATAATAACAAATGGATTTTTTCTGAGAGCTTTTAAAAAAATACATGAGTCATTAAGAGGTTAAGTACCAAATTCTTTTTGTATTTGAGATTTGGATGCATATATTTATTTTTAACCGAATTTTCGGAATTTAATTTTGGTAATGTCTCGCCAAGTAAAATACCTACACGGAGTGTACATTCGTTTCCGGTCTCGCTTACCGGTTCCACGGCCTCTTTTCTCTTTGTGCGCAGTGCGCATCAAATACAAAGTGAATTTGGCCAGACTGTATTTAACTAGGTGGACAGAAACTTAGAAGAAAAGCTTAATACCATTATAGATTAATTCTGAATTATAAAAAATACAAAAATTGATTACTAATTATCACGTACGCTACTAGCTGGAATTCCTTAGCGAAATTTTGATTTTAGAATAGTTTTCTAAACTATAGTTCGTGTATTTAACACTACCGTTGCTAAAAATATATTTAATAAATGTAAAACGTAAGAAAACAAAACTTAAGTAAATAAACTATTAACAATAATTAAGTAAGTAAGGATACCAAAAAAAACTTTAAAACCAATACCTACACATACTTCAATAAATAGACAAGTTTTTAAGATATAAATTATTTTCAAATGGAAGATTTTTGCCCACAAATTACTTATTCTTCTTAGTTGATTAAATTCAAAAGTTTTTTCTGGTACCTCATCTTATAAGCTCATTAATATTTTTACCAAATATCTACCAGTTTTCCCAAATTAAGGAAACATCTAAAAAATATTTATAATTTCACAATATTTGCAGGTAACTGGTATCCTAAATTAAGAAAGAAACGGTTATATTGTTTACAAATGTTAGTTTCTAGAAATTAGAAACATGGAACGCCACTATGGAAGGCAGAAAAATCAGTAACCTGCGATACGTAGATGACACACTTATACTAGCAGCGAATGAAGTCGGAATGAGTACCGGTATCGGTCATCATCTACCGAACACATACGCTACCAAGCGTGAACTGCAACAGCCAAATTAATCAAAATATGGAAAGACTAAACAACAAACAAGGAATACTATGTTTTGGTTGGCCAATACCAGTATTTTTCCCATTTGCTACATGGATTCTCAAAAAATTGATATAAGTAAGGTCGAAGCCTTTGAAATGTGGGTCTATAGAAGATTTTTACGCGTGTTCTGGACAGAACACAAAACTAGTCTGTCAATTCTGAAAGAACTTGATATAAAAGATGGGCATTTCAAAAAATTAACCCAGGCATATCTTCAGCCATATAGCCATAGAGGTACTATGGAACTATCGGTAGTAGATGGATAGGTAGAAAGCCTAAGACCGCGATAAAGATCTCCAACACGTAGAGCAGATCTAATGATGACTCTGGTAGATCAAAAATATATCCATGAAGTTGTCCATGAGCTCTAAAATTTTCCATAAAGCAGCATGAGATAAGCTGTCAAAGGTACGCTCGAAGTCAACAAAAACCATGTATAGGGGTGTGTTCTATTCCACCGATTGTTCCATTATTACCCTCACACATATTAATAGTTCTTCTTCTTTAAGTTCCATCTTCTATCGAAGGTTGGAAATCATCATGGCTATGCGGACTCTGTTGACTGCCGCTCTAAAAAGTTCTGCACTACGCATTCAAACCATTCCCTTAAGTTCTTAAGCCAGGATATTCTTCGTCTTCCCACATTTCGCTTTCCTCTGATTTTGCCTTGCATAATAAGTTGTAATAATGCGTATTTTTGCCCTCTCATCACATGTCTTAAGTACTCAAGTTTTCGTCTTTTGATAGTTAATATTATTTCCGCCTCATTTCCTATCCTTCTAGTTACTTCCAAGTTTGACATTCTTTGAATCCATGATATTCGTAGGATTCTTCTGTAACACCAAAATTCAAAGGCGGCCAACTTATTCAGATGGACTTGTTTTAGTGTCCACGCTTCCAAGCCATAAAGAAGAGTAGAGAATACGTAACATCGAAGCATTCTCAGCCGTAGTTCTAACCTTATATCCCAACAACAAAGAAACTTTTTAAGTCTAATAAATGATGCACGTGCTACTTCAATGCGTGTCTTAATTTCATTGGTTTGGTCTACGTCTGATGTTATCCATGTTCCTAAGTATTTATAGTTATTAACACTCTCAATTGCAGCATCTTCAATATTCAATTGGATATTTGCATGTGCAGATTTAGTCATGATCATGCATTTAGTTTTCTTTAAATTTATCTTCAGTCCGTACTCATGACAGCGTTCATTAAGGCGTTGCATTACGTTCTGTAAAATCATTGTTGTTATCCGTCATTATTACTGTATCGTCTGCAAAACGTAAGTGATTCAAAACTTCTCCATTGATAGATATACATACCTTCTATTGAGTCTAAGAGCTCTTTTTGAAATACCGCTTCACTGTAGACATTGAAAAGTAGTGGGGACAGCACGCAACCCTGACGGACTCCTCTCTGTATTTTGATATTTTGGGTGTACTGGTTTTCAACTCTTACCTTGGCAGTTTAATTCCAATATAAATTAGATATAATTTTCATATCACGATGGTCAATATTTTTGCTTTTTAATATATCTACAAGCTTTTTATGTTGAACCTTATCAAATGCCTTTTCAAAGTCTACAAAACATAAGTACATGTCCTGATTCATGTCCATGCATCTCTGAGCCAGCACATTCAAACCGAACAAAGCATCTCTTGTACTCATACCATTTCTAAAGCCAAATTGTGTGTCACTAATTTCATATTCAAGAGTTTTAACAATTCTGTTAGCAAGTTGTTACACTTGGCTTTTTGGGAATTGCTACAAAGGTCGAT
Organism: Diabrotica undecimpunctata; assembly: GCF_040954645.1. Taxonomy (NCBI): domain Eukaryota; kingdom Metazoa; phylum Arthropoda; class Insecta; order Coleoptera; family Chrysomelidae; genus Diabrotica; species Diabrotica undecimpunctata. The sequence continues at coordinate 117,328,019 of NC_092811.1, forward strand.
TGCAGCCATTGTCTGGGGATTATGGCAGTCTGATATATTAGATTAAAGAGTTCAACCATTACATTAATAACATCTTCATCGATGAGTTTTAATAATTCGATTGGCACATCATCTGGTCCAGTAGCTTTACCCTCTTTTGTGTTTTTGATGGCATAGATGACTTCTTCTCTTAATATTGGTGGTCCGGTATCCTCGGTGATTTCTAATGACAGTTCTTCTCTTTCATCATTAAATAGTTGTTGGATGTAATTGGTCCAGTGACATAATCTCTCCTTCATATCAGCAATAATATCCCCTTTATTATTTTTAAGGTATTAAATATTCAGTCTAGTATTAAATATTAATACTAGCTAAATTTAATTCAGGAAGTTAGTTGTATTGGCCGATAATCTCTACCCATGTTACTCCTGTGTTTCTTTTGTTATCAAATTGCAAATCCTTACCGGAAAATAAAAACAAATTAAGTACCAAATTATCGTAACCTCCGTAAGTTACTTAATAAGAGTTTAAATTTTAATAAAATTGGTTAATGAAATACATTTGTTAGTATAATCTATATCTGGATAAAACTGTTTTAAATGACCAATTTTCACCAACTATTTGTAAACATTTGAACCGTTTCGTCTTTTATTATTAATAAAAAAAATATAAATATTGCCTAATTTGTAAATAATATCGACTAACTGAAAGGGTCAAACAATGATCTCTATAATGTTTTATCAAATCGACTCAACCAAACAACAACATTCTCTTCTAAAACGAAAACACAATATTTTTAAAATGATAACCTTCGATATAGTGCATTATACATAATTAAAACGGAAAATAAACCGACTAGAATTTCTAAAGAACGTTTTGTTGTGTTTGCTACGTTACACAAGGACTTGGTGCATGAGCAATGGATAACCTCAACGTTCTTGGTACCCGTCCTTCGGAAGCATTGCTTGTCGTCGTGGGAATCTTTGATGTATCCGCAGCCTCGGATCACTCTTGTTTTTCCTTCCACTAAAACAGAAATATTTATATGAAAAGACAATATTTGTATGCTATATAAGCGAGGGAGTTGCAGCATTTAAATTTGTTATTTGCAATAAATTTATAAATAAATGTTTTGATCAAACAGAGAAGTAAAAAATTTAGTACCTAAAGCAAAAAATATTTCCTGGGAAAGTAAATGCGAAGAACTCAACAAATATATAGTGTCAACAAGATCAAGAGAAGCATGGAAAACGGTAAAAAATCTGAGAACAAACAGAAAAAAAACGAGTAGAATAGATTTAATAGAAGAAAGATCTTGGATCGAACACTACTCACAACTTTTGACTGAAACAAGACCTCAATTCACGAACATCAGTACAACAACATATGAACTGGAATTCAGTGAAGACGATGAAATAACAGTACAGGAAGTCGAGAATGCAATACAAACTCTAAAAAATCGGAAGTCATGCGGACCACAAGGTATACCAAATGAATTATTAAAACATAGCCCACAAGTATTACGGGAATTACTGGCGTATGTCTTCACCTTATTCTATAATGGACACGACTTACCACCGGAGTGGACAAAAGCACATATTAACAACATCTACAAAAAAGGAGTTAGAAAGAATTGTTCAAACTACAGGGGGCTAAGTGTCATACATTCACTCTCAAGACTGTATGGAAAAAAATAAAAAACAAAATTGAAAAAAAGATGACAGATATTGAAGAAGAGCATGGCTTTCGTGCAGGCAGATCCTGTATGGACAGTATATTCTCTCTAAAGCAAGTTATCGAGAAAAGATTAGCCCATAACCTTTCAACTCATACAGTCTTTATAGATCTGACAAAGGCGTATGATAGTGTAACACTTTCAATGCTTTGGGTAGCAATGGAAAAACAAGGAATAAGCAAAAAAATATACAAGCAGTACAACAGCTCTACAAAAATATGACGGCAAACATTAAAACTGGAAATAGATTAACAAAAGAAATTCCTATTAGTAAGGGCCTAAAGCAAGGCTGCTGCATAGCACCTACACTCTTCAAAATATATCTAAATGAGGCACTCTCAGTGTGGAGAAGAAAGTGCTGCAATATGGGCATCCCAATCGAAGATCATAGATTGTACACGATACACTTCGCTGACGACCAAGCCATTCTAGCTGAAGACGAGAGTGATGTAGGCTACATGCTTAGAAAACTGGAAGATGAGTATACCAAATGGGGCCTCACAATTAATATACAAAAAACTGAGTACTTAGTTGTAGGATAAAAACCAGACAGCCTACAAATCGAAATGGGAACTATAAAACCAAAAGACAATTTTAAATACTTGGGAGTCCAAATAACATCAAAAGCAGGAAGTAGCGAAGAAATACACTCCAGGATTGGCCAAACAAGATCAGCCACCAGTCAGCTACACGGACTATTATGGAATAAAAAAATAACAAAAGAAAATAAAAGAAGAATTTATAAAACAATAATAGAAAGTATTGGGCTGTACGGCGTCGAACTCTGGAAAATAAACTAAAGAAACAAATCAAAAATTAAGGCCATGGAAATGAACTACTGGAGACGATGTTGCCAGCTCACTAGACTTGATAGGGTGAGAAACGAAGATATTCGGAGAGAAATGGAAATCGATCTAGACATAATAGACACAATCGAAGCCAAAAGACTTAACTGGTATGGACACCTTCAGAGAATGCTTGAAAATAGATAGCCAAAAAAAATAGAAGAATGGACTCCGCCAACTAGAAGAAAACGAGGTAGACCAAGACGATCCTGGAGAGACGATGTCGACGATGCAATGACCGCCAGAGATCTAACAACTGAAGATTGCTTCGACAGAAAACGCTGGAAATAGGATGCGAGAAGCGGCGCCAGCTGTAGAAGACTCGCATTAATAAGATCATATAAAAATATTTTAGAATTTATCATACAATAATATTTTTCTAAAAAACTGAAGAACTCTGTCTATATAATTGGGATCACTGAGAATGTCGCCTAGCTGTGGTTTGAGATTTAGCTGTCATCTTACTACACTGTATTGGTGGCATTTGGTAAGAAAATTGACAGATAGGCCGGAAATCTGATATCACAGGAAGCTGTGTGTTAGTTTGATGTGGCCTATACGGATTCTTCGTATAATTGTAAGGTCTTGTTTAGATTGTCCCGTAGGGCCAGTCTATAATGGCTTATACAATGAGGGATGGATTGCACGTAAGGATGTATTTAAGGAGCTCCAGTGGGTTTGCCATAATATCGTGGCGAATATGTATGCTTATGTTTTTAAATCTTTGAAAATTTGGATATGAATTGTTGATGTGGTATCTGTTAAAGCCGTTTTAGCATGCTGATCTGCGAATTCGTTGCCAGGTATACCAATGTGAGGCGGAATCCATTAAAGGTAATCTTAGTGTGTAATGTAGAAAGGTGGTGGTAACATTGATGGATATTTTTTACAAGGGGATGATCGGTAAATAATTCCTGAATGCATAAAATGAAAGCTAGAGGCACTGGGCCATAACTGAAAAAGACGACGTAAAAACAAAAAAGTAATTTAAAGAATATTAAAGCTCCTGGAAAAGCTTGCATTCTAGAGTTTTTTTTTGCGTCCATATCCAGCTTTTTGTCTTATACAGTCTAATCATTGTATCGTTTCTGGTCTTATTCTACAATGTTTTGTGAACTGTTTATATATACTGAATTATAGAATGACAATAATTAATTTCATCTTCTGTACTTTATTTATTGCTTTATTTCAGTGATCTAGTGCTAACTTCATATCAATTATTATGGTACGTGTTTTCTATTTCTTTATTAGTGAATGTTTTTAATTGTTTCTGCATCCTGTATCTTCTTCATCTATCATATATATTTAAACTCTTGATGAATATACAAAAAACCGCCTTCGGATTGCAGAGTCGCAATCAAAAATCGATTATCCCATAAAAAGGGTTAAGATAACAAAAATCATTTGTCATTTATACATTTCCGAGGACATTAGCACTGATTTATACCATTTCAGGCCTTAGTTTTAGGGAGAGTTTGGGTTTATCGAGATTCCAGTTAGGAAATATCGACAGTGACGATTATGCGGCAAATAACTCTTATCGGCCGGCTTTTATGCTGGAAACTGAAAGCTTTCTGTGCGATATGGTGTCTGTTTATAGAGAGAACTTTTGTGGGCATTGGTCCAGAAATAGTTTCGCAGAGATACGATCTGAATTCAAGTGGATTTAAATGGAAATATTTTTCCTTTTTTCGGAACGTCAGCTGGTATGATAAATTTTTAATCCTGAAACTCGAAAACTGTTGGCACAGCATCTGTAGCAAGGATTATGTAGATTTCGAATAGTGAAAAGGAACATATTAATTAGGAATTTCCTTTTTAATAAATTTTATCACTATAAGCTTCACAATACATGCTGTAAGAACATGGTACAGAAACTTTTATTTAAATTTGAATTTATGTTAATAATTGTCAAAAGTCAGATAATTTCTGCTGTAATGGCCGATATGTTAGAAATTTATAGGACATTAGCTAAATGCAAACAAGGATATATTTGCCAAAAAGTCGAAGACCAGAAGCAATGAGTAGGTCCACTGCAAACATATTGATTTAGACTACAAAAAACAAGCTTTTTTTTATTTTCATATAACTCTGTAATATCCATCCTATATACTTAAAATCTACAACTTTTCACCGTCATTTCACCAAAAGTTTTGACCCACAAAGGTTTAAACCTTTTTTCTCAAGAACATGTCTCCACTATTCCACTTTTTGTTCTAAATCTCTTTTATTATTTACTATAATACATCGCCATCATACATCAAGTATAATTGTAAAGGATGAACGCGTTTCCCTTGTAACAGTAACAGGAATAGTTTTAAACAAGTCATTTCTCCTAAAAAATATGTTTATTTTGGTTATTCTACACACGCCCGACACGTGTTTATTAGACCCTCAAATATAATGACTACGCAGAAAATGTTTGTATAACAATAACCTACATAATAGATTATAACATCGGAATGTGCTTGACAAACAAGGTCGTTAATTATACCTGCCTTGGGTGCATCGCCATACAGTAATTATTGTATAATTATTATGTAATAAAAATTATTAATAAACGTATTTTAAGAATGTTTTATTTCAGTAGAGTGGTCCCATTAGCTGTTTATGTTGGTACCAAGGTGTGTTTTGGTTAACCAAAAGCCGGTATTTAATATTTCGCGGTTACTAACTATCAAGTTTGATCAATGCACATGCCCCGACTGATAACAAACCAGAGGAAATAAAAGAACAGTTCTTCATAGACCTAGAGCAAGCCTACAGGAGATGTCCTAGAAATGACATTGAGATTGTATTAGGTGACATGAATGCAAGAATAGGACGAGAGCGAGTTTTCATGCTCACGATAGGAAAGCTTATTATGCACAACATCAGTAGCAATGATGGATTTCGACTGATAAACCTAGCAGCAGCACTAAATATGACAGTCACTAGTATCTGTTTTGATTACAAGAACATACACAAGGTAACCTGGACCTCTTTTGATAGAAGAACAACGAATTAGATTGATCACATCTTAATAGATTCAAGGCATGGGACAGACGTAATAAACTGCAGAAGTTATAGAGGCGAAAATATAGACTCAGATCATTGCCTAGTGATCTCAACATTGAGAGCTAGAATTTCAAATACCAGTAAAGAAAATAAAATGGATAAAAAAAATGGAATGTACAAAAGCTGAGAGATGCGACAAATGCGTACTCGAAAAACATCACCAACAGGCTAAGGAATCAAAAAGTTAATGAAAAAGGTCAGACAGATATATACTCCTACTGGCCCAGAATAAAGAAAGATGTTGAAGCAGCAGCGAAAGATGAAATTGGAACAGAAATTTGTGCCCATAAAAATCATTGGTTTGACGGTGATTGCAAGAATGCAACAAAAGAAAAAAATGAAGCCTACAGAAAGATGAACGATGAAGACGAACTAGAACTGTAACGAGTCCGTTACTTAAATAATCGTTTACCTTTTTTTTGTGACTGGAATCTTTTAATTTAATTCTAAATTAAATTCATATTGAAATATTCTTAAACTAAATATTTAAATAACTCCCAGTAAATCTTATTTTCTAAGGTTGGCATTAAACCGCGCCACCAGTGGTAAGATTCTGGAAGTACATCCATCCGACGACTTGTAGAACCTTAACGGTTACTTGTGAACTGGATGTGATCGAAGAAAGATCGTTTCGATCAGAATAGTAGCGGCTGGGAAGTGCCATTTTTCCCGAATTGAGTTTAAGTTTATTTTATTGTCAAGAGCTGTTCGTTTTAGAAGAAATCATTTGAGTTATTTTGTTGTTTGTACGAGGATACTTTCAGTTGGGTCACCCTAGCTGCCTACTCCCAGAATCCAATTGCAAGTCAGGGGAAGAAATCTTTTTAGTTTTTGGGTTGTACTTACTAAGGACAAGGGGAAGAAGTTTTAAGTTCACTGGTTTTTATTGGAAATTTAAGAAGAATTTTAAGTTGACTTATTTGTCTAAGAGTACCTGATACAAGGAATCCAGGTTTGGTGTACCTTTTACCACCTGAGTCTAGTTGTCCACCGGATCATCTTCAAGGGCAACCTACGGAAACCGGCAGGAAGAACTTACTTTTATTTTTGTTTCTCATTCAATTATTTTAAATAACTTTTGCTACGTCATCTTCAAGGTTTTAACTTTTGGTTCCACTTTTAATTTAAATATATATCCTTAATAATAAATACCTTCAATTTTCTTAAAACATTAATCATTATAACTTAATTTAATTATTTATTGTCTACCAAGGGATGAGGTTATAACTCTCCCTTGAATTTCTCTTTGTTAGGTTATCGTGTGCACACATATCCAGAGAGTTTTCACTTGAAAACCTAAACAATTCTTGAACGAAAACTAAACTATTAGTGAGTAGTATATAATTATATTTATTATTTATACAATATTATTGGGTATAACTTTTGTCACGATTTGAAATTAAGGGGTATATCAGGGGTAAATTGTTTTATAATTATATTCAGGGATTTTACTGTAAATATAGCTAAGTTAACTGTACATAAGAGGTGGTGGTTAGTATATAAGCATTTAAAATAGTCTGTACCTAAGTTTGGTAATTATTAAAGTTGTGGTTAAAATTTAATATTTCAATTAGTACCTATCTTTCATATTTCAGCAATACAAGATATCTCGGAAAAAAACATTTAACTTCCTGGCGCCCAAGCATTCATTAGAGCAACTTTTATCTTTCATCTGTTTATTTCTTGGTGGTTTTCTTGTCATTAGTTCTTATATCTTACGGTCTCTGTAGGGCATGCAAATTGGCCGAATCCTTCTTTGAGTGTCAAGTGGTCATTCTCCTGCATAGTCGCTAGCCAACACTTAATTCCGCTATATTTTAAAATTCATATTTACCCTTTATTTATTTCTTTTACATAATTTATTTCTATCTAATCCCTTCCATCTTCCGTTATTCCACATATTAGTTCGTTGGTGTATCAAGGTACATTTTAGAGTTCACCCTTTTGGATAGAGTCACCCAGACTCCTCAGCACATTTTTGTTACAGAACAACTGTACAACTGTAGAGAATTACTCTAGAAAGAAAAGAGAAGAAAATAGGATACACAAAAGAAAAAAACGAAACCACTTAAATAAGGAACTTAAATATATAGAAAACCTTAACAGAGAGAAATAATTCAGAGAATTCTATAAGAAAGTTAATATCAAAAGAAAAGAATTCAAGGCAACCACAAGACAATGCAGAAGTCAGAATGTAGACCTATTAACAACAAGGAAAGATGTATTAAATAGATAAGTGGAATATTTTATCGAGGCAGTTAATATTGAGAAAGAGAAAAAACCTGGAAGATAAAAGAGATTAGGTAAGGAGAACAGACGAGAGGGAAGAGGAACCACCAACGATTCTTGAAGTTAAAGATGCAGTTAAAAACTAGCCAGAGACATATCACCCGAAATAGATACCACCTGAACTATATAAAGAAGGTGGCCATGATACTATAATGATATTAAAGCAGCTTATGAAAGAAATATGGAAACAGAAATCCCTCCCAAATGATTGAAATATTGAAATACTTTGCGCTACACACAAAAAAGGGGATATCTTTGAATGCTCTCACCACAGAGGAATTACGCTTCTAAATGTAGCGTATAAAAATTTTTCCACAGTGTTATGTCACCGTATGGCACCATATGCAGACCGGATAGTAGAAAAATACCAGGCTGGTTTCAGAGGTGGTAAATCGACAATTTATCAGATTGCAACCCTAAAATAAATTTTAGAAAAAACACTGGAATATGGCATTGATATTCATCACATATTTATAAACTACAAAGCAGCCTATGACTCTGTGAATAAAAGAGAAATGTTCAAAGCAATGGAAGAGCTAGAAATACCACATCAGTTGGTAAATTTAAGAAAACTAACTTTTGAAAAAGTTGAATGTAGAGTACCAATTCAGGGGGAACTGTCTAAACCTTTTAAAATAAATAACGGGGTGCGCCAGAGAGACCCTCTCTCCTATATACTGTCCAATCTGGCTCTAAAAAAAGTAATACGTATGTCATAAATCACAACCACTTGTCCAATAAATAACAAATCAGTGCAAATCCATATTGTTGGACGAATGGAAAACACTGTACGAGAGGTGTAGGTAGCATTAAAAGAATCAGTCATTCATCACTCAATCTCCTCCTTAAAGCCCCAATTGTATCGAGAAATACAAAAATAAAACTCTACAAAACAATAATACGCCCAGTCCTAACATATGGTTCAGAGACCTGGAGTCTAATGCGCATGGAACAAAATGACCCAGCTAGAAAACTCCTTGATAGACCCATTGGTCAGAGAAGAAGAGGATGGTCCAGAACAAGGTTCCTTCATAACACCGATGAAGACATGAGAAATATGGGAATACGTGCTTGGCGGAGGAAGGCGATGGATAGGACCGACTGAAGAGAAATTCTTGAGGAGGCTAGGACTCAGACAAGGTTGTAAAGCCAGAATGATGATGATGACTATCATGTAATTTGTTACCATAAAGATAATAGAGATAAATCGTGGAAAGAATTATCAGCTATAACAGACGGAGAAAAAGGAAAATATTCTTAGTAGCCGGTTTTAATAGCAGACTAGGAATAAAAGATGATTTGTATAAAGAAGTAATGGGAGTACTGGGAAAAACAACAGACGAAAAAAGACAATCGAAACTAATAGTTTCCACAAACACAAAGAAATACAAATAAGTACACTAGAGAAGTAAAGGTGTGAGCTAAAAGATCAATAATTTATAGTGGAAAATAGTGGATATAAGAGTGGAAAAAAGTAATAGGAAGACAACAACGGACACAACAGTTAGGAGAGGACCAGAAATATATATTGATCTCTTTCTACTGATAACTAAAATTAAAGAAAAATGAAAAAAAGATTTAAATTCAGCGAAAATTTAAGTAAAAGCTATAAAAACATACAAACTAATAAAAAAGATAAAGCAGAGAAATAAAAAATTAGTTCGTTATTCGTGCATAAGTTTACCATCAGTTCTCCATTTTCATTTTTAACATCCTCGTTAAATTTTTGCTTAATTCTGGGTATTCATCATAATCATCATTGGTGTTACAGCCCTATAAAAGAGCCTCGACCTTCCCAAGTCTATTACGCCAGTCAGTTCTATCCATTGCCAACTGTTGCCAGTTTGCTGCGCCTATTTGTCTACCATCCTCATCTACACCATCCCTTCATCTGAGTTTTGGTCTACCCCTATTTCTACTTCCCACAGGTTGTGACATAAGGATTCTTCTAGGAGGGTTGTTCTGCTGTGATCTTGCCAGATGTCCTGCCCATCTTAGTCTTCCTATTTTTATAAAGGATACTACGTCTTTACCACCAAATATATGTTTATATCTGTGATATATCTCGTAGTTATACCTCCTTCTCCAAATACCATTTTCACAGATGCCACCAAATATTCTTCTCAGGATCCTTCGTTCAAATATAAGCAGGAGATTTTCATCTGCCTTGGAAATGGTCCATGTCTCCGACCCATATGTCAACACTGGTTGTATAAGGGTTTTGTATATGGTTATTTTTGTTTTTTGGCTTAAGTTTCCGCTTCTCATATGTCTACTCAGTCCAAAATAGCATTTGTTTGCTAGGATTATTCTTCGCTTGATTTCTTCCGTCATGACGTTCTCCTTGGTGATCAGGGAGCCTAAGTATGTGAATTTGTCCACCACTTCAAAGGTAGAGGCCGATGTTTCTGGCTCTATTATTGCGTGTTGATGCCATTATCTTAGTTTTATTTTCATTTACTTGCAGGCCCATATTTTTTGAGGCGTGTGACAAGGTGGTATTCATTTCTTCTAGCTTGCGTATTGTGCGGGCAACTAGATCAACATCATCTGCATATGTCAAAATTTGGGATGATTTATTAAAAATGTTTTCTCTACTGTCTATTTGGGCATCCCTGACCGCCTTTTTCAAAGCTATGTTGAAAAGGAGACACGCCAGCGCATCTCCCTGTCGCAGCCCAACATGTGTTTCAAATGCCTGTGATTATTCGCCCTGTATTTCGACTTTGCAAACAACTTTACGCATTGTAGCCTTAACCAATCTTATCAGTTTATCGGGGATGTGAAATTCATCCCCGATAAACTGATAAGAAGATATAAATTGTATGAAATAGGAAAAGGTATAAACCCCATAAGAAATAAATTGTATGAATGGCTTCATACAATTTATTTCTTAGGACACTATCATAGGCCGATTTAAAATCTACGAAAAGATGGTATGTGTCGATATTGAGTTCATTGGTTTTTTCCAGTATTTGCCTTAGCACAAAGATCTGGTCTGTTGTTGATCGACCAGGCTTAAAATCACTTTGATATTCGCCAAGAAGCTCCTCTGAATATTCACTCAGGCGACCATATAAAATACTCGCTCCTCTGAATATTCTGGGTATTACTTGGTGGATATTCGAGCGTTAAAATCCCTCAGTATTATCATCTTTCCTCTGACTTGCTCTATTACTTATTGTAGTTCGTCATAAAATGAATCCCTTATTATTTGAGGATTGTTATTTTCTGGGTCCAATACTTTGATGATGATCAGGTGTTTCTTCTCCATTCTTATCTGACACTCTTTGATGTGATTTTGATGTCTTTGGTGTATTAGTAAGGCTACACTTTTTTAGCCCTGGTGTCTTTTGCTACTCCACTTTAGAGATTAGTATATATAAATTTAATTTTGATTTTCACTTTCCTTTGTTCTTCTTCTTCCTCTTTATAAGCAATTGTTCATTGTTCTCTCCATCTTTTGCGCGGTCGTCCGATACTTCTTCTGCCGATTGGTGACTTATCTTTTTCTATTTTGAGGACACAGGTCAACCCCATTCTGCTTATGTGGTTATTCCATTCTTTTTTTCTATTTTGTGTTCATTTATTTATACACTGTACGTTACATTTTCTTCTAATGTCTTCACTTCTCTTTCGATCTCTTAGCATATTTCCTGTAATTCTTCTCAGTACTCTCATCTCTGCCGTTTCCAGTAGCCTTTGTGTTGTGGCTGTGTCGGGTCTTGTTTGTGAGCCATATGTCAATATTGGTCTTACACTGGCTTTATAAATTCTTGATTTCATCTCAGTGTTAATCTGTCTGTTTCGCCATATAGTGTTATTAAGGCATTCAGCCAGTCTATTGGCTTTTTGTACTTGATTTCTTAGTTCTTTGTTAAAGTCTCCATAGCTGGACAGTGTAATACCAAGATATTTTATTTCCATTAGGTGCTTGTTCAATAATGATGCCATTAATTTTTATTTTATTTCTGGTTTCTTCATCTTACTTTCCTTTGTTACATGTAGTATTTCTCATCTGGGTTTTGGATATTTTTCTCTTGTCCTTATTTCTTGCCGTGGTCGTCTTCAATCTTCAATCCGATTCCGAGGCTTCATATTGTTTCTTTGAAAAGAATGAAAATTTTAGACAAGTTAAACGGGTATGGCAAACGAGAATAAAAAAGAAAGGAAGATCAAGGCAGACTTGGGACAAATATGTAAGGGAATTAGTTCAAGAGGGAGAAATAACATGGGCCGAAGCCAGAAATTTGGCTGAGAGTGATAAGAAAAAATGAACAAAATTTTTATACATGAACTATAAAAAAACTTGATTTTGCTAGACAAACATGAAACATTTGTGTACTCCTAAATTAATTTTAGGGATTATCTTATTCATTTTGTAGTAAATTTTGTTCAGTTTGTTCTTATGAGACTTTTTCTCGGTAAAATATAAGAGTTTCTTGGTGTATTATGTGCCACATTCATTAAAAAAATCTAAAATAGCTCTCGTCAGCCGCCATTGTTAATGATTGAGTTACTAAAACATAAGAAGTACCTTAAGTCAGACGAACTGACGTTTTAACAGACAAAAGATTTGACATACGAAGAGAAAAGGAAAAGGAGAAGACGACAGATAAAGATGATTTATCAGACGGAAAAAAAGACGACGGGGAAGAAGGAGAAAAATAACCGACACATAACATACATCTGACAGAAAGAGGAAAAATTTACACGACAAAGATCGTACCTGTAACATCTGCCCACCTGTCCGACCTGTCTCACGTGGCGGCAGAACATCAAAAAATTCCGATTTTTCCCACAAGACAAATTTTTTATATACTCAACCAGCCCATACTCTACCACATACATTTCATGGTATTGTTGGGTTTTAAATTTACTGTGTTAGATAGTCAAATGGAATTTAAGGTTGAATGACCTTGTTTATAAATTTTATGACATTACTAACAAATAACTACCCTTTACATATACGTCGCAAAAGTAACCAAAAGGGTTTAAACATGTTTTAGACTTAAAATTGTAATTTAAAGAAATAAAATAATCAGGTATATACCTACAAGTTTGGTCATGTAATATTTATTTTGAACTCCTTGTGTGGGAATACTAACCATCCGGAAGAAGTAAAGCTTATTTCAAGGCCTGCTTTATATACGTTTTTTTTTTTTAATTTCTTGTTATTTACAATATATAAATCTAGTGTAGAGAAAAAAATCTTTACTTACCTCTTTGGACAATTTTTCTACACAAAGTTGGTTTAAGCTTCTTTTCTGGATCATCTGGATCTAGCAGATGTTCAGGAGTATTTCTATCGGTGCAGTTGATCATGCCGATTGTATACGGATTGAAAGGATCACCGCATCTAGGGTCGTATTCAGAGTTACAGTCATAACACTGTAGAATGCTACCGGTTTCTGCATCTAATTTGTTATATAGTAAGTTGGTTTGAATTGGATATGGATACTCCTCTTGGGCTTTACCTAAAAATTTGAGATGTTTCTAAATATTTCTGAACTAGTTTAGTCAAAATTTAAGTAACTAAGCATATTAGGTAATTTCTTTTTAAAGAAGGAATCGCAAATTTTATCACTATATAACAGTACTTGTTTTGTTGATTTGGTCACGAGAGACGCAATAATTTATAATAAATAACAAGAATTTAATTGATTTGAGATTTTATGACTACAAACCAAAAGAGAAAGCCAAGAATAAAGTAAAGTTAACGAAATCTTAGAGACAAGCCTTGATCAGATGGCTATTTCTACATTTTATTTGCTATTAAGCGAGATTAAGAGGGATACGGTTCTGTTCGAGTTCGGGGTCTCAATCTGCCCTCACTCGTGACGTACCAGTGTCGTGTTCTGTATAAATACAAGAACCATCAAACGGCACTGAGGTCTCAGTCTTCCTACTCCTCAGTGTCGAGTGAGCGCGCAAAATATGGAGTGACAGCCTTCCATAGAGGTATTAATCCGCCAATGAACAAGCAGAATTGCTTTTAAAGAGGAAGAAGAAGAAGAAAAACTTTTATTTCTTGTCCAAACAATCAAAGACAACATTCCACATGAACAACACGGAGTTTAAGGAAATTTCTTGTGCATGCTGCCCACGATCTTACGTATTCCATACCAATCGTATAATACAAGATAGGATTCATGAAAATTCCATTTCACTTCGCAATTCCGATTCAATTTCAGCTCTAAGTCAACACCATCTTCACAAAGGTCACAAAATTGGTTTCGAAAACTCCAGAATCATAGCCCTCACCCATTTCTATAAACCAAGCATTAGTCGAGAGCCAATAAAAACTGAAAAACGGCCGAATTGTCTCAATAAAACAGATGGCGGCACCCGGCAACGCATGTTTTGATGGCTCTAATGGGTATAAATTAAATGAAATAAAGTAAAAACGCTTGACAAGAACATATTTCATTTGAATCCTGCCATATCTTTTCAACTGCATAATCTATATCTATCGAAGTTTCGTTAAAATATTTGAGACTCTAGATAATGTTCTTTATTTCCATATCTTCGTAGATAGGTTTTTAAGTCTTCCTGGCCATTGTTTTGGTTGCTGTACGATTTTACCAATAGTTTCGCGTATAAGGCAGTCTCTACCAGATGTTCATCCTGAAAGCGTCTGATTTATTTTTTTTAATAAAGCTTATTATAGCGTTACATAGCTTGTTATTTATTTGCCTTTATTTCAGGTTACTCTAAATAGTTTCTCTCGGTATACTATCAAATGCTTTATCTACGTCAATAAATTTATAGGTAGGTACCTAGTTATTTTAGCATTTCTGGTGTCACTCTGTCTTGGACAGTTTTTTTTTTCGTTTTGATGTATATTCTGTGACTTCTTCGTTTGTTACATTGTTTTTTTTCCTATTTTGATTTTTCTGAACGCTATTTAGGACTAAAATGTTGGTTTGGTCAGGTGTTAGTGGCTACTTAAATTAGTACAGTATACTCCCTCTATAACGAACACGGTTATTACGAGGTTTCGCTTATAACGAGATACATTAGATGTCCCGTGAAATTTCTATTGAACTATAACCGTCTATAGCGAGGCAAATTTGGTTATAACGAGAGAAAATAAGATCCAAAAACGTGTTTTTTACGTTTTTAGTCCGGTCGTGGCTATAAATAAATATCTTTTCAAACAGCCCCTCAATTCCTCAATAAACTTAACTGCAGCCCGCAATAAACTTCTTTACAATGAATAAATACAACTGTTTCACATCTTTAGAAAATATATGATAGAATGATACTGGACCATTTAAAGCAGTTAAAAATAACAGAGTTGTGACTCTTGAAGAAGGCTCCCATCCGAATGGAGGTGGATCTAGCTTTTCCGATGCGTGCTCTAATCTCCTGGTTGTTGGTCCATTCTACATTTATTATGGTGCCAAGGTAGTTGTAGTGTCACTCTTTCTACAGGGGATTGGTTGAAGTAGAGTTGACCTTCTGTTATTTTTTTCTTGCTAATTATCATAAGCTTTGTCTTCTTAACGTTTATAGGTAAGTATAAGGTAGTAAGTAACCTGTAGGTCTTCTAAGTTGTCCACAAATACTATGGTGTCATCTGCATATCTGATATTGTTTAGCCGGTAACCATTTAGTAGAATACCTTTTTCAGTTTCGTGTAAAGCTTCGATAAATATTCTTTCAGTGTACAGATTAAAGATTAGAGGAGACAAAACACAGCCTTGCCTCACTCCACGCATGATTTTCACATAGACAGTGTGTTCACCTTCAACTCTGAGATTTGCTGTCTGATTCCAGTAAAGATTTCTAATTATTTTCAGATCTTGGTTGTTAATTCCTGCTTCTTTTAGTATTTGCATCATCTTGGCGTGCTGTACTCGATCAAACGCTTTCTCGCAATCAACCAGATATGTGTTTACATCGCAGTTGACGCCTCTGCATGTCTGGAATAAGACTTATAGTAAGAACAAAGCCTCTCTAGTACCAACAGCAATTGTGAACCCGAATTGATTGGGGGAAATTTGACTTTAACACAGCTTGTAGATTCTCTTATGAATTATCTTTAGGAACAATATGTATGATAAACCTATAGTTTCTGGATAAATAAAAAATGTATATAGCTAGGTGGCTTGGAGGTGACTATGCGTCCGCCTTTGATGTCGAATGACTTGGATTCTATTCCCCACTACAACATCACACTACAAATTAAACAGTCGTTATCTATCTAAGACAGCTCCTCTACACAGTCGTTCGGAATCGACATCAAACTGTAGGTCCCGTATATCCGTCTTCACTTAATGATAAGCAATATAGACTACCTACGCTCAAAATTGAGCATGGCACATTAAGCAGAATATACAATATTCTGATTGTTAATGGGTCTATATAAACAAAAACGTATTTAGTGAGTAGAACGATGAATACAATTACTAGTTTTTTTAAATATTAATGTAATTATCCCAAGCTTTTTAATTCTTTGTCTTCAATATTAATTTTCCAGAAACTACAGTATAAGCATGATAATGTAATTCCTGTAGCTATTTAAAATCCATTACATTTTACATTAATTTCGCATAAAACTTTTACTGAACAATATTTTGAGTGAGCTTTCCACTATTAGCAGTAATGAAAACATTACTTACGTATTGATTTTACTTTTTTCCACCACCTGACGTAATTGAGTATGTTACATAATTAACTCTTGATGTTTTATAATTTGATTACGCGATTATCCAACTACAATTTCCTAATGCATGGATGGCCAGTACTTAAAGAAATACATTGTTAAAAATAAGATAGTTTTTAGATAGAAAATTTTTGTGAATAGAGGGGTTTTTTAATTTAGATAGAATTTGATCTGGGTCAGCTGCTTTGTCGTTTTTAAGGTAGTTTTATTGCACATTTTAGTACATCTTTTTAAATTCTTGCATCGCCTATATTCTTCATATCATCAATTTCTATTACTTCTACAAAAAGCTGTAATTCCGTATCTTCCACGAAATTGGCCGGTATGTCAAAATCCAAATTGGGAGCACAAAAAATGCATAAAGGCGGGTACACATATGCGAGCAGAACTGTTCGCGAACCGTTTGTGAACGCTATATTCGTTAATTTGTACGACGGGACAAACCGCTTGCGAGCTGTTCGTTCGTTGCTCGTCAGGAACCACAGCCTGTCGGTTTTTGGGACGAACACAAAGAATGTTCGCAGAACTATAAATTGTGTCTATAAATTGTTTCTGCTAAGTGTGCGATGAGATCATTCGGTTAAACACAATTGCTGAACGAGCGCGGCTTATTCAAAAGTAACGAGAGAAATTAATAACAGATAATCTAAACAAAATACCGAAATGTTTAGAATAACGAAGTAAATTAATTCTCGGTTTGTTATTAGATACTTAGGGTATTGGATAGCCTGAACATAAACATATTTTTAACGAACTCTTCGCGAACAGCTCACGAGCAGTTCGCAAACAGTTCGGCTCGCATATGTGTACCCACCTTTAAGGCGGGTACACATATGCGAGCAGAACTGTTCGCGAACCGTTTGTGAACGCTATATTCGTTAATTTGTACGACGGGACAAACCGCTTGCGAGCTGTTCGTTCGTTGCTCGTCAGGAACCACAGCCTGTCGGTTTTTGGGACGAACACAAAGAATGTTCGCAGAACTATAAATTGTGTCTATAAATTGTTTCTGCTAAGTGTGCGATGAGATCATTCGGTTAAACAAAATTGCTGAACGAGCGCGGCTTATTCAAAAGTAACGAGAGAAATTAATAACAGATAATCTAAACAAAATACCGAAATGTTTAGAATAACGAAGTAAATTAATTCTCGGTTTGTTATTAGATACTTAGGGTATTGGATAGCCTGAACATAAACATATTTTCAACGAACTCTTCGCGAACAGCTCACGAGCAGTTCGCAAACAGTTCGGCTCGCATATGTGTACCCACCTTTAGATGTTGTCTACGTTTTGCTATCTTAAGTGGAAAAACACTGTAAATATTATAGATATAATAAAAATAGACTATTTTAGACATAGTGAACAAAGTAGTGAAACGTAGAGCATTCGATCGGTGGTTTATCTATCTCTCTTTAGCACCTAGCATAGTAAATGCACCTCCCATCTCCAGCCTTCCATTACTCCCCATTTACTGGGTGGTGAATCACCAAACGGGCCATAGGAAACTCAGTGGGAACTTCTAAATTGTTGAATTTCTGCTTCTCTAATTTAGTTTACATCAAAAGTCATAAGATACTATTTGTAGAGGACTGAAATCTGTATTAAAAACTATTAATAGTCCGGTAAAATAAGGATGCAACCTCGGAATGAAAGATAATAAGCTGAAAATTTGCATACGTCTTTATTTTGATGGTATAAAACTTACCTCAAAAGTCTCATATAATCACGTGTCCGCGACTTAAGATATTTAAGGTCAAAGGTCACGAAAATGAGTTTTCTGCAAATATCTCGTTTCCCTTACACTTTATGACATTTAAGGTGGTAAGAAAAATTGTAGAATGGAAAATTCTCTTCAATTTTTGTCTCAAGTACTTTTATGTACCTTCAACCCTTCTTAAGATAGAGCGCAAAGAGTGGGGGACCGCTTACCTGTGTATACGGTAACGCGAAGTCAGCCAGTAGGATTCAATAAATAATAAGTTATATAGTTAATTATTCACTTAAAATACTATTATTATCATTAAATTTTTATTATTTATTATTTAATAAACTATATTTATAGATATTAATTATAAAATATATATTTTTTATATAATATTTATTTTATTTTTAACAAACATACAATATTAAATGAAATATTTCAAATGAACTTTAATGATATTTTTAACAGCTGTATATACGATAAATTAAGATCAAGTGCAGAATTCAACAATAATCACTTTTATATTTAATTAAATACTGAAAAAATCATATTTGTTATTTTTTAAAATTATATATTTATTTATTAATCCAATAATCGATTTATTAAAGTTACAAATATAATATATATTCTTTTATTATTGTTCCGTTTCGCATTTATATTTGTTTTGAATTTATTTACATTTATACAGTAGTGATATATTCATTTTTATCTCTATTTAAACATACGCGCCACTAACGGTAATG
Source organism: Diabrotica undecimpunctata (assembly GCF_040954645.1). Lineage (NCBI taxonomy): Eukaryota > Metazoa > Arthropoda > Insecta > Coleoptera > Chrysomelidae > Diabrotica > Diabrotica undecimpunctata. Next base: position 117,347,041 of record NC_092811.1, read on the forward strand.
CTTTGTGTTTTTGCACGCTAAGGCAAAAACCGGCTTTGGCGCAAAAGACTCACTTCGCCATCAACACTCGACCAAGTCGGTCGATATTTTTGTATTAATTTTCTTCTTCATCGTCTTCTTCTTCTTCTTCTTCTTCTTCCTCTGACTGCTCAATATCGGATTCATCATCATCATTCTCGTTTATTAAAGTATCAGAATAAAAATATTCAAGAATATCAGGTGCATATTCACTTTTTTCATTGAAATCATCTGAAGTTGATGAAGCGTTTAGACATGATTGTCCATTACACTGCCCACAAATTAAAGTACATTGCAATCCTGATTTCCTGCATCCGCAATTAGAACCACAACCTTTCTTGCAATTGCAAAATATTGTATTCAGCAGTTCTTCTGGTGCTGGCGGTAATAATGTTGTTATTGGTTCCAGAAATTCATTTTGCATTACCCAGCCGAATTCTTGGGATTCTAAATCATTTCCCAACCAAATTTGGGTCTGATAATAGACACGAATGATATGCTGACGAGCTACTGCACTTCAAGGTGGAAGACTTGATAACTGCACTGGTTTGTTAAGTCTTGTTGATTTGATGAACTGGGTGTATCGAAAAGAGTCTATATCGTCTTCTGATGTTGGAGCATTATACGCTGCTAAGAAAATACGTACTCCATTTTCAAATAATTCTTGTACAGGGCAGTTTTTTTGTTAAAATAGTTGAGGTGACTGATGTAAATGGTGATTTTTTTTGAACATTTTAATAAACGATATTTTACCTTTCCTATAAATCGCAGAAGTCGTATCACATCCACTAAACGCGTGTAAAAATAAGATGTGTTTCTTAGAATGAGGGTATTTATCAAAACTTTTCGATGAATATAATTTTGTCTCAGCATTACCCTTACCAATTTTTAAAAAAAAAAATTCTTGTTGATGTGATTGAGCTCGTCCTATCAAGATAACTAGCAAATCAATATCTTCTCCTACAATGACGAAAGTTTTTCCTACATCTTCAGACTCTGCAATAGCTGTTTCTACAATGAGAACATCAGCATCATCTCTGGCTTGTTTTGTAGTGATATTAACAGCTTTTAATTAGAAATAAATTTTTATAAAAATAAAATAAAAATATAATAAAATAAATTTTTTTCGGTAAAGAAATACTAACGCAGAAAAATAGTTCTACCCTGCCATTCCCATCATCAAGTGAAATATCCCTCCACCGCTATTGTGCGTATATACATAGAAGTCCCAAACTCATTCGCCACGGTGTGTAGAAAGTCATATTAAAAAAAAACAGGTTAGGTCATATATAACAAAGGAGCATCTGCTACAGCTTCGCAGAAACAGCAACCGCCGTACAAGAGATTTGTATTTCGAGATATATTATTCGTAGTAATATGAACGAAAAGTATTTTATTTAATATTGTATGTTTGTTAAAAATAAAATAAATATATAAAAAATATATATTTTATAATTAATATCTATAAATATAGTTTATTAAATAATAAATAGTAAAAATTTAATGATAATAATAGTATTTTAAGTGAATAATTAACTATATAACTTATTATTTATTGAATCCTACTGGCTGACTTCGCGTTACCGTATACACAGGTAAGCGGTCCCCCACTCTTTGCGCTCTATCTTAAGAAGGGTTGAAGGTACATAAAAGTACTTGAGACAAAAATTGAAGAGAATTTTCCATTCTACAATTTTTCTTACCACCTTAAATGTCATAAAGTGTAAGGGAAACGAGATATTTGCAGAAAACTCATTTTCGTGACCTTTGACCTTAAATATCTTAAGTCGCGGACACGTGATTATATGAGACTTTTGAGATAAGTTTTATACCATCAAAATAAAGACGTATGCAAATTTTCAGCTTATTATCTTTCATTCCGAGGTTTGCCCCCTTTTTTGCCTTATTTTACTGGATTATAAAATTGTTCTACGAATTAAGTGTGCTCCAAAATTTTACAAAAATATAATATATTTTTTAGGCCACCCCTAAAAGTTAGGTCACACGTAGTGCAAGAATGTGTGTGACGTGTATAATATAATACACTCCAATTCAATTCCAGGTTATACAATAATTCAAAGAATTTCAATATAGTTTTACTGTGATCTTTCCTAAAAATAATTTATCATAATTTCTAAACATAAAACTATAACAAATGTTCAAACAATAAGCCACTTTGTACTAAGCAGTATCCCACTAGATTGTACAATTTTCGTTTAACATTAGCCAGAACGCGTGGCGTTATTTTTGCACAGTCTTCAATGATTCGCATTTTTAATGCTTCAGTATCTGTAAATTTTTGGTCAGAATAGATTTTGCAAAGGAAACAATTAAGTTTAAGGACTTCCTTTACCTCCCAGTTATTGTGCACAGGGCATCCATCAATTTGAAACCAAATTTCTTCTTCATCTGGAGCTATTTCTGCGGAGTCGCGGTAAAATCTCTTCTTGTAGCAAGTATAAAAACTTTTTTGAATTTAAATTTTCCTCATAGAAAAATGGTCCAATAATATTGTATCTAAATATCCCTAGCCAGACATTTGTTTTTCGAAGATATTGGGTATGGCTTTCAATAATATCCTCAGGCTGTCTTGTCGACCAAACCCTATAATTTTGAACATTTGGTTCATTATTTAATGTATGTACGTTCATCGCTAAACAAAATGTTTTTTAAAAATTGTCTGTCTGCATTAGCCCTCTCTAAAATTTCATAAAAAAATTCTGCTCATTGCTCGACAACGATTTTAGTTCTTGATCACATTGAAATTTATATGAACGGAATTTATTTCTTTTAAAAAATTTTAAGGCCGTGGAATTATGAATATTAAACTGGTCTGCAATGACTGCCTGGTGGCCTGAAAAATGTATTATATTGTTGCAAAATTTTGGAATACATACGTTTAATTCTTAGAAGAATTTTAACATTTGTTTTCGATACAGATTTCAGTCCTCTACAAAGTTTTTCTTGACTTTTGGTGTAAAATAATTAAGGAAACAGGAATTCAATAATTTAGAATTTCCCATTGAGTTTCCTATGGCGCATTTGACGATTCATCACCCTGTATATTAGTTTGGTAGATCAGGCGTGTATTATACTCAAAGATAGCTAGACCACTTAAAGTGAATATTATCGTTTCAAATCTATTCACATAACGACCCATATTTTATCTAATCTATTATTATTATGTCTTTAAAAGATACACAGTCGCAGAAATGGATGGTAGCACATCGTTTCTCCTAGCGACTTGAAACTTCTCTTTTGAATTGATTGACAATCCGGTAACAAATTAATGTATATTTTAAGAGGACTATCCATCCCGATACAGGCCGTAACGCTGTGAATTGAACAGTACTCATAGAACAGGATAGCACAAAAACAACCACGCGTAGGGCACCCAATCCGGTTAAAATGTATTGTAAGATCATTATAGGTGTAAAAAAGTCTGTCGATACTTGGTGCTGAACTGAGTTTTTTCTTAGCCCAGGAACTCTATGTCAAGAATAGTGAAAAGGAATTAACGAAACACAGCGTAGAACACCTGGTCCGGTTGGCAGTCATTTTCGAACCCTAAAGTGAATACTAAAGTTGTACAAAGTCTGTTAACGCTTGATGCTAAATAAGGCTTTCCCTTAGCCCAGGAACCCTACGTTCTTCTTCTTCTTCCTTTGCCCTATCCGTTTCGGACGTTGGCTATTAACAAGGCTATTTTGACTTTGTTTACGGCACCTCTGAACAGTTCGGTCGATGTTAGTCCGAACCATTGTCGCAGGTTATGCATCCATGAGTGTCGTCTTCTTCCCGGTCCCCTCCTACTGTCGATTCTTCCTTGGACTATTAACTGTAGCAGCCGGTACTTAATATTCCTCACGACATGTCCGAAGTACTCAAGCTTCCGTTTCTTTACGGTGAAGATTATTTCTTTGCTTTTGCCTATTCTCTGCATTACTTCCACGTTAGTGATGTGGTCTGTCCAGGATATCCGAAGAATACGGCGATATATCCACAGCTCAAAGGATTCTAGTTTCTTCAGGGTGGCTTCCGTTGTGGTCCATGCCTCTGCTTCATAGAACAAGACCGGGAAGACATAACACTTGACCAGTCTTAATTTTAGTTCCATTGAGATTTTGCTTGTGAACCACTTTTTTATATTGTTGAACGCGTTTCGCGCTTTTTCAATTCGTGATCTTATTTCTGTTGACTGGTCCCATTTTGTGTTGACTGTGGTTCCAAGGTATGTGTATGTCTCCACTTGTTCTATTTTTCGGTTGTTTAATGTCAATTGCATCGGAGGTTGTTGTGTTCTGCTGATGAGCATGCATTTAGTTTTGGTTGTATTGAGTTCTAAACCATATTCTTGACTTGCTGTGTGTATGCTTTGCATGAGTCTTTGAAGCTCGTTGCAGTCATTTGCGATAATAACTGTGTCATCAGCATATCTTATATTATTGATTACCTCTCCGTTTACTTTGATACCCTCCGAAACTTCTCCCAGTGCTTCTCTGAAGATTTTTTCAGAGTATATATTGAACTGGAGCGTCGAGAGGACGCATCCCTGTCGTACACTCTTTTTAATATCTATCTTCCCACTGTGTAAGTTGCTCATCTTTATCTCAGCACTTTGGTTCCAATAGAGACTGGTTATTATGCGCAGATCCTTGCCATCAATATGCATCTTCCTGAGCCTACGTTACAAGTAGTGAAAAAGAATCACCGAAATATCGCGTAGTGCAACCGATCGGGTTAACAGTCACTTTGGAGACCTAAAGTGAGCACTGAAGGCGAAGAAAGTCTGTCAACGCTTAGTGTTAAATAGGGCTTTCCCTTAGTCCAAGAATCCTATCATAAGAGTATGCAGTTTATTTGCCGCTTGAATGGCAGACAACCCCAAAAGTCGCATCGAGAAATACGAAAAACGATATACAGGCAAATCCAAATATATTAATTATCAACCACATTCCCACAAAATTCTCGAAGGTCCACTCACGGTAGATATAAAAATGTTCGAAGGCATCTACGCTAACCAATCAGAAAAATCCGTTTGAATATACATCAAAATCTTAATATACACCAAAGCAAGGCAGAAAGAGAACAGAGACCACATAGGAGCAGGTTCTTACTGTTTTACTGACAATATCCAACCAATTTCATACAAAGCGAACATCTCAACACCAAATGCCCACAAAAATAACTGCTGATAACAACACAAATCACTGTAATGCCCCAAGGCAAATGCTCCAATTTGTCCAAACTGCCGAGGCAATTTGGCAAGAAACTAGTCCACATCAAATGCAAATTGTAATTACTTTCAAACAAATTCCAATACACGATTTCACCTCAAAAATGCAGTCAATAACTCACTTTATGTCTATTGTTCTTTTTAATGTCTTTGTAGAAAAAAGGGATGACATCGCCGGACTCTGTCCCGAGATTTTCATACCATGAATCAAATTTATTCATCCAAAATCGATATTATTCCTTGTTACATCCATCCCTAAGTTGGCAAGTGCACCCAGCTCTCAGAGGACACTCACTTGCTAACCACTACCTACAATCCTAAACACACAGTTCCCCGAAGTCATATGTTGGAAAGTCGAGTCAATACACTACGGACAGGTGGAGATTGGTTTTCAGATCTCATTGCACAATGATATTTGTACAGGGTGAGGACCTAGCCATAGCTAACCTCCACGCATTTACTAAAGAAAGGCCAAACAACTTTGAAGGGAATCGTTTTTTTGTGATCCCGGTATTTTTATCGACTGACGGCCGACCAGCCAAAAGAAAACCCACCACCAGGAGATAATGAATAACCACCTTCTCCTTGGCCCTTGCCACTTTCTCCGTCCGCCATTTTGGGTAAATCAATCTGCCCCACTACCCCAATCCAAAACAGTATCCTATTCCTTGAAGATACAAAAACTTTAAGCATATATCTCTAGGAATATACTCCCTTTTGGAGTAAATAAACTTGAACGATGAGACTTAAACCTACTTAAAATAAAAACCTGGTCCGACTCTAAGACAGTAGCATTATCCTATAAAGGAGCTCTTGCTTCGTTATAACAGCCAGATCAGTATCGTCGATTCTGTAAAATTTCTTGGTATTTTTATATACAACAACCTTAAATGGCCCCTCCATATCGATTTGTTAAGTAAGAAACTAGCCTCAGCCTGCTATGTAACAAGATCTATTTCGAAGGAAATCAATTTAACACTTTCCAAAATAACATATTTTCCTTTGTTCGAGTCATATCTTCGATATGGTCTTCCTTTTTGGGGTTCTAGTACAGCTGCCCAATCTGATGTTATTTTTAAATTACAAAAAAAAGAGCAATACGGTATCTTTTTGGCCTCAGTAGAATAACACATTGCAGAAGCTACTTAAAAAATAACGGGATTTTAATTCTTTCCTCTTTATATATTCTAGAAACTGTTTGCTTAATTCGTAAACACCTACAGGTTTTTCCCGCAAGACCTAGAAATTCGAGCTTTGATGTGTATTTCCGATCCCTATATTATATCCGGCAAAAAAATTATACAACCACCTCCCTTTGCAACTTAAATCTACAACTTCTTTCCTTAAATTTCGTAAATTGACAAAATCCTATCTATCTGAAAGACCATATTATTAGGTGGAAGAGTTTCTTAACGAATAACTAAGAAATTACAGTACGTTTACAGTTATTTTCCATTTCTTTGAGAACCACTTTATCAGCGTACACTAAGTATTGGTGCTATTTGTAGAAAATAATGCCGGATCTATTTATCCCACTAACCGTTACAATTTTTTCTAGAATTATATTGAGTAGCAAGGTAGACAACGGGTCTCCTTGACGAACACCTTTTTTCACTTCGAATTCTTCTGAGACTCCACCATTGCATTTCACAGCACAATGTTAATTGTGCACAACGCACAATGGTTTAGCTAATGGTTATTTTTACCAATATCACTATTTTTTCTGGCACTTGAAATTTTTTTAGCGTTTCTATTAATTTGTTTCTGTCTATTGTATCGTAGGCAGCTTTGTAATCAATGAAAAGTACTTGTGTTGAAATGTTGTATTTATAGCAATTGATCAGGATTTGTTTTAGCATAAAAATTGATCGGTTTTTAATCTTCCCTTACGAAATCCTCCCTGGTATTATCCTAGATTCTTCTCCATATATATTTCTAATCGTTTTTTATTTAGTATGGCGAACTCTTTGTATATTACCTCTAACAGGGATATTCGACTATAGTTTGCGCATTCAGTTTCATCTCCCCTTTTGTGTATAGGATTTAATATTTCTTGTTCCATGCTTGGAGTATTTCTTTCTAAGTCGGTTTCGTAAAGCCTCTTCTCTAAGAGGCTCTTAGAAATATTTTTTTACATTCATCGTTCTTCCCTGGTATCCAGTTTTAATTTAATTTACCTCTTTGTAATTTTTTTTTATTTCGTTTTTCTTGTAATTTTCTACAATATGCTTTATTTTATCATCCATTATACTTTCTGTTCCGCGCCCTTAAGGTTTTCTTTACTTTTTTTCGTTGTTCGGCATTCCTGTCTAGGTTGTTTTGTTTTTACAATCGTAAACTTTTTAATCTTAAATCTGATTTTTTTTAACTCTGTTCTACATTCGTCGTCGAGCCAGTGGTTTTTGTAACTATTTCTATTCTTGGTATGTTATTCGAAGTTGCTTTCTTTATACTGTTTTTATTTTCAAGAACTTTTGTTGTGTGCTACTAACAGTAGTACCATCTTGTTTGGTGTAGATTTCTTGTATACTGTGAATATACCGTGCAAAATATTGAATAACTTCTTCTAACCACATAACACTTTCTTGAATTTTTATCTCTAAGAAATTTATATCTTTCACCTTTATTCTCATCATCATCATCATTGGTGCTACAGCCCTATAAAAGAGCCTCGACCTTCCCAAGTCTATTACGCCAGTCAGTTCTCTCCATTGCCAACTGTTGCCAGTTTGCTGCGCCTATTTGTCTATCATCCTCATCTACACCATCCCTCCATCTGAGTTTTGGTCTACCCCTACTTCTACTTCCCACAGGTTGTGACATAAGGATTCTTCTAGGAGGGTTGTTCTGCTGTGATCTTGCCAGATGTCGTGCCCATCTTAGTCTTCTTTTTTTATAAAGGATACTACATCTTTACCACCAAATATATGTTTATATCTGTGATATATCTCGTAGTTGTACCTCCTTCTCCAAACACCATTTTCACAGATGCCACCAAATATTCTTCTCAGGATCCTTCGTTCAAATATAAGCAGGAGATTTTCATCTGCCTTGGAAATGGTCCATGTCTCCGACCCATATGTCAACACTGGTTGTATAAGGGTTTTGTATATGGTTATTTTTGTTTTTTGGCTTAAGTTTCTGCTTCTCATATGTCTACTCAGTCCAAAATAGCATTTGTTTGCTAGGATTATTCTTCGCTTGATTTCTTCCGTCATGACGTTCTCCTTGGTGATCAGGGAGCCTAAGTATGTGAATTTGTCAACCACTTCAAAGTTAGAATTATCAACCGTGAATTGGTGGCCGATGTTTCTGGCTCTATTGTTGGGTGTTAATGCCATTATCTTAGTTTTATTTTCATTAACTAGCAGGCCCATATTTTTTGAGGCGTTTGACAAGGTGGTATACATTTCTTCTAGCTTGCGTGTTGTGCGGGCAACTAGATCAACATCATCTGCATATGCCAAAATTTGGGATAATTTATTAAAAATGTTTCCTCTGCTGTCTATTTGGGCATCCCTGACCGCCTTTTCCAAAGCTATGTTGAAAAGAAGACACGCCAGCGCATCTGCCTGTCGCAGCCCAACATGCGTCTCAAATGCCTGTGATTGTTCGCCCTGTATTTCGACTTTGCAAACAACTTTACGCATTGTAGCCTTAACCAATCTTATCAGTTTATCGGGGATGTGGAATTCATCCATGGCTTCATACAATTTATTTCTTAGGACACTGTCATAGGCCGATTTAAAATCTACGAAAAGATGGTATGTGTCGATATTGAATTCATTGGTTTTTTTCCAGTATTTGCCTTAGCACAAAGATCTGGTCTGTTGTTGATCGACCAGGCCTAAAACCACTTTGATATTCGCCAAGAAGCTCCTCTGAATATTCACTCAGGCGACCATATAAAATACTCGAAAATATTTTGTATGCTGTATTAAGGAGGGTTATTCCCCTATAGTTTCTACATTCTAATTCATCGCTCTTTTTGTGTAGCGGGCAAACGACCCCAATACACCACTCTTCTGGGATTTGTTCCTCATTCCAGGCTCTCAGTATTATTTTATATATATGATTAGTCAGAGTAGCACCTCCACATTTAATAAGTTCCGCGGGTATACCATCACTTCCTGGAGATTTATTATTTTTTAGGTGTTTTATTGCATCCCGTACTTCCTGAATTGATGGAGGCTCCAATAGTGTATTATTGTTTGCTCCTAGGGGTGGTTGATTTGGATCTTCTACTTCGATAGTAAGCAGTTCTTTATAGTGTTCCACCCATCTTTTTAATACTTCTTCTTTTGTATTGAGTATATGCCCCTCCTTATCCTTACATAGTCCGATCCTTAGTTTAAATTCTTTTCTTGCTTTATTTAGATTTTTATAGAATTTTCTTGTTTGATTTTCCTTTTTTAATGCCTCAAGTTCTTCCAATATTCTATTTTCATAAGTTCGCTTTTTTCTCCGACGGATATACTTCTCTTCTCTTCTGAGATCTTTATATTTTTGTTGTTTTTCTCGGGTTCTTCTTTGCTGCATCAGTTTATATGCATTGTTCTTTCTTCTTGTAATGTCCTCGCACTCAGCATTGAACCACTCATTGCGTGGTGGTGGTCTTTGCGGCCCTAGAATGTTATTTGCTGCGTCTTTAATGTAATTTTTACACATTTCCCATTGTTCACTAATTGTTAGATTCTCTTTAGTTATGTATTTAGTTTCGCTATAGTTTTGAAACCTTTCTACCGTTTGCGGGTTTTTGAGGAGTTCAATATTAAGGCGCCTTGTTTTGGTACTTCTCTCCTTCTTCGCATTTGAGATTCTAGCCCGAATTCTTGTGCTAACTAGAAAATGATCTGAATCAATATTGGCGCCTCGATAGGTGCGGACATCCATAAGGTTGGAGAAGTGTCTAGCATCTATGATCACATGATCAATTTGGTTGTTCGTTAATCCATCAGGCGAGGTCCAAGTCCCCATATGTATTTTTTTTGTGTAGAAAACATGTGCTTCCTACGATCATGTTCTTTGAGGCTGCGAAGGTGACTGCTCGGTGTCCATTCGAATTAGTATTATTATGGAGACTATATTTACCAATGTGCGGTAGATATATTTCTTCCGTGCCGATTTTTGCGTTCAGATCACCGATTACTGTTTTAATGTCATTTCTGGGACAATTGTCATATGTTCTTTCTAATTCATCATAGAAATTGTGTTTTTCTTCGTCTTGCTTGTCCTCTGTTGGGGCATGTACATTAATAAGGCTAATATTAAAAAACTTGCCCCTGATTCTTAAGCAGCTCATTCGCGGATTTATCGGCTTAAAATCTATAACCATTTATTCTCACAATGTGACAATAAAGCACGAAATGAAACCTATTGAAGTTTTAAACCTCAAATATGAGTAATAGTATGATCGCGCTTAATAAGTGAGTTTTGCTAGCTTTAATCCCGTAACGTTAACTGCCGCGACTGATGCAATGCGCGAAGCAGCATCCAATCGCGAATTGTCGTGAGTCCCGGTCACATTCATGCTCGAAAAGGTTACTTACACTCGCTATTTCACATACTCTTTTAACACTATTATGTGAATGATATGATGTCAGCTAAGTAGACCTTTTTAGAGCAGCTGCCAATAGACTAGAATTGACATAATGATAATAAGAGAAAGAATCACAAAAGAAGTAGTCACGCACAGAGAATGGTTGAGTAACGACTACCGTAACAAATTCTGAAATTGAAACTCCTTGTAATAGGAAAGAAAGACATCGATGGAAAATTTCGTCAAGTGATTTTAAATAATTGTGGTTTTTGTTTATTAAAAATTTAAATGACGTTCTCACGAATATAGCAATATTGGAGAATGATTTTAGTTAATAATTTTTCCTATAAAAATATTTGCCAGTTATTTCATGTAATATAAAAAGTAGATTTTCTAAGTATGTATATAAATATTATATTAACTTAAATCGAAAGAAATTTGTATTTAATAATTTTTGTAACTATCCACTAGTAAATTTTACATAACCGTTGGTTATAAATAAAATGTATTTGTATCTATTTTTTTTTTATTTTTTATATTACTCTTTTTACTTTCTATAAATGCATATTTAAATGCATTTTTCACTGTTTTTTACAACATGCTTATTTAAAAAAAGTTTACTTAGTGCATATTTTTCCGAAAATTTTCCATAATTATAAACTTTTTTTATTTTGATTAATTCCGACAAAAAAAATTGTGAAACTCCTAGAAACATGCTACCTATATCGATTTAACATTAGAAACACTATAACAAATTTAGTCCAATTTCTACCTTTTAGGTTACCATCGATTTTACTTATTCCCGCAAAATCCATTAATAGTTATGTAACGTATTTTTAATAATTAGAAAAAAACAACAAAAAATAAATTTATTATTGATAAAATTTGTATCAATAAGTCAAACAAAAAATAAGAGACTTATAGAATATAGTCTCACTGATAATATACTTACAGGAAACTAGGAGAAATCCTAATAAAACGATGACACTTTTACACAAGACACCAACAAACATTTTTGTACGTTTTTTCTTAACTTCATATACAGCACTAAAGTGTTCGATTTTTTTTTAATCAAGCAACTCTTTCGGACGATTTGAAAATTGTGGCTCTCGGATTGTCTTATCTGGCCGACATTTGCTCTATGAAAACGTAAAGGGCGATGTTGCCAAACCAAACATTTTTCTGGTATATTTTTATTTTTGTCAATGAAAAACTTTGAAAGAGTTATAATTTAGAGGGTGTTTATATATTCGACTGATAACGCTCTAGCTTAGAGAGCTCTCACTGATTGGTGAATTTTGTATTTACCGGAAACTACAATTTGATATTAGCGATACCAATATGGGATTCAAAAAAAGTTAAACATTAGGGAGGCTTTGTCTGATCTAAATGTATTCATAACCATGGTTCTACCAGCATGTTTCATATACTTTCAAGACGGTACTCATAAAAATCTGGGAATAATTACAAATAAATTTATATTGGAATAAGAAGAAATACAAGAATTGAAAGTGAAAATCATACGAAATCAGAGTAAGACGGGGAGTAATACAGGGATATCTAACGTGGCCAATGCTGTCCAACGTCTATTTTAAACACATTTGCAAGGAATTTAAATGAAAGGAAAATGACCAATCTAGAAATCATAAATAGCATTCGATATGCGATCGCTACTATTAGCCCTTCAAGAAAATCGAGCAATCTTGTAACTTTTACAAAAAAATACGAAGATATTTATTTTATTTATTTATTTATTTATTTATTGACGTGATTCCCCGATTATTATAAAACAGGAACCACAAATTAAAATAAGATGCTAGGTAGTTACTCCAGTCGTCAGAGACGAAAATGCCACTGAACCCCTCAAAATCAAACGAACAAGCTGAATTTGGCCGAGAATATTAATTTTGGAGCCCCAAAAAATTTTACTTCCCGACTTCCCCCTAAAACCACTCTCGCAGGCGGGTAAAAACGCAAAAAAAATAATTTACCAAGAATCTGTACACCGTAAAAAAAATGTTTCAAATAAAAAATGTAGCTGAGAGGCGCAAATTGCGATTCGGACCATTTATTGGTTATATCGAAGATAAAACAAAGGATATCAATGGCAAGAAAAGAGAAAGGCGCCAAACAAAGAAAATGGAACACATATATGTTTAAAAATCCTAAAAAGAAGAATGAGTACCAGTAGAAAATAAAAGTAATATTAAATGAAAGAGGAGAACAAAACAGCATTGAAGAAGATTGTAATGTCATCCAAACGACAATTACAAATATAGCAAAAGAAACATTAGGTGAAACCTCAAGCAAAAGAAACGAGGAATGGTTTGACCAAGATTGCCAACAAGTAATAAATAGCAAAAATATAGCTAGACAGAAATGTTTACAAAGAGATTTCCGATTGAATAGAATGGTATATTAAGAACTCAGAAAAGATGCAAAGAAAATATGCAGAAGGAAAAAGAGAGAAATGTTGAATAGAAAATACAACAAATGACAGATTATAATAAAAAGAGAGACTAGAAAATTTTACAAGGAAACCAAGCAATACACCCAAGGATACATGACAAGATCAACAGTTTGCAAGGACAAAAATGGGGCAATTATCAGATAGAAAGAGGAAATAATGCAAAGGTGGAAGGAGCATTTTCAAGAGCTGTTAAACCCAGATAAAGAACAAAACGAAGATGAAGAAATAATTCACCTTACAGCAGAACAACTAGTTGAGCAACCAACATTGGAAGAAACGATAAACGTCATAAAACATTAAAAAATTACAAAGCACCTGGTACAGATGGAATAACTGCAGAACTGTTAAATAATGGTGGACATGCGCTATGGAGGTGTATCCATAAACTAATCGACCGCATATGGACACTAGAAGCTATCGCAGAAGATTGGAAAGTAGGAATCATACTTCCTATGTACAAAGGGGGAGACAAACGACTCTACAAAAATTATAGGGTCATAACAGTTTTAAATGTCGTCTACAAGATATTATCAGGAATTATATACAGCCGCCTGGAATTGTTTTCGGAGGAGATGATTGGTGAATATCAATGTAGCTTCATACCAAAGAGGTCAACTATAGACCAAATACATATGTTAAGAGGTAAACATGAATAATGTGTTGAATATAACATACCTATTTACAACTTGTATATCGATTTCAAACAGGCATTTGATGGAGTAGATCGACAAAAGATATTAAAGCAACTATCTATGTTAGGGATACCCAATAAGTTGGTTAAACTTATACGAATGACTCTGGAGGGTTCCAAAGCTATGATGAGAATAGATGGAGATATGACGCAGGCCTTTAATATTGAAAATGAAGTTAGACAAGGTGATGCCTTATCAACAACACTAATCTAACTTTAGAAGCTATTGTTAGAAAACTGGATATAAACGGCTGTATTAATACAAGATCAATGCAAATATGCGCATATGCGGATTATGTTGCCATATAAGCCGCAACAAAAGGGTATTAAGCAAAAAAGTTATAGAACTGAAACGAAAAGCTGCTACGCTTGGTCTACATATAAATGAAAGTAAAACAAAATATATGGAGTGCACAAAATCGAATCAACATGAGAATCTGAAGGTAGACAACCATACCTACAAATATGCCTCCACTTTTCCCTACCTAGGCTGAATAATAAATGACAACAACATCAGTCAAGAAATACAAGCACGGATTCTTAGCGGTAATAAGTGCTTTTATGCATACAAAGACTTAATGAAAAGTAAGTTACTGAATCGTGAGTCTAAGCTTAGAATCTACAACACAGTAATTAGACCAGTGGTCACATATGTATGTGAAACGTGGACCCTCTCAACCACTGATGAAAATCAACTGAGAATATTTGAGCGCAAAATATTAAGGAAGATATTTGGACCAACCCAATGCAGCGATGGTTCGTGGAGAATTAAAATGAACCACCAGCTGGATGAACTAATGCAGAGCGCAGATATTGTTAGATTTGTAAAGTCACAAAGACTAAACTGGCTTGGTCACCTAGAAAGAATGTCAGATAATCGAGCTGTAAAAGTAGTCCAGCGATAGAAGCCGAGAATCGTAAAAAATAGCAAAAATCGCGCCACGTTAATTTATTTATCACCTTTATAAAAACTAAGATATCGAATTTTTACCATCTAGCCGATACAAATTTTATTGAACATTAATTTCGAGCAAGTAACTGACATGCAAAATCGATGGTTGCTTCAAGCGTTGTTTCTAAGAGAACGGTTTATTCTACACAAAAAAAATTTTTAGTTAAAATTATCTTAGCTACATTTTTTGTTTGAAACATTTTTTTCTATGGTGTACATATTCTTGGTAAATTATTGTTTTGCATTTTTATCCCCCTGCGTGGGGGGTTTTAAGGGGAATCCCGAGGGTAATAGTAGTAAACTTTTTTGCATCTTTTTGGGATCCCAAAATTAATATTCTCTGCAAAATTCAGCTTGTTCGTAAGATTTTTAGGGGTCAATTCTCTGGCAACTGGACTAAGTATATAAGTTAAATATAATATAAAAATAAATTAGTCATATAATAAAGTCAGGCTACAATTGGTTAAAATGTATTTACAGCAAAATACAGCAAATAGACTTAGAGAACAATATATTTCACATTGCTTTTTCAGGCTTCCAATAGGCCTCTTCTTCTGCATTCTTGCATTCAACCGTTTGTTAGAAGACTCTTCTTCCATCCTAAATACATGGCCTGCCTGTAACTAAGATAAAGGTAATCCTTCATAGATATTACATATTTCATAATTATATCTGATTCGCCATTTGTTAATCTCATTTATAGAGCCTAGTATTCGTCTCAGTAACTTACTTTCAAATATGTCCACGCGGTTTACAGATGTTTGGGACCCAAGTTTCACATCCATCTACTCATACCATCTACTCACTATAGCCATAGCTTCTTCAATCCGTCACTTATTTTCTTACTTTAAGTCACTCTCAAACTTTTCTATACATCTTGCTCTTGGTCTTTACTGCCTTCTACTTTCTATGGACCTCCTACGTATCCTACTATATTTGGAATTCTTCCTACTAACAATCTTTGGGTATGCCTCAGCCATCTTATTAATTGTGCCTTGGAGGAGAAAATCATGTAATCCGATTTATATGTATTTTAATATTAATTTATAGTTCATACTCTTTTGCTCCCTATTCTAATTTGTTAAATGCCTTCATTAATTTTATCTATGTCCTAGCCAGCAGCGTTAAATCATCCGCAAAAGCTAGGTATTGGTACTGCTTGCTAAAAATTGATTTATTTTTTTTCTAAATCATCATTATCAGCTTTGGCTCAACAATTCTTTGTGGATCGTGATCTGCTCCAAGATTCGTCGCCATTCTGTTCAATTTCTGGCGACCTGTAGCTATCTTCTGATTTTTAATACTCCTACGTTGGTCTCAACTCCATCCAGAAGCGCTGTCCCGTTATAAAAATACCCTAACGTTTCACTTTGATTTAGATCACACGCAAAAAACAATATCGCCCTCTTAGATTTTGTTTTTCTATAAAAAGGAATATTTCTTGATTTAATTTAATTTTCCACAAAAGCCAGTATGTAGTTGAAGTTGGACAATTGTTATGTTTCTGCGTCCCTGATAAATGGTAAGCAATTTTTTGATACCTTTCGTATTTTTTATCTTTTTGTTCTCTTCTCCTATTTTTACATTGCTATTTTCGGGTCCAAATTGGGTCCGAACTTAAGTCCAAAGTAAATCCAAAGTATGGTCCAATGTGGGTCTGTAGTCTTCGGTATATTCCGAGGCTGGTCCAAACCTAATCTCGACTATAATCCAATGTCAATCCAATATCAGTTCAATGTTGGTCTAAGTAAATCCATGTAATCCCAGGATTTTTCATGCCCTTAAGCTTTCAACTACCTCCTTTTTCTTCTATGGAATCTTTTTTCTTATTTTCTCAGGATCCGTTATTTCTATTTTGTTCTTCTTGTGAATCCTGCTTGATTTGTCTTCAGGTATGCTTTATTTTTGTTATCTGTTGCTTCTTGGTTTTTCTTGTCAAACCATTCATTTTTTTTTAACTGGTTTGATCATCCCCAATATTCCTGTTACCCTCTTAATCGTTATGTTTCTAGATTTTGTCCACAATTTCTCCACATTTTCTCTCAATTCCTTCATCCGTTTATCCCCTATACTCTCTATTAAAAGTTTCAATGCGAAGATGATCCACATTCAGATTCTTTATATATCACTATTTTTTATTATTGTTTTCAGAAATAAATTAAACAAGTTGTTGATAATTGGCCTCTTTGTCTTGGGCCTCTTTTAACTAAAAATTTTCTGATCCTAGCCCATTTCCCATGATTTAATTTTTGGTTCTGATAAAACAGTAAAGAGTTAGAGACATTCCTTGTCTCAAATTTTTAGTCACTGAAAATTTATCTGTGATTTGCCGCTGAGGGTTGTCGGTTTTCCAATGATTTGATAAGACATAATATATCATCGTTCGAAATCCACTTTGTACTTTAACTTATATATATCTACCGCAATTATTTCATTTATATATTCTTGTAATTCTTGGTAGTGACCTATCTTTGCTAAAGTGTTTACTTGATGGTTGTCATTTTATTATTATTGTACAAGATACTTCAAGACCTTTTCAGATCAGTTTATTTATTTTCTTTTTGACCTTCATATCTACATTTAAAACTTTGAAACGATTTCCATTAGAACTTTATAAGCCCTTTTACCAATGGGTATATCAATTTCTGCACGTTTAATTAACATTCCTAGAGCAAATATTCAGTTATAAAACAACTCTGGAGAATTAGGTCTCTGGGTCTATAGAGGGACTCACGTTCTTTAGACTAACCATAGATCCTTCGGAGTTTTCCAAAGAAAATTCCTAATAATTCTCCGCAACACCGCACGTTTTATGTATGACGTCACTTGCGCTCAACCCCCTTCGACGTCGTGACGTCACCGCGCCTCTGTGGATCGATCATAGTGTGCCAAGCGGTGCAGTACTTTGAGTAAAAACAGATAAATAGAGGTTGGGCGTCAGGGTTGTTGCCGAGGGTAACGCTAAGGGTGAACTGTCCTTCCTCAACATTTTAAAATATTTCGTTTGGGTGGGTTTTTCGGTAAATAGACTTACTTTAGGTTTTTAATTGGACTATTTTATGCTATATACAAACAAAAAGGAACTAAAATAAAAATATTATATTTCTGTTATATCAATTCTCTAACTATAATTTTCAAATTAAACGATAATTTAAGGAAGAAATCGACAAAAATCAACCTTTTGAATTTTCCTCAATTCAAGGAAAAAAGAAGATCCCACGGATTCACAGATGATGATCTCAAGACAGTTCTCACCAAAAAAATTTCGACAGTGTTAAGCTATTTAAAAGACATTAAGTTATTCAATTTTATTTAATGTAATATTTCATGTATTTGTTATATCCACTAATAACCCTGCGCGGTTGATGTGATTTTGTGTTTAAATAAAAAAAAAATAAAAAAAAACAAACAAAAAAAAAATAATAAAAAAAAACCTTTTCTGAATAAAAAAAATTATTTAAAAATTCCTTTATAAAATGTATATTACATTAAAAATATAGTATATAATTTTAATATATACCTTTTATAAAGTAATTTATAAATAAACTTTTGTGATACATGGTATACAGCCAGATACAGGAATTTAGTTTCCCTGTGGATCTTTTCTGAATCATTAAATAGTTATTTTAAAGCAATAAACTAACAGAAATTCAAAGAGCAGTAAAACTCTTAAAAAAAGGAAAAGCCCAGGGATTAATAAAGTACCTTCTATAATCTTAAAAGAATCGCGACGCAAAGGACTCACTTTTATAAACTTTTATAATGTAATATTTTTAATACAATTATTTGACTAAACTACTGGCCCAAACAATACGCTCAAATAATTTTAATATTAATACCAGGAAAGACATAAATCAAATCACATCTTTCACATAAATCGATCAATATTATCTAAGGTATTAGACTCATATTACAAAAAATAAATATGGTTCTACCCACCTTACTTACTTTACTTTATCGTGTCCAGACATGTCATTCATAAAATTTCGGTCCAGTATCGGGCTACGTCGGTTCCATCTTTGTTCTTCTTCTTCAAGTGCCATCTCCGCGGCGGAGGTCGGCAATCATCATAGCTACTCGGACTTTTGAGACGGCTGCTCTGAAAAGTTCATTTGATGTACATCCGTACCACTCTCTCAGGTTGCGCAGCCATGACATTCTACGCCTCCCTATGCTTCTCTTTCCTTGGATCTTTCCCTGCATAATCAGTTGGAGCAAGGTGTATTTCTCTCCACATGTAATATGTCCGAGATATTCTAATTTTCTTGTTTTTATTGTATTTAAAATTTCCATTTCTTTGTTCATCCTTCCCAGAACCTCTTTGTTTGCGACGTGTTATGTCCATGATATTTTCAGAATTCTTCTGTACACCCACAGCTCAAATGATTCCAGTTCTTTGTTGGCGAGCCACAAATCTTCGAGTATACATCGATGAGGACAGTTTCTTTATGTAAGAAGATGTTCCATATTCTGTGTTTCTCCACAGTCACAGTTCACATCATCTCGGTCTATTTTTCCCCATTTTGCCATGTTTGATTTTACTGGAACGATCCCCGTTCTTATCCTATTCATACTTTTCCACGTTTTAAAGTCTAGAGACTGGCCGGTATATTGAACCTGGGGAAGAGGAAAATACTCAGGTGGTTCATCCTGCACTGTTTTAAGGAAGCTTTTCCTGGATTTTAGACTCTTTCGT
Organism: Diabrotica undecimpunctata; assembly: GCF_040954645.1. Taxonomy (NCBI): domain Eukaryota; kingdom Metazoa; phylum Arthropoda; class Insecta; order Coleoptera; family Chrysomelidae; genus Diabrotica; species Diabrotica undecimpunctata. Next base: position 117,366,643 of record NC_092811.1, read on the forward strand.
GGTGTTCGAGCTTTGTATAGGGCATACCGCTCGTCCGCGATCTGTTCAATCTTCTCTATGTGCTCTGCAACGCCTCTGCGTGTTGACTGTTCTGCAAAACCCGCTGCTTTATGTAGATTTGAGAGTGGCGTTGGTTTCATGCACCCCGTTACTATCCTGCATGTCTCATTTGGCGCAGTATCAACTTGTTTGGTGTGGGCAGATCTGCCCCAAACGGGGCACGCATACTCAGCAGTTGAGAAACACAGTGCCTGTGCCGTTGTTCTTAAAACGCCAGGACGTGCGCCCCATTTACTTCCCGTTAGCTTTCTGAGTATGCTGTTCCTAGTTGTTACTTTCCCTCTCCTTTTTATGCAATGTTGTCTGTAGGTGAGGGACCGGTCCAGAGTTACTCCAAGATATATAGGTTGGTTTGTATGTTCTAATGTTTTACCATTGCACTCAATTTAGAGTTTTCGCTTGGCTTCCTTTGCGCAAAGGTGGAAAGCGCAGACTTGGGTTTTAGAGGGATTGGGTCTCAGGTAATTCTTCAGGTAGTACGCTGTCATTGTTTTTAAGGCAGTTTTCAGTTTCTTCTCCACTTCTTCAAAACCATTTCCTTGAGCACATATTGCAAGATTGTCAGCATAGAGGAAGTGCTGGGTTTCGGTCGGCGTAGGTTGGTCGTTTGTGTATGTATTGAAGAACATTAGTGCTAAAACACTTCCTTGTGGGAGGCCGTTTTTTTTAACTCTTTAACTACTTACTTTAGCCTCCATCACAACGAAAAAACGTCTGTTTTGCAGTAAGGAATATAGGACCTTACCCAGATGGTGGTCATTGAGAGTGTAGTATAATTTGCGGAACAATGTTTTGTGCCTTACTGTGTCATAGGCTGCTATCAAATCTACGAAAGCAGAAAGCCCCTGCTATAAGTTTTTTCAAAGCCCTCTTCAATGTGTTCTGTTAGTGCCAGGACTTGATCGGTGCAAGATTTGCCAGGTCTGAATCCTCCTTGTTGTGGGATGAGGTGCTTGTCGACATTTTTTTTTATTCTGGCGAGCACGAGTCTCTCGTTTAGTTTGAAAAAGTAACACAACAGTGAAATAGGTCTGTAGCTACTGCGATTTTCTGGGTCCTTTCCTGGTTTTAACAAGGCTATTACTTTAGATTCCCTCCATGATTTTGGAATTTCGCAGGCTTTGTAGCACGTGTTATAAAGTTGCAAGATCCAATTTTTTGCTCCTTGGCCTAGAGGCTTTATTTGTTCACTGTATAATATATCGTCCATACCAGTGTTCTTAGTAGTTCTTCCATTTATAAGGAGTTGAGCAGCGACTTGGTTTGCTGTAATCTTGCAAGCTGGTTTATGTTCTTTTGGAACACCGCTAAGTTTGTTTACAAGGTTCCATGCTATTTTGCTGTTATGTGTCATGTCCATTTTTTGTAGGGTGTCAATCCACTTTTCTTGTCTGGCTTGACTTAGCTGTTGGAGTAGTACTGCTCCGCAGTCAACCGTTTATTGGCTAAAAGGGTCAGTGGAATAGAAAGTTTCGTATGTTCTCATTAGTTCTTTGGACTCGCTGGACATCCCGGGAACATATCGTTGTCGACATATTCTGGGGATATATATGGGGATACTTTTGGTTCCAGACGAAGCAGCTCAAAATCTAGCATGTCTGCATACTTTTGCCAGTTTGCCTTTTGAAGTTAAATCTCCTTCTGAGTGGAATAGCTTATGGTCTGACAATTGGAAAGATATTTATACCAATTGGTCTATGCTGAGTTTTCTACCCACCGACTAATTAGTTTATTTATACTAATTCGGCTTTAAGCAAGGCCATTCAACAATTTAGGAAATACAGAGCATAAATCAATCAATCAAAACAAAACAAGTCCTGCCCATCGATATTCTTGGACGTTAGCTATGCCTTTAAAAAGATTTGGCATGATGAACTCGTTTTTAAAATATATATTTTATAATATATATTTTATAATAAATATATATTATAAAATATATATTTTATAATAAATATTATTTTTTAATTTTTCCCCATCTTAACCATATATGGAGCAGCATCCGATAAGAAAATCAGAAATTTATTTAATGGAATGGCATCTGACAAAAAGAAGTTTGTCAAAGTATCTTGAATGCATCGTGTAACGGTCAAATTGTTGGCTTTTTCAAGCTGTTTTGAAAATAGTAAAAATGAGTTTCCTGGACCATGTTCCTATAGTGCGCCAATTAGCAAATGAACCATATATCTTCCACAGATGTCTGTAGTTTCGTCCACAATAACATAAAAGTAATTATCACGTATGACTTCCCGTATTTGTATCATTGTTGTTTTATATACAGAGTCGACACTTGATTTCCTTAACGTGGATTCATCCGGGATATTAAACTTGCAATACTTTTCCAAAAATGATCTCAGATTAACGGTATTTAATTTTTTTAATGGAATGTTAGAAACCATCATCGCTTTGTACAGATCTTCATTAAATTGTGTTTAGTTAAAAGTTTTTCAATGATTGTTGACTTTTTTTCCCATTTCTAATCCTTTTTATATTTGCAGTATGATTCTGTTTTCCCATGGTGACGCACGTGAAGGTTTGTATCGACGTTGTATCGATGTATGTTTATAAATACGCGAAGTAAAAATTAACAAAATGCAAACTTTTGTTTTATTGAAAGTTACTTACAATTTTTTAACATACCGCGCAGAATACATTTTCACCTTCCATTTGAAGTTCTGCCTACGGTTTAATCCACAGCACATGTAATTTCACTTTGGGCATTTTCTTAACAATTTATTAAACATGTTTACACTAACTAAAAGCAGCGCTGAACTGAAGTCCAGAAAAGCAACACTGTCTGCTTGATGTTTAGGTGGGTGTACGATCGACGACAGCGTTTGTCATCGGTCACGATTCGTTCCGGGAGCTGTAAGTCTATTCAAATTATAAATGTTCATTTTATGAATGTTGCTGGTTAATCCCAGGCTTCACATCCAAGTCCAGGTCCACTCAATTTGCGGAGATTAGGAATTGTTTAGTGCTTAGGTAAATAGTACCTAGAAAGAAACGGACCGGCCCTGTATAATTACATCCTAATGGTTTTCGGGTGTTTCATTGCAGAGTAAAATGACGAAAATATGTATTTAAAAATATATGTATTTACCACTTAAATATGCACTTGTTTCAAAATCTATAAATGTAAAATACATGTAAAAATATGTAACTTACATATAATCCGCGGCCCAGTTATCAGTATAATTAGTGAACGTATCTCCTCGTGATTTAAGCTATTTCGTTTAAAATCTCCCGATGCTCAGTCAATTACTCTTTTATTAAAAGACGTAAATAAGTACACGGGGAATAAGACGTACCACAGTTCAGCTTTTTTCGCATTAGTTAAGCATTTGACAAAATATCGCACATAAGATTTCAAAGCCGTTTGAGCAAACATCGGATTACCCTTAAAATTTGTCCCTGTTACTTCTATGTCATCTTTGGATAAAGAAAAGGTTGGGTTGTGTGGAGGGAATGTCTTGAACTGAACTTTCCTTTCCCCATTGGCCTCCAAATTCAGAAAGTAGGTGACATTGTAGGATTATTATTTGGAGAACTGGGCGTTTTTAGTATTTATATGAATGACATTTGGACATAAATACCTTTCTATGTATGTTAATGCGAATACGTTGAAATAAATGTAAGAATTTTAAGCAATTGTGTTATAATATTTTACCAAAAATTTTACATTAGGTATAACCTGTGAATAAAGATTTTATAATCGGTTTTGGTATTACATATTGTTTTTTTCCATTAGCTACTACTACAATGGAAAACATTTTAAAAATATCTGCTGAGTGATATGTTGATTTATAAAGGCTATATTTTAAAATTTAAAAAATAAAAGATTAGGGAAAAAACCAATGAAAGAAAAAATCAAAATAGGAAGTTCTGAGTTTGAAGAAGTAGAATACTTCAAATACCTAGGAGTTACAATAAGTAAATCCGGAGAAAGGAAATCCGAAATAAAAGAAAAAATATTAGCAGCGAATAAAGCTTATTTTGCAAACAAAAGATTACTTAAAAGCAAAACACTGACTAAAAAAAGTAAGATGAGCATTTATAACACCATAATTAGGCCAATATTATTATACGCAGGAGAAACAATGACGATGGTTAAAAAAGATGAAGAAGACTTAAGAATAGCAGAGAGAAAGATTATGAGAACCATACTAGGACCAATCAGAACAGAACAAAATGAATATAGAATGCAGAAATTAAGGAAGAACTTAAGGAAGACATCGTAATTAAAATAAAGCAATGCAGAGTTAGATGGTTAGGTCACATTTGGCGAGCAGGCGATGGGGCAGTGACATACGCAATGATAGAATGGAATCCAGGAGGAAGAAAGAGAAGGGGAAGACCGAGATCAAAGTGGCTGCAAGAAGTTGAAGAAGACCTCCAAAGCGCAGGAGTCAGAGAATGGAGACGAAGAACTAGAGACAGGAAAAAATGGAGAGATATTGTCAAGAAGATAAGATAAACAAAAAAGACTGATCCACTTAAGAAATAGGATCTAGAAAGCATTTGCGGTTTAAACCCACACTGGGGTGTATAGCCATTATATATATATATATATATATATATATATATATATATATATATATATATATATATATATATATATATATATATATATATATATATATATATATATATATATATATATATATTAAAATATACAGTGTGACTCAAAAAAGTATGAAATGTATCAAACTTATGTTTTTCTTAAGGCGGGTACACATATGCGAGCAGAACTGTTCGCGAACCGTTTGTGAACGCTATATTCGTTAATTTGTACGACGGGACGAACCGCTAGCGAGCTGTTCGTTCGTTGCTCGTCAGGAACCACAGCATGTCGGTTTTTGGGACGAACACAAAGAATGTTCGCAGAACTATAAATTGTGTCTATAAATTGTTTCTGCTAAGTGTGCGATGATATCATTCGGTTAAACAAAATTGCTGAACGAGCGCGGCTTATCTAAGTAGCGAGAGAAATTAATAACAGATAATGTAAACAAAATACCGAAATGTTTAGAATAACGAAGTAAATTAATTCATGGTTTGTTATTAGATAGTTAGGGTATTGGATAGCCTGAACATAAACATATTTTCGACGAACTCTTCGCGAACAGCTCACGAGCAGTTCGCAAACAGTTCGGCTCGCATATGTGTACCCACCTTTACTAGAGGCCCGATACTTTACTGTATTTAAAGATTGTACCCTATTGATTTACAACTTTTATTTATTTGTATATTTGCTTTTACATCAATTTAGAGACTAATTCTAAAACTAAAAGGCTGAGTATATCTCTCTCCAATTACGCTGTAGCTTAAGTCGGACCCTGTCTTCCCCCAGCATCCGCCTCCAAGCATCCCTTTCCATTGCTGCTCTCCAGTTATCCACCCTCAATATCTCTTTACCATCGGTTCTCACTACGTGTATCCACCTTTTAATTGGTCTTCCTAATGGCCGATGTCCCACTATAGTTCCACTAAGGGACTAGGTGTTTTATTATTATCCGTTCTTATGAGGTGACCTGCACAGTGCAATCTTTGTATTTTTGCATAATTTGCTATAGAGGGTTCTTTGTAATATTAATATGACTGGTGGTTGAATATACGAGTATGCGTCTATATTCGTTGTTAGAAAGTTTATTTCTTTACTGTCACAACCATGATTTTCGTTTGATACTAGACAGTGTAGCCTACACTCAACTACACTCGACAGTGCTACATTAGAAAACAAAGGAGCAGACCTATTATACAATAAAGTGGTATTGAAAAAACATAAATTTACAGCTACAAACTAAAAATTAAATTTTTATTGATATTTTAAAGTAATTACTATTTAAATGGGAATAAGCCACAATTAAAGGTTAAAGTACGTTTATTGACGTTTCAATTTCCACTTCGGTTTGATTTCCGAACTTTGATTTGATTTTAAGAACGATTTCCGAAGTGGAAATTGAAACTTCAATAAACGTACTTTAGCCTTTAATTGTGGCTTATTCCCATTTAAATATTAATTTTTATTGCTTGGATCGTTGATAATAAAACTCCATTTGCACAACAAGGTATTAGCAGAATTTTCATTGTGTAATGTGCGCCTTACAGTAGCCTATGGCAGTGTGAAAAGAACTGCATTATACAATGCAATGGTAGTCTTTGGAATCCCACCTTAGTTAGTTAAGTTGACCCAAATAACAATGCAAAACATAAGCTCATGTGTTAGAATTGAAGGAGAAAACTCTACGTTCTTTGACATTAATAATGGTCTAAGACAGGAGGACGCGCTGGCGTATCTCCTCTTTAATATTGCTTTGGAAAAGGCAATCAGACAATTAAATATTAGAATGAATGGAACTATTTTTAATAGATCGACGCAAATTCTCGTATCCGCTGATGATATAGTTATAGTGGGCAGAAGTATGAGAGACTTGGTGCAGTGTTTACAAGGCTTGCGGAGGTGGCAAGTGAATTAGGACTTGTGGTAAACGAGGAAAAAACCAAATATATGTTGGTTTCTAAAAACCTCCAAAATATCCAAGAGACAATTCAAATTAACAACCATACCTTTGAGCAAGTCAAGGAATTCACATATCTTGGATCGCTAGTAAATGCAACAAACATGACAAGCGACGAAATAAAAAGACGCATAGCAATAGCAAACAGAACTGGTTACGGTCTCCAAAAATATTTAAAAAATAAAAATATAAAACGTGCAGTAAAGCTCAATATATAAAAGACTTTAATAAGACTGGTTTTAATATATGGGGCTGAAACGTAGACCTAATCTCAAAATCGTGAAAGACTTCTTGTTATTTTTGAGAAAAAATTTCTCAGAAAGATTTTTGGGGCCATAAATAAAAATGGGCTATGGCGTGGAAGATACAACTTTGAACTATATCAATTATACACCGATTCAGATATTGTGAAATTCGTTAAAGTGCAGAGACTTAGATGGGCTGGACACATTGCTAGGATGTCAGATTACGAAAACACGAAGAGATTAACATTTTCAAAACCAGAGGACACAAGAAGTAGAGGACGATCACGAAGGAGATGGATTGATGATGTGGAAGAATACCTACAGATTCTAAGGATCAGAAGATGGAGGGAAGTTGCCAGGAATCGACAGATGTGGCGACTTCTTTGTGAGCAGGTCAAGATCCACAACGGATTGTCGAACCACTTATGATAATGAATGTGTGCATTGGATAAATGTCTCGTTACTAAGTAAAATCAGCTTCATCTTCTCTACAAAGATTGTTTATTATATCAGTTCGACTGCTGTTCATCGGAGGAGTACCAATCCGATGAAAAAAAAAATGATAACTTCCCATTTTTATAGAAATATTTCTATGTCCGGCTAGATTCGAGTTTTCACATTTAGTAAGTTAACGCTTTTACCACAGTGGTATCGAGACGTTAAGGTTGTCGAGAATCTTATCTTGTTGAGTCTACCATTTAATGTTGGTTTCATCAGAGACAAAGATGAAATTTTTGTTGCGTTAACGTAACTACCTTTTGATGATTTATTGCTCTTATTGAAATAACATCTGATTGTTCATCTACAATATCCTCTGCCATATAATTAAATAGTACACCAGAAGACAAAACTATCATTTTAGTGTAATATTGCAACAGCTTTTTTTCTGCTATACACTTTATAATACAGTATACTCCCTCTATAACGAACACGGTTATTACGAGGTTTCGCTTATAACGAGGTACATTAGATGTCCCGTGAAATTTCTGTTGAACTATAACCCTCTATAGCGAGGTAAATTTGCTTATAACGAGAGAAAATAGAAAGAGAGAGAAACTTCTTTACAATAAATACAACTGTTTCACATCTTTAGAAAATATGATAGATAGAATGATACTGGACAATAGTAAAGCAGTCAAAATAGTTTATGTTATCCTTCAAAATGCAGTTTATACATTATGTAGTTGGAAAACAATGTAAGTACAGATTTTTTGTTTTAACGTAAGTATATCATTGACAATAAAAGTAAACAACTTTTTTTCAAGAACGCCACTCAAACAATATTTATTAGTATCTTATATATTGCTCCGAATGGCTTCACTATATGAAGTTAATGATTTAGAAATCTACATATTCATATACAGTGTACAGTACAGTATTCATGTATGTATGTATGCACTGTATTATTGTTGTCTGATATAACGAGATTCGCTTATAACGAGGTAATTAGTCTGTCATTTTAGTTCTAGTTATGCAGGGAGTCTACTGTAATATTTTTTTAAAAACTATTATTTACGAATTTATATGATGAGGAAATATCAGAATTTTACAAACAAATAAGCAACCTTATAAGAGATATACCGAGACATGAACTCCTTATAGTCATGGGAGATTTTATTGCTAAAATAGGTAACGGCAAAGAAGGGCAACATATTGGTGCTTGAGAGAAAAATTAAGGAGGAGAAACAATGAGTATCTTTGCAGCTGAACATGACTTAATCGGGCTAAACACATTTTACAAACTTCCACCTAGATACCTGTATACGGGGAAATCACCTAAAGACAACGGAGAACACGTTATTGTAAAAAATCAAATATATTATATACTTAATAACAAAAGATATCGAAATAGTTTCAACAGTATTAAAGCCTACCCAGTTGCTGATATTTAATCTGACCACAATCCTTTAGTGGGCTTGTATAGAATCAAGTTAAAGAAAACACGCGGAAAAACTGTAAAAAACATGACATGAGAAAACTAAAATGTAGTGAAGTAAAAGAAATAGTCAGTAAAACAATAAATAGAAAAATCAAAGAAATCGATAATACAACGGAAAGCACAGAAGAGAAAGAAGAATCCCTTAATAAAACGATAGACGATATTAAAGACAATTTTATGAAGAACGAAGAAGATAAGAATAAGACATGGATCACGACAGAGATTCTGAAGCTGATGGAAGAAAAAAGGAAAAACAAGAACAATAACTCTATGTATAAAACATTACAACGAGATATACAGAGAAAGATCAGAGAAGCCAAACAGAAAGAACTGGAGAAAAAATGCCAAGAAATCAAAATTTTACAAAGTAAATACGACGACTTCAGCGTGCATAAAAAGGTAAGAGAAACTACAGGCAAATGTAAATACAGAAGAGTTAGTAAACTTGTTAATGACAACGGAGAGGTAATCGTGGACAAAAAGAGTATTGATAATACCTAGAAAAATTACATACGAAATTTATTTTTTGATGAGAGGGAGAACCAGTCCCCAATACCTACGGAAACAGAACCACCTATACTAGTGGCAGAAATAAGAGCAGCTATAATATGACTAAAAGAAGGGAGAGCTCCAGGACCAGACGGAGTACAGCCTGAATTTCTTAAACTTCTTGATGATGAAGAATACTATGTAAAATCTTCAATAATATCTATAACACAGGGAATATTGCAAAAGATTGGCTAGTTTCAGAATTTATTACGTTACCAAAGAAACAGGGAGCGAAAAATTACGAAGAATACAGGCTAATAATTCTAATGAACCATACACTAAAACTTTTTCTTAAAATTATTTATCGCAGAATATACAAGCTATGTGAAGAGAGAATACAAGACACACAGTTTGGATTCATGAAAGGTGTAGGTACGAGAGATGCACTGTTTAGTCTACAGGTATTATTCCAAAGATGCAGAGATATGACTTGCGATATCTACACCTGCTTTGTGGACTACCAAAAAGCATTTGCCACAGTTCAACACCGAAAAATGATGAATGTTCTAACAAAAACCCAAATAGATGATAAAGAACCAATCAGCCACAATAAGAACAAATCTTGGAGATGAACCGACGGAAGCGATCCAGATTCTGCGAGGCGTTAGACAAGGATGTATACTTTCACCTATATTATTCAACCTATATTCAGAGGAAATATTTAGTGAAGCCTTGGAAAATTGCAAAGATGGGAATCCTTTTAAATGGAGAACGCCTAAACAACATTCATTTACGCAGATGACACCGTTATTTTTGCAGACAGTTTAAAAAGTTTACAGCAACTAATAAACAAAGTAAATGAAGTGAGAGATTTGGATTACAAGTAAACATATCAAAAACTAAATTTATGATCATCATCAAAAATAAAATTAGAGACGCCTAACTGCTTATCAAGAATACACCAGTGGACCGAATAAAACAGTTTACCTATCTTGGAACAACAGTAAACGAACAATGGGATCACTCACAAGAAGTAAAATGTAGAATAGAGAAGGCTAGGAGTGCATTCAACAACATGGTCAAACTCTTTAAAAGCCACAACTTTAATCTGGAGATAAAAGTAAGACTCATACAATGTTATATCTTCTCGATATTATACTACGGAGTTGAATCCTAAACAGTCACTGAAGCGATGGAGAAAAAACTTGAAGCTTTTGAGATGTGGCTGTACAGAAGAATCCTAAGGATATCATGGACGGACAAGATACCCAACGAGACTGTACGACGAAGAATGGGGAAAGAAAGAGAAGTGATGTATACGATTAAAAGGAGAAAGTTAGAATATCTCGCACACATAATGATAAACGGCACTAAATACAGATTACTGAAAATAATCCTTCAAGGCAAAGTATTCGGAAAGCGAGGAATTGGAAGAAGAAGAATATCATGGTTAAAAAACCTGAGGAAAGTGGTTCTCCACAACAACAACTAATATATTTAAAGCATCAGTTAATAAAATAATTATAGCCAGAATGATCGCCAATATTCGAAACGAATAGACACCAAAAGGAGAAGATTTAAGAATTTGTTTAAAAATAAAGCAGCAGCTGAGAATATTGTAGTTTTTTGTGTACATTCCAGTTTGATACTACCTATTGTAAAAAAGTTTACACGTTTATCTCCCGGATGGGGGGAGGGGTGGAATCATGTAGCTGAGATACTTTTTAATAAAAATGTTAATTAGCACTTTTTGCATATAATAATCCACAGTTTCTTAAAAACAACGCTTGAATCGACAAGCGATTTTCAGTGTTAGTTCCGCGCGCGAAATCACGCCGGTCGCTCAAATTATTTAAAATATTTTTTTGTATGGCGTGCATATTCTTAATAAACCAAGCCCCCCCCCCCCATACGAGGATAATGTGTATCTGAAATGTCTTTCAAAAATTTTATTTCTTAGCAAACTGCTTCAAACAATTTTCACACTTACAAGGATTTTCTCGAATTTTTCTGAATAAAATGTAGTCTGCTTGGTATCGATTATAAATATCGATTCTTCTCATACTTCTCGAAAATCTGTTCTCGCTCGTCATTCTTCATTCTTCTTCAGAGGTTATGTATAATTTGACTTGTTTATTTTTCAATTTTTGTATAAGCATGAAATGGATTCAGAATCTGCAGCATCTTCCACTGTAACCAATTTTCCATCGAAGGTCAATAATTTTGCTGTAATAGTGAATGGTGAACACACCGATATAGCATTAACAACATTTACAAACTATCAAAATTTGATAATTACTCAATTTGAAAAAATTGGAAACTTTTACCAAGTTAAAGTAGACCAGCCAGCAAACGGGCTAACTGTATCAGAAAAGGTGTACAATATTAAACAGATACTAGGAGCCGAAAATGTACATGCGGAAGTTGCAGTTAGATATTTAACAGAAAAATTGAGCATACAAAAACCCTTGCTAGTTTGTTTAAGCCTAAAAGACTATAGTAGACGTAGCTTAGATATTATTATAGAATCAATTGTAAATCACAAGTAAATTATGGCTTTGGAAAGAATTAAAAAAGCTGAAAGCTTCTATGGCCAGGTGGTTATAGGACCTCCTGGTTCAGGAAAAACAACATACTGTGGAAAAGTTTATGCGTTTTACAAAGAAAAGTTAAATAGGAAAGTAGAAATTGTCAATTTAGATCCAGCTAATGAAAACATGGGTTACAGTCCGAAAATAGACATCATGCAGTTAGTAACAGTAGAGGATGTCATGACAGAACTTAGATTAGGACCTAATGGAGCTCTAATGTATTGTATGGAATACCTTCAAGAAAACTTTGACTGGCTTCTTAGCAAATTAAGCAAAATTAAAGACAGTTATTTAATTTTTGACATGCCTGGTCAAGTTGAGTTGTACACACATCATACTGCAATCAAAGAAATTTTTGGACGTTTAGAAAAATTAGGATATCATTTGTGCGCAGTGCATTTGGTCGATTCCCATTATTGCTCGGATCCTCCCAAATTTATTTCTACTCTGTTGCTATCCCTATCTACAATGCTGCAAATTGGGCTTCCTCATGTGAATGTATTAAGCAAAGTATGTAGTATTTTTTATATATTCTAATATAGTAATTTTTAAAATTTATTGTAAGTTATCGTAAACTAGAACTTAGAAATGGATAGATAGATACAATATTGTGCATAATCATTGTCATGGCATTAGGCAGAATTTAATGGTTAGGTAAATTGCTGACCTCTTATTTATTAAGTATAATATTGGAAATTACTTATTATTTAAATATAAATTTTACAGTCACATCTAATTACATGTTTTCCAAAACTGTAGTAATCTTACTAAATGGTTTTTAGGCAGATCTTCTGAAGAAAAATGCATCAAAGCTTGACTTCGGTTTAGACTTTTATACAGATGTGATGGATTTGGAATATTTACTAGAACTTCTAGATGATGGCCCTTTTACAAAAAAGTATAAGAAGCTAAATGCAGCTCTTGTGGATATTATACAAGAGTACAGTTTGGTTGGGTTTGTGCTATTGAATGTGAAATCAGATAAAAGTTTGCTGGAATTGAAAAGTGCTGTTGATAAGGTAAGGCTTATATTCAAACTATTATTGTTGTATATTTGCTCATTTTATCAACCTGATAGTATAATTGACAGTTTGCTGTTAAATAACATTATGTCCTATAAAATGACACTAACTTTCTTAGCTTCTTATTTTGTCTGTTGACACCTAAAAGAGTATAGTCCGGGGTATGGCGGTTTTCAGCTCAGAATTCTTTTATATGAGGATTTGCTTGAAATTTTGACAGTAGGTAGAAACTAGCTCAAAGATCAAAATCTATTCTATGCCAATATGGGCTTTTTCTCTGAGGGTGGAAAAAATTTATCAAAAAAATACCATGCTAGTAGCTAGAATAGTGGATTTTCAAACAAAACTGTACTTTAGAGATTTTTTGAAAAGTCAATATTTTTGGAGTTATTTGTGACTGAAAGGTCAGAAATTACATATCAAAAAAGCATTTTTGCAAAAGAGCGGTTTTTTGCTAATAACTTCAAAAATGTAGATTTTATCGGGAAAACTGTTTCAATACAAAATTAAGCTTATAAAACAAAGAGATTCCTTTATTACTGTAAACTTAATATTAACAAAGTTATGGCTGTTCGAAAGTAGATTTTTATTCATTGAATACAAAGTTTTTCATGGAAAACTTGTAGAAACTTTTTAAGGAACTTAACAAATGCTTTACAATGACTACTGGTAAAAGTGATTTGCATGAAAATTAAGGTAAGTTATAACTAAAGTCCGCTTATATTTTTTGTTATGCAGAAAGTAACAAACTCACCCCCACCAAAACCACCCTGGTTGAAACTATTAGTTGTTCATTCACAATTTACTTCATTTATATATAAACATTACATTCTAGAAGTTTAATTTATTTAAAATGTTTATTTTTTAAAAAATCTGATTTTAAAGTGAAGACATTATTTTCGGTATTTCTCAAAAAATACCATTTTTTTTTTTTCAAAATAACAACTAAAAAAGATACAGAACAAATACTAGAATATAAACAAACAGTTTTTTTTTACTGAAGATTTTGATTTTCTTTTATTTCTATAGACTAAAAATTAAATGAGATATGATTGTATAATCATCAAGCTCTTTTAGCGCAAACGTTTTTAAAACGAAGGGCTTGAAAAAATTTAATATACACCATTTTTTAGTTTATTTTAAAAGCTACAATGTTTTTCTGATAAAATCTAAATGTTTGGAGTTATTCGGGAAATATCTTCAAAAACATGCTTTTTTGACATTTCTGAATTCTAATTTCTGAATTTTCTGTCACGAATAACTCCAAAAAAATTGACTTTTCAAAAAAACTTTACAGTACCGTTTTGTCTTAAAATCACTTTTTTTTCTCTATATGTTTTTTTTTTGATAAATCTTTTCCATCCCTGAGTTGAGGTGGTAACTACCCCCAGAGGAAAAGCACATATTGATATAGGGTAGGATTTTGATCTTTGAACTATTTTTTACCACTGTCCAAATTTGAAGCAAATCCATACCTATAAAAAAAAATTCAGAGGTTTTTTGACTATTTTTACCTTCATATCCTCGAATAATATAGTGACACATCATGTAGTGATCACTAGGATCATGTATTTCCATCCTTCTTTGTCTTAGGATGCTAGGGAAGCTTTATGTAGACTAAGATCAATAATGCATCTGACTTGATACACCTAGCCCATCGTTTCTTAACCTTTTTCAGTCCCAGATCCCTAGAAAATCAAGCACAATTTCAAGGACCCCCTTAATAAAAAAAAAATCGGTTGCCTGTAAAGTCGGTTTTACGGGCGAAGATTTTACGTGACAACGTCTTTTTCTCGGTAGAATATTTATTGATATGAATATTATTAAATTGCACAATAGGAACAAGGAATTGAATGAAAATAAGAATTGCACAAATTTTAACTATAGAAATATATTTTGTTTACTAAAACATTGTACATGTAAACTTAAACTTAACTAATTTCTATTTGAGTGATTTTGTTGAGGATAGGACGATGATAGGAGAAATATGAAATGAAAGGAAGTGTTTCTGCTGTAATGTGTCTTGAACGCCAAGAACGCTCGAGAAAGACAGAGACACAAGCACGGAAGCACGCACCGATTCAACGCGCCTAATTCTCTAGTGCTGCGCGCGCAGCGGACCGATCATGTTTGAGTGGGAGAGAAACGCAAGGCATTCGCCGGTCCGGCGGGCCTCTCTCTCGTTCGGTGACTCACTGTAACAGACGTGAGCGGGCGTTACACTTTTTCATGAATGACTCCGAGCCACAACCTAATTTAAGACGTTGTCACGTCAAAAAACAATTAAATTGGGACAATTTATTGTCCCTTTCATTTTCTTCGGAATCGTTTGGCTTTAACCCGCGTTTCATTGTCACAATTACACTAAAAACATAATACTTATCTATAAAGTTATCTACACTTCAACGCAACACAGTGCAAAATAATGCGTGTAAACAAAACACACTACTAATAAAATTAATGTAAACAATAATTTCAATCCTTAAACTAAAAGAACAGATTACAGGACCATGGATCATTGACTGGATAATTCGAATGCATATATTTTTGCAGCGTAAGTGATTCGCCGTTCTGGGAAACTGAAATCAGCGTTCGAACGATCCTTTGCATTAATTTGACTAAGCAACGTGTCGCGATCACACAGTTCGTTTCGTAAACACTAGACAGCATTATTCATAGGGCCATTCGAACGATAGAGTCATAGAATGTGATTTTATCAATCACGGGTCTTCGAAAAGATTCGATCTTTGTGAACGGATCGTTTGTGACCTTTTCATCACTATTCGCTTTGTATGTTGTTTTTTTTTTTCCAGTGATCGCTGACATTTAGATAAGACCGTGGACCTCCTAACACATGCTCGCGCACCCCCAGGGGTCCGGGGACCACAGGTTAAGAATCGCTGACCTAGCACTAGCCTATGGAAGTCATTCTTCACAGTCATTTGCTATTTATTTTACCTTTTAGGATAAGTTTTTCTAGGTTTCTGTTCTTTGTGTTGTGTGTTTTAAGTATCTTGAGATAAAACTAATTTATTTTTGTTGACAGTCTTGTGTCAACCTTTACTTACCTTATAATTGAAATATTGGTGCCATGTTTTGTGTATGATATTCTCATTGTTTTTCTATAAGCCCACATTTCAAAGGCATTCATTTTTCTTTCGTTGGTGACCTTTAACATAAATGTCTCATATGTATATGTGGTAATAGGAAAGATTAATGTGTTTAATAATTTGAATTTACTTTGTTGGGATATTCACGTTTTTCCATATACCAGTTAGTCGTCTTTTAGAACTTTTAATTTTAATTTTTCCAATATATCCAAACCTATTATTTTATAATTAATTAGACCGTTGTTCTTTTGCTTTTATGAAAATACTGTATGAGCTGATTGATATAAAGAATTTTAATTGCTTGATTTTTTTAGGCCAATGGCTATATCTATGGGAGTGGTGAAGAAAGAAGTATACAAGCACTTTTGTCCTGTGCTGTTGGAGCCAGAACTGAAAGTGAAAGATTTGATGTTGATTATATGTAAACATGTAGTAAAATTTCAGATTTATAAGCTACTTTTGTAATTTCTCTTTGAAGTAAAAACATATTTTAAGTCAAAAGATAGTGATGTATTATTGTGTATGTTGGTGCTATAATAAATAGTAGGTACATTGAATGGCAAATAAGACAAATGTTCTGAATTGAGTACCTTAAAAAAAATTTTGTTTGCAGGAGAGCATAAAGACAAGATACATTCCATCCATCCAATGGCGCTACAGCCCAAATCGGGCCTTGGCCTCCTTCAACAGGCTTCTCCAACCATCTCTATTTACCGCTGTTCTTTTCCATGAATGCGTTCCCAGGCAGTTCCTGGCATCCTCATCGACTTCATCTTCCCATCTCTTTTTAGGTCTTCCAACAGGTCTTTTTCCCTGCATTCTTGCATTTAATAATTTTCTGGGGATTCTATTCTCATGCATGCGGACCACGTGACCTGCCCATCGTAATCTCTGCAGTTTAGTATGTTGTGCTAGAGGTTGTTCGCTATATTGCTCGTATATTTCTCTATTGTACCTAATTCGCCAGTTGTTGTTTTCACTTATTGGGCCCAGGATCCTACGTAATATTTTTCTTTCAAACACATCTAATGCATTGGCAGATTTCTGTGTCACCACCCATGTTTCGCAACCATAACTTACTATGGGCCTGATTATTGTTTTATAGACCCGGAGTTTTGTTTTCCGGTGTACGTCTCGCGATTTGAATATGTGGCCCATCGCGAAATAGGCTTTATTTGCCAGCACAAGCCTTCTATTTATTTCCGGTTCTTCTTCATTGCTTGCGACCAGATCCATTCCTAGGTATGTGAATCTATTTACATGTTCTATATCGTCAATAAAGTGTTGTTGCACCGGTCTATTTGATCTGGTTTGTATGAGTAGTTTTGTTTTATTTGTATTTATTGCTAGCCCTACTGCTTCTGCACTCTGTTTCAACTCAACGTAGGTTTCTTCCGCTGCATTCATTGTTCTGCTCATTAAAATACATACATATTATAATACATTAAACACTGCAATACATTAAAATTGGTTAATGTCAGTGTGTTTAGGAGGGGCATTGAATCACTGCACCTAGTAATCTTCATTCTTCACTCTTCATTTGATTTAGGTGAGTGCCAGGAAAGTTTGTGAACAAAATGGATGTCCGGGAGATGAAAATTGCATTTTGTGCATAAGGAAAATACATTTCCAAAGTGCATAGGAAATGAAAAATTTGGAACTCAGAAAATATCGAAGGGAATGAGTTTAATTGTGCTACTCGGACATTTTCAGGGTTGCTGGACATGAATATCGTGGCAGTGGTGTTCTTCAAGCTAACTGGTGCCTGGGGTTAGGGTGTATCTTGTCTCCTGGAGTTTTATGTTACTTTCATTAAAAATCAGTCTCAAGTCATTACTTAAAGGTTTTCAAGGTCACTGAAAATAAATAGGATTGGTGGCAGTTATAGCTGAGTACAATAACTTACTAATAATGGTCCTCGTAACGAAAAAGCAGATCAATTTGCAAAAAGAGGATCAAACGAATCAAATGAACTGGCTGTAAATCTGGGAATACCAAAGGCTGCAGTTCGTAGAGGACTGGATCAAAGAGAGTCATAAGCGATATTGGGAGAGAATCACAAAACAAACACATGGAAAAATCTTCATTGGTGGACCATGTAGAAAAAGAACAGAGGAACTGCCTCACATGGGCGGGAACAAATTGAGAGCAGTAACAGGAATGTTGGCTGGGCTTGCACCAGTAAGAGAATTCCTGCAAAAAATAGGCATTTACAATGGAGACCTTAACTGCAGACTCTGTGGTAAGGAATAGAAACTATAAAACATGTATTATGTGACTGCAAGGAACTGGACTGTTAAAAATAAAAATGTAAAACCAAGATGAGACCCTGGTATATTTAGGACACACCAAGCAGAAGACCTGTACAAAAATTCTAGACTGGGTGTAAGAAGCAACAATGGACAGCAAACACTCTCTTTGTCAACCATTTTCCATCCACTCTTGAATGTAGGTCTCTCCCAATTGCTTCCATCTTTCTCTATCTTGCACCAATCTAATCCACTG
The DNA here is from genome assembly GCF_040954645.1 of Diabrotica undecimpunctata. Classification (NCBI taxonomy): domain Eukaryota; kingdom Metazoa; phylum Arthropoda; class Insecta; order Coleoptera; family Chrysomelidae; genus Diabrotica; species Diabrotica undecimpunctata. The sequence goes on from NC_092811.1 coordinate 117,385,122, forward strand.
TTTGCCTGCCACTGCTCTTATGTCATCTACCCATCTTTTTTGAGGTCTTCCCATGCTTCTTGTTGTCATCCTAGGTCTCCATTCTAGAATTCTCTGTGTCCACCTGTTGTCATTATATCAGACTATGTGATCTGCCCAGCGCCACTTCATTTTTGTAATTTCTTCCACAATATCCCTAATCTTCGTTCTATGTATTATCTCAGTGTTTCTAATCTTGTCTCTCAGTGATATTCCAAGCATGATTCGTTCCATTGCTCTTTGTGTTGTGTCTAATTTTTTAGCAGATTTTTTGGTAAGGGCTACTGTCTCCAAGCCGTAGGTACAAACTGGTAGTATGCATGTGTTATACACCTTTTTCTTTAAGTTTACAGGAATGGAGATGTTTTTCAAGATATATGCTGGTTTGCCAAAAGCGCCCAATGTCAGTTGTGTTCTTCTTTTAATTTCAGCATCTTGATTTGGTTTTCCCAGTTTGATGACATGACCTAGATATACATAATGTTCAATATTTTCTATGGTATGATTTTGTATTGTTATATTTGTCTAGTCTCGGCTCAGTATTTTTGTTTTGTTCTTTGTTGTAGTTAATTTTTAATCCTACCGCTCCTGAAACTGCATTCAATTGTTGTAACATATCATTTAGTTCCTGGACATTATCGGCTATTAAAACTATGTTATCTGCGACAATAAACACAATAAGCTTTAACTTCAGTGATAAAAGAGATCTTTTTGATCAGACGGACTGAGGGAGAAAAAATGGTCATCGCAGATCAAAATTCGGCAGGGGAACAGAAAACAAGCACAGCGGGACCTCCCACATCATAAACCAGTGAAATCGCTGTCTACTAAACATACACAAAAACTTTTTTTTTTATTTAACACTTTCATTCTTAATTTGTATTCCTCTCATTATGTAAGATACTTTATTAATTATTATAGGGATATATTTTGTTGTATTGTTTCAAAATAATAAGACCTAGATATACTGTGTACTACACTGCTAATTGAGCATTATTTTTGTAATGCGATACAAGGTCTGGAAATACAAGACACCAGTGACCCATGCCACACTTGATAGAAAATGTGACCAGAATCTACATGTCTACAAATTATTTGTATTGTGCATTAATTCAGTTTATGTCAAATCACAGTTGTAGTGGGAGTTTTTTCTAATTATAGAATGTGTCTTGGGAGAAAATTAATAGAACTAGCACAATCTTAACTAACAGATTTTGTATGAACATTGGTTTTTATGTTGCTGTGTGTTAACTGCATATGACATTCTGATTGGAAACACCTGTCTCAGTTTTTATGGGTGCATTCAATGGAAACAATACGGACCTTTGTCCTCAGCTCTGTATCTATTAAATTATTTACATACCTGTTTTTTCTCGAGTCCTGATCATAGATTGGGTTGCTGCCACCTATATTATTGTTTCAAAATAATGTAACAAAACAACTTGGTATATATCAACACAAAGTCACAATATCTAGTGAATTATTCACTTGTACTACTAAATACTCATTTTGAAATTCCCAGTAACATTTGAGAGCTCTAAATACCAAAGAAAAACTGTAAGTAGATGTTTTATTAGCAGTTATATGCTTTTTGCCTATTTCCTCATTATATGCTGAAGATTTTTTTGTATTTTGTTTTTGATAGAATTATAAATTTCTGTCAAAACACTTTGTTTACTTATTGTCATATTCTCACCAGACGTTTATCAAATTATGTGAACATATTTCTTGTTATGGTCGACTCAGCCTGAATAAAAATGAGTACCTTGGGTAAAACCAGGGGTAATAATAGACGGTTGAAGCGTAACACTGGCCATGTTACCTTCCTTGTATACCGTAGGCCCTAGATATAGCAGACTACCCTGCTATACTCCCAAAGCCGCGACAGCGGTATAAAACGGGAGACTATTATATTTCTTGTTATGGTCTAAGGACCATGTCTATATTATAAATGGAATTTAGCCATATTAATTAGGGATAAAAATTTAATTAGGTGACAGTTAAAACTTTTTACGGAAACAAGAAAGGCAACAATGCCCAAATTTTAGTTAAAAAATAATACAAATTTTTATTATTTTATTACAAACACATTAACTAGAGATAAATATAATTTTTATATGGAATTAGATGACATGAATTCTATTTTGCTGGAGGCTTGGCTTTCTGTTTCTCAAGTTGGGCTCTGAAATACAAAAATAATATTAGAAATTTATTTTAATATTTTCTTAGGCTATCAAATATAAAATCTAACTATGATTAAAGCTTATTTAAGCTTATGAAAGTGTACATTATCACAAAATAAAAAAAGATGGTGCAATTTTTGTTATTATTTGGAATTAACAGCTTATTTACCACTGTATTAGTTACGTTTAACCTAAAATATCAACAAGTTACCTTTTTTTTCTATAGGGTAATGTTTTAGAGTATTTTTTACTTACATTATTTGTAAATACCTTTGATTTGTGGTTTATTTCTTTGACAAAAATTTTAGAAGTAGTAGTCTTATTTCTCTAGAAAATTATTGGAATGCATTTCTTAAAACCATAGTATCTACAAAGAATATAAAGCGTCTATATTCTTTGGTATCTATTTTTGTTTTTTCTCTGCATCTGATATAATTATTTTCTCTAAAACTCTCATTTATATATGCTTTCAAGGCTTAATTCTTCTTCCTAACGTGCCTTATTAAGCCCACTTGACGTTGGCGATTCACATGACAAGACTCTGACTGTCTTAAGCTATTCTGAACAGTTGTTCAACTCTCCACATTCCAATGGTTAAATAGGAACATTAAATTAGCTAGATAGTCAGTATATGTCCAACTTAAAACTTTTACAGTCATTTTAGATATACCACTTCTTTAACCGACCAGATTATTATCCACATAACAAGTAACTGTATATATCGAAAGTTCTACATTTGTTGGTTTTTTTCGTTTAGCTATTTAGGATAATAATTAATAGAGGACCTACCTTAACTGTTTGTTGAAATCATCTTCAACGTTATCGTCTTCCCAGTTATCCTCCCATACACTAATATCCTGTTCGTCCTTTTCTTTGCCGGACCAATCTAAAACAAAGAAAATGCTAAAATAAGCAAATCATTCAACATAACCTCGTTTTGTATTTTTTACCTTCAACGGGAAATTCTTCAAATTCGTCATCCTCTTCCAAAACTCCAAGATCTAGTTTGGCTTTGTCAGTCATTTTAAGAATTATTTGTGAGTATTTAAAATCTTAAGAAGGTATTTAGATCTCTAAGCGGAACAATTATTAGATATTTTAAGCAAAGATTTTAGTTGTTGAAATTGAAAACTAAAACAGAATTTAGTTGTCAGTTGTCGGAGTTGTCAGTAGTCAAAAATATACCGGCAGCAGCATCTGTGGATAAAATAAGAAACTTCACATACTGAAATTCAAGTCTAGTTTATCCGTTGTCTCATAGAGGTCCAATTATTAAAATAAATAAATAAATAAAAATTTAACTAACCATTTTAGCGCACAGTTGAGAAATAATATAAGAAATTACATAAGATCCATAAAGATTAAGTAAAAAATCGTATTTTTCCAGACCCCTCATGCTTTCATTGTAAATTCTAATTGACTCTGATCTCGAAACTTGTACATATCTTTTTTATTCTTGTCCCATCTGATCTACTGTCTTTTATCGTTTGCAACAAAGTTGGAACCAACTTTATATTACTGCTTTATTGTCGTAAGTCCAGAACCATATGATCAGAGAGGTTCTGAATATACCTAAGTAGATATTTCCCATTAAGGTACATATTTAAGCAGAACAAAAGAGAATTTTAAGAACAAGGGACGAAAAAGCACAGGTTATTTTCAACGATTTCAGCAACCATCCGAGTAGACTATTAAGAGAGTTGAGAGACTACGACGAAAACCAAAGGTCAATACTAGGCGGCCCAAACAGCAGTAAGCTGGATATAGAGAAGACCCAGAAGAATAGTGGAGAAATGATACGCAGAAACAGAAGACCTAAAAAAATCCCTATTCTTATATTTTATTTCCTATCTATCTACACAGCCCTCTAACCCCCAACCCGAAAGAGAATTCTCAGCCTCAAACCAATGCAACAAATCTGTCACAAATAGAGTCTAAGGAAGCTTCCAGGAATTGGAAAATAAATGCGGAAGAAGGACAAACATAAGAAGAAAAAAACGCCTGAAAATTGCTAAAAGTAACGATGAAAGGCCTGGTTGTTCATAGATGACCAACAGCCAAACACAGCATCTTCGTTCGTAACATCTCCGAACGATATCACGTTCATACCAAAAGAAACTCGAGTAACAAGAGAAAACCGACAAAGAAAAGGAAGGTCACCAAAAAACTCATAAGCAACTCTAAAACAAATTAAACTAAGAGTAAAAACATACAAAAAATCAAGAAAGGAAGAAAGAGGAAGAAAAAGAAGAAACTCAATCCGATGAAGGATGGATAATGTACCGACAATGCTGTGATTGGGCACACTATTCCTGTGCTGGAGAAGAAGACGAGGATGATGAAGCAACACATCTTTGTACTAGGTGTGAAACTTAAGTTTTGTTCAAAATAATGTAACAATTTATTTTTATAATACATTGCACTAAACTTTACTTAGTTCTTCTTCTTTTGGCATTACAACCCTGGATGGATCTTTGCCTGTCTAGCTATGTCCTTCAATTCAGATCTCTCTTGGGCCCTTCTCCTCCACTGTCTTATATTCATGGTTTTCAGGTCGTCTTTCACGTCCTCCAACCATCTCGTCCTGGGCCTTCATTTTTTCCGCCTTCCTACGGACTTTCACTGTAACATCTTCGTAGTCGTTTTCGTGTCTTCTTGTCGCCGCCATGACAGTCTATGACTTTTCACAAATCTTACAATGTCATAACCTTCATTCCGTTCATTAACCTCGTTGTTTCTCCTGATTCTCCATGTGCCGTCTTCCTCTTGCACCGGGCCATATACTTTTCTTAGTATCTTTCTCTCAAATGTCCTGAGTTGGGCTTCCTCTTTTTTCGTCATTACCTAGGTTTCACAACCATAGGTTACTACGGGTCTAATCAAAGTTCTGTAGATAGTCATTTTGGTTCTTTTGGCTAATAATTTCGATGTCATCAATCTTTTATTAGCATAGTATGTACGATTTAATCATTAATGCATTAATTTCGCTACTTACAGAATTCTTCTGATTGATTTCTGTGCCCAAGTATGTGAAGGCATTAACACGTTCAATAGTATAGTTGTCTATTGCTATACTATTTTCATTCTCAGGTGTTCTTTTGATGGTCATGTACTTAGTTTTTGTTTCGTTTATTTTAAGCCCTCTTTTTTGTGCTTCAGGATCAATTTCCTTGAACGTTTCCATTAGTCGTGTCTTGCTTTTACTAATAATGGCGACATCGTCTGCATATGCAGCAATTTGTACTGTTTTGGTGTTTATATGGCGGTTACATTGGTTTTTCTGATGACTGCTTCAAGAGCTAGGTTGAACAGCATGGTTGAAAGTGCGTCTTCTTGTCTCACCCTCATGGTGATGTCAAACAGGGTAGACAGTCCTCCATCTACTCTAACTGCGGCTTTTGAACTTCGCAACGTCATTTTTATGAGGCTGATATATTTTTTTGGTATGCCTAGATTTCGGAGGCCTTCCAGCATTTTTTCTCTGTTCACACTATCAAAAGCTTGTTTAACGTCTATATACATATTAGGTAGTTCTATGTCGTATTCATAAGCTTTCTATTGTATTGTTCTAAGTATGAATATGTTGTCTGTAGTGGCTCTATTTGGTCTGAATCCATTTTGATAATCACCAATTATTTTTTCGGAGTATTCTGACAATCTAGTGTAGATAATACCAGAAAGGATTTTGTATATTACATTTAGGATTGTAATTGTTCTGTAATTCTGACATTCCCTCTTATCTCCTTTTTTATATATTGGCTGTATAAGACCAACTGCATATTCCTCCGGCATTTGTTCCTTGGTCCATACCAACTTTATCAAGTAATGGATTCTTTCCCAGAGTTAGGGTTCTCCATATTTTAACAATTCTGCCGAAACTCCGTCCGTTCCTGGCGCTTTACTGTTTTTTAGTTTCCGTATTATTTGAACTACTTCTTTATAACTCGGATTTTCAATGTGCTGCTCCGCCGTAAAATATATTGTCTCGTTTTGATCATTTCCATTGTCTGCATTTAGGTTTTCCTTTTATAGAATTTTCATTCTTTTATAGAATTTTCTGCTCTCATGTCTGTTGTCTGTTGTTCTAGGATTTCTTGTACTTATTTTTTCAAAGCCTCTCTTTTTTTCTTCTGCATATTCTAGTCGCTTGTATTTTCTTTTCGTTATACATTTCTCTGCTATTTCTTGTGTTTCTTTGAAGTTGGTCAAACCTTTTTTCCTCTACTTTAATTCTGCATTCATCATCATACCATTCCGCATTTCTTTGCCTTTTGGTTTTTCCGACAGTTTCCTCTGCAGATTCCGGTATTATTGTTTTTAATTGTCTCCATTCTGCCTCTGCAGTATCTTCCTGTCTAATTCTGTTGAGTTTTATTTGGAGAGTATTTTGATATTCTTGTGTCTTTGTTGGACTTTTGAATCCTTCAACCTTTCATTTTTTAATTTGGCTATTTTTTCCTTTTGCCACTGTCGCGATTTTCTGCCGCAATTTTGCCCCCACAGGATAGTGATCTGAGTCAGAGTTCGCCCCACGATACGTTCTGACATTAGTTATGTCTGTTGCCCATCTTTTTGAAATGAGAATGTGGTCAATTTGATTGGCTTCATTGGTTCCTGGTATTTTCCATGTTTATAGATATCTTTTCTCTGGAAGTTGCTGACAACTACATATTTATTTGTATTTTATTGTTACATCATTATTTGGTGTTGCAAATTGTGCAACCCTAGGTCCATTTTGACCGATTTCATTAGGCAAGCTATGTTTCCGAAATATGTTTCTTCTTTCCCCAGCTTAGCATTAAAGTCGCCTAATGTTATAACAACATCGTGTCTTTGAATTTTATCACATACTTCCTGAAGTTCTCCATAGAATCTTTCAACCTCGTCTTCATCAGCTTCTTCCGTCGGTGCATATACATTAACCATTGTCACGTTATGCAATTTACCTTACCCTTGAATCTTATGGTGCAAATTCTGTCTGATATTGGTGTAAATGCGATAATGACTTTTCGCAGTCTATTGGTTACTATAAACCCTACTCCTCTTTCACCTTGTCTCATTTTATTTCCGGAGTAGTATAGTGAGAACTTATTTTTACGAATTTCTCCCTGGCTCTTCCATCTTTTTTCCTGCAGTGCCAATATTTCATCATAGCTCCTGCATTTTACTCCTTCACACATTCCAGGTTTCAAATTTTGAATAATTTTGATAATCATGTCCATTTTTCTTTGCTGAGTTCGTCGTTGTGAGATCCGTTCGTTTGTTTCATTAGCCATTGTATTCGCAACAATTGAGTTTTACAGGGAAGGGTTTTTAGCCCTTCGCTCAACCCCCTATTCATCGGAGTACCAAGGCTCCCTTCTTCGTCAGCACTGACCTGACCTTCCACTGGGGTTGGTTACCCAATCTAAAGTGGAGTTGCTCAGGTTACCGGTGTGTACCAACTTGGAGGTGAAGATAGGAATTGAGTAGGAGAGGCTGAGTGATGCTAACAGGTTACGGCATCATGTATTGAGCTTTACTACCCCTTTACACACCAAACTGTACTTAGTTATATTGTATTAAATGCCCTCACTTTGCCCAATTTAGTATCCCTGTTTGCCCCATTATAAGAGGCAAACCGAGGCATACTAGTTTTATGAATATTTTGTCTATAAGATGTAGTTGTCAAATATAATAAGGATATAATTTCTTTAGTGAATTTGGTACTGTCTGGCAACTTTATTCGAGTTATTAAACTCATGAAAAAAATTAACACAGAAAAAATATATATGTACCTATTTATTAGGGACCCCACTATGCCCACTCTCCCCTACCACTGAAGTAATTAAACTGTTTCTTCAGATTGAGATAATGTTCTTGTTGCTTAGGGTTTATGTCAAATCCTAGTTCCTGTTTTATATTTTCAAGTGAATCTGTGATAACCTGCTCCCCCCAGTTACCAGTATTTCAAGATTATCAAATTTAGTGTATTTATTAGCGATGATTTATTTTTATTTACGATTAAAATAAAAAATTATCAAACAGAACTTTTATTAAAAGTTTAAAAATAATTATATAACATTTAATCAATAAAAATAATTACCAATGTTATTTTTCCTAATTTAATTCTATCCGCAGGTCAACAAATAAGTGATGATATCACGTACAGTGTTGTCTTAACGTTTTTATCGGTTTTAACATTCTTTTTTTAATTCCACTATGACAATACATTTAATTTTAAGTCAGTAATATGTTATTAATATAATCTGTGGGTTTTAATTCCACTATGACAATACAATTAATTTTAAGTCAGTATTATGTTATTAATATGGTCTGTGGCTAATGGACGAAGTCAGAAGCTTCTCCGTATACACACACAAACACTTTTAATTCCACCATATAATTTTTAATAAACAACTTATGTACCTTAGATTCATATATTGCTGTAACAAAATAAAAAAGAATGAACGCAGTAGTAACCTACAAAACCAAAAATATGGATATTATACCTATAGAGCCATAAAATAATCGAAATTGAGGAAAGCCATGGAATCACATAAACATACGAGTCGGTAGCAACCTAGTCATTATGCTGAATTATGGATTGACGTTATCAATATAAAACTTGATTAGGCCCATATTTTAACAAATAGCTTTGCGAAAATTAAATAAAAATGGTATGCAACACATTATTTATTAATAAATATCTAATTTCTCGTGAAAAGTTTTTCAGATCACCTCGAATATATGGCATACCCAAAATTCACAAACCAGATATTCTTCTACGTTCCATTGTCAGTGCATACAACTGCCCTACATAACATTTGCCAAGTACTTGGCCAAAACTATACAACCTAGTAAGTTTCGATATCGTTTCACTCTTTAGAAACATTCCTATAGACGAAACTCTAAACATTCTAAAAACTAATGCAGTATACAGCAAGACCACTTATCTGTCATTAAACATTGTATGTCCAACACTTACTTCATGTTCCAAAATCAATTCTACAGACAAATAAATGGTATTCCAATGGGCTCCCCACTATCTCCAGTAATTGCCAATATCTTGGCTTTGGTGTCTTTTCAAACCCATCTAAATGGTATATATCCTAGAATCCAGTTCACAATGGAGGTGGAAACTGATTTATCCCTACATTTACTGATTTACAACAAGCCCTCATCCAAAACGGTTACCGCGAAAATCACATCAATGGGAGCATCCACAGACATCAATCTCCCTCTTAATCTCAACCCAAAGACTCAGACCCTCATCAATCAAGAGGAATAAAGACACAATATTCACCCCCCCCCTCCAACAAAAATTTTCATCTCTTGTCCGATCAAGCAAAGCAACATTCCAAGTAAAAAAAAGTTTATGAAATTCCTTGTGCAGACTGCCCCCGATCTTATATAGGCCAAACAAATCGTAGAATCGAAAGTAGGATTTATGAACATTCTATTTCTGTTTGCAATTCCGATTTAATTTCAGCTCTAGGTCAACGCCATCTTCATACAGGTCACATGCAATAAATTTGATGAAGGAATTCCTTCATACACGATCACAAGTCAAAACACTTCCTCGTGTTATAACTGAGTTTCTGTTCAGGATGTTTCGGAAGTAACCAGTTACTCATCAAGTAGACGAAAATCCTGCTAAACGTGATAGATACTGCTATTGTTTCAGTGAAAAAATTAAGTCGTATACGTCTATGAAATGTACAAAATGTAGTGCATTCACTTGTAAACGACATTCTAAATCTAATCTAATATGGTATGTATAAATTGTAATGATCAAATAAATTAAGGTTTTTTTTGTACAATTTATTAAAATTGGTTAAATTTTATGTTGTAATTCTTATTTAAGGTGAGCCCAGAAGAAGGTTAATTACTATTCTTCTCTGTAAATTCCAATTTTGAGAGTTCTATTGTTTGAGAACGGTTAGAAAGTCTGGTTGTCAATATTAAAAAAAAAAAAAAATATTAACATTCCTTCTTAATTGAAAAAACAAATTTTTATTTAGTTTGATAAAGCTAATAGTGTTAGTTTAACTACAGTATTGTGCGAATTAATGGAATCATTTGTGACATTTTTCAATATTCACCGTTTACCACACAGAGCAACAGCTGGATATTACGATTAGGAAGGGTGAAAAGATTATCCACGTTAAGAGAAATCGCAAAAACGTGAGTAATGAGTCAGGGCATAAGCAAGATTTTGAAGCGTAAAGGAAAAACGGGACCAATGGATGTGAAAAGGTTAGGAAAATGCGGAAGATAGAAAAAAACAGCACAAGCAGATGAAAGATTTTTTACTTCGAAAGAGCAAATTGGACCTAAGAAAAACAAGACAAGAGCCCTAACAGAATCTAGCAGCATCAGGTGTAGTGATTTATGACTCAACTGTTCGGAAAATACTTTTGTGAATGGTAGAAGGGAAATGCGTCCACAGAAAAAACAGCTTCTAAATGAATGAATGAATGAAGAAACAAAGGGTACTAGAGTACACAGGGTAGTATTAGAGAACATTAAAATATACTCTTATTGGACTGTAGACAACTGGAGAAAAGTCCTGTTTACTGATGAAACTCAGTTCATAGTTCAAGGACAGCAGTCGAAATTCATCAGGAAGTCTGACAATGAAAACCTTAGACTATCTCATATTAATCAAACCGTAAAACATTCAGTCAAAAAATGTTTTGGGGATATTTTTCATACATGGGGGTTGGATCTTTGTTACCAATCGAAGGCATGATGTAGAGCCAAAAATACAAATCTACATTGGAACCGCGTTTAGACATAGAACTTCAATTATGTCAGTCCCAAGGAGCAGCGATTGTTCAACAGGACTCTGCTTCCTGTCACAAATTAAAGCAAATGATGGATCTTTTCAAAACTAAGAAGATTAATATTTTAGATTGGCCCGGTAATTCGCCACACCTGTTCTTCTTCTCATTGCGCCGTCTCCTTTCGAAGGTTGGCGATCCAAATGGCAATTGTAGTTTTGGAAACTGCTGCGCGAAAGATCTCTGCGGATGAGCGGTCGAACCATCTCCTCAGGTCTTTCAGCCACGAGTTCTGGCGTCTTCCTACTGATCTTTTGCCCTGTACTTTTCCTTCCAGTATAACTTGAAGAAATTCATATCTTTAGCCTCTCAACACATGACCCAAGTATTGCATTTTCCTCTCTTTGATTATTCTTAGTATTTTTTTTGTTTACACATGCGACGAAGTACCTCAACATTAGTAACTCTTTGTACCCATGGAATCCTCAACATTCGTCTGTACATATACATCTCAAAGGCATCTATTTATATACGCCAGACCTCAACCCCATTGAAAATTTATGGGCCGTTTGCAAAGCTAGACTTCGCAAAATCGACTGTACTACAAAAATAAAAATTATGGAAGCGGTCATTCAGGTTTGCTTTCGAGATGAAAGGTTATCTGGGAACTGTCAGAAGCTCGTAGAATCTATGCCAAAACATGTAAAAGCAAAAATCGCAGCCAAGGGGGGACGTATTTCCTACTAGTTTACCTTTATAGTTTTGTCAAAATATAATTTTTTTCTGAAACTGTTTTTTCATTAAAACAGCCTACGATTCCATTAATTCGTTCAGTACTGATATTTTCTTATTGAATTTCCTATTCAACTGATCTATTACACATAATTCATACAGTACATTCAACCAACTTCACCTCTAAACGATTAACGGAATTCGCAGAAAACCTTTCGTTGTAGTAAAAGGCACGGTAAACTGCACTGGTGTTCTCCATAATGTGTAACACTTTGCTAAATTTCAGGTATAAAATAAATATACGTGTCCTTAACCCGTTGTTCATAGTTGTTCATATTTTGTTACATTTTTTTTTTTAATCAATAGTATTCTTGCATAATGATATTTAACGTAAATTTCTTTCACCTACTGGTTTAATAATCTTTTTCTGAAACAAATACTACCGTGCTAAGGATAATTTATATTCAAAGTAGATATACAAAGTACTAAAATATCACTTTTAATTTTTGTTAAAAAATACTTCGGAGTAAACTAGAACATTTTGTCAAAAAATAAATGTGGAAAACATTTTAATTTGTTTATGTACGGTTTCTAACTATTTGTAAACTTTTTATCAAACATAATTAAATTACAATCGGCATTTATAATGATCATTAGGCTAATTTGCTTAATGTGTTTAGGATCTTTGCAAGCGGTTTTATTATATTTTTACCTCTCAAGCACAACAGTTAGAAAGTTTCTGTCATATTGATCGTAACTCAGTATATTTTTCTCAAAAAGTTGCATGGGGCGCCATACCAAAAAAGTTGTTCAATTCTTGGAGGCCATGTCAGACAGATATGACTGACGGAAATTTTTACGGTGGGGCCATGTCAGTCATATATAACTTGACACGATAGCTTTTGAATACCCTTCTATCACTCAAAGTTACGTGAGGGTATATGGATTTTTATATGCAATTTTGTTGTTGTGGCGTCCAGTAATACTCCATTAAAACATTGGTGGCGTTCCAAGAAAAAATAATGAAAAATTAAAAAAAAAATAGTTTTTATTTTTGCCATACAAAAATGAAGCAAAAACAGGAAAATATAAATTTATTATTTTATTATTTATTAAAAGAATTAAATTTTTGAGAGAATATACTAGACTTAAATCTTAAAATGCAACATTCGTATACGTAGATGAGACATGGATATTTGCAAAGGGTGGAAATAAAAGAATTTGGAAAGACGACAGCATAAAATCAATAAAACACACAGATAGCGAAGGCAAAAGACACATCATTCTTCATGCAGGAGGGATAGAAGGCGTTATAGAAAAGGCAGATTTAATTTTTTCTTCAAAATCAAAATCTGCTGATTACAATGAAAACATGAATGCAGATATGTTTTTTAAATGTCTTGAGGAGAAACTGTTACCTAGTCTGAGTGAACCATCTGTTATAGTTTTAGGTAATGCACATTACCATTCGGAGGTTTTTTGGAAAAACAACCAAAACAGTCGTGGAACGTACCGAGCATAAGAAATTGGTTAATTAAAAATAATATCAATTTTCAGAAATACGCCTTCAAATGAGAGTTACTGGAAAATTCGAAACGTAATGAAATACCAACGGTTCATATAGTTGACCAAATTGTATCAAGTTATGGACATCAAGTACTACGGTTACCGCCGCATCACTGCCAGTTTCATCCCATTGAACCCATCTGGGATATATGTAAAACGTATTATGATAATCACGTTGGATGCAGTGGATAAAGTGACGATTTAGTTAGGGAAATGTGGCAGCAACTCCAGAAATATGGGCCAAAACTGTAAATAAATGTCTAAAATTAATAGAAGGGTGAATTAGTAAAATGAATCCAGTGATTATATATTTACATAATGATAGCGTTAGTGAAGACAAAATAATAGTGTGACTGTGGTGCGCAACGACAGACCGTCCGTCACATTGTTGAAGAATGCCCCCGAAGGCGGTTCCCTGGAGTTTTTGACGAGTTCCTGAATGCGACCGAAAATGTTTTAGACTATATTAATGCATTAGATGTTCGTTTGTAATACTCCATGTAATGTTTTATATTGCTTTTTAAATATGTGTTCTTATTGTATGCCATACGATAAATAAATCATCATCATATAACGGGGGTCCTACGGCGATTGCCGCTTCCCGCATTTCAGCCTCCATCTTTTCCTATCTCTCCAATCCCCCTCTTCTAAGCCTCTAGATTGCATTGTTTTTGTAATTTTTCTTCTCCAGGAATTTGGTGGTCTTCCCCTTTTCCTTCTTTCTGGCGGAACATACATTAAGGCTTTCTTTGGCCACCGCTCCTCCTCCATTCTCATCACGTGACCATACCATTGTAATTGCCTTCCTTGTATTCTATCTGAAAGAGTATCTCTAATTCCTGTACGGTTTCGTATTTCCTCATTCCTGATTCTTTCCATTCTCGATACTCGACATGACCTTCTAAGATAATCCATTTCCACAACGTCTACTTTATCTCTTGTCATCGTCCAACATTCGGCACCATATGTGGTAATTGGTTCTACAATTGCTCTGTATACGCGAAGTTTGGTATGCAATTTTATTTTATTAGACCACAGTAATGAATTCAGTATTCGGATGCATTTTTTCCCTTGGGTTATTCGGTTTTGTACATCTATCTTAACTCTGCCATCTGCTGATATGATGCTTCCTAGATATTTATACTGGTTGCAGCCTTTTATGACTGCGTTTTCAAGCCTCAGATCTGTGGTATTTCCTCCAATTTTTAAATATTCTGTTTTGCTTATGTTTACAGTAAGCCCCCATTTGGCATATTCCTCAAATAATTTTTGATTCATATAATTTATATCTTCCTCATCGGTTGCAACCACCACCTGATCATCTGCAAACAACAATGTATACAGAGTTTCTTGTCCCACTTCGATGCCCATAAATTTACATTTATTTCTCCAATTCCTCAATGCTTCTTGGACGTATATTTTAAAGAGTGTCGGTGACAAACAGCATCCTTGCTTTAGGCCTTTACTGACTTTAAATTCATTTGAGGTTCTGGTTCCAATTTTTACACAACTAACTGCATTTTCGTACAATTTATATATCGCTCGGATATACGTCGAATCCAATCCGGACCTTTCGAGGACCTCAAACATTTTCTTTAACGGGACACTATCATATGCTTTCTCAAGGTCTATAAATACCAAATGGGTCTCTCTACTTCTTTCGACACGCTTTTCAATTATTTGTCGTAGGATAAATATATTATCAAGGCAGGATCTCCCGGTACGAAAGCCGCTTTGTTCTTCAATATCTTGTATCTGTCTTTCAACCCTCTTCTTTAATATTCTGCCGTACAACCGGCCCACAGAGCTCGTCACACTAATACCTCTAATTGGAACAGTCTCTTTTATTCCCTCTCTTATATATGGAGCTTATATAAGATTTATTCCAATCTTTAGGAATTTCCTGGTCTCCACACATACATTTATTGAAAAGGTCTACTATTAATTCTAAAAGTGCAGTCGGCCCATATTTAACCAGCTCTATGGGAATGTCTGCAGGCCCTGCGGCTTTTCCGTTTTTAACCTCTTTTAAGGTTTCCGTCAATTCAGATAATGTTATTAAAGGGATTTCCTGTCTTTCGTCTCTGTTGTCTATTAATTCCCTTATCTTTTCCCATCTGTACTCTACTCTATCCTCTTTCAGCAGTTTCGTATAATATTCTTCCCATTCATTTAACTTTATGAGAGTAATATTGTCTTCATTTTTCTCATTTTTTCTAAACTGCTTTAATGTTTTCCAAGCTTGTGCCACTTTTGTTCCACCCATAAATCTGTCCAGTTCATCACACTTAGCCTCCCAGTTTATATTTTTCGCCTTATCCACGTCTTTTTTAACTTCTCTATTCCATTTAGCGTATATTTCTCTGTCTTGAGGATCTTTGGATTGAAGCCATATGTGATATGCTTGTTTTTTCTTGAGAACTTTCTCTTCTAGTTCCGTTGACAACCATTCAGGTTTTCCTTTTTCCTTTTTTAAAGGAATATAAATACGATAAATAAATAAATTACAAAATAATTGTACAGCAGGTTAACCATTATATTTATACATTCATTATTAGCCAAATAAACAATAAAATTTAAAATTCCATTTGAATTTTTGCTCCTCATTTTATACAAATTAACTCTAACTTATGATACAGGCAAAAATATTCTAAAGAAAGTAAGTAATTAAAAAGATTATGGAGAACTCCAGTGCAGTTTACCGTGCCTTTTACTACAACGAAAGGTTTTCTGCGAATTCCGGCTATCGTTTAGAGGTGTGAAGTTGGGTGAATGTACTGTAGTTTTCTTTCTAATAGTTTTGTTATGTTTAAAATACCTAGTTGATTTTTAGATACTGTTTTAACTGGTACTTACTTAAAAATTTTTCTGCTGTCTTTTTTAGTTTACATTTTTACGAAATAAACGTTTTCATTTTAATTAATCTGTTATTGTTATTACGTGTGCAAAATCATGTAAATTAACAAAAACAAAACAAAACCGGGTAAGTCCTTTTGTTTAAAATTTACAAGTATTTTGAAACCGAAGTCATTAAAGTATTAAATTATTTTATAATCCAAGGTTTATAAAATGAAAGGTTGCACTATTCAAAGCATAACATATTAATATTGACATTTTATTGCTCTATTCTATTCTATTGCTCAAAGCATAACATATTAATATTGACATTTTATTGCTCTCCTGCAAGATTTAAAAGACGTCTTTCTGCAGGTAGACGCTGCAATATTATCAATAACTTCTTTTATGTAAAAGATGTGTTTATTCGTCCCTGAATACGACACTGTAAGTCACACTAAAACCGGTATAAATTTGGTAACATGAGGTACAAAATTATTATATTCGTAAAAATGTTGCGTAAAGTGCTAATAGTGATATCTACGTTTTTTATTTGTATTAACTGTAGTAATATTTCTGTTAAACTCTTCAAAGATTCAGACGTAGTTAATATAACAATTAACTCAATTGTTGAGTTAAAACAAAATGTAGCCCACAGAGGTGAACTAGAAGACATTGAAATTGAGGACCAAAATGTTCCAGTAGTACCAAACAATTTTCTAAATGGAATCAGTGTTAGAGAACTCCACATAATTAGAGCCCAAGTGCGAGATGTTGAACCTGGTGCATTCAATGGGGCTTCTATGGTTAACCTAATGTTGTATGAGAACCAAATTGAACGAATAAGAAAAGGTATATTTAACAAAAAATCATTTAATATACTTGCTTTGCAGAATAACATTATATCTAATATAGAAGATGACGCATTTGACAGTGCAACTATCCAAATATTAGACTTGGGTTTTAACAAGATGGTAAAACTGACGTCAAAAATGTTCACCGGTTCAAATATAACAAAACTTAACTTACAATCAAACGTAATCAGTAATATAGAAGATGGTACCTTTGGAAAAATCGATAATTTGAACAAATTAGACCTAAGCGGCAATCAACTGGAAGTTATTGGACACGTTTTTCAAAACTTGACAACTTTGAATGAATTGCACTTGGACGGAAACCGAATTAAAACACTTGAACCTGGATGTTTTGGCGGTTCTGGCATCTACTGGCTTTATTTTGCAGGTAACCAACTGACTCATATTGCAAAAGGAGTGTTTTACAAGGTACCAATCTCTTTATTGGGTTTCTCTAATAACAAAATTTCAAAAATTGATAAAGGAGCCTTAGCTGGTCTTTCGACTCTAACATTTGTTCAGTTAGATAATAACAATCTTGGAGATTTAAAGCTGTCCACTCTTGGCTCCCTCAATACTAATTTAAATGGTCTATCTTTGAGTGAAAACGGCATTTCAAATATCGATATTGGTGTGTTCAAAAATACTAAAATCGACATGTTGGACCTAAGCAAAAACCACATAAAATCGATTAAAAAAGGACTTCTCCATAATGTTACAGTTTACACCATTAATTTGAGTGAAAATGAGATTACTGAAATAGAAGAAGGTGCTTTTGATGATATCGAGGATTTAAGTTTCATAGATGTGAGCTTGAACAAACTTAAAGAAGTTAGGAAGGGGATGTTCAGTCTACCATTGGATCAAGTTAATTTGGAAGATAATGTAATAACTAAAATCGATCGTGATGCCCTCAATGGTCTTCCGCTTTCACGTCTTCAGTTAAAAAATAATCCTATTGCAGCAAAGAATAACGCTTAACATGTATTTTTAATACCAGTCTAATAAATAATTAAATTTGATGTTTTTGTTTAATTATTTGTTCATATTTTAGTCAAAATTATTTATATGATGAACTTGAAATAAAGAAATTAAAGATAAGTAGGGGAAAGTGGAGTAAAGTGGAATAGCTTAACTTTGAAATTAAACAAATTTTACAATTTTCGAAATAAAATTTTGTAAAAAACAAATCTTATTACAGTAACGTTTAAGATGATTATGTTGAAATATAAATTGAATTAAGTAAGTAAATTTTTTGCTATGCGTGGGTTTGTCAGGCATTGTCTTTTTTCCACTTTGCCCCGCATGGTTGGGTAAAGTGAAATAGTCGATGGGGTAATGTGAGATGTAGAATAGAATAGAATAGAAATATGCTTTATTGTCACTGAAAATTGTACAATTTTATGGACAAAGCTTACAAAAAATCAGAAAAATAAAAATTTTAAATTTACTGAAATTAAATAAAGTTTAAGTTGCTACATGTGATACCCAAATATATATAAAAATACTTTAAGTACTTGTACATAAAGGTAATGGAATTTCTTGTTATTCGTTAAGAAACTCTTCTACTGAATAATATGGTCTTTAAGATAGATAGGCTTTTGTCATTTTACGGAACTTAAGATAAGAAATTGCAGATTAAAGTTGCAAAGGGTATAATTTTTTTGCCGAATGTAATATAGACTTCTTCTTCTAAAAACTCAGTGGACGGGATCGGTAAATACACATCAAAGGTTGGATTTCTGGTGGAGTAGCCATAGTTAGGCCTTGCTGAAAAAATCATGTAGGTGTTTACGAATTTAGCAAACAGTTTTTAAAATATTTTAAGAGGGAAGCGTTAAAATCCTGTGATTTTTGAAGTAGCTTCTGCAATGTGTTCTTTTGAGGCTAAACAGATACCGTATTGCTATTTTTTGCAATTTAAAAACAACATCAGATTGGACAGCTGTACTAGAAGATGAGACTCAATATATATATATATATATATATATATATATATATATATATATATATATATATATATATATATATATATATATATAATCCTAAACCCATTTACCACCGGGTGTAATGTCTTTAGTTAGTTGCATGTACAATTTTTCTCCATTGCTTCTTATTCTTTGCTTGGTTTCTTGCTTGTTCTTTGCTGATTCCTCGTGTCTCTAGGATTGAGGTTACATTATCATCACATGTCTTCATTGCCCTGCCCCTTGGTCTCTTGGTTTGTCTTCTGGCTTCCCATACTTTTTTAATTGGTCTTTCTTGATTCATTCTAACCATGTGTCTATACCATCTCAGTTGGGCCTCTTCAATTTTCTTAATAATTGGTTGGACCTTAAGATGTTCTCTGACTGCCTCATTTCTAATCCTGTCTAACCTGGTTATACCCATTGTTCTTTTAAGAAACTTCATTTCTATGGTCTGTATTTTCGATTTTAATTTATCAGTAAGTGTCCAACTTTCACTACCAAAAGTTAAAATCGGCACAAACACCGTCTTGTATATGGCCGCTTTGGCTTTTTGGGATACTTCTTTTTTCGACAAAAATGTACTTTTAATTGCTTGGTACATCCGAGCAGCACTTTTTATTCTGAAACTTATTTCAGTTTCTTCAGTTCCTCTGTTCTCTATTTTTACTACCAAGTATTTGTAAGTATCGACTTGTTTAAGTGTATTTCCGTTAAGTGTTATCTTCGTTTGTTTTCTATTTTTTCCACATACCATTACTTTCGTCTTCTCATTATTGATCCTTAAATTTCGTTTAATTAGTGCAGCGTTCCATACTTGTAAATTTCGATTGAGTGCTTCTTTATTTATCCCAAATATCACTAGATTGTCTGCGTATGCACATTCTGAGATCCACACTGCTTCTAGATTTCTATGTCTGGCATATAATTTCAATGTTTCTGCTCTAGTTTCTTTAATTATGTCATCCAAGACAATGTTAAACAGTATGGGGCCTAGGACTCCTCCTTGACGTAGACCCTCATTTACTATGAACTCTTCGAATTCCATATTATCGGTTCTGATTCTGTTCCTAGTAAGTCTATATATACTCATAATGGCTTGCCTGGTTTGATTTTCACACCTTTCTTTTTTAAACATATGTCAATCACCTTCCTTGGATAGGCAGAGAGAGGAATGGAAAATACAATAAAAGAAAGTAAATTGCAATATCTCGGACATGTGATGAGAGGCGAAAGATACAACATCTTGAGACTCATAATTCAAGGAAAAGTAGAGGGTAGGACAAGCGTAGGCAGAAGACGCGTTTCCTGGTTGAAGAACCTGAGAGAGTGGGTGGTTGCAGCTCAAGGCAATTGTTCAGAGCAGCTGCCTCGAAGGTCAGAATAGCCATGATGATTGCCAACCTTCGTCGCGGAGATGGCACTTAAAGAAGAAGATCTGGCTGTTATTAAGACGCAAGGGTTAAACAGCTCCTTTATAGAATAATGCTACTATCTTATTCACGTTCAAAGAGAGTAAATTAGAATCAGACTAGGTTTTTATTGTAATCAGATAAGAAGTTATAGTTGCATGAAAAGTAGAGAGACCCAAGAGTCAGTATCATTTACTCTAACCAGTTGTTTTCTTTTCTCCAAGTAAAATTGGAACCAATTTAATGAAATACCTCGAATTTAGTAGAAATTTAGTTTTCTATCAAATCAAATACTTTGGCATAGTCACAAAAAACAGTGGTGGCAGTGTAAAGATTATTGTTTAGTGCTTGGTAAACTTCATGTAGCACAGAAAACATAGCATCACTTGTACATTTACGAGAAACGACATAAATCGGACTTTCATAAGTCTTTCAATAATTTTAGATAGTACTTGCAATAAGGCAATAAATCTGTAGTTGCAGGTATTCAATTTTTCTGCACCCTTATGAAGAGGAGTAATAATGGCTGTCTTAAGGCACTCTGGAAAAATACCTTTTTCAAATGAATCATTTATTAGTGAGACCAGGACTTCCAACCCATTTTTTGGAATATATGAGGGATAGGAAATTCACATCAGAATCACATGCTAAAACCGTAGAAACTTTCTCGAATGGTATTAGTATAAACATCGGGTTAAACAAGTACCATATTTTAAATATAGTTGTTATGCAAAATGACCAAAACATCGAGGTTATGGGTAAAAATGGTAAGTGTAAATGTCTCGGAGTAAAGCAAGCGCGAAAAATTGACCATAAACAAATATAGACCAAAGACCAAAGACAGCAACAACAATCATATCTTAACAGTAAACATTTGTTTAAGACATTAAATATATACAGATGGTCTGCTATGATATTACCATCATTTGGTATTGTTCTAAAGTATTGTAAGTGGTCTAAAACGGATATAGAAAGTTTTCAGTGAAAAGTAAGACCACTTCTTACAAAATCACAAAAATATTATTCTCGTAGTGCCGTAGAAAGAATATTACTGCGGTATCTAAGAGAGAAAGTATTTTTTGTTATAGGTCAGTAATTAGAAAAATAGTTTGCTAATTTAATAAGTTATTTTCAGAAACAGCCTGAGAAATTTACTTAACATCGCGCAATTTGTGCAGTGATGACACTACACGACCATTTAATATCAGATTATTCCAACCAAAAATTACTTGATATATATGTACTGTCAAAGACTCTCAGATCCAAATGTTAACATAGATACTATGTAAAGCTTGTTTAGCAGTAAATGGTTGACTTCAATTAGTACCGAATATAAACATCCTGGATTAACCGATAATAGTATAAAAGACCCGGTTTCAGGTAACAATGGTTTACCTGAGGTACAAGGTCTTAACAATGGGCCAAGTCAGATAAATTTAATATTATTCACGACCGCACTAATTGAAGCCTTCTTTTTCTTTTTGTGCCACTCCTATCGGAGATTGGAAATCATCAAGGCTATACTGACCTTGTTTATAGTTGACCTAAAGACTTCATTAGTGGTACAGCTTGGATTCCGTTTTCCTTCTATTTTTCCTTGCATTATATTTTGAAGTAATGCGTATTTATGTCCTCTCATCAGGTGACCCAAATATTCGAGCTTTCTTCGTTTGATCGCTGAGAAAATTTCTGGGTCTTTTCCTATCCTTCGCATTACTTCAAAGTTTGTGACTCTTTCAACCCAACTTATCTTCAGCATTCGACGGTAGCACCACATCTCGAAACTTTCAATATTTTTTATGTTGTTCTGTTTGAGAGTCCAGGCCTCTACACCGTATAATAGCGTGTTAAATACGTAGCCCCTTAGCATTCTTAATCGTAGAGGGATGCTTATATCTCTGTTGCAGAAAATTTCCTTATCTTTATGAAGGTGGCCCTGGCAATTTTGATACGTCTTTTTGTTTCATTGTTTTGGTATCCAGTTTCGTTTATTGAAGTCCCCAAGTATTTGTAACTTGACACTTTTTCAGTTTTAATGCCGTTTATACTAATATGTGCTGGTTGTGTCATGTTATTACTGAAGATCATATAATTGGTTTTTTTGATATTGATACTTATGCCACAATTGTTGCAGGCAATATTTATTTATGAAGTCAACCATTTTCTGCTAAACAAACTTTAGAACCAACCAACCAACATCTAACCGGGAGTTGCCAGGCGTTTGTCGGAGCTTATTATAGAGAAGGGCAAGACTTAGTGGGTGTTAGCAGTGTTAAATAGTTGGTGATTAGATGAAGTTGAGACCGACCTAGGGATACTAGAGATCAAAAGATGGCCAGAAACCGAACAGAATAGCGACTAATCTTAGAGCAGACCAGGATCCACAGAGGATTGTCGAGCCAAAGATGATGACATTACAGACTTAGTAGGAGATAATCTTCCTCAAGAACTAGCCAACAAACTAGGACTCTTCGTCTCTTACCAAGTCTCCAACCAATCATGTCCCTTATTATCAATACGTCCATTACAGTGCTATGCTTGAAAATAACAACCTTATTGATGGAATAGGAGAGAAATGTTTAAAAAAACTGTGACAGAAGTCCTTTATTTAATAGTAGACTTGACATAGCTACAATGAATACCGATAATTTACGTCACTTACATTGTTTAGATAAAGAGCTTAAGCAATATTAATTAAAAGTATTATCAAAATTTAAAAATAATTAGAAATTATTTTTCCTATAAAAATTATTACAAAGATTTATTGCAAATTTTATATAACTGTATCTACAGGTCAGAGGCAATTCATATTTTGAACGATAACTTTTATATAAGAAGTACTGATAAATAGTATAGTATGGTCCTAGAATATATGGTGATTATATATATTTATATACAGTGTGTTCCAAGCAAAATTTGACCCCCCCAGAATCTCAGAAACCAAGATTTTTTTAAATTAAAAAAAAACGTCAATTTGTATTGGGAGTGGGACGAATTTTCATGCAAAATTCATGCCCTCAAATATAATTCCCTACTGCCCCGCATCAACACCCAGTTTTTTTTTAAATAGCAAGTGTGGTCGAGTGGCACATCATTTAAAAGGTATTTTTTTTCTCTACTCTATTTTTTTCTTAATTTTCGGAATAACTCAAGATAATTTTAGGTTTAACTAATTTATTGGTTGAACACAGTTAAATCAAAAAACAACAAAATTTCATCAAACTAACCAGTTAAATGTTCGAAATGTCCTCCTGTGACATCCATACAATAATACAGTATATTTTCAAAGCCTCTTCATACATTTTGGAGATCCTCCGGTGTCAATAATCTTCATTTTGTCACAATTCTTTGTCGCAACTCTGCAAGATCTGCAGGCGGAGTGGCATATGATGCCAGAGATAGTTGTCTGATAGACTGTTGATTCCGTTTGTAAATGACCCAATACCGCCACTTCACTTGCCTCATTTCTCACACGACGTAGTGCATTTTTAGATGCACTTGTTTTAATGTCCATGCTTCCAAGCCATAAAGGAGACTAGTGAATACGTAACACCGAAGCATTCTTAGGCGTAGTCCTAACCTTATATCCCGACAACAAAGAAACTTTTTAAGTTTAATGAATGATGCACGTGCTATTTCAATATGTGTCTTAATTTCTTTGGTTTAGATCATTATAAAACTGCCTTATCCTTCGTGCGTTAGTTTTTACATTAGATTAAGAGAACTTTAGTAATTTGGGATAGATTAAAATAGCTTATTGGTCATCTATGACCAGATTGTAATCATAAATAATGAAAAATAATGAATCTATGACCAGATTGTAATCATAAATAATGGAAAATAATGTTAAACAAAATATCGATTGAAACTAAAGCGAACAAAAAACTAAAAATGAAATAGAATCAGAAAAAGAAAAAAATAGAAAAAAAGATATTCACCTTCCCAATGTGCTAACAAAAATCAAACATCAGTTTCTATAAAACGACGAATACGACTCTGGTATAATAAGCTTCCTCGCTAATATAATTGAACAACTAATATAATAAATACTCTTGTTAGTTTAGACGCTTTTTTTTTCTAATTTTTTCAATTGCAGTTAAAGGATTAAACGATTCTTGTGATACTAAAAAGGAAGTGATCATTAAGGGTAATGGACCACAATTCCTCATTAGCTGGAGCCTAAAAACAAATGACAGTCACCATTTAAATTGATGGTCAGGACGAGAAAGGAAATTAACCATTATCAACGAAAAATCTTCTTGAACATTGTGGATCATTCCTCCTCGAATCTTATATTTCGAGTATACGAATTTCCGGTATATTTTTTAAATCTTGTAAATTTTGTGGTCGTGCGATATAAACTATTGATTTTAAATGTCCCCATAGGAAAAAATCAAGTGGTGTAAGATCCGAAGATCTCGCGGCCACTACATTGGTCCTCATCTATTAATCAATCTTCTAGGAAAACTTAAGTTTAATAAATCACAAACAGGAAGTAACTCCGCCTGCAGTTTTGTTGGGTGGATCGAGTAGCTCAACTGTTGCCGATCCCAAGCCCGGATAAAGGAGGAAGGGGTCTATACAGCCAGGTTAGCACCCTACTAATATACTTTAAAACCATACAGCTCATAGAAACAAGATTATGCCTTGAAACAGGAATGATTTCATGACGGCGACTAACGCGAGAAAGACGACACGAATTTATGGAAAACGAGAAAGATACTTCGCCTCGGTATTTGGAACGTAAAGTCTCTAAACATAAGATAGCAGGAAATTACAAATGAGCCTCTAGATAAATATAAACATATGAACACTACAAGAGACGAAAAAGAAAGGAAAGGGTCAAATTATGCTAGATGACTATCTGATGATTTACAGTGGTGTTGCGAAAGAAACCAGGTCCAAAGAAGGAGTCGCCCTGTTAGTACACAGAAAATTTTTACACCAAGCACAAGAATGTAAATATATCTCTGAAAGAATAGTAAGTGTAAAAGTTAAACTGGATGTCAAACCTCTGAATTTTATAGCAATCTATGCATCAGAGAACAACAGAGATACCACCACAAGAGGAAACTTCTACGAAAACCTTCACTCTGTAATAAACGAGACCCAAAATGATAAATATATAATAAGTATGGATGATTTTAACGCCCGTGTTGGCAAAAGACTGGTCTACAGATTTAACATAAAAGCGAAAGAGTTTAATATGATAATCTCGTCTCAAAAAACTAAAACCATAGTAGTCAGCAAAGCACCAACCAGATGTAAAATAGAAATTGATGGCAGGATGCCTTAATAACACTTACAGACACATTAACAATGAGATGAAGTCAAGAATTTATAAAGCCAGTGTAAGACCAATAATGACATATGCCTCAAAAACAAGACCCTACACAACCACAACGCAAAGGCTACTGGAAACGGCAGAGATGAGAGTACTGAGAAGAATTACAGGAAATACGCTGAGAGATCGAATGAGAAGTGAAGACTTTAGAAGAAAATGTAACGTACAGTGTATAAATGAAGGGTCACAAAATAGAAAAAAAGAATAGAAGAACCACATAAGCAGAATGGAGGAGACAAGTGTGAACAAGCAGAATTGCTTATAAAGAGGAAGAAGAAGGCAAACAGGAAGTATAAAGTTAAGAAGTGTTGTATAAGCCTGATGGAAAGTATAATAAAAAATATAACATTGGATTGAACAAGTATATTTGTTACAATGCCGGGCGTTCAGACATTACACACATGTTAACCTAACCTGTCTAACCTAACTTTGGTGTTTCCTTGGAACCTGGCTGTCATGTCATCTTGTTACTAACATGAAGAATATGAATGTCGCTTATAGCTCCTCTACACATCAGCAGACGCATCCGCGGACGACATCTACGTATGCATCTGGATGTGTAGATGGGGTAATTTGATCATCTGTTGTTCATTTATCACGTCGGAGGCTGCGTCTGCAAGATATCCGATTGTTGTCGGTTTTTTTAGCACAGATCAAAGGGTTTCGGTGCGGACATCCGACGCCTTTCCACACATCTGACTTCTTCTTTTCCGATCATTTTTTTTAATGATTCTATTCCGATATACACCCAAGTAGTAGTTGAACGTTCTAAATAGGCATATATCTGCGGCAGCTATAGTCTCAACATCAACATCCATTTTTTTAATGCTCGCCTAGATATTGCATCTTCTCTGAATTAACACAGACTGAACGATTTACAGAGGTGTCCAGGCTTGTGATGATACATCTGCAGATGAGTCTGCAGACGCGTCTGCCAATGTGTAGTGGAGGCATTACACATACAGATTAAACGAATTTAAAACGGAACATACGAAATCAATGTATTTCGGCTCAACTCCGCTCTAGGTGGTTGGCCAACAAAAGGTTGTCAAATAATTATATTATAAAAATCCAATACTTCAGCGGGCTGCTGGATTCTGAATTCATTCAAGAACAAGTCAAAACTCCACCCAAATAGGTTGCCTAGAATCACTGAAAAAACTAGACTACACAAGCAGTTATTATGCTGTCAAACCACTTATGTCCTGTCACTGTCCTTATAGTCCAAGAGATAGAGCCGAAATTTTGAACTGATCAGTAATATGACATTTCTCTATTGGAATATATTCATTGTAACTAGGTTAAAACTTTGCCTTACAGGCGGACGCACCTCGTGGTACAGGGGGTGGCTATACAGGGATGAAGTTGTCATTTTTTTCGGAAAAATGAACGATCCATAATATGGCTGAAAATTTGCCCAGAGTAAGATCTTGGTATAACTAGACGAAATCCCAAAGGGCGGACGCGAGAGTGGATACATAAGGGGTGGCGGACAGGGGTGAAATTGCAATTTTTTGGGGAAAAATTAACGATAAGTAATATGTCCGCCATTTTCATGGCTCATTATTTAGCCCCATAAAACTCTAAATCCAAAAGGGCGGACAGCTGGGTTGGTACAGGGAGCCATAAAACGGGGTCAAATGTAGCACTTGCCTGCGCATTTTAGGTCTCGGTAACAATTTTCAAACTGATTTTATTATGATATTTTTATACCGATTGATTTGAAAATTTGTATGCTCACTTCTGTTACTATTCTAAGAAGCGTCAAGTAGAGTTTTCCTCAAAATTTTCCAAAAACATTTCCGTAAATGAAAATTTTCGTAATTTTTTGAGGTAAAATCTAATTTGTAGAATCCTTTCGATTTTCTGTAAGTTATACCATGATTTTTTTCCAAAAATTTTCAAACTATTTTTCCGATAAGAAAAAAAAATTTAGAAAAACTTTTCTAAAACATTTGATAAAACTCTACGTCATCGTCTGAATCTTTTATAGAATATTTTGTAGTTTTAAAATTTTTTTCACATTTTTTTCTTAAATATAAATATTTTACGAATTAATTTTTAATTGAATAAATGTTTGATATTTGATATTTTATTAAATTAAAGTAATTTTATAATGATAACTATTAAATATTTTTGGTATAACAAATAGTAATTTTACTTATTTTTTATTACAATAAAAAGGTTTTTAAATTTATATTGCATAAATAATGGTTGTTCAGATACCTCAGATGCCAGAATCAGTTCGAGAAGTAGTGATTGAAAATGAAGCAGATAATGAATGTGATATTATTGAAAGTGAAAGTGACAAAGATGATGAATGTGATGACATTAATGAGAGTAAGAAAAATGACGAAAATTTAGAAAAACTTTAAAAATTTCGTCATTTTTCTTACTCTCATTGATGTCATCACATTCATCATCTTTGTCACTTTCACTTTCAATAATATCACATTCATTATTTGCTTCATTTTCAATCACTACTTCTCGAACTGATTCTGGCATCTGAGGTATCTGAACAACCATTACTTATGCAATATAAATTTAAAAACCTTTTTATTGAAATAAAAAATAAGTAAAATTACTATTTGTTATACCAAAAATATTTAATAGTTATCATTATAAAATTACTTTAATTTAATAAAATATCAAATATCAAACATTTATTCAATTAAAAATTAATTCGTAAAATATTTATATTTAAGAAAATAATGTGATTTGTAAAGTAAATATGACTTTAGTTTGAAAAAAAAAACATTATCATAATATTATTTTAAAACTACAAAATATTCTATAAAAGATTCAGACGATGACGTAGAGTTTTATCAAATGTTTTAGAAAAGTTTTTCTAATTTTTTTTTTCTTATCGGAAAAATCGTTTGAAAATTTTTGGAAAAAAATCATGGTATAACTGACAGAAGATCGAAAGGATTCTACAAATTAGATTTTACCTCAAAAAATTACGAAAATTTTTATTTACGGAAATTTTTTTGGAAAATTTTGAGGAAAACTCTACTTGACGGTTTTCAGAATAGTAACAGAAGTGAGCATACAAATTTTCAAATCAATCGGTATAAAAATATCATAATAAAATCAGTTTGAAAATTGTTACCGAGACCTAAAATGCGCAGGCACGTGATACATTTGACCCCGTTTTATGGCTCTCTGTATCAACCCAGCTGTCCGCTCTTTTGGATTTAGAGTTTTATGGGGCTAAATAATGAGCCATGAAAATGGCGGACATATTACTTATCGTTCATTTTTCCCCAAAAAATTGCAATTTCACCCCTGTCCGCCACCCCTTATGTATCCATTCTCGCGCCCGCCCTTTGGGATTTCGTCTAGTTATACCAAGATCTTACTCTGGGCAAATTTTCAGCCATATTATCGATCGTTAATTTTTCCGAAAAAAATTACAACTTCATCACTGTATAGCCACCCCCTGTACCATGAGGGGCGTCCGCCTGTAAGGCAAAGTCTTAACCCAGTTACAATGAATATATTCCAATAGAGAAATGTCATATTACTGATCAGTTCAAAATTTCGGCTCTATCTCTCCGACTATTAAGCAAGCTCCTCTTTCCTTCAAAGGAGACAGATAGTTGAACGATATTTTATATAATGTCTATCACCGGGTCTGTACCGTGGAGGTAAACAGTCGTATATCCATAATGTATACATTTGCAGGAAAGCGCAAAACATAGAGACTAGTCAATAAACTATAAAAAATTTGTACTTCCATTTTATTGAATTCAACATTATTGGTACATTACACTACGTAAATGGAAATATATTACTAGATATTAGTATTGTTAAGAAATGATTTACCTGGTGTACGTTATTGGGAGTTACGACTTTTTACCTCTATGTCCTTAAACAGGTAACATGCAAAATAAAAATCGTAAGTGATGACAAAAATATTATATTCTGTGTTTAAAAATGCAAAAACCAAATCACAATGTTTGAAACAAAAAAAAAACTCGTTAAGTAGAAAAAATATAAAACCTAAATATTTTTACTTTAGTTACTGTCTGTGTCACCTGCTTGCTGCTTTGAAATTGACAACTGTTGGTAGAAATTATGAAATTGCACCGGGATCCACTGACAAAGCTTGAATAAATGTTCGTATTTTTTTTTGGTGATACCTTTACAATTCGTACGCATAGCAGGCAATTGATCAGGGAATGGTATTTGAGTTCTCGCTGATCTTGATACATTCAAACTCATAAAATTTTGGTTTGTAAAGTTTGTTTTATAAAAAATAATTAACGGCGACGCAGCGCGAATTTGAAAGTGCAACACAGTTGAAATAAGGAACTCTTGTTTTTCATTATTCCGTTTTTACCAATACATGGTAAGTGAGGTTTGGCATACAATATTTCGAAATTTTTGAAATCTGATACCTCCATTTCAATCACAGTTGCACCTGTAGAGCGGATTAACTGCTGCCAGTCCCAAGGCGTAACTATTTGAATAGTTGCTTGTTTTTTTAACGTCCTTTCAATTAAACCATGAACATGATATGCCTCCATGTGGTTATGCCCTCTCAACAAAAACTTGTGGTCTATTGTTTTTAAATTTGGACATATTTTTAGTTGCCATAGATAACTGAACATCATCATTATATTACGATTTTGACTGGGACAATTGTCAGATCAAATAATTAAATATTCTACCGTAGAATATGCAAGAACAATTTCACTCTACTTCAATAATGCTGAAGCAATTTAATGTCCACCCCTTCCAGCTTTAGATTCGTCCCACGCCTTGTTTGTGGTGGAATCATAAATTGTCAGGTTTAGTGTCCATAGCTTTAACGAATAAAAGCTTTGATTATTTGTCAGGGAAGGGGTTTTTAGTATACCTCATATTAGCGTCTTGAAGATGATCTTCATATTTCTGACGAACGGCAGCCGTTGTCTTATGGTAACACCCTCAACTAAATATCATTTAATGTAGAACTGGAGCGCAAAACTTAAGTGGAAGTTCGCTGGACATACCATAAAACGGAAAGACGACTGATGGAAAAAGATGATTATACACTGGAGACCATATAGTTACAAACGAAAAAGAGGAAGGCCACAAATGAGATGGTCAGATGACTTGAAGAAACACGCAGGCCCGAAGTGGATACAAACTACCTAAAATAGAGAGACGTGGAAGAAGGAAGTGGAGGCCTATGTCCAAAATTGGACAGCAAGGGCTGTATACATAGAGATACATAGTAGAACTGGAGCTACGGTTGTTTACCACTACCGCATTCCAAAGCATACTATCGTGTAAGCGCGTATCTATGGATATAGTACTGTTAACCTCAACTGACTAATGGAGTTGCGGTTGTTTCTAAACACCATATCTAGGCAACTAATAATGCTGGATGTACGATTCTTTTCCACCAGATGCTATGAAAACCTGACAACAAGAGCGTGGCCTTAACTTCATTTCGGCAAAAATTGGAGTTACGACTGTTTACCTCCACGGTACAGGTATGGATTTATTTTTGTCCAAGTTTTATATTGGTCCACTATTTCAAATACAGTTCAAACAGACATATATTAAATTGTATGTTCCGTTTTAAATTCGTTTTAAATTCGTATGTTTAGCGTTAGTCCCTTCACTTACAGTTGTATATCATACAGTTGTTTATTATATTTTTCAACTTTTGCTCACTTTTTCTTTTTCTTTCGCGTTGTCTGTCTCAATCCAACATATCTTTGTCTTTTTTATCGGATTTATCTAAATATATTTATATAATATATAATATTATATACATTATGCAACTCTCAATACATTTTAATATAGTTATGGATGATATGATTTAACGGCCAATGCTAGCGGAGTATTTATTGATCGTAAAAATATATTTTTTAAAGAATTTTTACGGTATAACCACCAACTCTGCGGGCATTGTTAATAAAAAATGGGATTGTTATCACAGCTCGAAAAAAGTTATTTAACCCTTTTATACATTTTTGTGTTTACCTGTCAGAATATCAAACCCAAATTAGGCATTCCGATGGCGTTATAATTCAAAACTTCACGTCCATTTTCACATTGCCTTCTACACTCTCCCATGGCCGCAGGCCAGCATTTAGTATTCCAAAATAGTTTAAAATTTTAATTAAAGTATAAGGTTTTCTGTTTTCCTAAATACATAGAGCTACAGAGAGCACTCTCCTCCACGACCTCTCCTGAAAATTGAGTTTCATAATGTTGCAAAATAACCCCAACAAGAACGTCCAGTTCTATTTTATTTAGAGGGATTAGATTATTTTTTGCATGATAATCTTAAGCAAGGAGCGACGAGTGCTACTTTAATAATTTTTATAAGCTTCTTATTTCACAAAATATTTCGTTAGGAATATCTAATTGAAGAGCAATCTTCAAGAAATTTTCTTTTTGTTGCTTGTTAATAAAAAAATTCTAATAATTAAATTTTATCTAAATCATTCATATTATTACTAATTCAAATATAATATTATATATTTTAAAGTATTTAAATGAGTTCAGCCTTTCAATAGACGCAGTTTAATTTTATGTACCAGTAGTCGCACACGGTCTACTACACCGGTCATAAAAATAGTCCTCTAGATGCATTTTGTTTAAATGTCGATAAAATAACCTATTGCTTGTAGTTTTTTAAACATTATTTATTATTATTGACATATTTTGTTTATTTAAAATGTTTATTTACGCAGCACAAAAAATAGTCCACACTTTTTGTAATAGTTTGATTTATTCTCTTTTTTACTAAACAAATTACAATTAATTTAAAATTATAACATAACATATCAATCTTCAAGAACTATCTTAAACAAAAATAAAACATTATTTCACTAAGACTTATAAAAAAATATAAAAGACGGCAAAAAACAAAAAAATTAAGTCGGAATATTGTTACAGTCATAGCAAATTGGATTTACATGTTCCAAACAAACATACTTTTTACAAATCGAACAAAAATATTTCGTTTTTTGATTCTTTTTCCATCCACAGTCACCACGCCTCCCAACCGCTCCCGGATTTATTTGAACTGGCATGACATCTTCATCCAAATGACGGATCTCCTTTAGTCGAATTGTTATTTTCTTGGGTATATAGACATTTTGGCTTCGATTCTTCTGGTGGTTGTACATAAGGCTAAATGTTACATTTATCAAAACTTCTCGTCGGGTCTTTGTGGAATTTGGAATGTTACAATTGTAAATAACAAAGAAATTTATTGCTGTAACATATAAAACGCAGTACAAAACAACCATAGGCCATCTTCTACTACAATTAGCCACATCATATTGTGCGCATAATTTATCTATGGTATCAATACCGCTTTTTGTGCTGTTATATCTTCTTCTTATGGTACCCTATCCAATTAGTGGATGCTGGCGACAATTCTGGCATACTCCTCTCGGTCTTGTGTGGCTCTAAAGAATGCATGTGCATCGAGGTTTGTCCAATCCTTTATGTTTTTAAGCCATGAGTATTTCTTTATTTCGATGCCACGTTTTCCTTCTGTCTTCCCTTCAATAAGCTTTAAGAACTGGTACTTAGAATTTCGAAATATATGACCCAGATAAGCAGTTTTTTTCTTTTTATTATTGGCAGCAATTCTCGTTTTCTGCCCATTCGATTTATTACTTCGACATTTGTTGTGTAATCTGTCCAGGGAATTTTAAGTAGTCTTCTAAATACCCACATTTCAAAGGTCTCCAATCGGTTCATCACATTGGCCTTTATGGTCCAGGTTTCTACACTATATAGCAGTATGGAGTAAATGTAACATTTTACAAAGCGATATCGAAGCGTTAAGTTAAGGCTGCTGTTGCTTAGCAAGGTTCTCATATTAGTTCTGCTTGCTCAATTCTGCTACGTATCTCTATGTCTGGATCTAGATCTTCAGTTATCCAACTACAGAGATATCTGAGCTTGGGGACCCTTTGGATGTTCTTATTGTTTACTCTTATATTTAATTGCATATTTTTTGTGTTCTGCTAACCACCATTACCTTCGTCTTGTCTATATTAATCTTCAAGCCCAGTCATTCGTCTTCAGTGTTTATTCTATTTATTAGTCGTTGTAGCGCTTCTTGGCTATAAGCTATTATGACTGTATCATCAGCATAGCGAAGATTACTAGTAGTCTGTCCGTTGATTTTGATTCCATCTTCAGTGTCACTTAAGACTCTATCGAAAATCAGAGTAAAGATTAAAAAGGAGGGGTGACAGAACACAACCCTGTCGTACACCTTTTTCGATTGAGAAATATGACGTAGATTCCAGTCCTACTCCCACAGATGCCACTTGATTCATATAAAGGTTCTTCATGATTTTAAGGTCATTCTTATCTATCGAATGTTCCTGGAGCAATCTTACTAATTCTGAATGATTTCCTCGAACGCTTTCTGGTAATCTATAAAGCATAGGAAGACATCTTTTTGCTACTCTCTGCGTTTCTGAAGTAGGACAGTTAAGCTATAAAGTGCTTCTCTTGTGCCAAATCCTTGTCTGAAACCGAACTGTGTGGGGCTAATGTCTCTTTCACATCTGTTGTATATTCTTGTGTGCATTATATATTGGTCTTATAATTCGGAATTGGTCGCAACTATTAGCGTTTGGCTTTTTTGGGATTGGTATAAAGGTTGATTGAAGCCAATCCTGTGGTATTTGACCGGACCCATAAATGTCATTAAAAAGATCTACCAAGGCGTCTATATTGTCTTCATTCAACATTGTTAGAACCTCTATGTATATGTCGTCTGTCGTCAACGTTGCTAGGGGCCGTTGCTTGCAATGTCTTTTTCATCCTTGGCTTTCTTGGGATATCTGTGCTGTTATGTGCTAATATGATTTCTGGTTTTCCAGTAACAGGATCAACGTCATCCCTATGGTGCATAGTGGAATATAACAGAATGTTTTTGTTTTTTTTTTGGTTTATATGACACTAGTATTACTCTTGAACTAAACCCAAATGTACTAGAGCCAATAGGTCGTCCTTGGTTGTTAGAGAAATATGCAGGAATTTGTCTTCTATTTACTTTTATTGTTTCCTAGAGAGTTTAACCATTTTCCTTTAAGCTTATACCAAGATAAACGTTGGTGTACTAATTCTCCGTGGTAACATTTCTCTTACCGTAGAGATGTGGACAGACTTGTTTCGCCACTGCCTTGGTACTAGTGTCTAGATAGTATGGACCACACACTTGGTTTTTGCCAAGGTATACTTCCATGTTACTGGTATAAAATAACTTCCGCACCAGACAGTGTAAATATTTTTATACCGTATCTATTGGGTTTGCTTGGTATGTACTGGCGGAACGTTCACCGTCCTCTAAAAGCCTCCAACTTTTCGTCCGCGGTTACGTGTTGCGAATGAGAGAAACATTTTTTCTGATTTTCGTTCCACTTGGTAATAAGACCTTTTATTGGCGCTAATTTATTAAAACTAAATCTATCATGCCTTGTATTGATCTCATCAGTTCGCATATACCTTAGTAAATTTCTGAATCTCGTGATGTTCATTTTCAGTCTCTACAGAAAACCTCTATACCAGTGCCGTCCGGTTTCCACAAGTCTGATGTATTAAGGTGACTTGCCTTTCTTACACCTGGAAGATATAAGAGACCTAAAAGTGCACGGATTTAATCTTTTCTGCTTCTATTTTTGTATTGGTCCCATCAACAATTATTTGCAACATATCAATATCAAATATATTGTTCCAGATATCTACAATATCGGTTTTCTGTCTGACACATTGTTTTGAACCCGGAAGCTGCAGAACAATATTTTTACTTCGAGTTCTGACATTCTTATTAGCAATATGCTTAGCCCATTGTGTTTTATTATCTTTGCCCAAACAATATGGACCAATGGCAAAATCTCTCACCATCTAATTCGTCATTTTCCTCTTTCGTATCGCTTCCCTCCAAGTTTTCTTCTACATGATCTTCTTTTCCCGATTTCTCTTCATCATGATACTCATCACCCGTCGAAACTTCTTCAAAAAGTGCTAACAATCTTTTTTGATCTTTTTCATAATCCATATTGTCTGAAAAATAAAGTTTTATTATAAAACAATTATTATTTATAAGTCACAAAACTCTATTAGTTCTCTAGACGCACACAGAAAACGATATTTAATAATATCGTTTTCTGTCCTTTTTGGGGGTACGAAAGGTGTAAAAGGGGTATGAAATAAACTCAAGAAAAAAGATGATTATAAAGCTATTATATTGGTTTTCCCGTCTTTGTTTAATAAATATTTGCAGCGTATTTTAAAATATTTGTATTGTAGAACTTAATTTAATCATTTAATGCTACTGTTTCTGTTTTTTTTTTCTTTCTGCAACTATAGTGCTCAACAGTTTTATGGAAGATTAGTTTAGATTACGAATATTTCTATATAGTATTAGTACTCTGCATTTTAAATATTTATATAATTATATTTTATTATAATTTTATTACTATATTTTAAATTTAACGACGGTGCGCAAATGCAAAGGGTAGCGGGTAGATACTTTTCTACGATCCTGGTGGAAAATAGGTCTATTTCAGGGAAGCGTCTCTGCCCACGCGAGGCATGCTTTGCTCTCAATTCCTTACTGAGAGAAATCATGTCCCATTCCTTTATCCTTCCAAAATCTAGTTACCTACTTCCTATCCCTCCCTGGTGAAGGGCAGCAGCGATCATCAGTACCAGTTCAAGGCGTAGAGAAAATAATCCTGGACCGGCTTAAAACTCAATTACCACAAGCATGACTGGAGCAGTTTAAATGGTTGTGGTACTGCGATGGGGAAGGCAACGGGCAAACCACCCCATTATATTTTCCACAAATCTAAATGGCAAACGAGAAAAAGAAAATCGCCCTCAGTCCGGGGCACCCCTTAAATAGGGTCAGGGTGCGAAGAATCCCCCTGTCAACTACCCAAGAAAGTGCACAGAGAATACAAATATACGACCGAATAGTACGCATTGCTACCTGGAACGTACGCAGCTTATTTATGTCCGGATAACTGGCAAACACTGAAGCCGAGAGGGTAAGACTGAAAATAGACATCTTGGGAATGAGTGAGAGTATGAGCAATAAGTAAGATGGCCTGGATCAGGAATACAAAAAATAAAACATGGATACATATACTATTCAGGTGGAACCGACCAAGAACATTAATATGGAACTGCTATATTAGTGTCGAACTGCTTAATCAGTCATAGACTTCATCCCTCTAAATGATAGAGTGGCAATGTTGAAATTACAAACAACTCACAGAAAACTAAATATTATTCAGGTCTATGCTCCAACAAGTGACAAGTCAGACAAAGAAATCGAAAATTTTTATAACAACATAGATGAAATAATGAGACTGACAAAAAGAGGTGAGATAACGCTGATCATGGATGACTCTAACGCTAAAATTGGTCGTGGTGCTGAAGGAGACCACATAGGAGCATACGGTCTAGGTACCAGAAATAATAGAGGAGATAGATTTGTACAATTCTGCGTAGAAAACAATCTGTTAATAGCCAATACCTTCTTCAAACAACATCCTAGAAGGCTATATACATGGAAATCACCTACAGACAGAAAAGACAGAATTGTTAGAAATCAAATTGACTTCATTTTGCTCAATAACATCTTTAAGAAGTACATACAATCTACGAAAACATACTCTGGAGCTGATATACATAGCGATCATAATCCAGTTATAATGGATTTTAGATTAAAAAGATTTCTCAAAGTCAAAAAGAAAACAGTGAGTATCAACCTTGAGGAAGAAATAAAAACGATCGAAAACTTGGTATAGACAGACATTGAAGTAACATGGACTGCTTTAAAAACAAAAATAACAAAGATACAAGAAGAAGACACCGGGTTCATAAAACACAACAAAAAACAAGAATGGATAACGCAAGAGATCATGGACCTTCAGATCATGCAATTCGGATTTCGAATGGGAACACGAGAGGCTCTTTTTGCTTTAAATGTGTTAACGCAACGATGCAGAGACATGAATGTAGATGTATATGCATGATTTATTGACTATCGAAAAGCATTTGACTGCGTTAACCATCAAAAGATGATCGAAATTCTGAGAACAACTGGAGTTGACGAACAAGACTTGCGAATTATCTCAGAGCTATACTGGCACCAAACGGTGCAACAATTGAAATAGAGCACACAACATACAACATACGACATACAAATCGGACAAGGAGTGACACAGGGTTGCGTCTTATCACCGCTACTATTTAATTTGTATTCGGAGTCTATATTGAGAGAAGCATTAGACGAGGTCCAAGGCGGAATTAAGATTAACGGAATCAGCATAGACAACATCAGATATGCTGATGATACCATCTTAATAGCAAGCAACGCACAAGAACAACAAAATATAATAAATGCGATAGTTCACCATAGCGATATGTTCGGTTTACATCTAAACGTTTCCAAAACTAAAACTTTAGTATTTTCAAAGACACCAATAAACGCACAGGTGTATGCCAAGGGTCAAATAATAAAACAGGTAAATTCCATAAAATATTTGGGAGCAAATATAAATAGTCAGTGTAATCCAAAAAAAGAAATCCTATCAAGAATCGAACAAGCAAGGAAAACATTCATGAGCATGAAAACTTTTTTTACCAGATCAGACCTTAGTCTGATCTGGTAAATCCGAATGATCATATGTTACGTTTTTCCCGTCTTACTGTATGGCTGTGAAAATTGGACAATGGACTCTGAAATAGAAAAAAGAATAGATGCCCTTGAGATGTATATATACAGACGAATGTTGAGAATTCCATGGGTACAAAGAGTTACTAAAGTTGAGGTACTTCGTCGCATGTGTAAACAAAAAGAATTACTAAGAATAATTAAAGAGAGGAAAATGCAATACTTGGGTCATGTGTTGAGAGGCGAAAGATATGAATTACTTCAAGTTATCCTGGAAGGAAAAGTACAGGTCAAAAGATCAGTAGGAACACGCCAGAACTCGTGACTGAAAGACCTGACTAGATGGTTCGACCGCTCATCCGCAGAGATCTTTCGCGCAGCAGTTTCCAAAACTACAATTGCCATTTGGATCGCCAACCTTCGAAAGGAGACGGCGCCAAGAGAAGAAGACGGTGCGCAAAAAACAAGCTCACGGTCCGGATGCGGACCGCGGTCCGCCATTGTCATATATGTCATGGTCATATATGTGGCCATTTAATTCAAAAAGGCGATAGCAGCTTTTGCTAGAGTATCGAGTAGAGAATAGAACGATATAACAAATGATAACGATATAACAGAGAAAGTAGAGATACTGAACTAACAATAATAATAAATGAAATAATATATATATATATATATATATATATATATATATATATATATATATTATCTCATTTATTATTATTATATAGTACAATGAGTGTATTTCCGTGTTTGGTTAGCGCCCCTTGTTTAAGTCTTGGTTCCGTCGCTGACGAAAATTGAGTTTCGTAATGTTGCAAAAGCGCCCTGAGTGCAAAACTTTCCAAAATTAATTATTTAAAATTCCCATTTCTGACAAATTAAGAAGAGAAGGTAATTGGAATTAGTTATGAAATTAATATAATTTTTGAAGTGCCCTACGGCGAAGGCATTGTACTTTTTGGGCCCGTGTCAGAACAAGATGCGTGTCGGGGCGGGCAACAGCCCTATTGCCGCCTCCCATCCTCACCCCTTT
This sequence comes from Diabrotica undecimpunctata, assembly GCF_040954645.1. Taxonomy (NCBI): domain Eukaryota; kingdom Metazoa; phylum Arthropoda; class Insecta; order Coleoptera; family Chrysomelidae; genus Diabrotica; species Diabrotica undecimpunctata. The sequence goes on from NC_092811.1 coordinate 117,424,498, forward strand.
CGCGAGTGGCAAGGCCGATATGTCCGTGGGGGATTTACTCTTGTTATTAACAATTCCACGCTCCAGGCGGGGGTAGTGCTTTATTTAATTTGAGCGACTTTTGTTTTTCGAAAGGAAAAGTGGCAGGGAAAGCAGGTTAATGGTATATGCTGTCCGAAAAAAGAATTTTAAAATCGGAAGTATATAAAAAAGTGAATCTGTATTCAAATTTATTCTTCTTCTTCTGTTGCAGTGCATTATCGGAGGTTTGCGATCGCTACATCCAAATATTCTATTGTTGCGAAGGAATGACGTTATTCTTCTGCCTACATCTTAGTCTTAGCAACTTTAGTTGCCATTCCTCGTTATGAGGCCTTTCTTTGCTGTTATTAATTTCAGCTTTCTGTTATTTGTTGTGTTGTGTCCATGATATTCTGAACATTTTGCGATAGAGTCTCATTTCAAAGACTTCTAGTCTTATAATATTTAATTTTATTGTCCAGGCCTCAACTTTATACACAGGGACAGACCAAACGTAGCATTAAATAATTATATATACTAAATATCCATATTAACGGTGAAATTCTATATAATACAATCTCAGTTCTTAATAGATGGACACAACATTTCAGCGATCACCTCAATTTAGATTATGTTAAAGTAAGGTGATAACCTAGAAAATCATCTAAACATACATCAAAATGTACGTCAACAGGAATCGAAGAAATCTGCTCTGTAATGTATAAGGAAGGTGGTAACCACCTTTTAGCAGTGGCTTCACAACACTCACACAATGTGCAAAATAATTAAATCGATCTCTGGGTGTAGACTATCTAAAATTTATTACCATATTGTATTATGAGCCCAAACGGGGAAGTATGTCAGAAAGTGAAGTCATATGGTTACTTTGGCATTAGAATTTTAGTAGTAATCACTTTATGAGGATCACTTTGTAAGAGATAATTAGCTTTTCAATATATAATGAGAGTACTGTATTGTAAACCATTAAGAACCACACTATAAATAGTTTTATCATTAATGACCAAAATTCAAATATATAGAAAAACTCGTTTATTAGCTTTTTCGATGTTAATATAATTATTTTTGTCACGAACTGTATATTTTGTTTAAATAAACCGTTGAAACTTTCAACAAAAATCCAGAACGTCGTTTCTATGTAAGTTCATCCTACATAATACGCGTAAGAGCCCTGAAACTCAATATCATCATCATCAACAACAAAGAAAATCTGCCGGCGGCGCTACAGGCACGGCCCCAACGGTCCTCGAGGCGCTTCCAGTGCCGGGACGCCCGCGGCGCTAGACAATCGACGCCGTCGCCGCGCGGTAACTACCCCGGGCGATTCTGCCCCTTTCTAATAAAGATGGACCGTTACTTAGAAAACGGTATACAAAATCACATTTACGATTTAACGTTAGCAAATTTTTATTTCTAAGGTAGTTAACAAAAATAAATTACTTTGAATCATCCATCCAAATTGATAAAAAAAAACTTAAGTTACAAAGAAAGAAAGAAAAACTTGAGTTATGACCTTCAACTGACTAGAATTTTTAAAATACTCACGAGAAAGCTAACATTGAACTACTTTTCTAGACAGTGAAAAATGGTTAAAATAATTCTGTATTCAATATTTTAAGGGAGAAAAAGGAGGCGATAAAAAGTGAATAACAGATCATATACTCGAACTCTATTCGTCAGCAAAAACAAAAACAAAAATAGTATAGAGACATGTAAAGAATATCGAAACAAGAGATCAAAGCTGCTAAGAAGAGCGGATGAGAAGAGAGTGTGAACAAATTGAAAGAATTCCTCAAAAAATATTACACATTTAACCAATTGCCAAAAAGTAAAAGATAATTGGACAAAAATATATAAATAATAAAGTTAACTGTCTAAAACACGAGATATTATGTTAATATAATTAAACTAATACTCTCAAATATCAAATGGGATATAATTGGACTGTGCGAAACTCGCTTACCAGGAGAAGCATGTACCATCTTAAAATCTGGTCACCAGCTATACCGGAAAACTACGTAGAAAATCATCACATAGGCGGTGTAGCGTTCCTGATAAACAAACGAGCTCCCTATAAAGTCACGAAGTTCTGTGCAGTATCAAACAGAGTCATATATCTTGTCATCGCTTTGAACAGCAGATACAGCTTACAGATAATACATGGATATGCACCGACAGGAAACTCAACAGACGAGGAAGCTGAATCATTTTACGAGGATCTGACAACAGCAAGGAACCAAGAAAAATCACACTTCGTAATAATCACAGGAGATTTTAATGTAAAAATTGGAACAAAAGAAGAGGGCGACACACAACATATCGGTCGCTTTGGGCTGGACAACAGGAACGAAAGGGGTGAGATGTTGTACAACTACTTAAACAACGAAAATTTATTGTGTCTCAACACTTTCTTTAAAAAATCTAAACAATGTAAATGGACATGGATCAGCCCAGACAAGAAAACTAAGAACGAAATAGACTACACACTCTCCAATAACAAAAACATATGCACCGACGTGACAGTACTAAACAAATTCTATACCGGGAGTGACCATAGATTGGTTAGAGCGAATATTAAAATACAGACAAGAGTAGAACGAAACAAACTTAATAAACGAGAACGATACCCAACCACCGATGTCCTGTTTCAAAAACAAACGGAATACCAAAAAGAGCTAAGCACAAGACTAAAATCAATATAGACACTTAAACAAATGGATATAAACGGACTAGCCAATAAAATAAAAATAACTAAGAACATCGGTTAAGAAAATATGCTTAAACACGAAAAAGCCAAAACATCTAAACTCCAACCTAATACAATTAAATTACTCCAAGAAAGATGAAACTGAACAGATCGAACTTCGGACAGCTTCAAAAGTTTAAACAAAAACGCGTAGAAAGAAATTAGGAACGATAATAGAAACTATACTAACAATCTAATAAAAGATATAATACAAGATAACTGTAATATGAAAGTACTGAAAGCAAAAAACGTCTCCATTCGAGACAGACAGGAAATAAACGAGGCCATTGAAAAATTCTACACTAAATTATACTCGGTAAATACACAACCACAACAACGACGTACTAAACGAACAATAATTAACACCGGCTTAGAAGAAATACTGGACATAACCGACTGTGAAATAAAAATGGCCCCAAATCAACTAAAAACGAATAAATATCCGGGAGAGGATAAAATTACAGTTGAAATGTTGAAAATTGGTGGCAGAAAAATGGAACAGGTATTAAATATTTTATTTAATAAAGTAATTGATGAAGGAAAGATTCCTCAAAAATGGTACAACTTCGAAGTCATTCTACAATTCAAGAAAGGAAACAAAGCAAACTCGAGAATTACCGATCAATATCCTTGATATCACATCTGTATAAATTACTAAATAAAATCATAACCAACCGCCTAACACATAAGCTCGATTTCTATCAACCTATCGAGCAGGCTGGATTCAGAAAACATTTTAGTACCATAGACAAGGAGACATCATCTCTCCCAAACTATTTACCCTTGCTCTAGAAGACATTTTTAAGAAACTAGAATGGAACAACAAGGGTATCAACGTCGACGGATCATACTTAAACCACTTGAAATTCGCAGATGACATAGTTTTAATAGCCGATAATATCCAAGAACTAAATGATATGTTACAACAATTAAATGCAGTTTCAGGAGCAGTAGGCTTAAAAATGAACTGCAGTAAAACAAAAATACTGAGCCGAGGTCAGACAAATATAACAATACACAATCATACCATAAAAAATGTTGAACATTATGTATATTTAGGTCATGTCATCAAACTAGGAAAACCAAATCAACATGCTGAAATTAAAAGAAGAACACAACTGGCATGGGGAGCTTTCGGCAAACTAGCATATATCTTGAAAAACACCGCCACTCCTGTTACTCTTGTTACTTCACTCCTGTAAAAAAGGTGTATACTACCAGTTTGTACCTACGGCTTGGAGACAAGCAAAGAGCAATGGAACGAATCATGCTTAGAATATCACTGAAAGACAAGATTAGAAACACCGAGATAAGACGTAGAACGAAGATTAGGGGTATTGTGGAAGAAATTACAAAAATGAAATGGCGCTGGGCAGGTCACGTAGCCCAATATAATGACAACAGGAGGACACGGAGAATTCTAGGACACCTCAAAAAAGATGGGTAGATGACATAAGAGCAGTAGCAGGCAAACAGTGGATTAGATTGGCACAAGATAGAGAAAGATAGAAGCAATTGGGAGAGCTCTACATACAGGAGTGGATGGAAAATGGTTGACAAAGAGAATACAATACTTACAATAAATAAAAACAGTAAAGTAGCTGACCCAGACGGTTTACCTGTTAAACCAGTTAAGCTTATAAACTAAAAGAAGATTCATCCAGTGATTGAACTGTTCAGTAAAAGCTATAACCCAGCTGAGATCCCAGTTAACTGGTTAAAATTTATCTCCATAACCATTTCTAAAAACCAACAAGAAACTGTGCTGAATACTATCATCATCATTCTGGCTTTACAACCCTGCGTGGGTCCAAACCTCTGTAATAATTTCTCTTCAGTCGTCCCTATCCATCGCGTTTGATTCCTTTTATAACCTTTTCCTGACTTATTAGAATAACACAGACACTTTTAATGGGTGATATTATATTACTGGCTGATTTCACATACCTTTAATATATTTGACAAAATCGATTATAGAGGGAAACTTGAAAATAAAGCGTAGTCATCGGCGATATGACGCATTCTTCTAAATAGTCTAGACACACACAGGGTTAATGATATGGGAACTAAAAAAAAACGGCGTGGCTTGGTACATTACCGTCAAAAGTTTTAAAATCAAGAAAAATTGAACCGCTACAAAGTGCTTACTTATAGTCGATGAAACAAGCAAATATGTAATATCTTTTATCTCAGCATTTCTGTAGGAGCAGGTGTGTATTAAATCTTGTTTTAATTTAAGTTTGATTCGACAATGTATTATTCATATATTAGGCTAATTAGTCAGTATTCAGAGAAGACAGACCAGAAAAAGAAAAGAGAAGCAAGAAGGATACACAAAAGAAAAAAAAGAACCACTTAAATAAAAAACGTAAATATACAAAAAACCTCAACAGAGAGAAAGAATTCAGAGCATTCTATATGAAAGTTCAGCAGGAAAGAATTCAAGGCAACCACAAGACAATGAAGAAGTCAGAATGGCGACCTATTAACAACAAGGAAAGATGTATTGAATAGGAATACTTTAACCAGGCACTTAATACAAAGGAAGAAGAAGAAAACCTGGAAGACGAAAGAGATGAGGTAAGGGGAACAGACGAGAGGGAAGAGGAACCACCAACGATTATTGAAGTGAAAGATGCAGTTAAAAAACTATCCAGAAACAAATCACCCAAAACAAATATCTCCCAGCTGAACTATAAAGAAGGTGGCAACAATACCATAATGGTATTGGTATTGCATTATAGCAGCAAGAAATGTGGACACCGAAATCCCTCCCCAATGATTGGAATATTGAAATACTTTGCACCATAATATAAAAAAGGAAATATCTTTGAATGCTCTAACCACAAAGGAATTACGCTCATAAACGCAGCGTATAAAATATTTTCTACAGTACTATGTCACCATATATAGCACCATGTATAGCACCATATGCTGAACGGATAGTAGGAAAATACCAGGCTGGTTGTTTTAGAGGTGGTAAATCGACAAATTATCAGATTGCAACCTTGAAACAAATTTTAGAAAATACACAGAGATATGACATAGATACTCATCACATATTTGTAGACTACAAAGCAGCATATGACTCTGTGAATAGAAGAAAAATGTTCAAAGCAATGAAAGAGATAGGAATATCAAATCAATTGGTAAATATACCAAAACTAACTCTTAAAAAAGTTGAATGTAGAGTACGAATTCAGGGGGAACTGTTTGAACCTTTTAAAACAAATAACGGGCTGAAACTCTGAACGAAAGGCGCATGTAGAACTGAAAGCATCGGCTACAAAAATAATTGATTTAATAATAAGCACCAACAAAACGAAGGATATGAAAATAAGCATGCAACCCCAAATCCTACGGCCACTTAATATAGAAAATGACGTCATCGAAGCAGTGAACGAATTTGTATACTTGGGAGTGCTCCTTAACACTAAAAATATTACTACCGTAGAGATAAACCGCAGAGTTTGCACGACCAACAGATGCTATTTTTAACTCAATCTCCTCTTCCCAGTCCTAACATATGGTTCAGAGACCTGGACTCTAACAAAAAGTAATGAAAACATGTTTCGAAAGAAAAGTACTAAGGCGAATCTATGGAGCAGTGAATGACAATGAAGTGAGGAGAAGACGATACCAGATATCGTAAAACATATTAAGATAGGACATCTGAGGTGGATAGGGCATGTAATGCGGATGGAACAAAATGACCCAGCTAGAAAAACGCTCCTTGATAAACTCATTGATTATAGAAGAAAAGAAAGACCCAGAACAAGGTCCCTTGATAACAACGATGAAGACATGATAAATATGGGAATACGTGCTTGACGGAGGAAGGCGATGGATAGGGACGATTGGACAGAAATTTTTGAGGAGGCTAGGTCCCAGGGTTGTAAAGCCAGAATGATGATGATGATGATGATAATATTTAGCTCACAAACGACAATATTTAAACTGAGTGGTTGATGTGGTATAAGTAATAAAAGAAAAGAAATTTGTTTTAATTTTTTCACTTTACTCAATATCAAATTTTAAAAACTATTACCTTGGAAATCAACCCCAAATAAGCGTATACATCCAGCCATCCTATCTCGTCTTAGAATAGGCCACACCGCCATCACCCATAAACATCTCCTGGAGAGTGAATTAAAACCACAGTGCTACGTATGTGATATTGTGCTCAGTGTTCGCCATATTTTACTGGAGTGTCCTTTATATTGCATGGAGAGACTGCAATATAAATTACAAAATACCTTAGAGGCAATATTAAGGGACGGAACTGATATGAAACATTTGACATCATATTTATATTCCATAAATGTACTAAATAAATTGTACAACGGCAATGACCCTAAGAGGTTGAGGCATAAATAAATAAAAACTAATATTTCGAAACGGTTAACTCCACCTCTAATTTCGTTTTGTGTGCTTCATTTCGAGGTTTCGGTATCCTCTTATTCTCGTCATTCTCATTATTAGGCCATTCTTATACTTTGTACGCGCTTGTGAAACAGCCTTAGGGAACGTTGAATGAGAACTTTTGTACAGGCCGGGATATAAAGATGCACTTCTTTAAGGTTGTGCTCGAGTTGTTAATTTACACACCTTTTGAAGTTCGCATTGTGTACATTGCACAGATGATTTGAAGAAGTAAAAGTTAAATACAATATACAAGATGGTTTAAGTGAAAAATGTCGTATCCTCAAAAATCAAAACTGTTTAGGAGAAACCAAAACTTTCAGGCGTTAAAGAAATTTATTAGATATAAAATTTTACGTACAGAAGATATTTAAAATTTTTATGCTTGTAGAAAGATATATCTAACAATAATCTAGACAATAAGTCCTCGATGTAGTAATCTAGAACTATCATAGAAATCAGTCTTGAGCTCTCTAATATTTAATATTTATACTGCGAATTTGCATAAAGTTCTCACCAACAGTATTAGGTTTCAAGTAATAGAATATGCTGGGTTTTTTCTATATTCACAATATACCTACGGGATTCTTATATATTCAGATACCTATATATATCATAACTGTTCAATATATATATTTAGGGATTCCACAGTATTCACTGCCTTCCCTCGCTCAACCATTTCCATCTCTCTCTGTTGTTCCATTCTCCATCGTTTAGTCCTCTCTTACTCATGGCGTCGTCTACTTCGTTCCTCCAGGATTTTCGGGGTCGTCCTCTTTTCCTCCTTCCTATGGGGCTCCATTCGGTTATTCTCTTTATCCAGCTGCTGTCGCTAGTTCTTCTTACATGTCCATACCACTTTAGTCTTTTTTGTTCTATATATGTTAGTATGTCTGTTTCTATTGATGTTCTTTGCTTTATTTCGTCATTACTTCTCCTATCCATTCTTGTTACTATGCAGCATCTTCGCAGGCATTCCATCTCTGTTGCTACTATCTTACTGCTGTTTTTCTTGTTTATGATCAAATTTTCAGCCCCATATGTCATAATACTTCGCACTAATGTTTTATAAATCTGCGTTTTTGTCTTCATATTTAGGTGTCTATCCCACCTAAAGTTAAGTTAGTTAAGTTGTCGGATTGCTGTTCTTGTTTGTCCTAATCTTTGTGTAATTTCTTCCTCTGTTGTTGCCTTTTTCGTGATTATAAACCCCAGGTATTTGAATTTATCCTTTCCTTTGATTGTTACGTTGTCACCAATCTGTAGATCTTCTATGTCTTCTTCACTTGTAGATAGGTACTCTGTTTTCGCGAGGTTAATATCTAGGCCAGCCTTGGTATATTCTTCTTGTAGTTTCTTCATCATGTAGCTGAGGTCGTCTTGGTCTGACTGTTCAAACTTCAGACAAAATTCGACTAGAATTGATGATCGATACACAAAAATCATTATGTATATTTATGATAACGTAACATCGCAAGTATAAGCAGAAAAAGACATTAAAGAATTCCTCGACCGTTCCATCTGTCCATAGTCTAATGTTGGGCAGCCAGGAGAATTGTTTTCTTCTGACCCAGCGTTTTCCTTCTATTTTGCCATGAATGATCAAGTAAGCAGTATTTAGATATCTTCATTATATGACCCAATGTTGCACCTTTTTCATTTTAATGGTGTTGATCAATTCTTGCTCTTTATGTATGGTTCCTAGTACACGTTAGTTGGATATGTGTGCTGTTCACTGGATTCTGAGCATGCGACAAAAACACCGTAACTTGAACAAATTTGTAACAAAAATCCATAATTATTCCAGTTAAAAAACAGGGCAAACCTTCAAATGATCTAAATTCCTAGAATCCATTTTCTCTCATATGTACAATGTGCAAACTTTTGGAAAAAATGATCAATAAAAGACTCCTGTGGTACCTAGAAAAATATAAAATAATAAATTTGACACAATCAGGTTTTAGATCACATCGAAATACAGCACACAATCTGGCAATCCTCCAAACATAAATCATTAACGCCTTCCAGTGCAAACAAGACGTAATAACTATTTCGTTTGATATTGAAAAAGAATTCGATACTCTGGCAAAATGGCAAAATCTCTAGGACTTTCAAACAAACTGATGGCATTCCGCAAGGGTCGGTATTGAGTCCTACACTCTTTATACTTGTTTTAAACGATATATGTAAAAAAATTGAGCTTCCAATTAAGTTTGCAGATGATTTAAACATTTTCTGCCGAGGCAAAAACACTGTTGCCACTTGCAAACTGCTTCATAATGCTACTGACTAATTGCTTGAATTGACTTCAGTAAGTGGATTTAACTTTTCTGTTGAGAAGACAAAAATCATTAAGATTTCTCGCAGGACAGCCAGTACTATAAATCCTAAAATTGCCATAAATGGTATTTGTCTACCAGCAGTAAATAGTATACGGATTTTAGGACTCATATTCGACAGTAAACTTACTTGGAAATGCCATTTTAGAAGATCTCAAAACTAAGTGCTTGACAAATCTTAACATATTAAAAACTTTGTCTAATCACCATTGGGGTGTAGACGAAGACTCCTTGCTTTAGATTTATGGATGTCTTATTCGTTCTAAAATAGACCACTGCAGTTTCATTTACAAGTCAGCTAGCCCATCAGATTTAAAACTTCTTAATTCTCTATACAACACTGCACTTTAAATCTGCCTTAAAGCCTTCAGGTCGAGCCCCGCAGAGAGTTTATACAGAGCAGCTAATGAACTTTCTTTTAAAATATTCGTCTCAAATCTCAGCTAATACCGAAAATCCAGCCTATAAGTAACTAAGTAATGACCTTTTAAACTCTCCTTCTCCTATTAAACTTCAATCTATGCCACAGCATATCTCACCACATCTGAGTAATATCGATCTTTCAGCCACAACTCCAATATTAATATCACCTAAACATCCCTGGAATAAATTGATAGCAGATTTTTAATCTCTCGTTAACTAATAATTATGATAAGCATCAGACAAGTCCACAATTTCTAAGGCAAACCTTTAAAGAATTAATTGCTAACAACAGATTTGACCAAATTGTACACACAAATGCTGCTAAGAGTCCTATAGCTGTTGGATGTGCTGTAACTTCAAACACAGATTTAATCATATCTTGTAATCTTCCGCTCTTCTGCTGCATACATACTGCTGAATTATTCTATATTCTTCAAGCTACAAACTTACTATCACCAGAATATAAAAAAGCAGCAATATGTACAGGCTCTTTAGCGTCTATCTATTCTAAAAAGTATATACACGGTACATCCTTTGGTTCAAGCTATTTAAAATTCTTTCAATAGTTTAATCTCACTGGGAGTATCCATAACCATGATCTGGATTCCGTCTCATGTAGGAATTCCTGGTAATGAACTAGCCGACCTCTTTGCAAAAAAAGCTGCGTATTCTAATATGGAGACTGAAAATAGACAACTACGTACAGATTTATAGTCGTATTTTAAAAATATCATCCAAATGTCTTAATTCGTCGCCAAAAAACAAAGTCTTAATTCGTCGACTTAGAATCTGCCACACAAGACTACTCATCAACATTTAATGACTTCCCAGATCCACCTAGATGTACAGACTGTGGTATTATTATATGTTAAATAAATTCTCGTAGACTGTCCTTATTTCAACAACAGCAGAAAAAAGAGTCTTTTGAGTCGAAACCTACAAAATATTCTTAGTTCGCCAGATCAATTCCAAAACCTTATTAATTTCCTCTATGAAACCAGGCTTTCCTAGAAAATTTAGAAGAAGAAACGTAGTTTAGAATGTGAAAATTAATAATTGTACCAATATTTAATGTATTTTCTTATCGATTGTATTGTTACTATATATTCTTGTAGTATAATATAATAAAACTGTACCTGTGTCAAAATGTTAGATAGCACCTTCATCCACTCTTGTCTTCAATTATGAACTAATTTCAGTTTAGTAGATACTAAACTAACAGTTTTGAAGTCTTTGAATGGAAAAAAATTGAAACGCCTATCGATAAACTTCTCATATCTACCTCAGACACATTTTTTTAATTAAAGCATTGTTTGACTGTATCAGTAATCAACTGGTTTAAACTACCAAAAAGGAAATTATATACATGGAAAGCACCTGGAGATAATTAAAACCACGTAATAAGAAACCGAATTGATTATATATTAATTGACAAGCATAGAAATGGAATCAGGGCAGTTAAAACATATCCCGGGACGGATATCGATTCCGACCACAATCCTGTTATCGGTAAAATCTCAATTAAACTGAAGAAAATCAAATGCAGAGAGAAGATTAAATCTAGCCTCGAAAAACTTGAAGATTCAGCAGTACAGGCAGAGATAGGAAAAATACTCAATGATACACTCAAAAAAAAAAATTCAGTGAAGCACCCGCGGTAGCAGAGGACTCAGTAGAAAGTGTTTGGCGCACCTTTAAAACAACAATCACAACTATACAAACAGAACAACTACAAGACGACAAAAGAAAACCAAAGAATACACGGATGACAGAAGAAATCCTCGAACTGATGGACGTAAAAAGATCTTACAAAAACCGCATTGAAGTAAAATATAAAGAAACCCAGAGAACCATCCGAAACAAAATCAGGAAAGCCAAAGAAGAATGGATGAACAGCAGATGTGAGGAACTGAGGTAATTACTAAAAAACATGACTAATTCAATGCATACAAAAATATTAAGGAAGTTACAAATATGAAAAAAAAATCACTACAACAACTCTAATAGATGATAACAACCAAATAGTGTCTAGCCCAGAAAATGTAGGAAATATATGGGAAAAATACATCGAAGATCTGTTTAATGACGAGAGAACAGAACCACAAATGAATATAGTACAAGACACAATACTTGATATATTAACATCGGAAGTTACAAAAACAATCAATACGACAAAGCCCCGAAAGGCCTCAGGTCCAGATGAGATATATGTAGAGATGATCAAATTTATCAATGAAGAAAATCTTCAGTAATTAACACTACTATTTAACAAAATATATACCAGTGAAATCTTCCCAGAACACTGGCTTAGATCGACATTTATACCTATAACCAAGAAAAATAAAGCAAATAAATGCTCACAGCTCAGATTAATTAGCCTAATGAGCCATTTTCTAAAAATTTTACTCAAAATTGTACATCAACGTATATACAGAGAATGCGAAAACAATCTGAGCGACAATTAATTTGGATTTCGTATTGGGCTTGGTACGAGAGAGGCATTATTGGGCCTCCAGATATTACTACAAAAATGCCGAGATCAACGAAAAGACGTGTTTCTCTGTTTTATCGACGACGAAAAAGCGTTTGATCGAGTAAAACACACATAACTCATAGAAACCCTAACACAACATGGTATAGACCATAACACGGTGGTCCTTATTAAAAACCTATATTGTGATCAAATGACGTCGATTAAAATAGACAACCGTATGACAGCAGAAATGTCAATAAAAAAAAAGGAGTTCGCCAGGGCTGTGTATTTTATCCACTATTGTTTAATAAATATTCCGAAAAGATCTTTCAAAATGCCCTCGAAAATATTGAAGAAGGAATAAAAATCAACGGAGAATATGTAAACAAGTTAAGATACGCCGGCGACACCGTCATTATTGCGGACTGAGTAAGATAGCTTGAAGCTAAATATAAACACAAATAACGTAAAATTAATGGCCGTTACACATGCACCAAATGCCGACATTAATATTCGTACCTACAACAAACATATACAACCCGAACAAAAATTCCAGTACCTTGGTTGCTGGATACCAAACGATTTTGACTACGAAGTTGAAATACGTGCTCATATAGAGTATGCTAGGTCCGCTTTTCAAAGAATGCAAAAATTCCTAATAAACTCTACCTTATCGTTGGATATCCGATACCAATTTGTAAAAACATTCATTTATTCCATACTGCTATACGAAGTGGAAACATGGACTCTCGGAATCACAAGCAAGAGCCGTGTAGAAGCCTTTGAGATGTGGGTTTTTTGAAGGATGCTGAAGATCTCTTGGACAAAGCACGTGGGGGCACAGAATGGGGACTGAGAGAGAACTCCTAAATGCTGTAAAAAACCAGAAAAACGAGTTATCTCGAACATATTTACAGAGGAGAAAAATACAACTTCCTACGACTGATAATGGAAGGGAAAGTGGAAGGAAGAAGAGGTCCAGGAAGGAGAAAATGCTCCTGGATGAAAAATTTAAGAGACTGTACAGGCATCGACACACATTTGATACTAAGAACAGCTCAAGATGTAGAGCAATTTGCTGTAGTTATAGCCAACCTTCAGTAATGGAGAGAGCACCTTAAGAAGAAGAATCAACTGTGTTGGCTGATGGAAAGCGTGAAATAAAGTTATTTTTAAAACCCTTTTTTACTCCAAGTATAAATGCCTATTTTGTCCATAGAAATTGACGAACTGAAATTATTGTTGCGCAGAAAAAGTCTATATTATTTTTGGACGATTTGTGTAAAAATAATACGCATTTTTTTAAATAATACTTTATTAAATACAGCATATAAGTAATATATTACAACAATGAAGTGGTCGACCCAACACGAAAACTTTCGTTGGATCACAGCCAATTAGATCTATGTTTGAGATCAATAAAAATGCTCAAGTACCAATATTAATCATATGTACACGAATAAAAGAATACAAACAATTGTTTTCTGAAACAAATCAAATAAATATTCAGTACCAATTTAAGACGGTGAATAGTTACACCATTATTTATAATAAAAATAAGGAAAAATAAATAATTTTTTTGTATGTTAACATTTAAAGCAATATTAAAACAATATAGGGTGATCGATTAACATTTGTGAATAATTTAACTGAAAAATGCTTGGCCAAGAGTTAACTACAACTCTTAGAAAAAATATTTCTCCTTAGTGAGCTACAAAGTGATTAATGTAATAATCTAAAGAATATTGCTATGCTTCACTTTTATAACTACACACCAGTAGCGCAAACCAAGGGGGGTTAAACCCACCCCCGCCCCCCAGAGCACCATTCCGACACCGTTACTCACAAATTTTAATTACTCAAAAAATAGAGGCAGCATTAAAAAAAAATTTTGGTGCCTAATCTATAGATAATTGATGTAGAAAACTGACATACACTAGAAGAGGACATAGTCTAACGGAAAGCTAATGCTATTGTTAAGAGACTGAGAAACTCAAATCCATAAGCTTTTGAGGCATGTACTGTAAGACATATCGTGTAACAATTATTGAGAAAACTGGTTTTTATTTGTAAGAGTGGATTATTTTGCAAAATATGTTATAACATTACACACAAAAACTTACCCTAATAAAAATTTTATCTCAGGCGTAGGGTTTTAACAGTAAATATTATGGTTTAGCTGCCACCGTATGTCCAATAGCAAAAAATTCTACCCCTATTTGATGTGTTATTAGGTACCTACATAATAATGTTGCATAAACGGGAGAGAAGTACTAAATGGCATAAGAGTAAAGTATAAAAATACTTTATAAATTGTCAAATTAAACACCCTGTAGCGAATTAACGATTTACAAATACTATTATTTTTAAACAAGCATTTCTCAGTTAAATTAATAACATACATTAACGAAACACCCTGTATAAGTACCACAACGCAAAGATTTCTCTGTCAAAATATATAATCCGATCTATTTTTCAACGAAAATAAAAAATCTTGTTGCGTTTCACGTCCTGATTGTCAAAGTTTTTTCCTAGAGGTGGTCAGCCCGGGAGTACTCTTCTGATGAACAGGTACTCAGAAAATTGCTGTCCTTCCACTCCGCCACCGTTGCTGGCTGCTATCTTGAAGCCTGCGTTCAGTAACCTCGTTATCACTTGCATTGAGTTTAGTTTGCAATAACCATTTAAAGGAAACCTGGAAAAAAAGGTTTCAATTAATTCTGGAAAGTTTTTTATCGGGGCAATTTTGATACAAAGATTCCATATAAGACTAAATTAATCGGCAAGATAATAAAATGTAAAATCGTAGACTAATTTTCGAAACCAAATTCAAGAATTCCACTTTAATCTGTGCCTTCTAAGAATTGCAAGGCAAAACAGACGTTGATAAAGAAATCTAAAAATTGCATTCCACAACATATCTCCTCAACTAAGCAAAATACTTAGCGAATTGGTTTCTAGTACTCGTACAGAGTATATCGAAATAAAAGGGAAAAGACAGTTAAGATTTGATTTCACGTACAGGGCGCTTGCGCATCCGCTTATACGTATTTCGGCCCAATAGGCCTCATCAGAACGGTGACAGCGAGACTCTACAACGTTGATGAAACGGAAATAACAACAGTGCAAACGAAATACCCTCGCGTTATTTTCCTAAAAGGTAGGAAGCAAGTTTGCGGTGTGACTACTGCTGAGAGAGATTCACTAGTCACTGAGTTGTTAGATGGTGCTCCTCCCGGATCCATAGCAGGATGACATCTATTAGGCTGGATTCAAGAACATATAATCACACAATTGATTAAACATTTTATTTCGCATGTGAAACCAACCAAAGATGATCCTGTAGTGCTTATTTTGGATAGCCAATACAGCCATACAAGAAATTTTGAACTAATTAAAACAGCTAGGTCTAATCTCAAACATATTACTCTCAGAAAATACAATCAGGGCTTAGACATTATCCAAATCGCAATATAAAGTATATTCGTTTACCAAACTCCCATCAGTAAACATGAGCACGTGTTGATATTCGCCGTCTCATTCGTCAAGAGGCTATAAAAATTAATTTATTACCGTAAGCGAGACATATTCTCATGTTACAGATCCTAACTTGCCATCATTTTAAATTCAAATTGTATCGTGTTGATTTTTAAGTTAATTATATTGCGTTATATTTATGTTTTAGTTATTGTTAAGTTATTTACTGGTTGTGTTATTTTTTAGAGTTTAGTTTAATTGTGATATAATGATTAAATTTCAAGAAATTCTTACCGTAACAGTTTCAAAAGTAAATATTTTTAAAAATCATATGATACATAGGTCGTACATCAGTACGACCCTGTTTGGCTTTCACGTGGTTATGTTGACGATTGGGAATTTGTAGAATGAATAGGGTATAACATCTTTCCAAATATGCCGACTTATGTGTGAAGCTTATCTAAAATGCACGAATGCTGAGATAGCGGTAAAAAGTTTCGAAAGTCGTGTATTTATCGTCTAAATAGACAGTGTTTCTCGGATGCTGATTTTATTATAGAAAGACAAAGAGAAAAAAGTCTACCAACTAATAGAAAGCCCGAGGAATTAGAAAAAATTATAGAAAGCATGGAAAGAACACCGGAAAAAAATAGAGAAACTACATGTTTAAAAAATGTGCAAGAGAGAGGGCTGCCTAAAGTAACAAATGGAGAAGATATAATCAATATTGTAAGACCTGAGAAGATCATTCAGTCCATTTCCATCATGTAGTTGGACAGGAAATGGAACATCCGAAAATGTAGATCTGGGTAATAAGAAAAGAAGACAAGGTTCAAGTTATGTGATCACTAGAACGCCATATAAGAACGAACTCGAAATTAGCATAAAAGAGGAAGAAAGTAACGAGACATTACAAAAGAACAAAAGATTGGAAAAAAGTGCAAGACAACCTAAAAATGAGGACAAAGCTCCATTAGGAAATAACAATTCTTATTGTGGCTTAGTGACTTTTGCTGAAATTGGCAATAATACGTATTATTAGTGGCGCTAATTGGACTTAATGATGTATTGGTTGGACAGTTCGAGGTTACATTTCAATTTCGTTGCATATTACGTTGTGTTACTTAATTATAAATGTGTCTTGCAAGTTATAATAGTGGAATAATATAATATTCTTTAATACAAATAGCCATTAAACACAAATCATAATGCAGAAGGGCAGAGGTAAACGCCTGATCGAACTGGCCAGAGATTTGAATAAGAATCCAAAAGTTACAGTTTAGTCAGTAGTGCCGATAAATAATAATACTAGAAATAGTACTAATAATGTGTCCTGAAATGTTTCATGCTAAGTCGTAAAGATAAACTTAAGCACATCTTACTTTATGTCATTGTTTTAGTTTAGTTATAGATTTTGCTTTTAGAGTATAGGACAGGCTCATGTTGACTTCGAGAAGTTAGACACTCCATCTAAAAGTTATGAAAAATTTCCAGAAAATAAGACTTTGGCAGATCAGGCAAGAACGAATTCTACAGCAGTTATTTATGACGACGAGACCACTGAAGAAAGTGATCTAGAACCATTTGAAACTAGTGACGACCAAGATAAAGAGTACGATCCCAACGACGACGATTCCGATTTCAGTTCCTCTAAGAAATACGATGAAGGTACCTGTGAATTAGATTTAAAGGAACTGTAAGAAAAAAAGCCGTTGGCAGAAGGCAGGCGAATCACAATAGAAACGAAACATCGCAAAAAAATGCAGAAATCTGGGCCAACCCTATACTACTAAAAAAAAGGAAGGCAACCAGCCAAATATCCTCAGACTGTAATCTACAAAATGTTCAAGCTAGCATTCTACAAACACACAGGCATCGAAAAAAAAATCACGTACTCATTCAAAACAATTTTATTTTTGTAAAATCGGAACACAAACAAACTAGAGTACGCAAAACTTTTTTTAAAAACCCTGTCAATAAGCAACGGACTGCTAAATAAAGCATTTGAACACCGAAATGCTACATCAGGATTGAATACTGGAGGTAACAAACGAGGCAAACACTTCGCAACAAATAAACTTTCAGAGGAGGATAAACAAATCATTGTAAATCATATTGAGAGTTTCCCGTAAACCTGTCTCACATTACTGTAGAAAAGAGTCTCAGAGAAAATATTTTGATGCGACACTGCACAGCTAAAATGTACTTGCTATACAAACAAATGTGACAACAAAACGATTACTTACTTAAAAGTATGACTAACTACAAAAGAATATTTGGCAACAATTACAATTATTCGTTCTTTAAACCACGCAAAGATTAGTGTTCCCTTTGTATGCGATATTAAGCTGCACGTGGTGAAGAAAAGGCTAAGCGTGAACCAAAATACCATGAACATAAACAGCGTAAAGCTGCTGCAAATACTGCAAAATAAAGAGCAATGGATAAGTCGCATTTCATTACAGTGACATTTGGTCTTCAAAGCGTACTGCAAATACCAAACAGTGACGTATTACCAATGTATGATAGCAGGAAATTGTGCGGTTATAATCTGACAATTTATGAAGGTGCTCCACCGAATAATACATACTGTTACGCTTGGACTGAAATAAATGGAGCAATAGGTAGCTTAGAAATTGCAATATGCTTATTGCAGTATCTAAATGCTTTGCCTAATTACGTTACGGGGGTCTCGTTGTTTTCCGACACCTGCGTGCACAAAATCGGAATTAAAATTTACTGTGGATGCTATATTATTTTGTTAATTACGGAAGCAGTGACATTACCACCCTAGAGCACAAATTTCTTGAGTCTGGATACTCCATGATGAAGTGTGACAGTATGCACAGTCCCGATTGAAACACAGAAAAAATATGTGGCTGTCTATACAATGAATGATTGGTTAAACATTTTTAAGTTGACTCGATCGAAAACAGAAAAAACACAAAATGATAAGTATGTCGTTAAGAAACTAAAATTGAGTGATTTACTTGATTTCAAAAGAATTCCGCTAGCTGTTTTAAGAAATAGAACAGTTACCATGCAAGGCGAAAGAGATGGTTAGAAGTCAAATATTTTCGGATTAAAAAAAATAACACAGGCATACTCAAATATAGGTATGACCATTCCACCAAATATCTGTGCATTAATATCAGCGGACGTGGCAGACTCATCTCATCAGGACAACCCACGCTAAATAGCGCGTTCTCGGCGAATCTTCCTATTTCTCAACAAAAATATAACGACTTAAAGAAGTTGTGTGTTAACAATGTCATTCCATCCGAATTTCACCATTGATATTTTGTCGTTACCAACACCCAATCTGCTGACAATCGGAATCCTGAGCCAAGCATACACAGTGAGAGTGAGTCGGATTCAGAACAATAATAGGGATGTTTACAAATTTTTAAATATAGTTAAATTCAATTAAATTCAATAGATTATAAACTATATAAAAATATAGTAAACATGAAATTGTTTAAAAATATATTTTTTACGATAAATCAATTCTTAATCTTAATTTTGATGGAGGCTAGAAAAACGGCTCCTCGCAGCGAGGCTACGGTGTGTGACGTCAGCAGTCGTATCGACAACTTGTTGTGTATACCTATTTACTAACAAGTTCTTTAAGTATTTATACAGTGATAATTAAGACAAATAAGTGGTGTTTGCTACAAAGAGAGGGAAAAACTAGAAAAGGCAGTTATTATGCAAGTTAGAAAAAAAATAAATGCAAATATCTGTACCTCGGAAGGAATCAACACTATGTTCATTTTTAAAACTTTACAGGAGAGCAGTTTTAAACTTTTTTTCACCAAAAAGTATTATTGCTGCAGCTATTTATTGAGATATCGAAACAATATTTTACTAGAACATTCTGTTTATTGATATTTACATAATACATTTGTTATAATTAAAAACAAATTTGTTCCTGTGTTTTTTAACCCTTTTAACGGACATGGTGTTGTATCCATCTAATAAAGTTATTGTACTGTAAGAGTTAGTATGGGGTATTCAATAACAACTACAATCCTATTTGACTTTTACTGACAAAATTTATTTAACCATACAATTTTC
The DNA here is from genome assembly GCF_040954645.1 of Diabrotica undecimpunctata. Lineage (NCBI taxonomy): Eukaryota > Metazoa > Arthropoda > Insecta > Coleoptera > Chrysomelidae > Diabrotica > Diabrotica undecimpunctata. The sequence goes on from NC_092811.1 coordinate 117,444,473, forward strand.
CTTTACAAATACAAATATGTATGTAAAAATGGCATTTTAGGTATAAACCACTCAGTCATCCTCAAGTAAGTCTCCTTCTGGATAGTCACTATTAGTATTACTAGTAGGTGTGCTTCAAGTTTTGATAAAAATGATGGGAAAATGTAGGAACATTTGACAGTAATGCCAATAGATCGTTATACTTTTGTTGTGATATAAGTATTGGACTTTGTGATACCAGTTGCAAATATTTTGGCAATGTAAGGTGTCGCTTTCGAAACCTAACAAGGTCAATCTCCTGGTTTTCGTCATGAAAATTACTTTTTAAAAACAGAGTTCCAATGCTGTTTTGTTTAACTTGCAGTTAAACACAGTTTGACAGAAGAACTTGTTGTTTGTTAATGTCTCTTTTCTATTAATCAAAGGCGGATTTTAAGATGTTTTGACATCATACAAAGACCTTAAATTTTTAAAATCTTTTAGTTCCATAGTATGTACGGTATATTTCATTGAGGTTTGTCTGACTAATAATTGCTGCCAGTCCCAGGGCGTGTAAATAGAAATGTTAAGTTTTTTCTCTTTCGTTCTATCAGCGCATGGACAGTGTCCGCCTCCATGTGGGTATTACTATTTAGTAGAAACTTCTGGATGATAATTTTTACTTTTTTAAACAAGTATTAATGCTAACATTTTTATTCTGGCCGTAACATTTGTAAGACCGTAATATGATTTCTTCTATGTTACTGTCAGGAATTATGGTATCTGCCCATTTTAGTAATGCAGATCTTATTTCATTTCCAATACGAATAGTTTATCAGAACTTTTGTCTATATCAGACTAATCTTCGTTATCAAAACTCAAGGCATCTCTAATAATATGCTCTTCATTTAAAACATCCTTGCTTGGTGTATTATTTGATTCTGAAATTAAACAAGGCGTATAATATTGGTTGTAAAAGATTTAATAATATTGCTAGTCTAAGGTTGGTATCAAATCACTACATTACCCTTTTGAGGTTATGTTTTTTTAATAATTTAAAAATAATGAGCAAAAAGGTAGCTTACCTGTAAATGCAGTAGAAGAATTCGCAGAACTTTTTAGTAGGTACTTCAAGAATCTTTCTCCTACGAGAATTATGGTTCGTTGTTCTTATTATTAGTAACAAACCACTGTAAACACACCATAAATGGTTAAAGTATTATTATTAGATCACTAACAGTCTACCTCTCATAGAGATATGCGCGGCGGTAATTCACATGCGTAGAGGGACAAAACATTAAGTCCACATGGTGTTTTATCCCTTTAAGTAAAAAAATTGACTGTTCTTAAAGGTCACTTTCTTTATCAGCAAATGGTTTAGGATCTAGTGCTCTATTCCTTTAAATAAAGTTTAAAAAGTTAATTATTAATCTGTAAAAGTGTCAAAATTGAAAAATGGACATAGTGTTGTATCCCTCCGAGGTACAGATATGAAAACCTGTGGTTTGACAATTTTATGTGAATATGGTGTTAAATTGTTTGGAACTGTAATAAAAATCTTCTAAAAATTGTTTTTAGATGTATTTAGACACCCAGGAACAAAACACGACTTATTTGGCTTCATTATCAGTGATTAAATACTTGAAGAACTGGTCACACTTCGTAAATACGTATACACAACAAGTTGTCGATACGACTGCTCTCGTCACACACCGTAGCCTCGCTGCGAGGAGCCGTTTTTCTAGCCTCCATCAGAATTGAAATTAAGAATTGATTTATCTTAAGAAATATATATTTTTAAACAATTTTATGTTTGCTATGTTTTTATATATGTTATAACCTATTGAATTTAACAATATTTAAAAATTAGTGAACATCCCTATTGGTTTTTTGTTTTATTCGTTTTGGGGTTGAGAATTAATGTTTTAGAATTAATGTTAATAATTGCTTAAGGGAAAATTTACATTTTAGTTGTTTTCAGATCTTGATATGCAATAAAGTTAATTTTTGATTATTTCGCTTTTTTTTTGTCAGGGAAATGTAACTAAGTCCGTCAAACCCGTTTGGATAGAGACATACAATATTTTTAATATTATAAATATCACTATTCCAAACATAACCATCAGTTAGATATTAAAAGGGTTCCAAAGTGGTTATAATTAACCAAACGAACTTATGACAACAAAATTTAGTTAAAATTGTGTTTTTCTCACAACTAGTAATTTGGACCTTATGATATTTGCCGAAACGTCGACGATATTGCAGTATTGTTTTATATGAGATTCATGCTGAATCAAATGACCCATTAAAAATCTACCATGGGCTTGTAGTCTATTATCTAAAACCAAAAACATATTATATAATATACAAACCTAATAACATGATGAGCATCTTGTTGATTCCAAGCCACTCCGGATCTAGCGTCCATCACAGCCTGATTGGTTTCGGGAAAAACCTCATCGAGAAGCGATCTGCCACCGGAGAGCATGATGCGTTCCCCGAGATCGGGACTTACGTGCAACGCTACGCATTCGTACATTTCTTGTCCCAGTCGGTTGTTCTCACCGGTTTTTTGATATTGTCCAGGGTCGTCTCCAACCGGTTGGGGCTTGTGGGACACCAAGCCGTTTTTTAACCGCTCTTTTTTGAGTTGTTCCAGGTGTCTCACCATAGCTGCAAATAATATACATACGTTTTTCATTACGTAAGACAAAGCCTGGTGTTGGTTAACTATTTTTGTCATGAAAAATTAAATACTCAAATTTCCCTTTTATAGACGATGGTCATTTATCCATGATGGTAAATATCTAATTTATTTTGTTCAACTGATTTTGGTTTTTTTTTTAATTTTTAGGTCGAAGAAACAAATCATTATGCACTGCAGTGTTAGGAAAGAAATCAGAAAAAAAGCGCGCGTATTACCGCATGGTACAAAACTGATGTCGCCGAAATAAAACGGTTCCTGGGTATAATTATATGGATGGGATTATGTCATTTTCCATCTTTTCATTCATACTGGTCAAAGAATGATCTTTATGTGAGGAATATCAAAAAAGCAATGTCAAGGAATCGCTTCCAGTTATTGTGGAAAACTCTGCATTTAAACTATAATTCAATAACAAGAGATGACCGTTTGCAGAATATCGTTCTCTTGGTTAGCAGACTGAAGGATAAATTCAAGGTTGCCATCGTTCCAAAGGAAAACGTGTGCATTGACGAAACTTTAGTGCTTTTTCAAGGACGACTAAAATTCAAACAGTATATTACAGAGACACAAATTTGGGATAAAACTATTCAAACTTTGTGGATTTTAATGTATATCGTAGAAAAAAACATGCTGAAGGTACCGCGGTACCAACAAATGTAGTTTTTTTTTTAACATCCAATGTTTATTGCAATCTGTCTCATTATAAACAATAAGCAATATGTATAATATATGTACAATAACATAGTGGGAAGCTGCCCAGTGGCGAGCACCCAGGTAAAAGATAACATAAATATAATCTATGATATATCAACTAATTTAAACTTTCACTTAACAAACAGAGTTTAATACAGGTAAACATCACTGACACACATATGAGAATTACAAGGCAAAAACACAAATTAAGGAAAGATTTAGAAAACACCTGAATAGAAACTTGTTATTTCACCGCACCATGACACTATGTTCTATTTTTCCTGATTTACTAGAGGTCCAAAGGGTCTGGTCGTTTTAATCTTCTTACGTGTGAAATGTTGAGCAGATCCGTGGCCAGCGGATTTGGATGGCAGGATAGTCTGTTCTTGTATACAGAGTTTACAGCAGATATTGCTTCGCAAACTGTTGGTAGCTGTAAATCGTGGTGTAATCTGTGGTTCGTGATATACCAAGGGGCATTACAGATCTGGCGCAGTACTTTCGATTGGAGACGTTGAAGTTTTTGTATGTTGGTATTACTTGCTGTACCCCAGATTTGTGCTGCATATTGCCATACCGGTTTTAAAATACATTTATATATCAGAAGTTTGTTCTCCAGGCTAAGATTTGATTTTCGACTCATGTACCAATACATTTTCCTGTAGATTAAGCTGAGTTGAAGGCGTTTCTTCCAGATGTGGATGCCCCAATTAAGTTTGCTATCCAAATGGATTCCTAAGTATTTAACGACGTTATTAACTGGTAGTGGAGTGTTGTTTATAGAAACCGGTGGCGCGATACCTTTTTTTAAAGTAAACGTTATTTGTGTTGATTTTAAACTGTTAACTTGGACCCGCCACAGCTTAAGCCAGCTCTCTAGTTTAAGTAGGTGATTTTGTAATACCTGGGCTGCTTCAGCTGCTGTAGAATTTGAAGCCATGATAACTGTGTCATCGGCATATGTAGCGATTGTTGTATTGGTCGTCGTTGGGAGATCTGATGTGAATATTAAGTAGAGGGTGGGTCCTAGTATGCTTCCTTGTGGAACTCCGGAACAAATTGGAAACAGGTTAGTGATTTCCCCACCTCTTTTGACTTGAAAGAATCGATCTGTCAGGTAGGATCTTAAAAGTGAACTTATGGGATGAGGAAATATAGATTTAATTTTGGAGATAAGACCTACATGCCAAACTTTGTCGAATGCTTGAGAGACATCTAGAAATGCAGCAGTACAGTAATTTTTTTGTTCAAGCGAATTTCTGATAGTCTTTACCACCCTATGAATTTGTTCGATAGTACCATGTTGTTTCCTAAACCCAAACTGATAATTCGGTAAAACATTACTGTCATATAAAATAAGCTCCAGTCTTCTCAGAAAAAGCCGTTCAAATACTTTAGATATAATAGGCAACAAGCTAATAGGACGGTATGAAGATACTTCCGTGTGATCCTTATTAGGTTTTGGAATCAGAACAATTTGAGCAACTTTCCATTGGAGTGGAAAATAACCTGTTTTTAATATTGAATTAAATATATAAGTAATTAAACTTACGCCTTCATTGGGTAGATTTTTTAGTACTAAACTAGATATTAAGTCATATCCAGGTGACTTTTTAATTTCCAGATTATCAATTATTTCTTTGATTTCAGATTTCTTAACAGGTTTAATAGGTGGAGCCATTTGATATGGTGCATTTATGACTTCATGGATAGCTTGTTCTTCTTCACCTGAGACTTCCCTCTGATGCGGTTGAAATACCTCGCATAGATGATTTGCAAAAGTATATGCTTTATCTATGTCAGTTTTAGCCCAAGTGCCATTTTGTTTCCTGATTGGCATATTCATTTGTTCGTTGTGTTTAAGTTTTTTTGTTAGTTTCCACAGCGAATAGTTTGTATCATCTGCAGGTGAGAGGTTCTTTAAATATTTGTTGATTCCACTGTCTTTATGTTGGATCAGTTTTCTTTTGAGTAGTCTGCAAGCTCTATTCAGATTTGTTTTATCTTCTGGATGCCTAGTGAGCTGCCATATCTTTCGCAGTTTTCTTTTTTCCAATATGAGTGTATTTATGTGTGCAGGATAGGACTCGGAATTGTGTTTGTAATAAATTTCTGGGGTGGACGTCCAAGCAGCTTGCTGAATAACTGTAGTTAAGTGAGCAACTGCGTTTTCTATGTCACTATCACTTTTAAGAGGCAAGTTTAGATTGATGGATGTTTTTATTTCTTCTCTATATCTGTTCCAGTTTGTTCTTTTATTAGAGAGTGTTAAATGTTTAGAACAGTTATGAATTTGGCTTTGTAGATCTATGAAGAAAGGGGAATGATCTGATGAGAGGTCAAATGAAGGAGAAATTTGGAGGTAGGTATGTGATATTCCTTTTACTATAGCAAAATCAATAAGATCAGGAATTTTTTGTCTATCAGTAGGCCAATACGTAGGCTCTCCAGTACAGAAAGGAATTAAATGATTCTCATTAATACTTTTTAATAATTCTCGTCCACGTGAGGTTACGATTCTGGAACTCCATTTATGATGTTTGGCATTATAATCTCCAGCAGAAATGAAACGGTGTCCTAGCATCTTAAAGTATTCAGTAAAATGATCAGCTTTAATTATTTTATTCGGTGGACAGTAAACAGCAGATAGAATAATCGAGCCTTGTGAATCTTCGACCGACACTGATGTGGCTTGGATGTTAACTTTACTAATTTTATTTGTTTCATGATGCTTAATGTTATTTCTTATAATAATTGCCGTACCTCCGTGGGCTTTACCTAATGGATGTTGAGTTACATAGGTTGAATATTTGGGAATATGGAAATGGCTCTTATTAGTTATGTGTGCTTCGGAAATAAACATAACATCTAGATTATGACAGTAAATAAATGCTTTAACTTCGTGGAAATGAGTGGTTAAGCCATTGGCATTCCAACAGCACATCTTTAGTTTAGTGTTGAAGGTTAAGCTTAGATATCAGAGAAATTATGAGATCAAACATCTTATCCATTCTTTCCATTAACTTATGTACTAGTAGTTCTAGATTATTTTGTATATGTTGAGGAGTTGTTGTTTCTATTATATGAGGAGTCTCATCTATGGTAGATGTATTTCTATTATCTCTTCCTGCAACAATTTTCGCATAGCTTGTAGTTGGTTGAGTGCTTGAAGGAAATTCTGCACGAGGTGGTTGACTTGCGTTTTTATCTCTAAGTGTTGGAAATTTTTTTTCTGTAGCTCTTTGTATATTGAGCATCCCTTATAGCTGGCAGGATGATTTTCTAGACAATTTACACATTGAACATCTTTTATATTTTTTGGTTTTGGGCATTGAGATGATAGGTGATCGCCCACACATTTTACACAGCGCGGACTCCTGTGGCAATAATTGTGGGTGTGGCCAAAATTTGACATCTTTGACATTGGGGTAGTTCCCTTTTCGGATGCGGTGGCTCAACTGTGACAATAGAGTTTAGTAATTTTGTAATATTATATATATCTTTATTGTTACTTTGGATAGCCAGTTCTATATTAAATAGTGGCAGATCTTTCTTTGTGCCTCTTTGCTTAATGTTGGAGATGTTCAGTGCTGTATGTCCGTGCGCTAGCAACGCTATTTTAATGTCATCTGGATCTGTTGAAGGATGTAAATTACGTATAACAACTCGGAAAAACTTACATGATTGGTACGCTACGTGCAAACCGCAAATATAATCCCCAAAACGTCATTTCCAAAAAATTAAAAGTAGGCAAACATGTAGCCGAACAAAGTAATTCGGGCATCGTTGTTCAGAAGTGGAGGGACAAGCGAGATGTGCTGATGATTAGTACCAAATTTGCTGACCAGTGGCGCACCCAGTGGGGTTTGGGGGTTAAACCCCCCCAGGACCCTATTCCGACACTTACTTACAAATTTTTGGGACTCAAAATGGAGGTAGCATCATAAAAAAATTCAATGCCCAACCAAAACCCCCCCAGAGGAAAATTCTAGGTGCGCTACTGTTGCTGAAGAAATGGTGACAAAGCGGAAGGCACGCGGCGATGTTGTAAAGCCAAAGAATGTCATCGAATATAATAAATATAAAAGCTTCATTGATATATCAGATCAAATGAAAAGCTGTAATTCGTCATTACGTAAAGGAATAAAATGGTACAGAAAAATATCGATGGAGCTCTTCACTGGCACAGTACTTATAAATGCCTATGTTGCAAATTCCAGGAGAAGGTAATTCGGGGCCTATTAGGAGATATTATTGACACACCAGTTATTATCAAAAATAGTCTTACACTCAGAGATGTTGGTCGTGCAGGCAAAAGACGATATAAAACATGTTAAGCAAAAATGATAGAAAAGGAAGGAAAGCAAGTAGCATAGTGGAAAGTAACCAAAATATCACTGACATGTGATGTCTGTAAAAAATTCTATTGTCTTGGCTAATTTTTTATCACACATTCCGTGACAAAAAATAAATTAAATAAGTACTTTAGATGCAATTTTGATATAATGTTATTACGTTTTGTTTTATGAAAATAAAACTTATTTTGCTTAAAATGTGTTCTTACTACGAATATATAACAAAAAAATATATAATTACGCAATTGTTGCTTATAAATATTATGGGCCATGTGAGTCCTCGTTGACATCTCAGAAGCACAGGTCAAGTATGCTTTCTAGACCATCTGGCTGAGCTCGAAATGTCCCCGAGAAGCCACTGTTGAGCTACACAGCATTTCCGATGATCTAGCGTGTGAGTCTACGTCGGCATCACGCGGCCCGTATATAACTTTTATGTATGAGTCCGTGTAGGCCTCTTATGGCACTTAACCTGTTAAGAATGTTTGTTATTATTTTATCTCCGTAAATAATTTTACTAGTGCAAGTAAAAGAAACCATTTTATTTTAAAATAATATGAGTTTGGCCTTTCTTATTGTTGTATTAACTTTTAAGCTGAAACTTACGTGAAATATCAAAGTATTTGGCTTCCTCCAATAACAAATCTAGGTCCTGGAAATTATCGGGAATGAGCAGCCTCGAATTTCGCATGAAATTTAAAATATGCCTAAACATTCCACCGTCCCTATCGATGAAATAATGTTGTTTCAGTGAGTCCAAAACTATGGGGATGCTACCATTGAAAAGTTTCGCTAACCGCGATTCTGGGTATCTGAAACAAATAAAAAATACATAATTAATCGATTCGACTAATATTTGAATTCGATTTATACATTTAAAACTGAAAAGCAGACTCCATCTCTATTGCAAAAAGATTATAGCAAATTTAGTTAAACCCTTTTTACACACAACGCAAAAGTCTAAGGATATTTTAATAATTTGACAATACCAATGACAGAAATTTCATGGCCATATAAATTTGCTTGTACTATAATTGTTGATACAGACAGTCACTTCTTATCAAAAAAAAAATTGTAAAACTGATAGCAATACATATTTTAGAATGTTTTTTATAAGGGACAAAAAAATCGACATTTTTATGTTTTGTTTATTTTTAATTTTAGTCACTTTATACCATTCTTGCTTAATAGGTGAGTTAAAGATATTGTCTTTTTACCATGCAACGATAACATTTAACATTGGACGAGATGAATAGGGCCGTGGGCCTCCTTCAAGCTGGTATGTGACAAACTCAAGTTGCTGACTAGCTGGGTTTCTCCCAAAGCGTCGTAAGTCGTTTGTGGCATCAGTTTAGAGACATTGGGAGTCCAGCCGAGCAACATCCAGGACGTGGTCGCTCTACAACCGTCGCTCAAGACCGATATTTAATTTTAAATGCCAGAAGGCAGCCAACAATCACAGCACCCGAGCTGGTTAATGAATTACAGCTTGCACATAATGTAACAATTAGCAGCAGTACTGTAAGGAATCGTCTCTATGAAGCCAATCTTCGTAGTCGGCGACCACTGAGATGTCCACCTCTACCTAGAGGCAATCGCGCTGCAAGATTAATCTGGTGTCAAGAATTTCAGAATTGGAGTGACAATGACTGGGCCACAGTTTTTTTTTAGAGACTAGTCTAGATATGGATTTCATCCAGATTCCCGTCGGACAAGAGTTTGGAGACGACCCGGAAATGGAAAACGATTACGACATCTTCAAGAAGTGTATGCATACAGAGGTGGTACATTAATAGTATGGGGCGGAATCATGATTGACGGCAGAACTGACCTCATTTTCCCACGTGGCTTTCTCACAAGTCAGCAATATTTGGACACTATTCTTGAACCTGTTGTGCGCCCGTTTGCTGCTGCTGTTGGAGAAAATTTTAATTTTATGCATGATAACGCTCGACCACATGTTGAGCATATTGTAACAAACTGGTTGGATAACGTGGGTATGTATGTATTGCCGTGGCCAGCACAATCACCGGACTTGAATCCCATTGAGCATGTATGAGACATGCTCCAACGAAAAATTACTCCACATATGGGCAATATCTACAATGAGTTTCAATGAAAAGAGCTTCTGAGAGAAAAATGGACACAACTACCTCAAGCAGACATTAACAATGTGATTCGGAGCATGAACAGTAGATGTAGAACTGCGATAAATCAACGTGGTGGCCATACTTTATTTTAAGTTTATATTTCGTATTTTTGACATTTTATGGTGATATGTGAAACATGGGTGATTTGCAATATATTTTGTTTGCTCCAATTTTCTTTTTTTTGCAATTTATGGTTTTTGACATATTAAACAATAATTTAAACTACAAATTTTGTATTACTTTTTTAAATTGATTAGAGATAACCAAAATACGTCTATTTATAAAAATATCCCTAGACTTTTGCGTTGTGTGTATTTGTTGTATATAATAATCTTTCCTACGTGCAGTAATTGATCAACGTCCCGTAATAAATTCCCGCTTCAGCATTATATCATTTTATTCTTGAAACGCGGAATAAGGAAACCATCTTACTTAGAGTAAATCTGTATTAAGCCGAAACTGATACCTACGAGACTATCATAAATTATTCTCGGCCATAAATTGAAGAAAACGACAGCACAAGGCTGACCTACCTTTTGCAACTTCACTCACTAGAGAAGTATTTAAAAGGTAATCCAACAAAAATGCTCAGAGCGAAATTCATCAATATTTATATATTGTGTTTGGAATTATTATAATCATTGGTGTCGGCGGAATTTCTTAAAATTTAATATTATTAGAGAACATTGTATGGCTATATTCATATTTTCAAAATAGCTCTTTTTAATTTAAGAATTTTGCACTTTAACAAATGTGGTTAGTATGTATGTTTGATTAAGTATGTTTTATAATATGTTTTACTGTAATAAATGTTTTTCCGTATCGTAGCACATATCCTATAGTGTGCCAACAGATACATGGTATGGAAATCTTAGATAAAAGTGGTAGAGGTAATATATTAACAATAACTATAAAGTGAGTCCGAATTATACAGATAATTCCAAAGAACCTCTAAGAAAACACCAAAAAGTTCAGGATCTTTATCCTGAAAATTTAGCTATAGGTTCTACTTATTTTCAACTTCAAAGTTGACTGTATGCTGTAAGGTGCTTCTATCCTGGTGGGATGCCACCCCTTCTCGGGGGTAAATTTTTTTCTTAAAATTAACACAAGAAATGAATATATTAATCAATTTTAAGCAACTTTTGTCCAATACATTTTTTTTCTGAAAGTCAATACTATTCGACTTATTCGCAGAGAAAAATATCAGTTAAAAAAAAACACTTTTTCAAACGGTTTTTTGCGAATTACTTAAAAAGTATGTCTTTTATCAAAAAAATTATTCCTATCAAAAACGTAGCTTATAAAAAAACCAAATGCTGGTGAGTTTATGGTGTCTGTAGTCCAGATACAAGCGGAGAAATAGATTATTGAAAATTGGTTCTTCTTCGTCAAAACCAAAATTGAAAGTTTCAACGTGAAATATAAAAAAACCAATGCATTTTCGTGGAAAAGTCATACAACCTTTTTTGTAGTACTTAAAAGAATCTTTATTTTTATTTTTTATAAAAGTCTATACCACCAATCCTAAACAAGTTATGACAAGAATAAAGTTGGTCCGTATTTGTTTTAGAGACAAAAAAGGGGAAAATCGGCACATAACTACCACCCTAATTAAAAATAACCGTTACCCCTTTACAATTCACTTTTTTATTAATACAATTATAGTAATCTTTAGAAGTTTGATTGGTTTGAAATGCTTGGTTAAAAAAAAGTTTGAAGTGGCAGAAGAATTTTTGTATTTTTATAAAAAATTCCCATTTTTTTTTAAATAAATCGAAAACTATTACAGATACGCAAAATTTTGTGGAGTACAAAATTGTAGGTTTTGCATTTCCAAAAATGTTTGCGTATCTTTAATAGTTTTCGATTTATTTGAAAAAAAAGTGAGTTTTTTGTAAAAATACAAAAATCTTCTTCCCACTTCAAACTCAATTTTTTTCAAACCTAAGCATGTTAAACCAGCCAATGTTCTAAAGCATGCTATAAGTACATTAATAAAAAAATACGGACCAACCTTATTTTTGTCATAACTCCCTTAAGATTGGTTGTAGCGACTTTTATCGAAAACAAAAATAAATATTTTTTTAAGCACTATAACAAAAGTTTTATGAGTTTTTTAAGAAAAATGCATAGGTTTCTTCATATTTCATGTTAAAAGTTTCAATTTGGCGTTTGACGAAAAATCCTTTCAATAAGCTATTTCTTCGTTTTTATTGTGGCTATAGACACCATAAATCAACAATTCTTTTTGTTTTTTTTTAATTGCTACATTTTTATAGGTTTGATTTTTTTGAGAAAATACATACTTTTCGAGAAATTCGCAAGAATAAGTCGAAAAGTATTGACTTTCAGAAAAAAATGTATAAAACAAAGGTTGCTTAAAATTAGATAATATATTCATCCCCGGTACTATTTTCAAGAAAAATAATTTTACCTCCGAGAAGGGGTAGTATCCCCCAGGGTAAAAGTATCCTACGGCACAGTGTCACACACTTTGAAGTTGAGGGTAAGTAGATTCTGTTAACAAATTATTTTAATCGGTGCAGTCTCAGAAAATTATGCGGAAAAATGATCATTGACTTTGCATTGACATAACTTTGCAAAACGCAATATATAAAAAGTTGAGAAGCAGTATGAAACCTTTCTTTACGTCGACGTATCTGCGCAGTAATGCCACAGCACTGCTTAAACTTATGAAAGAAGAAATGCGCATAAGTCATTTATCCAAGGAAAAAAATGCACATGTGGATTAAGTAATCTCTATGTGGATCTGTATGAGCGACATCTCTGTGATGTTACCCATAATTATGTCAATAATACAGTCTCGAACTATTCACTGTCATCAGGAAATATGTTTCTATAAACGATGAAGTTCATATTTGAGATAATATTAACAAAAAAATACCTGAAGCTAACCATTTTCTTCCTCTCATCGTCAAGTCTACTGATGTGGTCTCTCAAGTCCCTGCGTCCCTGTCTAGCCCATTGTTCCGTTACAAACTGCTATTCTCTTTTCGATTTCCAAGAGTATAAGCAGAAATGGATCTCAGCCTTCTTGTTTCAGTTGTCCATAGGAATCTTGATTGTAGCTGTTTTCGCTCTGGTCTCGATCGCATAGGTTATTACTGATGTTATGGAGATCTTGTTTCTCTAGATAATGTCACGTAGGTATCCAGATCTCATTGCTACTCTATTAGTCTGAGCTTTGACTTCCTTCTTGAGCTTTCTGCTACTGGTAATGTTGCTTCCTAGATATTTGAAGTTCGTAGCTTATTCAACACTTTGGTTGTTTGCCGCTAGTTTATATCACTTTGGTTCCCTGTTAATCGTGTGTGACTGTGTCTTCTCAATGGATCTCTCTCTTCAGTCCTGACCCCCCGGAGGGAGTGTAGTGGTCATCGTGATCTCCAAAGATCTATGTCTCTAGTCATTTCTTTTAACTTAAGCATAGGTCTTTTGCATATTCCTATAATTTTGTCGATCTATTGTGTTGAGGATCTTCCTCGTGATCATTCGGCCTTCTACCTTACCTTTTCTTCTCAATAGATATAATTATATTAAATTTTTCTGTAATATTTTGGAACCTGTGTAGTAATCGTTGTATGTTATCTTCATCTTTCAATATAAGTATTGCGTTATCAGCATATTAGCATATTTTGATTTATTTGTTTCCCATTCTGTAATCTCCTGCTGTTTTAACTTCTTTTATGATCTCATTCATTATCAAATTGAAGAGAATTAGACTGAAGATGTCTGTCTTATTACTGTCCACATAGGAATTTTGTCAGCCGGTTTTCCACTCTTCTAAATGTACTGCTGTTGGTGTCCATTTCTTTGATGATTGCTCTCCCCTCTCTCCTCCCCCTCGTGGAGAGGTAAAAACACAAAAAAATCAATTTATCAAGAATCTGTACGCCAAAGAAAAAAATGTTTCAAATAAAAATGTAGCTAAGATAATTTTGAACAAAAACTTTTATTAGCATTTTTTGCGTAGAATGAACAATTCTCTCAGAAACAACGATTGAAGCGATTGGAGATTTTGAATGTCAGTTACGCGCGCGAAATCAATGCTAATTAAAATTTGTATCAACTCGACGGTAAAAATTCAATATCTTTTGATTCGGACGTTCTATCGGCGTCTTCGAATTACCCGTCTACCAATTTTACAGCTACAGGCAAGTGTACTGCCTGATATATAATTTTTATATTTTACAAATCAAGTATTTTCTAACCATTTTTTTAGCTGATCCAAAAAAGTATAAAATTCTCGTGTTTTATCTTTAAGGCCACATTCTTCGATTTTAATCCCTTTACTTTCTTGGAGTTAAACAACCATGTTCAGTGCATTCTGCGGCTTATTATATTCAGTTCAGCAGTTTAGGATCATACTGATAAACCCAAGTTTCATCCATAGTCATGAACGAATGTGCAAAATCACTTTCATCGTGTCAATGGCTTTCTTAAAACTAAATCATTATTTAAAATTTTCACAATCATTCATAAGCTCAAAGATTTCACGCATGGTCCATTCTTTGCACTTTTTGAAAGTCAAGAGCTCTGATTATCTTCAAGTCTTCAACGACCACGATTAAACTTTTAACCCATCATTTTTTTTAAGGAGCATCATCAACCAATAGATTTGCCACGTTGTTTTGAGTTTTCAAAGCCCATACATCTTTTTTCACAAAGAATTTTATTACAGAAACATTATTTTCTATTTTTAAACACATCATGACAGATATACTTTTTAACAGCTGAGTATGGAACCTAAATATATGTACTGGCTATATATGACTATAGTCAGATCTATAGAGCACTAGTATGGTAATCTACATGGCAACAAAAGACCACCAGGGAGAACGGCAACCATGCTTACCCATAATAGCAGGGATGTTGAATACACCAATCGTCTTCATTCCATTAAATATATAGATGAAAAAGAAGGCGAAGATACGCGTGTATAGAAGGTAGATAAGATGCTAGAAAGCAGGGCGAAATGGCATCAAATCTGGAGAGATGATAAAAAATCTATAGACAGATCTATAAAAATTATATTCGACAGTAAGGCGCTGAAATAGAATCGAATTGACTCTGAATTGAAGTTAGTTTGGAACTGTCTTCAGAACCTGATTTAAATCGGAAAAGTAACAAATTAAGTTTACTCTTGGTGCCGTGGCATACTGGTATGAGTAAAGGGGCAACAAGAGTTCGGCGTATTTTCACATGTAAAATCCCATAAGAAATCGCTAAGGTTCATTCTGGTCATTTTTGTCGCTTTTTTTGGTGGATGCGTGAAGGCATATCGGATCGTGACGTGTGAGGTATCGTCGGAAAGGGGAGGAGGTAACGAATGCGTTAACATAAAAACAAACGCACGAGACAATGCCAAAAGGACACTAAGCTTGTAACGTCTAAACAACACAACGTACGACAACGTGCAAGGTATCTATGGAACGGGGAGGAGCCAACAAATACGTAGACATAGAAAAAAAAAACATGGCGGAGATTTGCCAAAAGGACACTAAGCTTGTAACGTGTAAACGGCTCAAAGTACAACAATGTGCAAAGTATCGATGGAAAGGGGAGGTGGTAACGAATATGTAAAGATAAAAATAAAACGCAAAGACATTGCCAAAACGGCACTAAGCTTGTAACGTCCAAACGGCTCCCGTGGAGTAGCAAATTCTCAGGCCTAGAATCTGTAGTTGGAATCCTAAACATAAAGTACTAATAGACTGAGCGCTGCAATACATGACCTTTCACTCAGTGCCACAGAAAAAACTAAGGCAAAACAGTCTCGCCATCTCTTTCTAATGGACCGGGTTTATCGACCACGTGACCTTTCCATTAGTCATTTAGGTCAGATGGTCGATAAGCCCGAAACATTAGAAAGTGATGCCGAGACTGCTTTGTATCAATTTTCTATGTCGCACTGGAAGAACGGGTCTGTATTTCGGGGCTTAGTCTATAAGTATTATATATCTATGGTTGGAATAGCAAAAAGCTAACTTAACCCAACCTAAAAGCTGGGTAAAAATGACAAATAGATAACTGACATATCGACATCAAAATTTAATTATGATAAACAATAAATATATTTACCCATTCATTTTAAAAATACCTCCGTTTATGGTATATATTTCACTATTTTTCTTATTATCATATAAGTCAGGTTTTCACCTTCACTATTATTCAAAATGGCGTCAGCGAAGTAGATCGATTATAAAAATCGGAATTATCTGTGAAATAGAGAATATTGCCTATTATGGCAAGAAAGCTATTGATTTTGCCGCGAGCCTTTTTAACAGAATACTTATGATATTTCAGATAAGGTAATTAGTCGATTGGAATACCGCAGGTGTCAGAAGGCATTTTAATCGATTTCAAAATAGATAATTAAGATCTTAGGTATTATATTATTGGTCAAAACATGTAATTACTATCATTGTGAATTATATATATGTAACTGCCTTGGTTTAACGTCGACTTTATTTTTACGTTCGTGCAAAAAAGAAAAAATTATTGAACTACATTTGGTAAAAAACTGGGTCATTGTTGCAGTAATACAACAGAATATTTGTTTCACTCATGTGTCATTATACTAGCATTTTTAGTATTTTTTGATAATGATAAACATAAACATTCAAACCAATGAAAATTTCAGTTCATTTTCTGTGAGATTTTATTACCTTTTAAACAATTGTATATTTTATATTAAACCATTAGCTCCTAGCGTTAATTTGATGTAACAATACAGTGGCGCCGCGCCAGTAATCAGATTTTCTGGCGCACATGGTATCCATTTTTTGCTCGACAACGAATTAGTTCGCATCGCAGAAAAAAAAAACATATACTAGTTAGCCGACCAGTTTTACCTGCAGAGTGCAAAAAAATAGGTGGTACTGTTCGTATAAATCAAAATGTTGTATAATATAGGATCAAAATAAGAAATGGTACTGGACACTGTTTACATGGCTTCTTGGCATTTCAATCAATAATGTGTGATATTTATATCGAAAAACTAACAATTCCCAAATACCCAGTTACATTTTAAAAATACTATTGTGCAAGTTTATTTAAAAAAATTGGCATCAGCTACCAAAGGTACTGACAGAACTCCATTATCATCTTCTAATGTGTAGAAAATGTAATGTTGGCCTTTTATCACACAAATAATGCATAAATGCATTGCTTATTTTAAGTTTCTTGTCATTTACAGAGCTGCTAATCAAAAACAAATATATCATACTTCTTTATACCAACGCTTCAAAGACTAAAGGTGGAGTTGGATATTCTGTAACCACTGTACAACAGCCTATTGACTCAAAAATTTCTCCTTGGTGTACTATCCACACTGGTGAACCACTAGATATCGCACGTGCTTTCAAATATGCTTAACAATATCCGAACACACACATATAGACATATGCAAGACAGCTTCTTATAATCCAAAATACAACAGTCACTCTAATATGGGTACTATCTCATATAGTGATTAATGACAACAAAAAAGTCATAATTTTTAAACAAAGTGTACAAGAAATAGCTTTACTAAGTAATTTTTAATAATTTTAGTAAACAACCTAAGCAGAAACTGAAAAAATGTAACATGCAAGATCTCCTCGCAATATTTTTACTAAAAGCTAAACATAATAATAATAGTGTAGGTTTTAGTATTTGACCAAACCGTACAAAAAACTGTGTTCTTAAAATAGTTATTGTAAAATAAATACAACAGATATTTATGTTAACCTTGCCCATCAGCTCAATAAATCATTCCATTTTATATTTTCTCATAAAGAATTGGCACCGGAGGTACTAAATAATTGATTAAAAATTGTATCGTTGTGGGAAAACAATTCCTAAATTCAAAAACAGCGACCGGAGAGCACGATAAATCCATAAGAGTCTAATACACACAATTAGTGATGGCTGGCCCGAAGCGGAACCACTAAAACTAGTACCGCGGCAGTACCCATGGAGCGTCAGTACCGTCCGAGAGGGTTCCCTTGTCTCGTGATGACCAGCGGGGACTCGCGCCATGGGAACATACGTGTCGGATGGTCCTCATCAGACCATATTATGTCTTCGGGTCCTCTGGTACTATCACACCCCCACCTTTTTGCATGGATCGCCAAAGGGAATTTACGTCTCATGTTCGAATTATGTGGTTGGCATTCAAAGCGACGAGATAAAAAACAATGCAATGCGGTTGCTGATTCGATCAAAACGACGAATGCGATTTACAAACATTTTTTGCAAATATTAATAGATATAGTCAAGCCGACAGCTTCGCTATTTGTTGGATAACAAATGTTGGAAAAACAAAAATTTCTGATTTATAGAAAGAAAATTAAATAAGCATAAAATTACTTATTTACTAGTGAATAGCATGTTAAGGAAATACTCAACTGCTTCAAAATATTTTATTACGGAAAAGTTTATATTAGTCTCTTTTTACCACCTTTATATTGGGATGATACGAACTTTGACAGTGAATCAAATCATTCCTTAATATACATACCGATTTGTTAACAAGTTTACTTAATTGATTTACCACTCTTTTAACCCTAGATACACCAAGGCTGGGTAAAAGGTATCCACAGCATTGAATTACATACGATTTTCTAAATACATTTGTTCCTAAAAATCCCAAACAATTAGTAAATAGATTCAATAATTGAAGGGGTGAGTGGATGAAGGAAGTAAGTAACAAAAGTAAGTTTTTGAGAAATTTAACTCCAAAGTTTTATTGCTGGAACCTTTTTATTAATCGATTTTTTAAACCGATTTTTTTTTATTCTCACAAGTAGGATATGTATAAATTTTATTGCAAAAACAAAAATCCCCCCGATTTTTAAAAACTTATTTGAAAAATATATATTTTATTCAAAAACTTTTTGTGTTAGAAATTATGTCTATGCCAAAATGAAGGGGGTATGTGGACTTACCTCCTTTATCTAGGATAAATATTTGCATTTTCTTTTGAATAAGAGCTATAACCAGGAAAAAAATAACATGGATGTCAGGTAAACACTTATATTTTTGGTTTTACAAAAGACTGACAAACACTGAATTTCTAAGTAGCTTTTGAATCAGTCTAAGGATATTGTACCACTTTCTTAAAATTTTTGTTGCGCTATGATGTTTGCTTAAGGATCCAGTATTTTGGATATGACTTGGAATGTTGAATTCTTCAGGTAGAAGGGATGGGAAATTTTTCTGCTTGAGGATATATACCATTTTGAAAGGTGTGTAGTAATCGTAAGACTTCTTGAAAATGTATGATCCAAAGATATCTACGCGAATCCACTGTATTCCAGTTTTGAAATTAACCTTTTCATTAAGAAGATCTTTTTTTCTATTCATTAGTTTCATGGTTTTCATAATATTTTCCGTGTCTCTAAAGTGATGTTGCATGTCTATTACCATATTTTTCTTGGTTGAAGAAACAATCACATCACGATATTTATCAGGGATGTAAATGTTTTGATGTTTCTTTAGTCGTTTCTCAATACGTCCAAATGCTCTATCTGAGTCTAAGTACGAGTGTCCTACCTCTGGAAACTTGTGCTCAATCGTTTTAAAGATGCCTTTGCCCACAAGATACTGAAACAAATATACCATCAAAAATTTTTTATTTTGCCCGGCACACGAGTCCGTCCACAAAACTAGATGATATTTTCCTTTGAAGGCACTTCGATTGTTCGTAGAAAACAACTAAAAATTTCCGAGCTACCTCTGGAAGCTTGATTTTCGGTCCATGTGCAGAAAACGGTTTTTTCCACATTTTTGGTTATTATGTGGATTTCTAAGTTGTAAAACCACATTTGTCTAAGATAAAAGGCTTTCGAGGTACTAAGCCTAGGTAGGGGCATAGTTTGCTTTAGATCCAATGTTACATACACAGTGTTCTCTGATTTGCTAGCAAATTCTCTATCTGCTTTTTGAGATTCAAACGCTGATTTGTAATTTTCAGCGTGCTCTTCATTACTTTTGCCAGAATCGCATGTGCTACATGTATCGCTTTTGGGATAATCAAAAGACAGATTAAATTCATTATTAAAAATGAATCGGTATGTAGCCTCTTTTATTTGAAATTTTTCATTTCTTCCGTCAGTTGCGGTGAAAGATATTTTTTGTGAATATTACAATGCCTGGAGTAGTGCGACTCTTCTGCTGGGAAACTGGAAATATGCTCAATGACGTAAGCAGCAACTTCAGCAGGAGTCTTGTTAGGTCTGACTGCGTGTTTTCCCCTTCTGTCCGATTCAGGAGCATTTTTCCCTGATTTTATTGAAGTTTGGATTAGGTCAACCTTTTTCAAGCTGATTGCAAACAAGGAAATTAAAGCCCGTTTGCATATGGTAGTTTGCTGGCCACTACAAGTTACATTGTATTGGTAGGTGGCAGTTTTATGCTTTAATGCTCCAGTTTTCTTTCTCATTGGTTCCCTTTTTTTAATGCTCTTAAAAAGAAGGCAGTTTTTTGCATTTACATCTAGTTTGTAGTAGGAAGAAAATATTGATTCCCTTTCTTCTACAGTTATTCACTGAGAACACTTGTAGCGGCAATTTTCATTGCACAAAATGCCAGAGTTAACGGTTTTAGCGGGTTTTACTTGGCCTATTTTAGAAATGTAAGCCAGACCACTTTCTCTGCACTTGGCACGTTTTCGTGCTTTCCATATTTTAATCTTTTTCTGTCTTTTTCTAGTTACTTTTACTTTTAGTGGAAATATTTTTTTCTTGGTTTTAGTGGGCCAATTAAGAGCCTCTTCATTTCCATTTACAGGAAGAGCAACAATCTCATCATATGGAATTTACTTGTAGTTCAAAACTTTTTATTCTTTGTGGTATGGATGAAGGAAGTAAGTACTTTATCTTGTTACTTACCTCCTTCATTCACTAGATATTTAAAGTAGTATGGTCAATTACCTCCTTCATACGCTGGCTATCTCAGTTATTTATAGCTCTACGAATATGTTGAAATAAAGCAAAACTGCTCACGAAAATAAACTCTTTTCCTCCTTAGTACCTAATAATAATGTCTATATTAGTCTGGCGATCCGCAATAAAAAGAAACGAACCCCGATTTGATCTCATTTCTTATTTTTGTTGTCTCAATTGTTGGCCGCTGATTTCCAATTTAATAGTTTATCCAGTACAGTTTCCTAGTGAAAAAGCCACGTATCTTTGCGGTAAGTTTATTTATTTTTTTTTGCAGTTTCATTCATTCAGTTCACGTATCGCATCACAACATATTGTTCACAAATACTTCACAATGGAAATAAAAACAAAAACTACGATATATAAATCAACAATATGGCCAATACTGACGTACACAGTGGAAACAAGTGCAGATCCGGCCAAAACACTAAGATTATTGTGTATTGTTATAGACAACAAAAATGATAGTCTTATCAATAAAGCAGGAAGAAAAAGAAGATTTTGAAATTGAAATATTTGACTGCCAATCTAAAATGTTTCCTTCTGTGTGTTACAATGTGACTTTTATCTTTGTTTATAATTTTTTTTTGTTATTTGTATGTCATTAATTATGTTGTTGGGACACAAATCTAAATAAAACATTCCGTGATATAATAGTTCGTTACGGTGTTTTTTTTAAGTGGCTTTTAGAGGATATTTTTAGATTTGTTGAGGTTACAATTTCTTTGGTGTAAATTTGCATTTTTCAGTACCTACGCGAACTCATTATAATCACTAATAATGGGGAAATATAAAATTTTAGAAATTCTTACAAAAAAACGACAGACGCTAAAAAAAGCTTAGCTAATATCTTACTTATGTTGTCATTAATTGACGGACTCTATGGCGCCAGTGCAACGTCGTTATGACATTGTCGTACCAGTAATTATTCGTAATAAAAAGAAACTTTAATTGTTTTTCTAACACCATACGTATAGTAGACACTTTGAGCTTCCAATTCAAATAGTTATACTGAACAAATAAGAAAAATATCTTTTAGAAATGGACATCACTTCCCACACTTAAAACCGAGTTATAAATATGACAGCTTCTACAATTTAGTAGTCCGTTTGAGCTGAAGTTGCTGCTTTTAATAAAAGTACATGTAATTTAGTATATAAAGGATTACTACACGCGATAAGCAATGCTAAATCCATAAATTAACGCTAACAGATACCTCTGCGATGCAAATACCAACTATTAATTGACTGCTATCAAGAAATATCGTGTATTTCAAGATAAAACAAGATTATGGGTATAATACGATGTGGAGTTGGCATTAGTGAGTGTTAGTATTGTTAAGTTATTAGGTTTATTGTTAAGTTAACAGCTGTTGGAATGCAAATAAATATTTTTTTAATCAAAGCACCTGTTGGAATATTATGGTATATACTACAATCTGGTCAAAATCTTTGTTTAACTTAAATTAAAAATATTTTTAATTCTACTAGATGACTCTTATTTAAATTTAACAAATAAATGCTTATTGCTGACTACGGCTATAACAAGAATAAATAAATTGAAGCTTATCTCTCATGATAAAGTAAACGTAAAATCTTTTTTCAAGTGTAGAAGAATATATGTGAGTGTTCGGAACGACAAGGAGGACGAAATAGAATTGAACAGGCTCCAATGGGAATCATAATACCACATTCGTTTTGCTAGTTTTAAAAATTTGGACAGAAATAAATCTACAAAGGCTGGGGACAATAATGAACCAACCAAAGTCATGATTTCTATCTTCTTCTTCTTTTGGTGCCTATCCTCTGTGGATGTTGGCAATCACGTTGGTCCATACAAATTTGTTGACAGCTGCTCTAAATAGATGTATGGTAGTCATTCCTGCCCACTGTCTGATGTTCTTCAAGCACGATGTCCTTCTGTGCTCTTGAGATCTTTTGCCTTCTATCTTGCCTTGTAAAATTAGTTGAATTAGTTAATACTTCTCTTTGTCATCAAGTATTCAGTATGCCATCTTTCTGATTTTCACGATACGCATAATTTCCAGATCTTTATTCATACGTTGGATCACGGTGTCGTTTGTAACATGGTGGATATACGAAATTCTGAGCATGCGGCGGTAGCACCACATTTCGAAGGCTTCTAATCGTTTGGATCTTGCTTCCGTCAAAGTCCAGACTTCGACTCTATATAAAAGACTCGTGTTCTTATATCAATGTTCAGGTACATATTACATAAAATCTTCCTGAGCCGATTGAAGACAGCTCTCGCCTTTTCTATACATCTTATTTCCTGTGAGTGGTCCCGTTCCTTATTTAGGCTGCATCCAAGGTATGTAATTTTGTTGATTCAGGGGTTCATTATTAGCTGTGAATTGGTGCTGTATTACGTCGTTTTTACTTACCTACTACAAGAATTTTGGTCTTCTTACAGTTTAATTTCATGCCGTATCTGTCACAGGCTTCCACTACACGGTCTATTAATGTTTGCAGATCCTCCGCATTATCAGCAATCAAAACCGTATCGTAAGTATTGAACAGCATCGGTGATAAAATGCAGACCTGGCGTACTCTCCGTTTTATTCTTTTATATCCCTCCCCGTATATCCGTGAATTCTTGTGAGGTTTCATTGTCTACTCGTACAGTTGCCCTTTGCTGTAAGTATAAGTTTTTAATTAGGCGTAAATCTTTGTCATCAATACTAGATTCTTTCAGTATCTGAAATAATTTTTGATGTTGCACCTTGTCAAATGCTTTTTCAAAGTCTATGTATAAAGCATGCGTAGACTTCGCAATTTACGTCTCGAGCTCTTTGTATCAATACTTGTATGGGAAATAGAGCCTCTCGCGTTCCCAGTCCGTTCTTCAAGTTTTCTATATATGCGAGAGTGAATAACAGAAAGAAGGATTTTGAGTGCATGGCTCATTAAGCTTATAATTCTGTAATCAGAACATGTAGTGGCATTTGTCTTTTTGGGGAGAGGGATGAAGGTAGAAACTAGCTAATCTGTAGGGAATATGTAGGAAACATTTCTATGCAAGACACTAAAAACATCCCTTCAGATGAAATGTCACACGGGCAATAATATGAACACCAAAAAAATTCGGGAACTAAATTTTAGATAATAGGGTATTGGCTATCTTGAGGGTATTTCCACTGTAAAACTTGCGAGGTGGTAATTGGAAGAATGTGTTGGTGACAACTAGTTCTGAGTCTTCTGCGAATTTTTCTAGGAGGTCTCCCCTCTCGTTTCCGACTCCAAGTCCATGTGCTCCAATGTACTGTGTCCTATCTCCAGCTCCAATCTTGGCATTAAAATCGCCCATAATGAGAACTTCGTGTCGAGGAATTTTCTGTATGATACTGTTGATCTTCTGATAGAACTCAATTGTTTCTTCCTCCCCTTTGTCTGTAGTGGGAGCATAGACTTGGATGATGTTTATATTAATAGGGTGAGCTTCTACTTGTAGTAAAATCACTCTCTCTCATATTGGTGTAAAGTTAGTAACGCCTTTGGC
Source organism: Diabrotica undecimpunctata (assembly GCF_040954645.1). NCBI lineage: Eukaryota > Metazoa > Arthropoda > Insecta > Coleoptera > Chrysomelidae > Diabrotica > Diabrotica undecimpunctata. Next base: position 117,468,807 of record NC_092811.1, read on the forward strand.
AACCTTGGGTTATACAATTATTCCGACTCCATAAGAATCCGACTCTAAAACTACAAGAACTTAAAACTACAAGAAGATCGACCCAAATGCAGCTAGCAATGAAGTTGGTCCAAAAATGAACTTGACAAAAACAAAAACCATGTACAAAGTATTAGTGGGTGTCCAAAATGTAATAAAAAATAACACTGCATTTGAGACAGCAGACAAGTATGTATACCTGGGACAATTAATACATAAATCTGGCTCTTTACTCACAGAAATCAACAGAAGATTGAAACTGGCTTAGATGGTCCACTAGAAATACACCGTGGGATCCAATAGGCGTCAAGAGACCAAGAAGACGTCCAAAGTTAGGATGAGCTTATGACAAAAGGAAACAAGTCTGATAACATGGCACAGAAAAGACAATAGACAATCGTGGGCAGAAATGAAGAACGACTATGTAACGGACTACCATAATCAGTAGAATATGCTGAGAATTCTTTTCGCTCTAGTATGTTTGCTGTATATTCTTAAATATCATCATCATTATCAGTGGCATTACAGCTCGTTATGAGGCAAAGCCTTCTTCAGAACAATCTTCCATTTGCCCCTGTCTCTGGCAACTCTTCTCCATTCTGTATGTTATCTTGATACCTAAGTTTTGGTCTTCCTCTGGTTCGTCTTCTTACTGGTCCTCTTCGGTCGAAAATTTTTCTGATCGTTGCATCTTCATCTCGCCTAATTACATGTCATATCCATCGAAGGCGTGCTAATTTAATACATTTTACAACGTCAGGTTCCTCAACACTTCTCTAAAACTCAAAGTTGTAGCACCTACGCCACAAACCCTGTTCTTGGATTCCTCCATATATTTTCCTTAGAATTTTTCTATCGAAACGTTTAAGCAATTCTTGGTCGTTCTGTGTAAGTGACCACGTTTCAGACCCGTATGTTAACATTGGCCTTATTAGCATTTTATATATGGTAACTTTAATTTTTCTGGGTAGTTTTGGGGCCATATGTTTCCTCAAGCCATAATAGCACTTATTGGCAAGCACTATTCTTCTTTTAATTTCTTCGCTGACATTGTTGTCTTTGGTCAGCAGCGAGCCCAGCTGTTGTATATTCTTAAATATACAACAAATTAATATGTATGCATATACCATTCAATATCTGAAAAACTCTTTACAACTGCTTAAAAAAAATAAGTTAGAGGCTTTCAAAAAAAAAAGAAATATATAGAATGTACACACATATTGTTTAATGTAATACGTTAATGTGGAAATGGCAAATAAAAACAGAATATTCTAGTACTGGAGCGACCTAAACTATATTTGATTTACATGGTCTCTAGAATAATAGATTCTGTGGTAAGACAACAAAAAACGTTTTGTAGTTTGAACAAGCAGAAGCAAACGCAGAAAATTTGGATTTGTACAGTTTTATACAAAGAATTAATGATTCAAAATGAAAAAATGTTATATTTTACAAAATATCTAATGAAGAAAAGCCTAATATAGAAAAATAAAGAAGTCCAGTTATTCCTTGGTTAAAATGCATACATTTGGATAAAACTTCGACGTAAAAAATTCATATGTTAAAAAACAGAAAACATTTTAACTTAAAAATGGTCAATTAAGTTGCTGTTTACGGTCCTTTTCCATATTTTTTCAAGTTTTTTCTTCTTTAAACGTATGCCAGAAAAGTCTATTGAAGATCTTTTGTTGAAGATACCTGATATTTTACCGAAATGCCAAATTCTTAAAAAACTTACAAGGAAAATACAGTGAAAAAATTAAAAATATATCTGTCAGTTATTTATTAATTTAAAATAATGCAATTTTTTAATATCTTTACTCATAATTTTTTCTTATGCTATGATACAAGTATCACTAACTTTCCTAGCTACACCTTTGGATTTACCTTTTCCCAAACCCCGATACATATCTACTTGTGATTCGGAATTTGTAAAAGCATTTAATATGTTTTCTACTGCTTCATTCTCGCTTTTCTTCTCCCTATCTATTGCATCTTCTACCTGATTTGAAACATCTTCATTGGCTTCTGGGGTCTCTTTGGAAGGCCCGATGATCTTTAACTTAAACTTTAAACCTCCCTTTTCTATTTCGATTTCACGTATCTTCTTTTGCAACTGGACATATTCACCAGCTATTTCTTTCCTTGAACTTTCAAGCACCAGCTGCAGTTGGCTTAAAAGCGTTGAGCGTTCTTGTTCTAGGTCTAAAACTTTTATATATAGATCTTCGTATTCTTTTTTAGACTCGTCGTTTATATGTTCATACAGAGTATCAACAACCACTGATTTTTCAGCAGGGAGGTCTTTGCTGTTAGTTGGTGAAGAAATATCATCAATGACGTTCAGCAGTTCTGTTTTCTTTTTTTCTAGTTTGTAAATTTTTTGCTGCAAGCCATATCGTTGTTCCATTAAAGGTATATTAGCGTTTTCGAGTAGAGAATTGTCTAGTTGAAGAATAGTTTTTAGCCAATTTGCGTTAGATTCTGGTTGGGTTAATAAAAACTTAAACTCACTATGTTCCAGTTTGAGTTGTTGAATGTCCTTAAGAGCATTTTGGAACTCTTTAGAGAGCGATTTGATTACCTCCCTCATATCTGCATTTTCTTTTTCTAAAGTTTTTATATTACTTGTAATATCTTCCCTTTCATACTGTTTTAAATCGACAAGATCATATTGTAGTTTTGCCTTTTCAGCTTCTATCAGTCGAATGGTTTCGTTTAAAAATGTTGTTTCGTCTTTATGAATTTCAGCTCTAGGTACTGCCTGCTTGGTTACTTCAATTGCAGAATCTAACAGGTTTTTAAACTGGACATTCTGATTTTCGAGTAAACTAAAACGTTTTTTTAATCTTTCCATCTCCTGTGTAATTTTCATTCTGGTGGTGTTTTAATGAAAGGTACACAATACAAAAATATAAAAAATATTACACTGATGACAGTTGTCAAGTTGTCAAGGACAATGATACACGATGATGTGTTATGGAATTACTCTATTTTGGGGTTATTTTCAGATATCATTTAAAAATCAATTTTTAAAACAATACCTACCTTGTTTTAAATTATTCAGGAACACTTTACTTTAATAAATACACCGTATTAGAAAGCTATTGCTACGTAAGAAAAGTTAGTACTTATCAATATATTCTTTAAAATACCAAACAGAAGGTTGTACACATGACGATCATCCAGTAACACGCCAGAAAATTCCATAATAAATCAGATTGACTATATTTTAATAAACAAAAGATTCAAAACTACATTAACATCAGTAAAATCTTACCATGGTGCAAATATTAAGTCGGACAATAGCTCACTGTTTGTAAGTTTCGTTAAGATTTAAAAAAATCCACAAACCTAATGGGATCTCAATATCTAATGATATTATCTCAAAACATAATAGATAATGACACCCAACAAGAAATACAGGAATATCTGAAGAACGGTATATCTGTCAGAAGTAGTTAACGATGTTGTAATAGAAATAAACCACTTAGAAAACATTAGGAGATAAATATTATACCAATGCTTGCGACCAAAAATGACAGCAAAAACCATGGATGACCGACATGGATCACCGACAGTATATTCCAGATGATGGACAGAAGAAGAGAATAAAAGAGAAAAGACTATGTCGCTTATCATCGTCTAGACAGAGATATCAGAAAAGCTGTCAGAGAAGATAAAAACAGAATTCTGCAAGAACAGTGTGAAGAAATCGAGATAACCTCCACAAAAAGATAAAAGAAGCAGCAGGCTTTTATAAATCAAAAAAGGCAGTACACTTAACAGACGCTCAAGGAAATTCAATAGTTGATACCTATACCACCTCGAAGTGAATGTAGAAACTGCTACAAACAGCTAAAACCGAAAAAAAGTATTTTGTAGTTAAATACGCGTATATTAAAACAATAGTAGTCAAACAAGAACCAACCAGATGTAAAATATAACTTGATGGCATCAGTATTGAACAAGTAATGGAAATAAAATATCTGGGAATTACACTGTCCAGCTATGGGCACCTGGACAAAGAAGTGAGAGATCAAGTACAAAAAGCAAATAGATTGGCAGGATGCCTTAATAACACTATATGGCGAAACAGATACAATAATTGAGATGAAATCAAGAATTTACAAAGCCAGTGTAAGACTAATAATTACATATGCCTCAGATACAAGACCCGACACAGCCACAACGCCAAGGCTACTGGAAACGGCAGAGATGATAGTACTGAGAAAAATTACAGGAAATACGCTGAAAGATCGAAAGAGAAGTGAAACCATTAGAAGAAAATGTAACGTACAGTGCATAAATGAATGTGCACAAAATAGAAAAAGGAATGGATTAACCACATAAGCACAATAGAGTAGACCCGTGTCGTCAAAATAGCAAGAGATAAGTCAGCAATCGGCAGAAGAAGTATCGGACGACTGCGCAAAAGATGGAGTGACAACCTTCCATAGAGGTATTAATCCGCCAATGATGGATGGAACAAAATGACCCAGCTAGAAAAACGCTCCTTGATAGACCCATTGGTCAGAGAAGAAGAGGAAGACCCAGAACCACGTTCTTTGATAACATCGATGAAGACATGAGAAATATGGGAATACGTGCTTGGCGGATTCAGTGGCGCACCCAGAATTTGTCTTAGGGGGGGTTTTTGAAATTTTTTTATGCTACCTCCATTTTGAGTCCCTAAAATTTGGATTTTAGTTTAATTTAAACTACTAAAGATAGCAGTGCCAAAGATTCAGGTATCTATTATCCTGCCTACCAACTAAAACCACCCTCTCTTACTTGTGCGCAGGAGACTGTCGAACGTACCGTACTCCGACAGTGGAGTGGCCACTGTAAGGCTGACGACATTTTTGGAACACTGCCTTCTCTTATCTAGATCTTATCTATTATTCTGAAGCTATTTTCTTGTGGCATTTTTAAGTAATTACTATTTTAATGGGAATAACCACAATTGAAGGTTAAAATAAGGTTATTGACATTTGACATTAATCCAACTTGTAAATACAATACATTTTGAAGACGGCTATCGCCGTATTCCCGTTCTCCTCCGGGAATCCTCCCGGTCCAAGTCATGCTCCTCCTCCAAACCTCTCGATTCCATCACTCTTCTAATTCCTTCATTTCACGAGCGTAGAGGTCTACCTGTTTTTTTTTCTTCTAGGGGGCTTCCATTTGTGAAGTTTTTGGGGCCAACGTTCGTCAGGCATTCTCAACAGATGTCCAAACCATTTTGAACCTCTTCTTTCTATTCTGTCAATGACCATTTCTGTAGCATTCATGTTATTTCTTATAGATTCGTTGGTCTTCCTTTCCTGCCTTGATGTTCTAGCACTTCTTCTCAAATAATCCATTTCAACTTCCAACAATCTTCTCTTCAGGTCTGCATTAATTGTCCATACTTCAGAGCCATAACAAAGAACTGATTCAACCATGGTTTGCCCTATTCTTTTTTTGTTCCTTTTGGAAATGTGGCGATCCCACCATAAGGAGTTCAGACATCCTACAATTTTACGTCCCTGATTATTTCGTGTTTAATTTCGGTTTCTCCCAAGCCGTTCTTAGCAATGAGTGGAACTAAATACTCGTATTTAAATTTTTCCACTTGTGTGATACCCACGTCATCGTCTATCAACACTTCAAACCTTGCATCTGAATTGATAATTAAGTAAATATTCTGTTTTTTTCATGCTGACTTGTAACCCCTTTTTTAAATATTCTCTCTATATACGCTTTATCATAAATTCTAGATGATAAGAATCTTGTGCTAGGATGACTTGGTCATCCGCAAAGTTCAGGGAGAACAGTACGTCATTTCCTATGGGGATTCCCATTCCCTGGCAGTGGTTTTTCCAATTTTGGAGGGCTGCCTCAATATATAAATTAAACAGTAAGGGTGACATACTGCATCCTTGTTTTAGTCCCTTACTTACTTTTATTGGCTCTGATGGTCTATATCCGATTTTTAGGTAAGTAGTGTTATCCCTGTATACTTCTGTCATTATTCCTAAAAGGTATGGACTAATGTCGAGTTGTTGTTAAGCTTGCCACAATTTAAGTCTTGGAACTGTATTGTACGCCTTTTCTAGGTCGATGAAGGCTAGAATTCTATTAATTGTTGGAGTATAAACAAGTTATCAGTGCAAGATCAAAGATCAAAAATTCAAATGTCAATAAACTTATTTTAACCTTCAATTGCAACTTATTCCCATTAAAATAGCAATTAGATCTTATCTCTGTCGTTAGCCCGGTTGATGTTTCTCTTCTTCTTCTTTCTTTTTAATGACTACTCAGATATAATTGTGAACACTATTCCATCCCTCCGTATTTCCCGTGAATTTCACGATCATCTCTCTTACAGTCACAGGGTACATACCTATTTCTTGTTACATTCTGTTTCTCTCCACTGTACATCTATTACACTCCAGCATTGTGTGAGTAACAGTGTCGGAATATTCGCAGTATAGGTATTTATCTGTATCGGTCTTTCTGAACCTATGAAGATACGCCCTAAAACAGACAATCTACCCAGTCCCTTAGGCTCGGGATCAGCATCTTTGTCCACTGAGCAACATCTTCCTTGTTGTTCCACTCTTGTTCCATGTTTCCATTGATTTTTCCCTTTCTTCTTTTTTTTATAGCTGTTGTCAAATGCTTTCTTCTCCCATAGAGATGTCTCTTTTCTACTGCTAACACATGCAGAGGAACACAACCCGTGATAGTCCACAACGCCGCCGCAGATACAGTCCTGTAGGCGCATGCTACTCACAACAGACTCGTTCTGTCTACTTTTTTATAAGCCTAATAATAGGTATCTATATCTAAATATAATGAAAAATATTATTAATTATTGTCTATTTATACAATAATTATTGTGTTTTACATATTTAAAGTGGTAATTTAATTATTCAATCAGCGTTTTGGATTTTTGTATTGTATGTGAAAGACAAGTTACATTTTCCTACTATTCTTTATATATTGTTTACTTTACATGCCCTGGGGGGGGGGGCGGTTTAACCCCCAAAACCCCCCCCTGGGTGCGCCACAGGGCGGATTGTAAAGCCAGAATGATGATTATGTATCTTTGCTACAATCTTTAAACAAAAAGGTGACACAATACAATAACTAGTAAAGTAGCCACTAGATGGCACTGCTAGAAAATATTTAATTTATTTATCTATATGCAACAGGAACTAAGTACCTTATTCCGAATTTTCTTTGCCTTCGTATATCAAATTTTCACAATCTAACTAATTATATTAAAAACAACTATTTAAAGCGTTTTAAAACTGAATCTTTTCCGGATTTAAAGCGAAAACCGGAATATTAGCATCTTTCTACAGCTTTCATCGACGACATATATGTTTGACTTAAAATAAATAATAACTGTGCAAAGAACCAACGGACAGAGTATGTAATTATTCTATAAAAAACGACATTGTGAATTTACTTTCACCCAAAGTGTCAAGATTGTATTATGACAAAATTTGACGGCCCTTAAATCACCATCTATCATTTCGGTTTTTCATTATACGATCATAAAAATTTCATTCCGTAGTTTTTATCATGGTTGACCAACTAGAAAATTCAGAAATACTAAAACACATTAAGCATTTAGAAAATCAGAATAAGAAACTCAGGAATCTTTTAGACAGCACAAAGAATGTAGCGAATCAAGAAGTAGAAAGGTTCTCGATGTTACAAGACGAAACTAAATATTTAGAGCAAACGGTTGATGATTTAGAAAAAGAAAAACAGGAACTAGATGAGTTGCTGACGTCGGTATTATCTAAAGATGAAGGTAACATGAATTTGATTTTATTGAAACTAGAAAGAGAACACTTAAAATTGCGTGATAAACTCGATGAGGCTCATATAAAAATACGATTAAAAACAGAAGAAGTTTTGAGCCTGCGGACGGAGGATGCTGTTCTTAAAGAAGTGATTTCTAATCTAGAAGCCACGAAGAAATCTCTTTTGAGTCGTATTAAGTTAGTCGAAGATAAAGAATCAGTATTATCAGATATTAGTAACAAACTGAAAGAACAATTGTCAGAAATTGAACAAAAAGAAGAAGTAATTGTTAATGCTAAATATAAGACTGCAGATTTTAAAATGGAACAAAATAATAGATCAAGCGAGCACATAGGATCAAACAAAACATCTACCAGTTCAAATCTAGGAAGAAAACACCCTCTAATGCCTGGTGCAGTTTCTAGTAACTCCAATATGTCTCCAAGTGTGCAACAGTCTACAGGAAATTCCCAATCTCTAGAGCAGATCATCAGCGAATTAGAAAAATCTAAAAGTAAATTGTATAACGACCTAGAGGAAATTATCAACAACTCAACTAAAGAAATCGAAATAATTAAAGCAAACGTCTCAGATCCCGATATCAAACAACTTCTTTACGAAATCGATATTCAAAAAGCTGTTCTAGATTATAATTTGAAAATGGCAAGGCTTCAAGACGAAAAAAATTTCGATCCTGTCCATTGTTCCCCTATCAAAATATCTTCTAATCCAAATAACCCAGTTTCTGAAAGTTCTCAACATAATATTAATACGTCTTCTTCTGAAAAATCTATGAAACACGCAAAAGAAAAAGAGTTCAAAGTTGATAAACTTAATAAAGTCTTAGAAAAGAAAATGATTTAACACCCAATTTGTAAGTAAGAGTGTCAATACAGAAAGAACATTACATTATGTACTCTCAATAATCCAAGTGAACCATTCGAATCAAAAAATACTACAAACAAAATAAACCACTTTGTTACAAGAAACAATTTAAGCCTCAAAATGGAAAAAAATGAACTTTTCAACTTTATGTTCGCTCATGCTACTATGATATATAAAATAATCTCTACAATAAAATTCATAGTAAAGTTAACTAGAAAATAAAGGAATGAAGTAATTAAAATCGATACAATCAGCAATAAAACTTTTATTTAAATTGTTAATAATAAATTGATGTAAAAAACTTATAGACATAATAAAAGTCATTATTTATAGTCTAATATGTATATAATTTCTATGCAAATGCGATTTTTAAATTGTGCGGTTTGTATTTCATCCAAAAATTTCTATTATTAACTACTATAATAATTAAGTCTTAACTATTCACATCTAGATGTCAGTAAAGTGAGCCTTTGTAAGTCGGGGATTCGCTTTTTGCATGATATCCCTACCCTATTACATCATTGCGAATTTCGCATTGAAAGGTATAACCTGTTATTGTTTTATAATAATTTTCTCTTAGCGCTGCTTCGTTTTACAATAAGCTGTTTAAAATTTTGCAGCAGTTTAAAATTTTTGTTTAAAGCAGCACAGTTTTCGGATTGAAAGATTTCAAGTGAGCCTAAAGCTTTATTTTTCATTAGACGTGGTTTTAGCCATCTCAATATCGTAAGTATATTTTTTTTATTTCTCTTGTAACGTTATAAACGTCACATCTTTATTAATTTATATTTAAATAATTATTTTATTTTAATTTTCATTTTCAGCTTTGCATTCATCTTCGTTTTTACTATTTTTCCTTCAAAAAGTAGTTGGCGCCTTCTCTCTTTCTTTCCTCTCTCTTTCTGTCCCGTAGAATAAATAAACGCCCTCTCTCTTTCTGTACGGTAGACTAAATATTCTGTTCTATGCTGACAGAAGAGCTAATTCCATCATAAGCATACGTCCTATGTCATCTGTGCTAACTTCATTGCAGTCTCTTCCTACTTTCTGTCAATTGTGGGAATATAATTGTTAGCCCTTTTTCTGAAATTCATAAAAGAAAGTAGGAATTATTATAAGCTTCATTTTATGGTCTGCAGAATTCTCTTGGGGTGAGTACTTTCATTGTAATTTATTTTCTATAATTCTGACAGCATTTTCAATATTCGTAACCTAACTTCTTTCGAAATCACATTTTTCAATTATATGCATATAGGAAACAAAATTTAACCAAATTCAATAGTAATTCTATTTCATTTTATCCTTGCCATCTGCTATTTGTTTCATTGTAATTCTGCAAAATGGCAAGGAAGTTAAACCTCCTTTGATGTTTGTCTAATACAAGCTGTTCCTTATATTTTAGTTTATTGACTGTTTTATTGGCCGTATTCAAGAATTTATTGGCTGTATTACCAGTTTATTGGTTTTATGGGATAGTATTGGAGAATTTATTGACTTTATTGGAGAACCTAACCACCTAATTGGGATGTCACACAAATATTGAACAACTGCAGCTCAGAAGGACCTAACCATCTAATTGGGATGCCACACAATCATCCACCAATGCCATAAGTATCGCCAAATTTATTTATTGTAAAACCTTGGCAGGGTTGATCTTTTTTTAAAATTTTTTTTTTAATAAATGATTAAGTTAAATAATTGTTTTATTTGCTATCAGCTGAGGGTTCATGGTTTAATTCCTAATTTAAGACAAGACGAATTAACACTTGAGATACTGAGCTAGGCGAAGCATATACGATAAGCTCCATAGGTTGATTGAGGTATAATTTTTATAATAGTATTTCAATTCTCTTTGGTAGTCTTATCGTTACACTCTTTTTAAGATTTTATTTTATTTTTTGGTCCAATGGACAAAAAAAACATCTAACACAATCAATTTCGTTTGAAACGAAAATTGCAATTTTAGATCGCTTAGGAAAAGGAGAAGGATCTACGATAATTGGAAAACATTTTAATTTAGGCGAATCAACTGTAAGAGCAATTAAGAACAATGAAGTCGCTATAAGAAAATCTATAATTTCTGGAAAATTAAGCGCCAAATTTTTATCTTACTCAAGGGATGTATTATTAGAAAGAACAGAAAGGGCCATCGCAATTTGGATAGAGGAACTAATTCAAAGAATTCCTGTAAGTAGTTATTTAATCCAGGAAAAAGCCCTTTAGTTTTATAAGTTAATGAAACAGTGACAGCCACCAACTTCTACTTCACAAGCTGGTAAAAAATTTATATCTAGCAAAGGATTGCTAATCGTGCTTGTAACGATAAGATTACCAAAGACAATTTAAGTACTATTATAAAAATAATACCTCAATCAACCATGGGAGCTTATCGTCTATGCCTTGCTTAGCTCAGTATCTCAAGTGTGAATTTGTCTTGTCTTAAACCAGGGATTGAACCTGAACTCTTAGCTGATAGCAAATAAGACAAATTTTAACTAAACATTTTAATAAAAATAATTAGTGATACTTATGACTTCGATGGGCTGTTTGTGTGTTGTGTTGTAGATGTTAGGTCCTCCTAATTAAATGTTGTGTCCTCTAGAGAGCTGCAGTAACATGTGGATGTAGGTTCTGATTAAGTGGTTAATAAATGTCCAGTATGGTCAATAAATTCGATGTGGTCAATAAATTTTCATGATTTTGAATGTGTTCACAAAATTTTCAAACTGGTTAATAAAATATGGTCTTGTCAATAAACCGAAGAGAATTTTGTAGACCTTAAAATGAATCTTATAATAATGTTTGCCTTCTTTTATAAATTTCAAAAAGAGGCAAAAAATTATATTCCCACTAGGAAGATAGGAGCTAAATGGGGTTTGCTATCAAAAACCATACATTAGATTTATCTGTCCATTGTGAGGCATATACTGAAATTGCTGTTGTGTGGTAGCCTTAAGTTAGGCTGGTCTCTGCCAAAATTCAATTGGCTAATCATCACCGATTTGCATGCATTGGTATCTCAGGAGTACTGAGAATCGCTACCACTCCCACAGTTGTACTTGACGTCTGACTGGGTCTACCGCATCTATATCTTTTGTAAAGTATAAAGCTATAATGGCAGCCTACCAGCTAAACTGTTGTAGGCATTGATTGATCTGTGAGGCCACAAATCTATTAAACGATTGAACGCCTCGAAGAATGGGATCAGTTCTGACTTTGAGCTCTTGCAGATCCAACAGGATAATAGGAGGATCGACAAGACGTATTCACCTCATAAAATGAGACTTTCCTGTATATAGCAATTTATTTTATAAACATTACAAATATCCTGGCTGAACAACATTCGCGACTGGACCGGGTTAAACACATAGACGCTCTTAAAAAAGGCAGAAGATAGAGATTAATTTGCAATGGCTGAAAGTATCGAAGATCTTCAATTCCTTATAGATCGAGTCACTAGAGAATGCTGTAATAACGGACTAAGCATAAATACAACAAAGACAAAGTTACTTGTGGTTAGTAAACAAGACCTCGGCGCTATACAACTAATTGTGAATAATGAACCGATAACAAAAGTTAACCATTCTAAATACCTAGGAAGTTGGATAAACGAGACAATAAATCCAGATGAAGAAATTAAAACTCGTATATAAATTGCAAGAGGAGCATTTATGAAACTTAGATCTATTCTGAGCAATTCTCAGCTGAACTTACAGCTGAGAATTAAGTTCCTTAAATGTTATGTGTATCCTGTATTACTGTATAGATGTGAAACCTGGATTATGAAGGTTAACATGATGAACAAATTATGTAGAAGCCTTCGAGATGTGGTTATATCGTAGAATGCTCAGAATATCATGGGTTCAACACATTTCAAACAGAGAAGTCTTGAACAGAGTAGGTCAAGGTGAAGGCGACTTAATAAAGATGATAAAAAAGGGAAAACTCGAATATCTCTGGCATATAATGAGAGGAAGCAGATACAGGATAATGCAGTTGATACTCAACGGAAAGATCGACGGAAAAAGAAGAATTGGTAGGAAAAAATACTCATGGCTCCGAAACCTTCGTTAATGGACTGGTTTATCACCAGATGAATTATTACATGCCGCACAAGATCGAGAACGATATCGGCAAATCGTCATGGAAGCTACCCACGTCTAAAACTTCGGCACGTTACTCAAAGAAGAAGAAGAAGATATATATATATATATATATATATTATATATATAATATATATATATATATATATATATATATATATATATATAATATATATATATATATATATATATATATATATATATATATATATATATATATATATATATATATATATATATATATAATAGTTATGTTATATAGTAATAGATAACAAAATCATTATTTTTTATTAAATTCGTATAAATAGTTTAGACCTTATTGATAGCAACAGCTGCTTTAAGTTATATAATACGTTTTAATCTTCAAGATAATTACCTACAAATGGTATTGTTCAAAATCTGAAATCATTCAAACTCATAATATTTTTAAGTGCCTGAGAATAAGAATTTTCAACTACTTTTAATGGTTCTAGTACCTTTTTTCAACCGATTTTAATAGTCCCACAGCTCTTCTTTGGCATCTCAAAAAGCAATATACGCCGTAGGTATATACCAAATTAATTAACCATTAAATTTATTTTCTAATTATCTGAATTTTCCATATGGTCTATCTATCTAAAAACGCATTCCTTTTTAGCGCAAATGTGTATACTTATATGCTCAAGTAACTACCGCAAGTTTTTAGAAGATATACGGACAGTACCTGGCGTCTGCCATATGCTGTCGCTTTATCAAAATGTCTCGTTTTTTTTTCCTTCGTCGAACAGCAAAATGATTCTGAAAATAAAATTAATCTTCTCAAATAACGGGTATGACATATGATCGTCGCGAACATAAATAGTCGTTATATCCAAACTTAAAGAAAAATTAATAGGTTTTTCTTCCTGTGTTTCAAATATAGCACTTTGTTTTGGATATTAATAAACAATTTATTATTTGTTTTACGTTCATACAAAACACAATTATTGAACCACAGTTAGTGTAAAACCATTCTTCTTCTTAACGTTCCCCATAATATGCCCCATTTGACTCTATCTGTAGCCGTTCTGAAAAGTTCTATTGACGTTTTCCCACTCCATTGTCTCAGATTCTTCAGCCAGGACGTGTGTCTTCTCCCTGGTCCTTTTTTGCCTTCCACCTTCCCTTGTATGACCAGCCGCATCAATTCGTATTTCTCGTTACTTAGTATGTGACCAAAGTAGCTCATTTTTCTTTTCTTTATAGTGTTGAGTATTTCTTTATCTTTTTTCATTCTTCGTAGCGTTTCCGCATTTGTTATGTGTTGTCCAAGATATTTTCCACATTCTTCGATAACACCATATTTCAAAGTTAATGAGTTTTTCTCTGTCGCCTCTGTAATTGTCTAGGCCTCAACTCCATACAACAGGGCAGAGAACACGTAGCATCTCAATACTCTAGATCTAATTTCGATGTTAAGATTTCCATTGCATAATATTGCTGTCATCTTATTAAAAGCACTTCTAGCTATTTCAATACGCCGTTTTATTTACGTACTTCTATCCCATACTGATATCTGTGCACCCTGTCTAAAAGTTTACCTTTAGCATAAACACTGTCTTCCTCAATCTTTTTCTTGCTTACCACCATGATTTTTGTTTTATTTTTATTCAGTGCCATTCCATACCTTTCGCAGTATTGGGTAATGCGATCAACCAAGATCTGTAGTCCTTCTCTGATGTCCGCATGGAGTATTGTGTCATCTGCATATCTAAGATTATTCAGAAGCGCTCTATTAATAAATATGCCTACATTTACGTCTTCTATTGCCTCTTTAAACAATTCTTTTGAATACATATTAAAAAGTAAAGGGGAAAGCACACATCCTTGTCTTACTCCACGATTGATAGGTATTTCTTTCGATTTTTGTTCGTCTATTCGTATTATGGCTTTCTGATATCGGTATAGATTGGCAATGATTCTCACGTCTTCGTCATCTAATTCTGTGTTCTGCAGTATTCTTGCCATTCTTCGGTGTTGTACTTTATCGGAAGCTTTTTTGAAGTCGACTAGACATATGAATACGTCGCAATTGTATCTCGACATCGTTAGATTAGTGTTTGTACAGTAAATAATGCTTCTATGGTGCCAAAGCCTTTTATGAATCCCAATTGGTTTTCAGCAATTCTATCATTTAGCTTTTTATAGATACGTTCGTGTATCACTTGTAATAACACTTTTAGAATATGATTCATCAAGCTAATAATTGTCCTGTGCTCTTCACACTTCATTGCGTTTGATTTTTTGAGTATTGGAATAAATATTGATATTAACCATTCTTTCGGAATCTCTCCCGTATAATAAATATCATTAAATAATTCTATTAGTCTGCCCATATGATTTTTGGTTAATATTCTTAAGATTTCTGTAGGTATTTCATCTGGTCCCATGACCTTCTCATTTTTTATACATTTTAGCGCTTTCTCAATTTCGTCTTTAGTGATTGGTGGCCCTTTTCTTCCTCTTGGTTTAATGACCTCAATTTTCTCGTCGTCTTCGAATAGCTCTTTTATGTATTCTTCCCATGTTTATTTTATCTGAACATTCCGTTATTATCTTGTTATTTTTATCCATGATATTGTATATTTAAATTGTTGAATTAAATTGACTGGTCGCTGGTTAATCGTGGTGGTAAATAGTTGGTCGATAGGGTGAAGAAATAACTTATAAAATGAAATCTCTTCACACGTTCTTTATTGTGCTCTTATGGCAACATATGGAAACATACTACTTTTACAAACTTGTAATGACTTTGCCTAGGGCTGACAGGGTTGCCGTCTAGGCAAATTAAAACTTAGGTCTAAGAATTTACATATATGTACATAGAATAGAAATATTTTGAAACAATAGAATAAAAATATTTTGAAACGATTTTAAACAAACTCCCCCGTTGAAGGGTACCTTCAAAATAGATTATAAATATAAATAAAGTCTTATGTATCAATATTATCACTAACACTCTCTTGCTGCATTGGTAACGGACACAAATGACGAACAGAGCGAATAACAGTCTTATTGTTTGTTTTTACCTCTGCCACTCTTGAAAGTTTATCTTTACCGGAATGCAAGTTAATAATACGTCCCAACGGCCATCTACATGGTGGTTGTTGATAACTGCGAATTAACACTAAAGTTCCAATCTTCAAATGGGACGAAGATTCTTTCCATTTGTATTGCTGTTGCAGTTGCAAAACGTATTCTTTCACATAACGATTCCAAAATTGTTGATACATATGACGAATCGTTTTGTAGTTGGTGAGCCTGCCTATCGGGATTGTGCTTAAGTCAGTATCGGGAATGGTTGTAATAGGACGGCCAATCAGGAAATGGGAAGGAGTAAGTGGCGTTAGGTCAGTTGGGTCGTTAGAGAGTGCAAACATAGGTCTAGAATTTAAGACTCCCTCGATCTGAATTAGCAGAGAATTAAAATCTTCGTAGATAAGTTTTTTGTCGAGTAACACCCTCTTTAAATGGTGTTTCATGCTTTTAACTGCCGCCTCCCAAAGACCGCCAAAATTAGGCGCATACGGTGGAATGAAATGCCAATTTATATTATGATCAATAGCGTAATTGTGAATATAAGTATTATTTTTTAAAAGAAATTGACCAAATTGTTTAAGTTCATTGCGAGCTCCAACGAAAGTGGATCCATTATCTGAATAAATGTCATTGGGGATACCTCGTCGAGCTGTGAAACGCTTCAAGCAGGATAGGAAACAGTCTGTTGTGAGATTTGTAATGAGTTCAAGATGAATTGCTTTGGTACAAAAGCATACAAAAACACAAACGTAACCTTTTATTTCTTTGGCTCCCCTACCCGATTTATTGTTTAGTAAAAATGGTCCTGCAAAATCTATGCCACAGTGCTGAAATGGCAGTGATGGGGTTGTGCGAGCTTCGGGCAAACTGGCCATTGGACAACTGGCAAATGTAGGTTTAAATTTAAAACAAGTAAGACAATTTCTTACCGTTTTTCTTGCAAGGTCTCTCCCCCGAATTGGCCAATAATATTGTCGAATTGATGAGAGAAGGAGTTGAGGACCTGCATGTAATAGGACTTTATGTTTATGTTCAAATAGCAACTTAGTGAAAGGATGATTAGATGAAATTAATATAGGGTGTTTAGAGTTAAAGTCTAATCCAGATAATCTAAGTCGACCCCCTACTCGTAATACATGATTTTCATCTAAAAATGGAGTAAGATTTGAAAGTTTATGTTTGATTGGTAATGGTTTATTGGAATTTAAAATAGATATTTCCTCCGCAAATGAATCCAATTGTGCAAGTTTTATTAACCGCAATGATGCTTCTTCTACTTCACGGTTAGCTAGATCTTCTGGTAAAACTCCTCTGGAAGCCAGGTCTGAAGGATTTTCTTTAGTATTAACATAATACCAATCATCCTTGTTGGTTAACTGTTGAATTTTGGCGACGCGATTGCCTACGAATTGTTGTAACTGATTAGCATCCTTTTTTATCCAACATACTACTATCTGAGAGTCGGACCAATAGTATATCGGTACTGACGGTGAACTGGCATTGACAACTTGGGCTGTTAATTGTGCTCCCAGTAGAGCAGCACATAACTCTAATCTGGGAATGGTGAGTCGCTTTAATGGTGCAACTTTACTTTTGGAGCAAATTAAATGACTTTGATAATTGCCACTTGCATCTATGCTTCGGAAATATATACAGCTTGCATAAGCATCTTGAGATGCATCGCAGAAACAATGAATGTCTAGTATGGAATGATTGGATCCAAGAACATGCCTAGGAATCTCTAATTGATTGAGTTGGGACAATTGATTGTAAAATTGTGTCCATTTAATATAAATGTCATGTGGAACCTTTTCGTCCCAATTTAATTTGAGGGTCCATAATTTCTGAATTATGAGTTTAGAAAGTACAATTACTGGAGAGAGAAGACCAAGAGGATCCCAGATTTGTGAAATGATAGACAATATCTTTCTCTTAGTAATCGAATTATCATGTGGAATTGAAGATATTTTAAAATTTAGAATGTCTTTGTTACTATTAAATTGTACACCTAAGGTTTTACAGCTTTCGTGTTCACCGAAATTTAAAATTTTATTAGGAATATCGCAACATGGAATGTTCAAGAGAACACTCGGATTATTTGTAACCCATTTTCTAAGTATGAATTGTGCTGATTTTAATATGTCTGAAATATCTTTACATCGGGTTTGTAATTCTGAAAGATCATTGGAACCCGTTACTAGGTCATCAACATAGAAATCATTAAGAATTGTCTGTGAAGCTGTTGGTAATGTATTACAGTTATCAATTGCTAATTGATTTATGCATTTTATTGCTAAGTATGGCGAACTAGTACAACCGTACGTAACGGTGTTTAATTGATAAATTGAAAATTCATCTGCTGGGTTGTCCCTCCACAGGATCTGTTGAAGGGGCTTGTGTGCATCATGTATAAGGATCTGCCTATACATTTTACTAACGTCAGCAGACACAACATACTTGTATAGTCGGAATCTAATTAAAATGTCAAATATGTTATTTTGCACCTTTGGTCCAACATATTGTAACTCATTGAGAGACCATCCAGAACTACTTGGACTTGATCCATCGAAGACCACTCTAAGTTGAGTAGTCAGACTACTAGGCTTGTATATGCCATGGTGGGGAAAAAAATAAGTTGGTTCAGTGACCATGTCACTTTCTACCCTGGTCATGTGACCTAAATCGATATATTCATGTATAAAATTTTTGTATAATTGATAAAATTGAGGATGAGTTTTGAATCGGTTTTCGAGTGATATGAATCGTTTTTTTGCTATTTCTTTTGAATCTCCCAATAAATCGGCAGAATATTTGAAGGGCAACTTCACTACAAACTGACCGTTTTCATTTCTTCGAGTGTGTTTGGTAAATAGTTCCTCACACTGGACGTCATCTTTTGATAACATCATAGGTTCATTTATCTCATTGAGTTCCCAGAATTTACGTAACTGATTGTCTTCTGGTATAAAGCATTGTGAAAGATTGCATAATGACGTTGATATCGCATTCATTACAGTACCAGATATTACCCATCCAAGTTTGGTATTTTGAAGCACTGGTGCATGTTTTCCTAATTTAATATTACCATCTAATAGAAGTTCCCAGAATAAACTGGCTCCTATGATCATGTCAACTTTCTGAGGAGTATTGAAAGTAGGATCAGACAATTCGATATTTTGAGGAATGGAAATTGTAGAGATATCAAATTGTTGTAACGGAATAGTTGAAATGAATGGTGTTACATAACAAGATAATTGAAATTGGAAATTATTTTTGTTTGAGAAAATTGTAATTGAAGTTTTCTTTTTTAAAGTAGAAACCACTTGGTTAATACCAATAATAGCTAATTCGGTATTGGTTAATGGTAACCCTAACCGTTTGACAAACTCTTCGGTAATCAAATGGGATTGAGCTCCTGAATCGAGCAGAGCTCTACATTGATGCAATTGATTATTTTGGTCTTTAACTTTGAATGTTACTGTCGACAGAATTATATTAGATTGTGTATTTCTTTCTGTAACTAAGCATTGTTGATTTGGGACTGAAATTGCTTGACTATTGTGAGAAATTGCTTGTGAATTGTGTGACACCTGGTCACTATTATTTGGATGATTCTGAGCACCTACTGATTGAATTGTGTCTCGTGAATTGTATTGATTATTGTTGTTGTATGCATTTGACTGTGTGTTTTGACTTTGATATGAACGAGAATAATCTTGGTGTAATAAAGTGTTGTGTTTACGTTTGCACTTACGACATGATCCGCTACTGCACCTTTCCTTGGAGTGACCAAAACGTAAACAATTCGGACAAAGTTTTAAAGATTTAATCTTTTCCCATCTGTCATTAATTGTTAATCTTAAAAATTCGGGGCAAGAATATATTAAATGATCACTCTTGCAAAAATTGCACTGAACTTGATTTATTGATAAATGAAATTGTGATCGAGATTGTAGAGGTTTCTGAAACCCAGAGTGACTTTTAACGGTCATCATTGAGGAGGAATGAGGCTCTTCTTGAGATTGTAATATGTCTTGTCTCTGTTTAAGGAATTCAAGAAATTCATTTAAGTGAGGCAATTCTACGGAAGTGTGGTATTCTTTCCACTTATTTTGAGTTACTTTGTCTAATTTATTGTACACAACATGAATAATTGTCATATCCCATAGAGTATCTTTAGTGAGCTTCATTCCTTCTAAATATGATAAATGCTTTGAAACTTCATCGATTAACCCTCTGAATTGCATGAATGTGCTTTTATGTATCGAATTTAAATTGAAAATAGATTTTAAGTGGGTGTCTACTAGAAACTTTTTTCGATCGAATTTGTTGCAAAGCATATTCCATGCAGCATGGTAGTCTTGGGAATCAGTAAAACCTTCTATTGTTCGTTTGGCATAACCTTCCAACGCAGCTTTTAAAAAGTTAAACTTTTGACCTGCACTTAATGACGAATTTGAATCGATAGTGTTTATAAAATTGGTTTTGAATTCGAGCCACTGCTCATATTCACCATTAAATGTAGGAAGCTTGATTTTCGGCAAAAGAAAATTTTGAAGTGGATCGTGATTAACTACATTTTGAGGTGTGACATTTATTACCGGAGAAGAATTGTTTATGTATTCCTCTAAATATGAAATTGCTGTATAAAAATTAGTTTCAAATGGATCACGTTCATTAAAATGAATTTCTAATTGATCGTCCGAACATTTCTCCTCGATAGATTGCTGAATAATTTCAAATTGACTTAATAATTCAAGATTATTTTTATATCGCATATTTACATCGCCTAATGTCGGTTTAAGTGAACCATCAATTATTTTATTTACAAAATTTGTTAATGAAGTTAATTTACGTTTAAGAGAACCTCTATTTCTTATTAATTGTGCAATATCTGAGCTCGACATTATTTATTTTTTAATTGAAATGTTCGTATATATCTCTAAATCTGACAAGTTATAATACCATGCAAATTTAAAAAGATCAAAAAAGTCTGAAATACCAGAATCTATAAATAGCACTGCGATAAGGTTTAAGGGTAGGATTTATCTTAAGATGGTATATAAGTGGAACAGACTTACAGCTTTTCAGGGATGCGCGTCTGCAATCGCTCAGCAAATTGGCCACAGGAACACCGCTTCGTGTTTGTCAACGTTCTTTTGACTCGCTGTCCCGTTCTCTGATGGGTTGAAAGGCACAGATGCACTAATAGAAACTTTTGCTTTACTTTTAACAAATTGATGATTTAAAAATTGAAATTGTTACGATTTACCACCGAATCCGGCTACGAATGACCAAAAAATTGTATATTTAAATTGTTGAATTAAATTGACTGGTCGCTGGTTAATCGTGGTGGTAAATAGTTGGTCGATAGGGTGAAGAAATAACTTATAAAATGAAATCTCTTCACACGTTCTTTATTGTGCTCTTATGGCAACATATGGAAACATACTACTTTTACAAACTTGTAATGACTTTGCCTAGGGCTGACAGGGTTGCCGTCTAGGCAAATTAAAACTTAGGTCTAAGAATTTACATATATGTACATAGAATAGAAATATTTTGAAACAATAGAATAAAAATATTTTGAAACGATTTTAAACAGATATTTCCGATACCCTTCTTCTTGTATATCCCAGCTGTCTCTTTGATTTTCCGGTGTATGTTAAAACTGTCATGTTG
Source organism: Diabrotica undecimpunctata (assembly GCF_040954645.1). Lineage (NCBI taxonomy): Eukaryota > Metazoa > Arthropoda > Insecta > Coleoptera > Chrysomelidae > Diabrotica > Diabrotica undecimpunctata. The sequence continues at coordinate 117,490,358 of NC_092811.1, forward strand.
TTTATCTAACCTTTCTCTTTCTTCACACTTTTCTGATAGCCACAGTTCCTTAGCTTCTTTGATTTTCTGTTTGATTATTTTATTAATTTTTTTGTACTGTTGTTCGTTTTTATTCTTGTGTGCCCTTCTTTCCGTCATCAGTTCTTTTATCACTTGTCCATTGTTTATTTTTAGATGATGTGTCTTCTTGAAGTTTTTGTTTTGTGATATTTCTCAAGATCTCCTCTACTTTCCTCCATTTATCTGTTGTTGTCAATTGCTTTTATCTTTCTACTTCCTGAACTTCTTTGTGCACTTGTTCTTTGATTTGTTGGTATATATCAGTTTCTTTTAGTTTTCTCAGATTGATTCTCGGTGTTTTGGCAGTTGTTTTTAACTTTTTTAACTTGAGTTTCATGTTTGCTAGAACTAGATTTTGGTCACTTATTATATCTGCTCCTGGGTACGCTTTAGCCGATATTATGGCATTTCGTAATCATTATTAGCCTCTTTTAACTCCACTGCTACTGGTTAATATTCAGGAGGGCAACCGATCCAACATCAATATGGAACGGCTATGTTAGTATAGGACCAAATTGCGCAGTCAGTCACAGACTTTGTCCCTCTAAATAATAGAGTAGCAATGCTGAAATTATGAACAACCCATAAAAACCTAAGTATGATTTAGATCTATGCTCCAACAAATGATAATTTAGAGCAAGAAATCGAAAAACATAGATGAAATATTGTGACTGGCAAAAAGATGCGAGATAACAATAATTATTGCTGACTTGAACGCCAAAATTGGTCGTGGTGCTGAAGGAGACAATATTAGATACATAATAGGGCAGATACACTTGCATAATTCTGTATAAAGAACAACCTATTATTAGCCAAAACCTTCTTCAAACTATATTCCAAAAGCTATACACTTGCAGATTTGAAATAACCTACAGGCAGACAAGATAGCATTATTAGGAATCTAATTTACTTCATTTTGCTCGACAGATTTTAGACTAAAAGGATTTCTGAAAGTTAACAGAGAAAAAGTGACAAGAAAAATAGATATCTCACAACTAAAGAACCCCGAAAGGAAAAAAGAAATAATTATTAAAGTTGAGCAAGAAATAGAAACCATGGAGAACTTGGACATATGATAAAGCAGCATGGACTGCTCTAAAAATGGAAATATCAAATGTAAGACAAAAACATAAAACAAGCCCAATAGAATAGAAACGAATTATTAAATCATTAGAAAAATGTGCAGAGCAGCTAAAGAAGCCTGGATGTTAACAAAATGCCGAGAAAATGAACAACTTCAGAAGCGATAGAACACATTTAGTGCCCATAAAAATAAAGAAATGATAGTTAAACACAAAAAGGGACAAAAACAATATTAAGAAATACTAATAACGAAATAATTATAGGTACAGAAGACAAACTGGAGAGATGGAACAAATAAATTCATACACTTTTTGACGACAATAGACAGATGGTCTATCGAGACAGATCTACAGATGGTCGAATAAATGAAAAAGGTCCAGAAGTAACCAAACAAGAAGATAATCATGCAGTAAAAGCTCAGAAGAACAGAAAAGTTCTTTGTTTATCTTTATGCCTGCTTTATGTTTATCTTTATGCCTTCTGCCTGGACTTTTTCTACCTCAGCGTACCACGCTTCTAGCTGCATTAATATATTTGTCTTCTATAATTACTCCAACTCTAGAACTTAGAAGAAAATGTATCGTACAGTGTATAAATGAATGGACACAAAATAGAAAAAAGAATGGAATAACCACATAAGCAGAATAGAGGAGAATAGTGTCGTCAAAAATAGAAAGAGATAAGTCACCAAAATTTTATAAAATAATTAAATATAAATGTATATTTATTTTTACAAAGATTATAAACACATTATACATTATCAACATCGATCATTTTCAAAACCTTTTATAAAATTTGCATATTCCATCTTAACATTGATTGTACTAAATATCACAATAGAATATTTTTTTTCGTAAAGTCTGTTCACATTTCTCGACGCACCCTTAGGAGGAGATGACACCAGCCAGCGCCTTTGGCATTTCCCGCCGTACAAAAATCTTGGGTTCCCCAAGCCTACACCGCTTCACCATAAATAGGTACCATCCCACGAATGTATCGAGGACAAATCGTCTATAATTTACCATAACTTTGTGGTTATTAGTGCTGCATGATGTGGCAGTATCTTTGGAACACCCTATAGAACAGCCTGCAGCTGTGACATTTGTTTGTTACGAATCATCAGCATCCCACGCGGCATCGCGAGCCTCAATATGGAAATTCTACTCGATGGTATCGCTTGAGGAGGTGATCTTGGGACCAGGCCCGGATTTACATAAAAAATGTGGTATAGAGGTATATAAATGAAATCCTATTCATCTTTAGTACAAATTTAAATACTATTCCCCTTGGTAAAGCCTTTTTTGTATATTTTAATGTACGAAACGCAACTTAAAATAATTATTTAATCATAAAATAAATAAAATTACACGGCACAAAGCATAATAGATATTCGATTTATATATAGATATATTTTTAAGTTTAAACAATTTGACAATATAGCATTTAAAATATTATTGCTAATAAATTTTTATATAGCAGATACAACATATTTTTTATTATATAACACATTATTTAACATGTTAATTTCCCCACAAAGGCAAAATGCACGGTTACAACAGCAAATTTACTAAGATGTAAATTGGAGCTGGAAGGTCAGATAATAGAACAAGTAATGTTTAAATATCTAGGCATCACATTATCTAGCTACGTAAAGCTCGAAACTGAAGTGGAAGATCAAGTGAATAGAGCAAACGGGCCTCGCCATAAAGATCATTTTACGGGTCTGTGCGTGACTATTACTTGGACCGACAAATTAAATGGTCATTAGAAGTTAAATCCGACAAAAATTCGGATTCTAATACTAAACATATTGAACTCACGATGTCGGTGTAATGTGACAATGTGTAAATTTTTACTATAGATCTCAATCTGTCTGCTTTGCTTGTTTCCCTCATTTTCGAAGTATTATTGTGACGTCCTCTCGTGGGAGTCACTATCCGGGTAGCTTTTAGACAGTCAGAGACAGAGTTCAAAATAAAAATAAAACTTTATTGTCTTCCTTAAATTAAATTGACAAAAATCTTATGTACATATTTACAATTTGGTTTAGTCTTCTCAGTACCTGGCCTATTTATTCAAATTAAGTTTGACCTTGTCATATGAAATCAGTCTTATCGGCAAGCGAGTGTGTATTTGAAATTTTACGGGAACGTTGTATCGATTTAATAACAGCGGACGATAGGTACAAAGAAAGGAAAGGAACTCAACACGTTCCTTAAGTGATTCGGGTTAATAGGACACTCCTCGACAGTCTCAACACGACTGCTTCAGAGTACGGGTAGTGAAGAGCTCAACACGCTCTTCGGGTAACGACGGTATGGGGGACGGAACAACTTGTGAACTCAACACGTCCACAAGCCGGGGTAGGGAAGAAGAGAACCTTCAGTCAACACCTGTCGATTCTGTCTCTATGAGGAAATGTTGCGGTTTATATAGCGGAGCTGTGTAATTAGTTTTGCCCTTTCTACTGTCGATACACTCCTACTTCATGGGTTGGTTCGCGCGCACGCTGGTTTAACGGTGATGGCTTGGACTCATCGTTACATTATTGATAAGTTGGGTTCGCGTTTTGTGCTTTTGCACGTTACAATATTACATTTATTTTTACAACCATGGTTTCGGAGAAGAAGATTATGTCTATTGAACTAAAACGTGAAATCATTGAGAAACATGAGCAAGTAACTACGAGTAACTGACTTGGCGAGGATGTACAGGCGTACCACATAATTGATATGTACTGTACTTAAACGAAAGGAGGTGATAAATGGTATAACGCCAGCTAAGGGCGTTACAATGATTTCTAAGCTCCAGACTTCTCTCCATGAAAAGATGGAGAAACTACTAATGGTGTGGGTGACAGGAGGAACCTTAACACAAAGCATCATATGTGAAAAGGCACGAGCGATTTACGACGATTTGCTGAAGCAGATCCTACACACTTCCACAAATGATGAATCGAAAGACTCGTTTAAAGCCAGTCGGGGCTGGTTTGACAACTTTAGAAAAAGGACCGGAATTAACTCCGTCGTCAGGCACGGTGGGGCAGCAAGTTCGGATGTGAAAGCAGCTGAGGTTTACATCAAAACGTTTTTCGAACTGATAGGATACATCCCCCAGCAAGTCTTCAACTGTGACGAGACAGGGCTTTTGTGGAAAAAGATGCCAAATAGGACTTACATAACGACAGAGGAGAAGACGATGCCAGGTCACAAACCTATGAAAGATAGATTTACTCTACTACTTTGCGCCAATGCGAGTGGCGACTGTAAAATCAAAACTCTTCTAGTGTACCATTCAGAAAATCCCAGAGCCTTTAAGTCACATACGATTTTAAAAGAAAAACTGACAGTTATGTGGAGGGCAAATCCAAAGGCGTGAGTTACCAGGAAATTCTTTGTGGAGTAGATAAACCTGGTGTTTGCCCCCTTTGTTAAAAAATATCTACAGCAAAATAACTTACCCATGCAAATCCTTCTTGTCCTCGATAATACCCCTTCTCACCCACCAAATCTCGAAGATGATTTACTTCAAGAGTTCAAGTTTTTAAAGATTCTCTACCTACTAGCCAACACCACTCCTATCTTGCAGCCCATGGATCACCAAGTGATTTCTAATTTTAAGAAGTTGTATACCAAGCACATGTTTTGGCGTTGCGTTGAGGTGACGGAGAACACAAACCTTACCCTTCGAGAATTCTGGAAGGACCACTTTAACATAGTAATATGCAGGCCTGGCTAGGTGTTACAAGGACCCAAGAACCTCTGCATGGAAGAAGCTATGGTCTGAGGCTGTAGATGAAAGGGCTTGCGAAGGACTGGAACCCGAAGTGTCAGTGGTAGATGAGATTCTTTCTCTTGGAAAATCCATGAGTCTGGAGGTGGATGAAAGAGATGTGAACGAACTTGTCGAGAAACAGTCTCAGGAGCTAACATGTCAACACAGCATGTCTAACCGAGGAGTTAGACGAACTACATTCGCAGCATACGGTGGTTCAACGAAAAATTGGTATTAAAGAGGAGCCAGAATTAGAAGACGTTGTCTCTACAAGAGATATAAAGGAGATCTTGGGAATGTGGGAGAAAGTTGCAGAGTTCGTGGATAAAAATCACACAAACTTGCCTAACACAGTTCCGCAATATTCTTAAAGGGAGGAAGAAACAAACCTCCTTGGACAGTTTTTTAAACGATCTGCAGACGAAAATGAGCAAAGTGTGACAAAAAAAGCGAAGACCACCGACGAAAATTAAGCGCTTCCGTAAGCACTTCAATTTTTATTATGTTTTTACAGAATATGTACGTACTTTTTGGTACTTATAAATAAATGTTTCTTCTTTTAAATATATATATAAATATATATATATATATAAATATATATATATATATATATATATATATATATATATATATATATATATATATATATATATATATATATATATATATATATATACCCGGTATTTTAGGCGTCACGCCCTTCCGGTAGGGATCTATGGAGGAGTATCACCAAGCCGCAAGCCCTTATCTCTTGCCGTACTGCTCCACCATAGATCGATCAGACACCAGCATATTCTAGTCTAAGCCGCAGATTCATCTAGAATTTTAAACTGTTGCGTTAGACTTTTTGTTTTTCTGTACACCGAGCTGGGGACCGAACCCACGTCCACTGAACCACTCGCAGTGAAGCGAATGAGAAGCCGGCCGCCCAGTCCGCTTGGCTATCTGACCGACTTCTTCTTTTCTTCTTATTCTTGTGAATAAGAAGAGTTCTTCTTTTAAATACATTTTTCTTATTTAAAAATACTTAACAAAAACAACTTACGTGTTTTTTTTGGGGACTGGTACGGATTAATGGCATTTCAGTTAATTTCAATGGGGAAAATTGAAAGTGGTATCTCGTATGTCGAGATAACACTGTACTAAATATTTAATACTTTTTTTAAATATTTAATTTGATATGCTATTTAAAATATTTTAATGATTGCATAAATTAAAGTTAATAAAACAGGAATAATATAATTAAATTTTAATATAATACCAATATCTATTTATGTATATTTTACTATAAAATAAATATTTTAACTATTGCAGAAATATTAGTGACTGCCATGCAATGATTAAAGGCGTTTCTAATATGCTGCACGCATGTCGTTATAATTTGGCGCAATAATGCCATGCCAATAATTTTCAGTCAAGTTCAATCTTGTGTTGTGAATGCACGTAGATAAATAAATGTGTAGTGAATACGAATACAGTAGTAATAATAATAACATTGTGGATTATTTATTTGTATTATATCTTGACAAAAATATTCTAAAATGACTGAAAGCGACAGTAATCATAACGATATTAATTTAAAATCAGAAAAAGAAAGGAATAAAAAACCCTACGAATATAGAAATGAAATGATAAAACGAGCTAAACTCGAAGAAAAAATACATCAATTAGAAGAGGAAGAATGTTCCTGCAGTTCCTTCTCCATCCTCTAAAGATTGCAAGTAAGTTGATAATTTGTTCTTTTCTAATAAAAAGTTTTCATTGAACACAATTTTTTGTTGACTTTGTTAATATGTACTTAATTTTTAGGTGCAGGAAAAAGTGCTTTTCATTGATAAGTAACGACAAAAAATGCAGATTTTCACACGATTTAGGGACCTGACTACAAAAAATGAGCAAGATTGTTACGTTCAAAGCCTAATTTCCGCAACTGAAGTTAAGGAACGACGTAGAAGAAAAGAACTTGGTGAGTCTTGGTGAAGTATATTTTCATGGCCAGCTAGATCTCCAGACTTAACATGTCTAGACTTTTATCTGTAAGGAAGATTAGTGTACCAAACTCGACCAACCACGCGAGACGACATGAAACAGCGCATTATAAACGCAATAAATAATATATCAATAGCTGAGATTGAAGCAGCTGTTATGTCTACGCGTGAAAGATTACATCTTTGTGTGGACAACGATGGAAAACAATTTGAACATTTAATTGGACATTAAGTTTTATTGATCGAGATATTTTTATGATCTTTCACATATTTAATTTTAAGTTATAATAAAGGGTGAGTCAGTACTATATTTACTTATGTTTATGCGTTTTTATTAATATAACATTTTTATTCATATCTCGAGTTCGACAAAAAATATCAAGATGCGGTTTGCGCCATTTTGTTACGGATTTAATCCAGTTCCATTATAATTTACAATAAATAGGTGTTTCCATTAAACATTTTGAAGAAAAACAAATTTTAATTTTTTCTATTCGAAAGTACCCTCTACCCATGACAATTAAAAATAAATGCAATTGTTTTATAGTAGATGTTAATTAAATTATCCACACTCTTTCTAATGCCACTAATTTCGTTAATATCGGTTGATCCAAACCAAAGTTATAGATATTTATCCACAAATACTTTCCCACTCTCCCCTACCCTTTATTTGAAAAAATAAAAGAAAAGTACCTGAACAACTTTGCATGCAGAATTTAGGCCTCTTTCTAGTTTACTTATTTAACACTTGGTATAATTTGGCATATTTCCCAAAAAAACTGGTTTTCAAAGTTTTCTTCACAGGTTACGCCCCCTAGCGGTTAATCCAGAAACTTGAAAGTTATTTTCAGCGATTTCTCTTGGCCACTTTTACTAAGGATTTTTTTCTCCTAAAGTTATAACATGAATAGTTTCTGATATATAGCCGAGAGATCGGCTTATTGGACCACCCGGTATAGAGCTTATTCTCATTTTTTTTTCAAAAATAGTGGAGTGAAAAAGTCAATAAACAGTGTATAAATGGAATTAGGCCAGTTTTTAACATGTAGAAATGTTCGTGTGTTCCTCACACAGTTTTTTTTCTTATTTTCCGAAAGTTTTAGTTTTATTAATTACTATTTAACTGGGAATAAGCCACAATTAAAGGTTAAAATACGTTTATTGACGTTTCAATTTCCACTTCGGAAATCGTTCTCAAAATACAAACAAACAATGTTTGTATTTTGAGAACGATTTCCGAAGTGGAAATTGAAACGTCAATAAACGTATTTTAACCTTTAATTGTGGCTTATTCCCAGTTAAATAGTAATTAATTTAACATGCCACAAGAAAATAGCTTCAGAACAATAGTTTTAGTTTTGTGATTTATGGGGTTTTTCAAATTAGTGATTTAATTGTAACAATCCTTACTACCATATTACTAACATTATTTATTATTACTATTACACTCCTGGATCAAGGAAGTTAAAGATGTATCCGAACCCATTACTTTTTTAAATTTGAATTTTGACACCAATTTTCAACTCAACTTCGTATTTTCCGCAATTTCAAATCGGACAATAATTTGTAATAATTTATATACGAGTAAGGTATAATCAAAATTATTGTTTAAAACGAGGACTGGAAAAAAAACTCCGCAGATATGTAATTATTTTTGAACATCGTTTATAATGTCGACATTCAAAAACCACCAAAAGCAAAATACAACCTTGTAAATTAAAAAAAATAATAATAAAATTTAATATCATACTGACAATAAAACAGTACATAAACCATACACAGATATATCAAGCATTAATACGTTTACCCTTAAGGTACGATTATTCCGAGAAAAAAACCGTTCGGAGAGTTGGAGGGCTTTTAATTCTCTAATTGACTGAAATAACGAAGAACTTTTGACTCTGGGTATTCGTACGTCATCATTCGTACCGATTTACAGTAATTTATGAAACAATTATCTCTGATAATAACAATAATCTAGCGTTTAGCCGGCCCGCAGTTATTTAATACTAGTTTTATCAAGCATTCCGTGCCGGCAATTGTTCGACGTTCATTTGTATTCAAAGGAATCTAGATTTGCGTAGAGGGGATCCACATATCGCTCTGTTGTCCACTAGTCCTAGTCGAATAATAATAAAATCTTTATTTGACGATTTAAATTTGTTTAAAACAAATTAAAACACAAACTGAACTTTAATTTGTATATCTTTTTTGGCATCATCCTTTTGGAATATTGCCGAAAGAAATCAATAATAACAGGCAAACAGGAATAGTTTTTTTGTTGATTAATAAATTTTGAGAGGTAAAATTGACATAGTTGATGTAGTTGTAGGTTAAAGTGTGACAGTTCTTCTCTTTTATTAGTAATGTAAATAAGGTTAAGCAACTATATGATGTGAAGTAAACATAAATGACTTTGATATAGTGATTAAATATTAAAATAGATATTGTAATCTAATTTAATTAATCTAAATTATATTACAGTATCTCTGATATATACCGTTCCAATTCTCTTCTTATTTCGTTCTCATTTGCAATAATTTTAATAACAACACTAGAAATCCTAAGATTTCCTACTTGACGAAACTAAATTCAAATTTTTACCACTGTGCTTTCTAAAACTTGCAAAGAAGAGAGACTGATAAATTAGTAGACAAGGGAATCAGCAATTTGTATTCCACATGCCGTTCATTACGGCGAAAATTCTTAGTGAATTTAGTTTCTAGTACTCAAAACCGAGTAAAGAAGACGGTATTAGATTTAATTTCAATGCAGCGCATCTGCCAGCCGCTTATACGTATTTCAACCTCATTAGGTATCATCAGAGTGACATATGCAGAGGCTCTAATGATACCTAATGAGGTTGAAATACGTATAAGCGTCTGGCAGATGCCCTGCATTGAAATTAAATCTAATACCTTCTTTCTGTAATAATTTTGTTGTTATTGTTAACTAGTACATAGCGAGCTCGTTTTTTAAATATGTCGCTTATTTCTTTCACTTTTTTGTGCACATTTAAAAAGTCCTGAATAGATCTCACACTCTCAATTTCCTCGCATCTTTCTCTCATCCATGTTTATTTGGCTAATTTTATCTCTCTTTTAATTCTTCTCTGTAGATGTCTACATTCTGTTTCATTTGATTTTATAAGACGATTTTGTTTCATGAATTTCAAGATGTCTTTTGTCATCCACTGATTTTATCTTGATTAAGTTACTTCTATAATCATTGTTTTTGGAGATTTTCTTAACATGGTTTCTCCTATGTTAATTATTCTATTGTTAAATTCTTTTTTAATGTTATCTTTTTTGTTTATATCTTGAAAATTATTTATATTACTTTTCGGATTTTCTCGTTGGATTCATTTTAACCTTTCAATAACCTTTCAATTACAGGTATATTTGATCTGATGGTAATTTTGTATAATTCGTTTACTAACTGTATCAATTTACAAAATTGAAAGAGTTGATTTAATAAACTTAAAGACCTGGGAGAATAATTGCGAATACATGATAGTAGTAGTTTTACCATTTCTCCACAATCATTAAACCTACACCTTTTATAAGAAGATTAAAAAATATATTCTAATTAAATTGTCCAGTAATTCTAGAGGTCAAGAGTCACTTAATGCAGAAAATACTTTTAAAAAAGGTAAACCTAATGATCAGTGCTTCCTGCAATGACCCGATTTTCAGAAAGTCTAGAGATCCAGTTATTTCGAGCCTCCTATTATACTGTTGGATTAGCAAGAGCGCAAGATCAGAACTGCTCCTATTCTTCGAGGCGTCTAATCCCTTAATAGATTTGTGGCCTCACAGATCAACCAATGCCCAGAACAGTTTAGCTGATAGGCTATTATGGCTTTGTGCTATACAAAACAGTAGAGGCGGTAGATACAGTAGACGCCAAGGACAACTGTGGGATTGGTAGCGATTCTCATGAATCCTGAGATACCAACGCATGAAAATTGCTGGAGATTAATTAGCCAACTGAACCTTGGCCGAGATCAGTCTAAGTTGAGGCTACCACACAATGACAGCGTTCATACGTAAATGCCTCACCATGGACATAAAAATCTAAAGTACGATTTTTGACAGCAAGCCCTATTTGACTCCGAAAGACTTTCTGCACAGCTAGTAGAGTGCTGCGGGGTTCTTCATTTTGGAGTCCGAGTGTTCCTTCCATGAGAGATGATCCTTCCAGAATTACTTCTAGATGCTTTATTGACTTAAAAATATCTAAAGCTTTCTAAGGTTATAAGTGTTAAGTTATACAATAAATTAAAAAGTACAATCCGTCTTTCTTTTGACAAAGTGAACATGAAAAATCAGTTGGGCGCCCGATACCACAACGTAATTCATAAATTGTTGTATACCTTAGGAAAAAACAATATAATTAAGACAAAAACATCTTCTTACTTGGTAAGTGTTTCCAATGACGAGGTATAGATGGTACCACCGACGTCTATATGAACAGGGGCTGTATATCTAGAAGCAGCAGCTACACAAGGTATTCCCGTAATTTTATTGTAGCTGACAGCCGGTGGGGTTGGTGATGAAGAGTTTGACATTGTTGGAGATGTGGCAGGTGATGTACTTGGTGACATAAGCCTATAAAGAAAGAGAATTAGAAGTTATTATTTTTTTAATGTTCTTTGAATTGTGGTTTATCATCAAAATCATCAAGAATATTGAAAACTTAAAGTTAAAAATCGGTAACTACAAATTCAAACGTAATTTGATCAATGAAATTGTGGTTAAGTCATAATAAAATTTTAATAAACTTCATGTTTCATAACCGTTACATAATTCTAGATTATAAATTTGTCTCACTAAACGTGCAGACCTAAATTGTCAAAAAATTGACCATCCAGGTCTGGGACCAGTTGATTTAATTTATCTCACATTTGTCACTTACCTCATTTTGATTTGGGCACTGGGAAACATATTCCTATTTGTTAAGTCTTTAGGTTCTTTGTCTATGTCATTTCTTACTTCAGTCTTTTTCCTGGAAATAAATAAAAGTATTTTAAAAAAGGTCCTGATTAACCCTTTAAGGATCAGTGGTAGCTATATTTACCAGCGTTGCTTGAGATTACTTTTATAACTTATAAGCCATGAGTATTAAATTGTAACCACGCACAAGCTAGACTAGCCTATGCCTGCACCGAGGTGAAGGTCGTTGAGTGGTAAACATAGCTACCAGCGATCATTTGTGCAGGGTCCTTTACCGATATTAATGTTACAGTATTTAAGTAATTTATTCTATTTTTTTTATTGGTTTATTCAATGAAATATTAGATAATAACCAGTGTCATAATAACAAGTATTATTAATTTTTAAATGTTATTACAAACTATTTAACATTACCAAAGAACCTAACCTATTTTTTTACAAACTTAACAATTTGTTTCCATGGATACAAAAATAACGGAGGAATTGCATGTTGTGTAATGTTAGTGTGCTTTCTAGTCTTTCATATGAAAATGAGATATCTTTTGTAAGTTTTTGCGAAAAGATGTTCTGGGTGAATATTTTGACAAACTTTTTTTTTCAGTGAGCTTTCAGTTTTTTTCAGTTTTTTTCAGTGAGCGAAAATACGAAAATGCCTCTTACTGCAAGACAACCTGGAATAGTTTGTAAATAGAGGCCTGGATGATACCAATGATGATAATTATTGTATTTCAGACTATGAAGGTGATTCAGATACAGAAGACAATATTTCACTTGTACTATCTTCAGCCAAGGGCAGCACTCGATCCAATTCAAGCATAAATATTGCCTCTACTTTAATATCAAATATTCATTTAACATCAAACAAACCTGAGTGTCATCAACAAACTCATTCAACTTTGGATTTTCCAGGTAGCAGTGATGAAAATTCTGACAATTCAGCTGAAGGGATATGTACGAAGAAGACAAAAATACATATACTCATCTTACAGTGACTCGGAGCCAGAACTAAATAGTAACAAGGACCATGTGGATTTTTTATCATCCAAAAAGTCAGAATTCAAGTGGTCCAAAAAGATAGATCCAATTTGAGACTAAGGTTTATTTCATGTTAGTGAGGATTCAAAAATTAACATTGATTTTTGCACTGACCTTGACTAGCATTATACAAAGAATGTTTTTTTATATATCATTCAAAATTAAGTTTGAAATAAATTGTCTCTTTTACAATATTTGTTTTACTGTCTAGATGTAGTGGTAGAAATCTTTACCAGTGATTCACAAGTGATGGTAAATACTCAAATGATCACTTTAAGCAATATTTACCACACCATAAACGAAAAAACTGAAGATAATTTCGGTTTTTTTTATCAGGTAACTTATTAACTTCTATTTGATTTCATAATTTTAAAAAAATATTCGTCCTATAAAGAAAAAAATCCTTAAAACCTTAAAGGGTTAAAAAGATATAGAAAATGTTGAAAAATATATTCAAATAACATCTAAAATTACTTGTGTCGCATAAAGAAGACTTTTCATTTGATTATTAGTCTTTATAATCATTCGTGTAGTTCATCACACGAACAGAGTAAAATATAATTGATATACTAGATAGATAATCCTAAGTCAGCAAAAAACGCTGTAGTGTATTTAACTGATTATATATCCAGTCCCTTTCTACTATCTTTTACTACAATTTTTCTACAATTTGATGAAAATAATTAGAAATGACTTTAAAGGGAAAACTGTGAAAACTTTCTCTAGAGTTTAGCGCCCTGTATATAATTGTTTAGATTTCTTTTTCAAGCTTTAATAAAATATTCTTTAGAGTTTTCCAAATAAATATAGTTACACTAATTGCTTCTAATGCATTTTTCCGCCTTGTTTTGCATAATTTTACTTTTACCTAAAAGCCTTAAACAAACTTTCTTTTATCGCCATTTATGACATGTCTCCTACTTTGTGAAAAAAGAATACTTGTTCAGTGACCTCAACCGCACAAGAAAAACCTGAATTAAAACTTTAGATCGCTGTCGTCACAATTTGCTAGTGCTTTGGATCCGTGCCGCTCGCCTATTTTTGTTTGTTTTAAAGTTTTCATTCATTTGGTAGCCGGGACGTCACATGCACTATCAGATAAGACAGAAACAACAGGACCGAATTGACATAGTTTTTGAGCGTTCATTTATTCGGAACCCAGAATATTCTTTATACGACCAAACAACATTTCGTCTTTTGTGGACCACCCTCAGGCTTTCGTGTAACTGTAACTGTGTTTATGGTTCAGTATCAAGTGTCGCGATATCGAATATACCAATTAATAATTTCAATATCGTATAACAACGTTCTCAGATAAAATCTGATCCGTTTGTTTAACGGCCAACCATAAATCTTTTGCCGTCATAACAAATTACCCAAAAATCGTGACTTTGAGCAAAAACGACGATTGTGTTTTTAATGGAGGATCACCCACACGCCTACGATCAGCGCCCAAAACCGCAAACAATAAAGTTTAGCGAAAGGTAGAGATGGGATTTCAAGATCCTCGGTCTTAAAAGATCCAAGTTATCGGCACGGATCATTTTATTTCACACCAAATATATGCTGTACAAAACTGAATTTATAAATACCTTTGATAGCAAAAAGTATTAAATTTAATAGTTACAGGTATGTTAATCTCAACGATCATTGTATACTTGTTATTTTTCTTCTACGTTTTTTGTTGCCTATAGCTATAGTGTACATACTTTTAGTTAAGCCTCTAAATACCTGAACCTATTTTATTACACATTTCATGTCTGAACTAAGAAGTCACTCTTTTCTTAGTTTCAGTTAACAAATGGATCCCCCAGGAACGATCGTGTTAGACCTCAGAATTGGAGAGCGCAGTAGTCGCAAGTTACGACACTAGATTCTATAGAATAGGTACATTCCAGTATACCAGAAACTACGTATATCAGACTCCCGAAAGTTCGGCTACCTCGGGACCGGACCCTAGGCCGAACTAACGAATGCTTATCTAAAAAATGCCCATTTATTGTTTGTATGGATCTAGCAAAAACAAAACATTTGTACATTAAGTAGAAGACAACACAGGAATACTCTGACATATATTTAACACATATGAAAAGATAGACCGTTACAAAAATACTATAAAACAATACTGACAGAACTATAGGTCTAATAAAATTTAAAAATATGTATTAAGTATAGCACATTGGTGGTTTGGCTTCTTAAACACTTAAAAAAGTCAGTAATTTTTTTTTGAATTTTCTTTTTCTAATGATTTTTGATGTGCAAAGTCACGTCACTTTTTAATAATCATTACATCAATGGCAGTTACTTCTTTTTGCTATTCGGCGTAGGTAGATGCCAGTTGCAAAGCTGCTTTGCCTTCAGCGTGGCTCATTTTATTTTCTTTATCTTTCTCTTCATTCTCAGCAGCATCTGTGTCGTTATCCTTCTCATTTTCTTGGCGAATGACACACTCGACGATTTCGTCGTCATTCAAAACTTAGTTGTGTAGCTCCTTTTCAAAATTTATCCACTCCAAAACATCTTCTTCAACAATGGGACCACAGTTCGGTAGTTGCTAAAGGTCGTGCAATAGAGCTGCATTGTCATCAGGTTCGTTAACAAGAATGTTGTTTGGCTCATCTCCTGATGTGTTTGCTTGGTCAATCTTATTTTCTATATTTAGCCAAAGTTTTTTCCAAGACTTTAGAAACATCGACGGTGGTATTTCGTCGTATGCCTTGGCCGACATGTACACAACAACATATTAACTGACTTTAGCACTTTTAAGAGGTTTAAGTTGTCATCAGCCTCCCGTTTGGAAAGAACTTCAAAAGGCGATACTTTCTTTTGAAGCACTCAATGACCCCTTGGACCATTGCCTGTTCAAGACTGGTTACATTGGGTGGCAGGAACAGCAGTTTTATTTCTTTTTTATCGTCACACTGAAGACCTTCCTAGTGAGTAGGCGCGTTGTCAAGCAGTAGAAGTGCTTTGATGGGCAGATTTAATTTTGGCAAATGGTTTTTCAGTTACGGAACAAATTCGCATACAAACCATTCCGTGAACAAATATTTGCAAATATATGCATATTGTTTAATATCGCGTTAGAAAGAGCCATAAAGAAATGGGGCATAACAACCAGAGTTACGATCATCAATAGAAGTGTACAGATACGGTCACGGACAAAAAGAGACCTAATACAGGCTTTTGAAACATTAGAAAAATCCGCGAAGGCAATGGGACTGCAGGTAAACGTATCCAAAACAAAATACTTGAAGGTCACGAACAGCACACAAATAGCGGCACCACAAGATCTGGTGACAAGCACATATATTCTAAGTGGTCTCGAAGTTTATATATCTTGGAACACAACTAAATAACAGCAACCTAGTAAGCGTAGAAATTAAAAGAAGAACATACCCGGCGAACAAAGCTTACGTTGGACTAAAGCAGCTCTTAACATCACACATAATTAGCAGAAAAACCAAGATACTAATATATGAAACTCTTATTAAACCTGTCCTGACATACGCGTCAGAGACATGGACTATGGTAAAAAGCGACGAAGAACTGTTAGGTCGCTTTGAAAGAAGAATACTTAGGCACATATACGGAGGAGTACAAGAAAGCGGGACATGGCGCAGGCGTTACAATTTTGAGTTGTATCAATGCTATGAAACATGTAACATCGTCCGGTCTATTAAAATTAATAGACTAAGGTGGCTAGGACACCTTGAAAGAATGGTCACGGGAGACCCCAAAGACAGATATTATATCAAGAGCCAGTAGGAACCAGGACTCTAGAACCACACAGGGTTGTAGAGCCAAAGATGATGATGATATTTCCTTTGTTTAGAAAGGGAGATAGAATGTGGAGAAAAAATAAATGCCTTATACAAAACAGACACAACAAACAAAACAAACTTCTCTAAATAGATGAAGCACGACCTATACAGAAAGAAACAAACGATCAGAAGACAACAAAAAAATTATCTAAACTGTTTACTTGTCAAAGACGAGAGATACGTATATATTAAAGAATAAGTTAAAACCAACGTTTTAGGTTGTCTCGTAGAGATCAGGGATCCGGGAATAACTCCATCTCTATCGGAAAAACGTTCAAATTCACTGCCATCCGTAAGAATTAGAATTTCTCTTGAGTTATTTTAAGTATCCCATAAAACCGTAGAGTACAGATAGTAAATCAAATGTTCTCACTGTTATCTTCGACTAATTTTCATTTGAGGGCAAATGAATCAGACAGCTCGGCCAGTGCCAGTGCCAGCAGCGTAGTGCTGAGAAACAGTATTGCAGAAGACAACATAATGACTGAATGATGTTTTATTATAGAATTTTTTAAGTTTAAACTTTATGTAACATAAAGAACGCCGTGATCTACAAAATAAATGACCAAAATATTTTTTAAATAAATCTATCAAGAATCTTAAAAACCCTTTGGAGAAAAACGTATACGCCAAGGTTTTAAAAAAAGTTTTAACGAGAATATCTGTTTGTAATATCGATTTCACATTCAGTTTCCTTAAGTTAGAAAAGCAAAACGTTTGTTTCAACAATTAGCAAGCAGTATTTTTTTTATTATTACGTGAAAATTTTGTACTAACTGGATATTCCCAAGAAGTTTGAACTTGCTACGTTACTAGTAGATAAAAATTATAAAAATATTACTTTAATATTCTAAACTACTAATATCATTATCATCATATGTAAAGAATTGAGGAATTTTACCTGTAAATGTATGCATTTTTGGTGAAGGTAATAGGTCACTCAATGAGATTTGATTCTTGTAAGACTTTGTTTCATTTTTTTGTAGTTGCCCCAATCCAATCCCCCTGTTTCATTCACTTATCCTCTCCAAATGAACCCTGAGCACCGTTCACATAAGTTTCGATTTATTTTGCTTGCCCTATCTCTATCCCAATAATTTCTGTCCCCAATTTTCAACCCTCCATAGTAATACCCTATGTGGTAGGCAAAATATTTCGTTACAAGTTCAGGAACATAAAGGACATTATTTATAGCACGATCATACCACTCACCTTGGACAAATGCCTGTATTCCAATGACACCTTTCACCTTTACCTTCTGCAGGAATCAACTTGTTGTGTGCTATTCTAACATACCTAACATACATAGGTTCAGTTAGAGATTCTAATTTTGAAATTGGGCTTGCTCCTGAGTTACATATCCACTGACTTTTATTTAGACTGGAGGTTGATGCGAACATGGAAGAAATATCACATATCTAAGCTAGATTACTTCCTGATGACCTATTTTTATCTTCATTTTTGGAATCATCCAGGATTCTACAAACCCCAGAGAGTAACGCAAACTTGGCGCCGCTCTAAAAACTACTGACAAAAACTGACAAAAATAAACCCTGTTAATATAGTATCTGGTTATTTAATTTAATAGTATTTTTTGCATTTACATTTAAATTTGCAAGAAATTTTGTATAACTTTTGATTATAAGATCGATATAGAGGAGTTATTACATTTTTTTTGTCTTATATTCGGTTTTGCAAACAAAATATCAAGTAATAAAAATCAGAACTACAAAACATTTAAATTTAATAATCACCATCGTACTATTATCATAATATTGTTTGCTTATGTTGGCCCGTTCTTAATGTAGGGCGCACGCTCATGCGCCAATTCCAAAAACAGATATCTGCGTGACCATGAGATTAAGTGAAATGACTTTTTGTTGGGCGCGCTTGTCACATTTAAACTATTGCAATAATGGATCTCCTTTTAGAAAAATATCTTCGACGATTATATGAAGAAACATTACAATATATTCTCGTCTTACTACTGGTAGTTTGTTATTCTGTAAAAGGAGTTATTGGTTTGAAGAACGACTGCGTAAGATGGGGAATTCGCTTGTTTTGAGTTTTTTTGCTTGTTAAGTTTTATTCATTATATGGTCAATGTACGTGCCAAAGTAAAAGGGACAAGAAAAAATTTAGTATTTATAAAATAAGTAATTTAAACGCATATCATAGCCTGGAACATATAGTTAGGCCAGTAAATGACCGTTTTGGAGTGTAATTTTTATTGTCACGACGGATTTGCTTGAAAATTTAGATTTATGTACCTCTTACCTTCTACTTCACTTTTGGACTTAAGCTCAGGGTTGCTTTTACTTGGACATGGGGTAAAAGTATCTCCGTCTTCTAATTCTGAGGAACTTTTGATCTTTAGAGTTTTTTCACTAAGTCAATAGTTTTTGAATTATTTGAGTGAAAATGTTCATTAAAAAAACTACGTTTTTAGACGTTTTTTCACAAATAACTCAAAAATTAAATATTTTATCGAAAACAATATAGCAGAGTTATAACTAATGAAAAGTATGTTCTTATTTGTCAAATTCCAAAAGGAATATTTAAAAGTGAAAAAACCAAAAACCGAAGTATTTTTCGGGAAAATCCATCAAAACTTTTTTAATGTGTTTAAATAAAGCTTTCCTTTTGTTTCTTTTTAGATTCTAGCATCAAAACTAAAAGAGTTACGCTCAAAATAAAGTTGGTCCTTTTTTTGGTAAAATAATCGTGAAAATTACCCTATAATTACCACTAGCAATTAAGTTTATTTATGTACTGTATATAGGATCTGTGTCTTTGAAAAGTTTAAAGTTTAAATTTTTTTGAAAACATTTTGTCGTAGAGTAAAATTTTTTTGGAATTGTTAAAAAATTGCATTTTTTTATAATACACGTGTACACATAATATATATCTACAAAATATAAAATAATGTTTGAAAATGGGTGATTCAAGTGAATTTGAAGATATTAATAACACCACCAGATCCAAAGAAACATATTCGTACTTAGAAAATGTTATTTTGATAATATTGAAAATATTCTTGAAAAACATCAGAATTCCACTAAGAATGTTAAATCTCCAGACAAGAAAACAAAAAACAGGCATTTGAACACCGCCATCAAGATAATTAATCAGCTTAGTAACGAGTTGAAAAATGCTGGAGTTGACTAAAAAATCGTTGTTGATGTTTTAAACACAGCAAAGAATAACGATGCTGAAAGTCTCAATTCAACCGAAAATTCAATTAGCCAGGCACAAATAAATGACATAAGTTTTCCTAATCATACACATAATCAATCAGACACAATGTCACAACCAGTTCAAGTTTTTGATATAAGTTTACCAAATATAGGTGATTATACACTGGACAATAATTTGAAGACAGCCTTAATGTATGTTCCGCCAGAAAGAAGGAAAAGGGGAAGACCACCAAATTCCTGAAGAAGGGAAATTACAAAAACAGTGCAATCTAGAGGCTTAGAAGAGGGAGATTGGAGAGATAGGAAAAGATGGAGGCTGAAATGCGGGAAGCGGCAATCGCCGTAGGACCCCCGTTATATGATGATGAAATAATTTGAATAATTTGACAGAAAGTGACTTAAATGACTTTGTAATTATAACCGAATTCCAAATTTGAAGTCATACCACAAAATCACGAAGTCCAGGAAACGCAGCAATCAGAAGTTGCTGAATTTAATGCAAATACGCCAGAAGATCTGAACTGTCACAAAGAACATCCGACACATGATAAGTTGAAAATATCATCTAAGGAATCTGAAACAGAAACAAACATTAACCAAGATAAGATGGAGGATGATAAAGAAAATCGAATGGAAGACGAACTCTTAGAAAACCATAACTAACAAATAAAGAGTGTAGGAACCCAAACCCCACCGAAAATGATATTTTGTAAGAAAATAATACACAAAATATGCAAAGCAAATTAAATGACAGTCCAAAAAAAATCAAAAACAAAATAAATATCCTGTCAAATATTGTTGTCAAATCAACAAATCTATCACCCGTTTTAGGTAAGTATTTAACTTTACCTAGTACATCTAAGACCATAAAAAAGAAGATGTCCATTAAAAGAATAGGAGCCATTTCCTCCGATGAGTGGAAACAGTTTGAGAAGCAGAAGGAAGAAATTAAGGAGCAGAAAAAGAACGATATATTGATTAAAAAAATTAAAAGACTGGAAGCTAAGGAAAAGAAGGAGAAATAAAGACAAAAGAAAAAAGAAGAATTACAAAAAAGAAATGCTGAAAAGCTATTGAAGTCCAAAAACATTAAAAAGAAGAAGAATAGTACAACATGCACAGTGAGCAGAATAAGGTGTGACTCGTGTGAAGAGGAACTGACTAGTAACACAGAAATAAACGAATTAAATAATATTGGTTGTGACAATTGTCTTGCGTGCTATCATCTAAAATTTACTGAATTTGCTGGTAACGTTTATGATAATGTATATAATAAAGAGTTTCTATGTCCAACATGCATGAATAAGTAAGTGGCTGACTACAGGGTAGACATGGCTGACTTGCGGACAAATGAGGCTGACTTCAGGTGATAAGTGTCATATTTTGTTAAGTGTTGTTTTTTTATATAATTGTAACATAATAATAACATTTAGTTAATCTCTTCCGAATTAATAAACAAAGTTTTTGATAAAAATATTTGTTTTTATTTAACGCTTTTATTTTTATATATACAATAGAAACAAATTAAGATTCTCACTAAAAGGCTGACTTCTGGGTGTTTTGCCCTAATTTCGATACGTTTCGGTAATAATTATGAATATCACGTTTTTCTGTTAAATAACAATAACAATTAATTAAAAAAATTAGGCTCTAGGCCTAAAATTTTTGCTCTAGGCCTTAGTCCGCCCCTGGTGTCATGGAAAAATCGTGAGTTCCCTGGTCTAATATTGTAATAATATATTTCAATATTAAATCGTCGGTTTTTTCCGTAACAGAAAAAAATTGTATATTTCACACGGAAAAAGATTAGATTTTAGCTCTGGTTTTTTGTCCGACAACAAAACCTCTAACAAAAATCTAATATTTTTTTTCCTTGCATAACAAATACCTATTCATACCTCCCTAAAATTAACGCAGTAAATGATTAATTGATTTATACATCAAACTATACTGTCACTACTTCAAGTGCATTCGTGTAAAATTTTTGAAAGTCGGTCATCAATCTCACGTTACACTCCCTCTGCGAGCAATTGCAGCAATAGCAGTAGTTAGCAGGGCCAATAACGACGCACGTTCCTTGAAAATAATTGGAAATAATTATCACAGCTAGAAGCTCGTTTATGTGATCCACGAGTCGCACACCAAACTCAACAACGAACGTACTCTCCATCGCTTCTGTTTGACAAGGTTTTGATTTATGATTTCTTGTGTGTTCTCGACTCTCGAGAATTTAAGACTGCGCGTTCAATTTTCGTTGGATATTTAATTAGAAATTATCTCGGGCGATCATTGCAGCTGATTGAGTTTTTGTTAATTGGGTAAATTGATTAAGAACGAAGGTGGCGGGCATAATACTACGGAGCACTTGCATTTTTAAAATAAAAACTTAAAATTTTAATTCTCTTTAAACTTTTGTTATTATAATAACGTAAACACAAACGAAACAAACTGTTTTAAGCAATTTCAAATAAAAATTTAACTTTTGAACAACGAACTGTCGCCAGTAGATTTTTTTTATTATCCCGGTTTTTTTATAGCGTTCTCCGCCTTCCGGTTCCCAGTTTCTAGCTACGTCGGTCATTCCATTCGCCAGAGTGAAGGTTTCTTTCCGACATTGCCTTCTGAATGCCGCCCAGCCAGGATTGTCTTGGCCTTCCTCTCTTCCTTCTTTCCCTTGGCGTCCATTTTAAAATTTGGTTTGGCAGCCTGTCGTCGTCCATTCTATTCACATGACCATACCAGATCAGTTGTCTCCTTTGAATTTCGTCAATGATGGTTGACTTGACTCCCATTATATTTCTGATATGGTCATTTTGTATTGTATCAAGCCTTGATTTTCTAGCTGATCTTCTCCAGAAGTCCATTTTTAATGCAAGTAGGCGTCACCCAAGGGATTTAGTAAGTTGCCATGTTTCGCATCCATAGAGCACTATACTTTTAAAGATGGAGTTAAAGAGGAGATGCTTTCTTTGATTTGATAGTTCTTTTGACCATAGCATCGGGTTTAGGCATCCTATCACCCTTTTTCCTTTCACTATTCTTTGCTCTATCTCTTTTTCGGTGCGCCCACTCTTGTTGATTGTTGTTCCCAAATATATATATTCCTCACAGGTCTTGATTGTTTCATGTTCGTTGACCATTAGATTCTACTTCATTCCCGATGCATAAGTATTGCGTTTTGTTTCTATTTACAGAGAGGCCCCATTCTTCATATGTTTTAAACAACCGTCTCTTCATGAATTCTAAATCTTCCTTGTCTGCTGCCACTACTACTTGGTCGTCCGCAAAATGTAGAGTGTATAATGTTGTATCGTCGTCAAGTTGGATCCCCATTCCTGAACATGATCTTCTCCAGTGTTTTAGTGCTTCATTTAAATAGATCTTAAATAGTATTGGAGAGACGCGGCATCCTTGTCGTAAGCCTTTTGTTACTGGAAATTCTTCTGATAAGGTGTTGTTTAGTTTGATTTTTGATGTTGCTTTATTCTATAATTGTTTGACTGCGGCGATGATCGTGCTATTTAATGAAGATCGTTCAAGAGACTGCCACATCTTTCTCACAGGAATCGTGTCATATGCTTTTGTGAGATCCACAAATAAAAGATGTATTTTCTGGTTTCTTGCAACTTTCTTTTCATTCAGTTGTGTTAGGGTAAATATGTGGTCTACGCAAGATCTTCCAGCTCTAAATCCTGCTTCCTGTTCAATTTCATGAGGTTCGTATTCTTTCTCAATCATGTTTTTTAAGATTTTACCAAACAGCCTGCTAAAGTTACTGGTGACAGAGATACATCTGTAGTTTCCGCAAATATCTTTTGGACCTTTTTTGTGAATTCTAGCTGTGTATTCCAAGTGATTTTTCCCGCTGATCTGTGGACTGTTCTGGTTTCTTCGCCTAGAGCTTCTTGGGCTGCGTGGTGAATACCGTCAGTTATATGTTCGTATAATTGGTTGGTTTCAGCAGTTAGGTATTCCTCGAGTAGTTTTTCATTTAATCTATTTTGGTATAAGATTTTAGTGCTATATTCTTGTAGGCTTCTGACATTATATCTCTTCAGATTTATATCAGTTCCTTTTGGAGTGTTAATACTTTCAACGTGTCGGTTAAATGGAATCAGAGCCTTAGCCGCAACCAAATAATGGTCAGATCCACATTCCTTACCCCTGTAAGCCCTAGTGTCCTGGATGTTTAATTTAGTGTATTGTTTTGTAATGACATAGTCGATAATAGATTTTATGTTTCTAGTGTCTTGGTGCCAAGTGTATTTATGTATATCTCTATGTTTGAAATAACCGTTCCATATTCTTAGCTGGTGTTGTTGACATAATTCAATTAGTCGTCTACCATTATCATTTTTAGCCTCTTCACCATATCTTCCGATTACAGGATCTTTCTCCCTTTTTCCTACTCTTGAGGTAAAATCCCCTAGAAGTATTATTTCTCTCTGGTTTCCCACTTTTATAAGGGTTTCGTTTAGTAGGTCTAAAATTGATCTTTTTCTGCTAGATTTACGTCATCGTTTACACCATATATTCCTATAATTGTTAATTTATGTCCTTTTATCGTAATATTTACTGAGGCTAGTCTCTCATTTATTGTTTCCCAACTAGTAAGACCTTTCTGATATTTTTTATGTATCAATATTGATACACCTTTTGAGGCCCTGTTATTTTTTGGAACTCCACTGTGTATATGTAAATAGTCTGACTGTTGATCAATCCCGTTTCCTTTCTTTTTGGTTTCTGTGAGCACTGCTACATCAACCTTCATTTCTTCAAGGTTTTTCATTACATCTTCTGTTTTATTTCTTAATCCTTAGACCCACATTGCCCAAATCATTTTCCTTATCCGTAGCGAGTTTCGTCTTCATTTGAGTCCGTCCGTTTTCCGAGGCATATTACTAGGATTATTAGCATTTATAGGATTTCTACGTATGGGGGTGCTGGCCCCATGACTTAACCCCCTCCAGGAGGACCGGGTAATTTTTCATCAAGGCTTTCTTCCTCTAGACTAGTTGTCTTTCAGGACTGTAGAGACTAGTCTTCCCTTAACTCGGTTCTTCCGCTTTCGGGACCATTGGATTTCATTCGTGCACTCCGAGTCAATCTCGTTTGCTCCGTCAGTAGATAACAATTTAAAAATTAAGGAAAAAAACGTAAGTTAATGTTGTATCAAAATGACGCTCAGTTATATAATAAAAACTTAAATCATGTCTCCGGACCAACTGATTTTTTAATAATGAATGTTTCCTCCACAAGCTCGAATTATTGTCTGAATTCTCCTTGGCATGCCTAAAATGAAATGAGAAATGTCCTGTTGAGGAATAAGTTCCCATTACTCTAAAAGGACTTCTTGTTTAACTGATTGTTCTTGTTGTAACTGATTTAAGGTTAAAGGGGCAGGAACATTCGTATTCTTCACCCAAGCATGTCCCAAACATGTTCGATTGGGTTTGCGTCTGGACTCAATTCTGGCCAATTCATTACACGAATGTTTACTTCATTTAACAACTGTTGAGCGATTCTCGCACTGTAAGGCCAGACATTATCATGAATCAGAACAAAGTCATTTCCAACAAAACCAGCATAAAGCACAACAAAATTTTGGAGAATATCATCAATGTACCTGGCAGCTGTTATGAAGCCTCTCGGAACGATGTACAATTCTGTATGTGCCTCTATAGAAATTCCAGCCTACACCATATTTAAGCCCTCTTGATAGCCTAAGTTTTTCTCTATGCTTTCTATTTTTTCCCATAGGAGCTTATTATTTTCGTCTAGGATTTGATTTATACTTCTTAACTCACAAATTAGTTGATTTAGCAGATGAATGATAGTATTTTCCATGCCATCTCCACTATTTAAGGTTATGTTAGAATCACAACAAATCACAAGCGTTTCATCTAAAATTTGAAGTTTTCCGGCCCAATCTCGTGCCGTGCATGATTTATGGAACGCTTTTCCACACTTTACACATATTATTGTGCTTATTTTCTTAGTTTTGCAATAAGTAAACTTGGTTTTTTTCGCTCTCGCTGTCGCGATCATCCTTACCAGATGTGTAATAAAGGAGGATTGAAGCTAAGGGATGCTTAGCACTGTCACCACTGTAATATCCCCTGTGTTTAAAGGAAATTTAGCTGTCCGAGCGAATTTGAGGCATACTGGTCCACTAGTTCGAATAGATAGTGATTTCGCCCTCGCAGATTTACAAGAGGGTAGGAAAAAACAGAATAAAGGCTGAAGGATACTCCGATGCAGGCCCTGTAAAGGGTCAGAGGTTATTGGCTTGCCTTAGACGCCGAGAAGATGCAAAGATACAAAGCAAAAATGTGTTCTCTTCTTGTCTTGTCTAACGGTAAAAAACAAGCCAATTCCAATTTACTATGTATTTAACTAAGCGTAAATTTAAAATTCGTATTTTCGACTCTCTACTTTCCGTCGGACACGATATCACGATAATTGAACTGAACACACCGTAACGCTGCCCAAGTAACACCCTAGGTAGCCCTACCGAGCTGACTGACTGGGCGCCGAAGTACCACTGGCGCCGGTCGCCGGGCACTAACTGCCTGGCTCGGTCGCCAGAACCTTACTGCCTCGCACTGACTGATCCTTTTGTTTTTATGTACTGCCAACGCGTACCCTGAGTTTGTCGTCACAGTCCGAAGTGGAGCTTTGTTTCTACATTTTCGCTGATTATGCTATCTACTCCATGTGTTAAAATGGATCACGTCATGTCAAACCTTCTACTCAGCTCAATTCTTATCGCTGTTTAACAATTCGTATTTTGTATTATTTTCCAACGAAGGTCTAAAGTGTCGTAATTTTTAAACATTCCGAGCTTGTGTCAAAACTAGGTCAAATTGTTATTCTTTGTTTAATTTGAAATGTATACGTTAAACTGTGTCGAATTTATTCTTTATTTAATTTGGAGTATGCAAAGG
This sequence comes from Diabrotica undecimpunctata, assembly GCF_040954645.1. NCBI lineage: Eukaryota > Metazoa > Arthropoda > Insecta > Coleoptera > Chrysomelidae > Diabrotica > Diabrotica undecimpunctata. Next base: position 117,517,221 of record NC_092811.1, read on the forward strand.
TTATTTAATTAATTTTAATTATTCTTTTCTAGGCTAACTGATTAACGATTGCGTTTGGGGGGTGGGGTTGTTTCCCTTGGGTATGTGGCTGATACATTACAGATGCCATCTTCTTATTGGTGATCTTTTTATTGGTGCTGTTGAATATTGAATATTCAACAGAATGGAAACCGTAAACTCTTTAATATTAAACTATTATAGTTAGAGAAAAAATCGTCTGGCTAATTGGTCTTTACCAAAGCCATCTAATAAATTTAAAAAAACTCTTTAATAAAGATAGTAAGTCACGTCACTGGTAGATGGTAATTACTTATCTATCACTATCAATTTGTCCTATTTGCTTTAAGTTTTTGTTTGAAAGATAAAAACTAAAGCTATAAACCTCTCATTGCAGTTATTGCAATTTACAAACAAATTGTTTTTTCAAAAAAGGAAGATGATCTTCATATACCTTGTACTAATTATGCATATCTTGATATAACTTTATAAATTAATTGTTAATATTTACTTGTAAAACAACAGTTTTTTGGGAGCAATTGCTAATGACATCCTTCGAGGTTGACTGATTTTTAACTATCTAAAGATTGTTTAACTGATCATCTAACTGTTTAAAGTTTAAAGTTTCGTACGTACTTGCATCCAATGTAATCGCCGCCTTAAAATTGTTTCTATTTGTACACTCGCGATCATAAAATCCTGGTCACCTTGAAAATTTCAAGTTTCTGGAATATTTTTGCATCTGGTCCAGTAATAACCTTTTTTTTAGGGTAACGTATTTTTTATTTGTCATCAATGTTTGTTTTGAAAGAAAAAAAAAACCGGTTTTTTATTGTTTTTATTGAAAAAGCAGAAAACAAACCAAATTGTTGTTAAAACAGGCATACGAAAAAAATGGAAAATACAGAATGTGGTAAAATGTCAGTGAAATTTCAATGACTAATATCGTGTATTGCCTCCACTTGCTCTAATGACCTCTTGCAGACGACGGGGCATACTCTCAATTTTTCTCTGGATTACATGTTGTGGTATGTTATTCCACTCTCTCACTAACAGATCCTTAAGCTCCTGTCCGTTGTTAGGAGGAGATGTTACGGGTTAAATACGTTTTTTCAAATCGTCCCAGATATGTTCGATAGGATTTAGGTTCAAAGACCTAGCTGGTCAGGGTAACCTCGTAATTCCAACCTCGTCCAAGTATTGCATACTGATCGTGGCAATGTGCGTTCGAGCGTTGTTTTGCATAAAAACCGTGTGTTTTCTCCAAGCCTTGTCATGGTATGCATAACTTGTTCTTCCAGAATCTCCGTAATGTCCCTTCGTGCAGTTAAGGACCCGTTTTCGATGAAGGGTAATTATGTGCGGAAGTCGGAAGATACACCTCCCCCAGCCATGACCGAGCCTCCACCAAATGGCATTCTTGGAGCAATGCAAGCTTGTGAAAATCATTCACCGGTTCTCCTCCAAACTCTTACACGTCCATCGGATCCAGTTACGCCGAAACGGGATTCATCTGAGAATAACTCTTTGCTCCAATCGTTAATTCCCCAATGCGCGTATTGTCAAGCAAAAGCTTGTCGTGCAACTCGATGCGCCAGGCGAAGTGGCGGTCCTGTAGCCGTTATCCGAGATGATAGTACAAGAGAACGAAGTCTTCTCCTGACTGTTGCAGCGCTAACATTGCAATTTCGTACTTCCTGTAGACGATTTCGATGCATAATCGCAGTTGAGGTCCGGTTTCGTAAAGCCTGAAACACAAGAAAACGGTCATCTCGTACCGTGGTCATTCTTCTTCGGTCAGAGCCAGGTCGTCTGGATAGCAAACCCTTCTCCTGAAAGCGTTGAAGGACTCGTTGAACCGAAGAAAGGCTTACGCCAACAGTTCTTGAGACTTGCCGTTGGGAGTGACCGTCTTTCACAAGCGCAACAATTTGTGTCGTTTCAACGACAGTCAAGGGTATTTTTGGCAAAAAAATAAACAATAATAAACACTAATAATGGCACTAATAAACACTAATGGTGGCTATAATAAACGTTTGTTCGTTGCGTTTGAACAGAAAGTCGAAGCACAAATGAGGCATTTAAAACAAGCGGCAGTTACAGGTACCGTTCATTTTGGGAAGTGTGCGCTTTCCCGCAAAATCGGCACTATTGAAATTCTTTGTGCAAAGGAAACCGCTAAGTCGACAACAATTCCCAGAAACATGCATTAGTTTGTATTTGTGTTATTATTATTTACGATAAAGCTCGTTAAAAATGAAATATCGGTGATTTTCAAGGTGACCCGGATTTTATGATCACGAGTGTATATACTATTCCTTAAAATACTGATTATTACTACTAGTATTACTACTACGACTACTATATAACAAATAATTACCGATAAATGATCATTCGATACGTACATAGAAAACCAATTCTAGCAATTTTTGTTCGACCACCAAAATAAAAAAACTTCTAGTCCCCATTCAACCATTAAATAGTATTTGAATTGCCACGAAAGAGCGTACATAGTCAGTAGATCCTCCATGAATTTCCATTATTTTCCTTGTAGTCCAGCGTACCGGTATTTGTTCAGGCTAATTGAAACGAAAATGAGAGAGTTCTAGAAGAGAAATTGGGAGAATTATTTCCTCGGTGCGCTTCTTTAACCCCGTACAAAGCTAATATTTGTGTTAGAGAACGACAAAATACTGCTCGAAGGGTTTTAAGACCAACGCTTTTTGTTCAAGAATTTCCTCCGATGATAAAGGACTCGGGACAATGGAAATAAAGAGTTCGGTTGATGAATGCATAAGTAGGGAGAGAATTTAGATGGGATAAAAAGATTTTAATAGTATGGACACATTTCACTTTACACAAAAAACTTAAGTGGAAGCGTTCGAGTTTGTTAAAGGTTTCGCTCAAAAAACGAAATAATCGTAGTGTTATGGGTTAAATAAATAATTTGTGAGAACAATGATTCTACTATAAAACGCTTTTGGATACTGTGGTTAATAAACTGCTTTACAAAAAACTCCCACGCTTTAACTTTTGAAATTTTATTGCTAATTTCTTGAAAAGTATATTAGACCAATCAAGTTGGTAAAAAATAAGAATGTATTCGTCATAACTGTATAGACAGGTTTGACAGTTGAAATGTGTATTATCAAGTGGGGGAAAGTCGGGTAAAATGGTCCCACTGGGTCAAATGGCCCCCTAACATATTACTCATAATTTTCATTAAATCGCCGTTTAGGTTTCTTTGTTAGATGAGAAGGTACAAATATGGGCTATGCTATTAATATGGGCTATCGCAATTAATATGAAATACACACCACCATCTATAGCTTGACTAGACACTCTTTAGTCTAAAATAATATCTAATAAAGCTTACAGTGACCTAGGTCCAGTAACCGTTGAAACAATCACATGTAAGTGTTGACGCTGTTCAAGAAATTTTAAAGTTTTGTTTATATTTCAATTTTTTTTTCGGTGAAAACTAAGAATAAATTTAATATTTTATCACACATTGTAAGCAAAAGGCTGATATTTTCATAATTTTTTCGACTTTTTCTTTTAATTTGTGTTGCATTTTAGTTATTAATATTTGAATAAATGTTTGGTTATGTTGCAATATGGGCTAGCGTGGCGCTACAAATATGAGCTAGCCCATATTTGTATCAGTTTAGTCTACAGGGTCTTTTTCTTTTCAGAATGCATAGAAAAAGTATTGTAAGTCCAAAACAACGAAAGTCCTGTGATCCAGATAGCATGAAATCTGCTATTCAAGCTGTGAGAGATAAAACGATGGGTACATTAAAAGCAGCTAACACTTATAATGTCCCAATATCGACAGTACAACGGTTAGCAAAAATGACTGAACTGAGTTCAGATGAAGCAGTACTTAAGAAACTGAGAAGAGAAACTATTCTTGGCCCAGATTTAGAAAAATGTTTGGTGGACTATATTCTTCAAATGGAAGCGAAATTCTATGGTTTAACGCGGACTGATATCAAACGAATGGCATTTAATCTGGCTGAATCAAATGGATTAAATCATCCCTTTATGCAGTTAAAAAAAGCTGGTAGAGGTTGGCTAGATTTGTTCTTGGCGCGTCATAAAAATACATTGGCTTTAAGGAGACCGCCTGGAACGTCTTTTGGATGGGCAGCTAGCTTTAACAAAGAGAATGTTCAAATATTTTTTGATCATCTGGAAAAAGCATATGATAAATACAATTTTTCCAGTAATCAGGTTTACAACGTAGATGCAACAGGCCTAACCATTGTACAAAATAAAATTGCAGCAATAGTGGGACGCAAAGGAAAGAGACAAATCGCATCGCTGACTTTGGCTGAGAGAGGATCATTGATCACTTTAATTGCATGTATGAGTGCTGGAGGGAATTTTATCCCACCCATGTTAATCTTCCCAAGAAAGAATATGAATGTGCAACTCATGAAAGGTACTCCTTCTGGATCGATATCAGCCGTTCATCCTAGTGGTTGGGTGCAGTCTAATTTATTTACACAGTTGTTTAAACTCTTCATAGATACCGTTAAACCCTCTAAAGAGTTTCCTGTACTTCTTATATTGGATGGACACTACATCCATGCTCGCAATTTAGATGTGATCAATCTGGCAAGGTAGAATACCATAGTTATAATTTCATTACCTCCACAATCAACACACAAACTGCAACCGCTAAACAAAACTTTCAGGGAAACGCTCAAGGCATACTATAGCGAAAAAATCAGACAATGGTTACGTCATAATAACCGCGCCCTCTCTCAGTACGATATTGAAGAACTTTTTGGCAAAGCATACCTTAAAAGCCAAACTGGAGAAATTGTTGTAAATGGATTTCACGCCACTGGAATTTATCCATTGAATAAGACTGTGTTCTCAGATGCAGATTTTATTGCAGCAGAAATTGAGAGTAACAACCGCAAGCTATCCTACCAAAAACACCAGAAGCCAGCAACATTAGTGAACCAGGTCCTTCTGGTTTGCAGAAGTTTGTAAGCACGCAAGCTATTGAACCTGCTATCCTACCAAAAACACCAGAAGCAAGCAATATCAGTGAACCCGGTCCTTCTGGTTTGCAGAAGTTTGTAAGTCCATTTGAAATATCACCAGTGTCGTCGATCAGGAAAAAATCTACAAATCGTGGTAGAAAATCATCGAAATCAACGGTGATAACTTCTTCACCTTACAAGGAAGCATTAGACCAGTAAAACAGCAAAAAGAAATTAAATGTACAAGCGGTAAAACGACACATTACGGCTGAGTCCACAAGGCAGGTGACTAATAAAAAAATTAAAAACAAGTCAGAGAGGCGGCATAAAAAGGAAATCGAAAGTTCTTCTGGCAACGATACTGAGCAGGAATTTAAACCAGCTGATGAAGATATGGATTTGGAAGAGATTCCTGGTGTAATGGATCAGGAAAATACGGATGTAAATTGTATTTTCTGTGACGGAAAATTTTGTGAAGATTATCGAGGTGAAAAATAAATTCAGTGCCTTATGTGCAACTTGTGGGCACATATAGATTGTTCTGGTGCAGAAAAAGACGAATATATGTGTCAATATTGTACATAAAAAATTATAAAATAAAAATAAAAATATTTTTACTAGTAGCCCATATTTACATCACCTTTCCGTTTCTTACTTAAATGACACCGTGAGTGTTTTTATGACATTACAGAAAAACATATCTTACTAGGCAGAAAAACGGACTAGCACAAAAAAGCAAAACAATTCTACATGCCAATTATGTAATTTGAACTTTTCGATTAAAAAATAGTCAAGATATCAGCAATAAACAAAATGGTAGCCCATATTTGTACCTTCTCCTCTAAATTCACTACTACTAGCGCTCCCTATGTACGAAGTTGTGCGAAGCATATTAGGCTAGTTTTAATATAACCTATAAAAACACATGTATAGTTGATAATTTCGTGTTCGCAAAAGTTGTGTCTTTAATTACAGTAATTAGAATTTTTTGAATTTTTCCCTGTTTATTTCATATCTGGTCCAATTTCTCTAATTATCATAAGTCACTGATGTAAATTAGTTTTTATATTTGATCAGATTTTGAGGTAAAATGGCCCCTCCATGTTGAGGATAAATGAACCCGGGGACCATTTTACCCCAAATAAGGGTTAGAACTTATGTTCGAAAGACGACATGACAGCAATGGGATTCAAAATCAATGAGACATGCCTTGAAAAATATTTCTAATGGCATGCCGTTTACAATAACTGCTAGGCTTTATAATCTGCCCTTGAGTTCTTTAAAAAGAAGGTCTTTCTTTATACACTTTCTGTATATACTTTAATACTTTCTTTTAGGCAACAGGTTATTCAAAAAGCCTTGGTGGATTCACTACAACATTGCCCAAAGAATTGGAGACTTATTTAGAAGAGTATAAAATAAAGTATAATATCGCAACCGCATATCATGTCAAAGATTTTGTGGACAGACGAGGCTACGTTTAATAGTGCGGGTGGTGTTAATCCGCATAATATTTGGGCTGAAGAGAATCCGCACTGGATACATGAGTTGCAAGTTCAAGGTAGATGGAGTCTTAATGTTTGGTGTGGTATAGTTGATGGAAAGATCGTAGATCCATATTTCTTTGATAGAACTTTAAATGGCGAAACATATTTGGATTTTCTGGAAAATCAGTTGCCTGTTTTATTAGAAGATATTTCCTTACAAACAAGAAGAAATATGATATTACAACAGTACGGGTGTCCTGCGCACTTTTCCAGACGAGTTCGAGATTATTTGTATGCAAGTTATCCAAATAAATGGATTGGAAGGGGAAGTATATTTTCATTACCAGCTAGATCTACAGACTTAACATGTCTGGACTTTTATCTGTGGGGAAGATTGAAGGACTTAGTGTACCAAACTCGACCAAACACGCGAGATGACATGAAACAACGCATTATAAACGCAATAAATAGTATATCAACAGCTGAGATTGAAGCAGCTGTTATGTCTACACACGAAAGATTACATTTTTGTGTGGACAACGATGAAAAACAATTTGAACATTTGTATGATCTATGACATATTTAATTTTAAGTTATAATAAAGGGCAAGTCAATACTATACTTACTTATGTTTATGCGTTTTTATTCATATCTCGAGTTCGACTAAAGTTATCAACATGCGGTTTGCGCCATTTTGTTACGAATTTAGTCCTATTCTTCTCATGGCGCCGTCTCCTTTCGAAGGTTGGCGATCCAAATGGCAATTGTAGTTTTGGAAACTGCTACGCGAAAGATTTCTGCGGATGAGCGGTCGAACCATCTCCTCAGGTCTTTCAGCCACGAGTTCTGGCGTCTCCCTACTGATCTTTTGCTCTGTACTTTTCCTTCCAGTATAACTTGACGTAATTCATATTTTTCGCTAGTTAATTCAGTTCCATTATAATTTACAATAAATAGGTGTTTCCATTAAACATTTTGAAGAAAAACAAATTTTAATTTTTTCTATTCGAAAGAACCCTCTACCCATGACAATTAAAACTAAATGCAATTATTTTATAGTTGGTGTAAATTAAATCATCCACACTCTTTCTAATGACACTAATTTTGTTAAAATCGGTTGATCCAAACCAAAGTTATAGGGGTATTTATCCACAAATACTTTCCCACTCTCCGCCCTTTATTTGAAAAAATAAAAAAAAGTACTTGAACAACTTTGTGCGGAATTTAGGCCTCTTTCTAGTTACTTATTTAACACTTGGTATAATTGGGCATATTTCACAAAAAACTGGTTTTCAAATTTTTCTTCACAGGTTACGCCCCCTAGCGGTTAACCCAGAAACTTGAAAGTTATTTCCAGCGATTTCTCTTGGCCAATTTTACTAAGGAATTTTTTCTCCTAAATTTATAACATGAATGGTTTCTGATATATAGCCGAGAGATCGGCTTATTGGACCACCCGGTACATCGTTGATAAGAAAAGTTTATTAAGTTGTATAATATATTTCTGAATAATTATTATTAAAGAGGCAGATATAATTAGATTACTACAAATATTTAGATAAAGAAATTGGCTAATGCACAGAAGCAAAAAACAAACAAAAGTGGCGAAAACGAAAGAATAATATTTATTATAGAAAATGTGACAATTTTTTTTAAGTCTTAACACCAGTAACAGCAAACTCGTAGAACCAGTGGGCATATAATATTACAAAATAAACAAATAAAAACCATATCACTTAATTTCATAATAGAAATTTTTTGTAGCCATTTATCAATTACCAAGCCAGTCATTGCATCAGTTTTAACCAGGTTAGCGACAACTTACTCAAGTATTTACTTAAATCTACAAATATTTGCAAAATTCGTTCTTAAACTAAGTGCAGTAATGCTCACGGGTATGTGACGTAGGCCGCTAAAACTGGTTTAACAATTGAATGTCACCATCGTTGGAATTTCGGCTTTTGTTTTGGGGAAAGTGGAGCAGTTAGGAGTATGGGAAGGGTTAGGACTGTTGTGATGTCTCTTTTTGGTTTTCTTATTTTTAATTTGCCTGGAGTGCATTTATCGGTACAAAAGTGCAAATATGCAACATAACACTTAATTTATTAATTTATGTATTCTCCATCTATGACTCAATATCTAATCCACGGTATATTATAACTCTACTTGGCGGAGTTTGTTATTTCATTATTTGTTTTATTTACATTTTTCCGTTTTATCGTTCTAATGAAATACTACAAAATAACTCAGATATATTTAACAATATTGAACGACACTGCAAAAACATGGTTTATTTCTTAAAAACGATTACCTATCATTGTGAGATAATCCAGACCGTCAAAAGTGCCCTACTTGGCAGTCCATTTAATAAGGATTCTCATCGGATTTGCTGATATTACTAATACTCTAAAAAGGGTAGGAAAACAAGCTAGAATCCTGGGAGCACTAAGCGGCAAATCCGGAGGCACAAACAAAGAAACCCTCCTTCACACCTATATAACTTTTATAAGACTCCATCATTGAATACCGCTCTCCACTGTACTCGCTGCTTACGCTAAGATATAGGAACAGGAATCTGGCGATGCACAGATGAATTCTTCGTAGACTCTACGGGAAGCACAAGCATTCATACTCTTTAGGGTGAAAAACGAAAACTCACTTCTCTTCAATTTTGCTGATGTCTGTCGGCACCTTCCTGAAACGTTCGATATCCTCGAATTCATTAACTCAAAAGAAAAGGGTGGTTGATTTTCTGTGGTTTTCAATGAAATTAGTCTAAAGACCAACAGTTCTGAAAAGGTCTGTGTGTTTTATGATATATTCTGAATTCAAGTCATAGTTTAAATTAATTATCTTACCGTGCCAGAAGAAAAGGCCCTCCAAATAACTTTCCGGATTTTACTCAAAACGAAAAAGCTCTGCTCACTTGCCACATCAGTGCTTACTAGGGTTTCACACTGGACAGCAGGAAGAGGGATAGGCTTTTGTCCCATCACGCGTCCCTTTCCGCAGATATTTTCGCTGTCACGTCGCGCGTCCCCTCCCGCTCTCCCGCAAAGCTAAATTAAACTATACTTTCTAAATAAGTCAATATATTTTTCTAATAATGGTATAAAGACAAATTTATTCCCGCTCAGACCAATTCCGCGCATCCTAAGAGTATAAAAGCAGCTACACAGGGTAAGACCGGTCGTCACTCGACACTGAGGAGCAGGCAGATTGAGACCTCAGTGCCGTTTTATGGTTCTTGCATTTCTACAGAACACAAGATACTGGTACGTCACGAGTGGGGGGGTAAGCAGATTGAGACCCCGAACTCGAACAGAACCATATCCCTCTTGATATTGGCTCCAAAATGAGTGCCCAAACGTCGAGTTTTAAATTCTTCCCGAGAACTACCTCGTAATTTTCATATATATATATATATATATATATATATATATATATATATATATATACATATATATATATATATATATATATATATATATATATATAAAATATACAAGTATTCTTTACTTCAGTTAAAAAATATTATTTTATCTTTTATCCATGGCTAGACACAAAGGCTGTAGAATCTTCGCTGAGCAGGCTTCTATGTTTCTTCATGGTCAAGCCGACTCTGGAGAAGAACCTTTCTGCTGGACGGACGTAGCTGGAATTGATAGGATATCTCTGGCCAAAGGAGCCACGCTAGGAAACCTATTCTGGTTATCTTTCCACCAAGATAAGATCTCCACGTTTCTGTTTTCTCGTTTTTCTGCTAGATATCTATCCAGCTCGTTGTCAAGGCGCACCCTTTTTTATACAGTGAGAACATTTTGAGATCGTAATAGCCACTAGAGACCCCAGAAGAAGATCCAACTGTCTTGTTGCTTCCAGGTTAAGGCTCTTTTTTTCATATTTTTTTGTCTCTGAGTTTTATCTCTGTTTTTTGTTTCAATTTGTGGCGAGGATCGATTACTAGAGAAATAAAGTACACTATATTTGCTTTATTGTAGTATTTGATCATCATATTTATTGTTGCTATACAAGCGATTTTCAAATTGAATTCCTCGTCAATGTTTTGATCAATATTAACTAATATTTTTTTTATCGAGGTAGTCGAGTAACAAATTTATGTATATGACCACACTGGGAAGCGTGACGTACTTTTATCCTCCTAGTAAGTCTGTAACTTTTTTGTAGATTTCTAAGAAACCTTTTATTGGTGTTAGTAAATTCCATTCTGCTTCTTAGATTCTGAATGGTATTAATTTTGAATTACTGACACGGAAGAAAGTAAGGGAAAGAAAGTTCTTCTTATTTATCACGTTTACGGTTAGATTCAAAACTATTATTTTCTGGTAATGTTGCTATAATATCGGGTGACGGTTTATTAGGAGGACCCAAACCAAAACAATTTTTTGCATACCAGTCGTGCATCGCAATAAATCAAAAATAACTGTCAAAAACATTTTAAAATTTTCTGTTATCATAAACGTATTAATTATGTTTTATCAATATGAATTATTAACTCAGAAAATCTTTAAATTTCTATAAATATTTTTATTTTATTTATTCAAATTATTCCGATAAGTGCAGTTTTTGCCAGATATCCCGCTGGACAAAGCGCCAGTCCCGTCTCGTGATCAGTAAAAATCGCTGTCCTGTCCCGCGGGACAAAACCCGAGACAAAGTGCGAGACGAGATGTCCCGCCTACATCCCTATTCGTTACAAATCATTTTTGGATGAAATAGAATACAAATCCAGTATTCCATTCCTTAAAGAGGCCTTAAAATGACTGAAATAAAGATTTCCTTTTTTTTTCAATTATCTCACTTCTACATCCCAATTCTAGAGTAAATTAGCCCAAAAGCGCTCTCTTTTTGTCCTGTGACGTTGAGATAAACGATTTTAACAATATTTACCTCATATTCCAACTTATATTTATTATTATAATTAATTGGAAATTGGGGCGTTAATACAGTTTCTCCTATTTTATCTTTAGAGATTTTATTGTTTCTTAAAAATATCGTACTGGTATTATAGTTTTTAAAATTAAACGAGTTTCTACATATAAGTGTATCGTAAAATATAATAAAGAGAATAGAATATTTATAAAAATCTACAATTTTAATAATCTGCTTCCGTTTCCCCCACCGAAATGCGGCCATAGCTTACCGCACTTCATCTTACCTTGTCCTTATTCGGACACTTACGTAGGTGTTAAACATAACAATATGTCTTTATGTAAACCAGATAAGTAAAATAATTATATATGTAAATAACTGATGAATAACGAAACACCTTCCAAGTATTTCAACGAACAAACCATCTGGGTGTAAGGTTCATAGTCCAGACAACAGCTCCAAACCTATTTAAATACATTTTGATTTTCTCCGTATTTTTTTACCCGTTTTCTTCCTATTACCCTAGAAACTGACAGCGGAAAACTACCATAAGTCTGGAGAAGTAAAGCAACACGAGGACCAATCTTATCAAGTTTCATGAAAAAAAATGTAACAGATACAATCGTTGATATTACACTTCTAGACATAGTGACGAGGGTAAAAGAAAAACCATATATAGAATGACCAAAGAAGAAATATTTAGACCAGATTCAACTTTGATGGAAAAAAGTCAATGGTTTGTTTATACATTAAGGTCTAATTTTATGCGGTGGATAAGTTCCGCAGAAAAGCGCATACCAAAAAATTGCATAAAAAAAGACATTACTTGAGTTGAAAAAGAGGAGTACGTCCTATCCCTTTGCGGCTCATTGGTTTCGCCACAAAACCACCAATTTCATCACACCAATGTGCTCAAGTGATCCACTGGATCCACTACGTGGCCAAACTAGCAGTGCCTTCTATATTTCAATAGATGAACTTAGAAGTCAAAATGTTTTAGTTTCATGTATAGTTTTTTAGTATATAAGTCATGCAAAACCAAAAATACTCCAATAATGCGATAAAAACTATTTAGATAATTTTAACCATTTTTACCTCTCCTGTAAAAAGCACATTTTTGACTTATTTGCTTTTGTCCACCGACTAATGATATGATTTGGCCCTTTATGCTTTTTTTGTATTCTTGTGTTCCTATTTAAAGCTAATTAATAAATAGTTCCTTTTAATTTTCTCGATTCTTTTATTTTATAACTTCGAGGTTGATATTTATACCATCCATACTGCACCCACAGAAACTTGCGAATGCACTCCTAATCTCATGAACCTTCGTGTTCTCCATATCGCGCATTGTTTATAGTCCACATTTGAACGATTTAGCCTTACAGAAGAGATTTCAGTTATCGCTTGTGCTCGAATATATTGTTCCAATAATCTGTTTCCACTTACTACTTCGAGAAATATTATCGACCAGGTGGTCTTCGAGATATACCTTATTGGGTAGTGGAATTTATCCTAGTCACTTTCGTCGGAATTTTCAATAGTAATTGTGTCTTTGCAGTGTCGGGTAAATACACCAGTACGGATGAAGACTTGATATTTGATATAAATTATATAAATAAACCGATAAACTATTTATTTCTGAAGAAATAAGAACATTAATATAGATGTCGTTCATCATGTAGCACCAATATGCATGAGATTAAAAGTATGCTAGAGGAATTTCATCAAGCATTTAAGTGTATCGAACTAAAAATGAATCTCACTTAAATATAAATCATGATTTAAAAAAATATACAAATAGGTCTTGATCATCCAATGCTGGAAAACGTATTTGATTATTTGTATCTTCGACACATCTTCTATCATACTATATTCTTGTGGAAAGAACAAAGATGATCCTAAAAACAAGAAAAAAAATGGATTCGCCCAGAAAATAACGAACTGTTTAAAGATACACTAACCAGTCATAGACAAGACTCGCAAGACGAAATAGAAGATGTGGATTAAGTAAATAATGGCTCTAAATAACGAAGGCTCTATAACGGAAAGGAAGTGCTGCCCAACCGTTCTGACCATAAAGAAAAACTAAGACAAAATACCAAAGAGCTAATAGGTAAAAGAAGACAGCTGGCGGAAAATACGGCTCTAACTACACAAGAATGAAGAAATTAAATAAAGACATCCACCGGTGAATCCAAAAAGACGTAAGGGAAAACAATACAAGAGAAATAACCAAAATAATTTAAGAAAACAAAAGTTTAAAAAAATCTGTACACTGATTTTCAAAACCAAATTCAGATTTCTGCTTTAATCTGTGCCTTCTAAGAATTGCAAGGCAAAACAGACGTTGATAAAGATGTTATTAGAGACATGGGGAATCTAAAATTACATTTCACAACGTATCTCCTCAACTAAGCAAAAATCCTTAGCGAATTGGTTTCTTGTACTCATAAGAGTATATCGGAATAAAAGGAAAGACAGTTAAGATTTGATTCCACGTATAATGCGTCTGTGTATCCGCTTATACGTATTTCACCCTAAAAGGGAAACGTGAAAATAATCTTTTCTGTCATAATAGAAGTAACTATAAAATAGCTGAATTTGGTTTCGAGAAGCAGTTTACGGATTTATTTATCAGATGTCGGCTATTGCGTCCAGATCGAAGAGACAGATGGAAAGAGCTGAGGGAGACCTATGTCGAGCGGTAAACGCATACAGGTTGATGATGACGATGATCTTTGACACAGAAGAAAACTCTAAAGTTTTGAAGCGGAGTGAAAAATGCGACAATATAGGCGGCGTTTTGTAAATTGGACTTTATTCTCAAGTGTATTTGAGTTTTGTACCTTTAGGTTTGAATCTAGTATCTTATAAGTCTTTACACACTGCACATACTTGGAACAATGGTTATACGTAAATCCGACAATAAGTTTTAAACAACACAATGATCTATGGGAATTGCGTTGCTGATAATATGTTGATAAGACAGAGCAAGGTACAAAAAAATTCGAAAAACACCAGAGTATGGACGTTTTGAAAAAGTGGCTAAACTGCAGTCGCAAATAGTCGGTTACATGGTACCACATCTCTCGGATAGGTGAATTAGATTGTGTCGTGGACACACAAAGTATCTCGGAAAAAATTGGGATTCAGATCGCCTGAAATAAAACGTGAAAATAATTGAAAGGGACCTATATTCAGAAGTAGATGAGCAAAATCCGAAAAGACAGAGAAATCGTTGTTATTAAGTTTTCATACGTTCATATCGTCGATATGAGTTTACAAATATCTTTCCATTTTAAATGTTTTATTTGTAACTGATGAATTAAAGTTACTGTTTTACTACGTCATATTTAAATACTATATATTTTTCGGTTAACAAGTTTCACAAATTAACTTTTCTCAATAAGTTGATAATTTTTTTTGATTAATCTTGAATGATACTTGAAATTGTCCACGATTACAGCCTTTTTGGGACTGTAAAAAATGGTCTTTAAAGATCTTTAGAGTAATTTGTTCATAGTAGTCTATGGTTGATGTGGACTTTACTCTGATAAAGCATTTTCAAAAAACGCTTTATTGCATCAAGTATTTATTAAAATGAGCCGGCGATCCATTCTCGATTTAAAATTGGCTTGCTTGGAATTATACAGACTCTGAGGGGTACACGAACAGAAGCTATGGACACTCTACTGGTCTCCCTCCTCATCACATAGTTACCAAAGGGAGGCGAGGATTAAATAATATCAACTGAGAGAAAACCTGAGATGGGTAAGGGTTAGACCAGGATATAGTAACATAAAAAATTAAATTATAGATACCGTATGGATGAAAACTTGTAACCATACGGTATTATATATTCGTATCTTATTTTCTTTCGAGATATTTTTACCCCTAGCGTTATTTAGCAGTGCTAAATAATACAAGTTATACATAATTACCGCGCCGGTTTCCATGAAGGAGTGATTCTGAACTAAGTAATGACTTTTCAGTCCTTCTCGGAAAGCACACTCGAGCGGGATTTGCATTTCGTCACTCCTTATATTTTCTTTATATACTCCTTATATTCGTCTCTCGGTATATTTCCTGTAATTCTTCTGAGTTTTCCCATTTCTGCTATTTCTAGCAATCCCTTTGGCTGTGTCGGGTCTTGTTTCTGATGAGTACGTCATTATTAATCTTTTACTGACCTTATAGATTCTTGATTTTATTTCACAGTTAACGTGCCGGTTACGCCATATAGTGTTATTAAGGCATCCTACCAGTCTATTTGCTTTTTGTACTTGATCTTTCACTTCTATTTCCAGGTCTCCATAGCTGGATGATGTACTGTTGGGTGGACCTAGTAGCTTAACAGCATTGTTGCCGACCACAACCATAATCTTTAACAAGGCTAGCGTCCTACTGATCGAATACTTTGCCTCGAAACAGGACTAGCATAAATTTGGCACACGAATTAATCGACCCTAATATTCTTTAACTATGAACACAAGATCCAAAAGGAAACTTCTGTAACAAAAGCAAAACTCAAAAAGAGAGAATTAGTGACAAGACAGTGTAAGACTAAGGTAGTAGTAGGAAAAAGGCGTAACAAGAGAAAAGTTTTATTTCTGATAACACATAACGTTTTAGACATGATCGATGTAGAAACAAGAAAAGGAATGGTGAAAAAACCTTCTAGTATTGCAGAATACAATAGTATCAAATCGCTTATGGATCAAATGTCGTCTTATCCTCAGTAGTTCATCGCAAAATTAAGTGTTAAAAGAAAGTGTGTGTAGGACTTTTAGTGAACACTGCATATCAATCCATAAGAGGGAAAAATAAATAAAACATCATTTCGAGAGCAAATCGTAAATACAATTTTTGAACAAGCCCACAACCGCCTACAGCAGACAAATGAGAAAAGAGAACTTGAAAGAAACCATAAACTTGCTGAAGGAAACACGAACGCTACAAAACACTTGGCAAAAGAAATGGAAGGGCGTATGCTATGAAGTATTCCAAGACAGTAAAAAGATCTTGCAATGCATGTAGTGAAAAGTTTTTATGCAACTAGTTTTTTTGCTATACACATAATTATCAAATAGAAAAGTAACCATTTTGTTTAATGGTGGCGTACACATACACATAGGTACATAGTATTCAGACAATGACTTTTGTTACAAACCGTTTTACCATAATTTGACACGATCTTTTGAACAAGTTTGTTGCAAAATTACACATTTTTATATACCATGCGCTGGAATAAGTGTTACCCCCTCCCCTATTAACTGATTTATTTTTAGCACTTAAGTAAAACGCTCGGAGAGGTCGATTTTTAAAATTATTATGGTATATTATAGAATCAATGTTTCGAACTTTACACAATCCCTCTTCAGGTGACAGTTATACCTTTGATTTTTTTTAATGGGAAAGTACATCATGTGACATCTTATTTAATAAAAGCTTTTGAAATACTGATTTCAAAAATGTATAATACTTTGGTTAGAAAATTTACAAAATCTAAATTATGCGGGAAAGAGTTTCAATGTACCTAGGTACATACCTCTAGATCTGGTAAAAAAACTTACCTAATAATCTTCTTTCGTTCCATAGCAACTAGCTATGGAACAATACAATCATTAGTTTTGTTGCTATTTTAAAAGAAATTTGTTTGTTGTGAATTTTACGAGGTACAACCTCGTAATTTACAAGAAAAATGCAAAATGATGCCGGAATTACCGTGATTCGGTAAGAAAATTTAATGAAAGCTATCTTGACCGTCCAATAGACAGGCACTATTTTAAGTCAGTTGTAAGAAATTTTTTTAAGACTGGTAGTGTTCAAATAGTTCAAAATAAGAAACGGACAGGAAGAAAACGTCTTTACAAATATAAACAGAGTTCTGTGTTAAGTGAGTTTGTCGTTAATCCATCTGCTTTTACTAAAACTATCGAAGAAAATCAGAAAACAATTTTAAAGATTCTGAAGAGAAATACATTTTATCCTTACATAATAAAAACGGTTCAAGAATTAACAGAGGATGACCCAGATAGACGGATGGAATATTGCGAAACCATGACAAATAATATTGCACAGAATCCTAAGTATCTTCAACACATTATTTGTTTTAGTGACGAAGACATTTTTTTTGAATGGTCACGTTTATCGTTAAAATGTTACTGGTCCGATGAAAATCCCAGATTATTTCGAGAAGGTCACACGTAATTTCCACAAAAACTAATTGTTTGGGCAGGCATATCAGGTAATTATATAGTAGGCCCGATATTTATTGACGGTAATGTAAATGGTGAAACTTACCTAACCATGTTGGAAACCGAGATAAGGCTGGCAATCAATGATATAATAATTACAAATAATTCGCAGGAGTTCCCTCAAAACGTCATATTTCAGCAAGACGGAGCTACGCACCACTATGCCGCCAGTGTACCAAATAATCTATTAGATATTGTTTTTCCGGCAAGATAGATTGGACGACGGGGACATACAGAGTGGCCACCAAGATCTCCTGACTTAAGTCCATTAGATTTTTTTCTATGGGGTTACTTAAAATCGAAAGTGTATCAGACACAAACAAATACGCCAAAGAATTATCTCAGAATGTAGTACTATTGATCAAAGGATGTTGCAAAAACTTCCAGAAGAGAAGAAACAAGAAATATATTGTATTACTCCCAATAAGTAAATGGGAAACATTTTAAACACCTTTGACTCAATTTGTGTATTTAGTACTAGTTGTCACTTGGAGTTCGTTACGTATCTTGGATTATTAATTTACTTGTAATAATTTAGACTGTAATAAATATTTTTTCTCGCATAATTTAAATTTTGTAATTATTCGAAACAAAATATACATTTTTGAAATCAGTATTTCAAAAGCTTTTAAATAAGGTGTCAGATAAAGTACTTTCTCATTAAAAAAAATCTGTCACCTGAGTGACTGTCACCTAAGGAGAGTTCGCGTAAAGTTCGAAACATTGATGTTATAATATACTACGATTATTTAAAAAATCAATCTGTCCGAGCATTTTGCTTACAAACATGCTAAAAATAAATAAGTTAATAGGGGGAGAAGCGTCTATATTCTTTGGTAACACTTATTCAAGGGCATGGTATGATTGGTAACATTTTACACCTGTTTTGTGAAATTTATGAAATATATGCCCAGTTTAAATTAAATATAATTTGTGTGACTATATTTGATTCATGCAGCGTGTGGGTAAAAGTTACTGTGGACCACTTGTGGTACACTCAGGGGTCAAATGATTGAAGTCCGTTCGCAACTATCCCATTAGTTCGTTTGGAATTATCAGCTGTCTTATAAAAACTATACTCCCAATAATTTTCAAACAGAGTACAGGAAGATAAAATTGATAAAAACTGAGATACCACATCAAAAGAAATTTTAGAGCATTCTGTCATTTGTATTTTGCTTTTGTACTGACTTGTATATATTTTTAGCTTTGCTGAATTCTAATCCTGTCCTATTAGATTCTTGCAGCACTAATTTTAATGTTTTTTTCTCGTTTATTATCCCATTCACACACGCTTTTATTAGGTATATGGTATTATTTTTAACGAATATTAAAATAATGAGTATTTAACATCTTACGAAAATATATTTTGGTACGTTTTATCATAAAAAAGGTGCTTTGTATTTTGTATACACATAGAGAAAAAAAAAACAAAAAATTTGTATACAAATAGGATAAATATTTGCATACCTACTTCATAATCCATTTTCGGAAATTAGTAACTTTATGAAATACAAATAGTTTTGAAAATCATATTTTTTAGTCGATATATTGAACTACTAGAAAAATTCTATAGGTCCAAATCGAAAATTATATACTAGATATTATATGAACTGCAAAAATTTACCTGTAAAGCATCAAATTCTGTTCCTCCAAATCACTCGCACTTCTTTTGACCGAAACACCATAGTTTGCCATCATAACACCACCAAAAACAGTCTTAATCCACGAGAAAACCTAAAAAGAACCTATTTCAAATATTCACCATTACATGAAAAACTTGTTTACAAATATCCTAACAACGTGCGTCTGTATTAATCGAAACGAAATCTTCGAGAGATTCCCTAACCGGTTTAGCGATAGCTCCTTCCGATCTGACGATTCGAACGCAACTGGAGTGGACTGCTTACTGCTTTCTCATGGCCCGAGTTTTCAGAATAGGGCGAGTTACGAAGCGGCAGTAGGGGTGAAAAATATTCAACGGGATGTTTTCTGTCGCTTTGGGAACTTTGAGCGGTCTTAGAAGAGGGAGGAGTTAACTCTTCTGTGGTTAGGAAGGATGATATCTTGTGGACAGGTCAAAGTGTGATGCTAACAAGAAGACTGTCGAATATTGTTATTTTATCTGAGCAGGTATTATGTTTGTATACTCCGTTCGAAAATTATTGATAGCACAAATTTTGCAACACAACTGATAATTTCCAACGTCATGTAGTAACAGATGACGGTTGCAGTGATTTTAATAACACAATAACGTGGATATTCAGAGAATTTACACGAGATTCACATTAAGTAAATAGTAAAATTAAAAAGTAAAATTTTGGTCAAATTGAAAGTATTTAAATTTTTTTATTTTTAGCCCTATTTTGATGATTTTTTTAGTACACTCTGTATAAATTTATAAATTTTAATTTGGTATAGTCAGTTTTTTGATAAAATTTTATATTTGACTTGTACTACTATTGTACGGGGTTGATTAAAACGTGGTTTTATTATCCTAACTTTGAAACATCCTGTGGAATAATTCCGTTTGCTCATTTTAGTAAAACCTTAGTTTTCGGTTGCAACCATGTCTTCTTAGTATTGTGTTCTTTGTTTCATGTCAAAATATGCTTTGGTTCATTTTTTAGAGCCAAATGAATTTTGCCACCCACAATTTAGTACTTTTTTAATTATGATTATTTTGGAGTTATTTTGTAATACGACGAGGTGGCTTTGATGACTGTTATCATTATGTCATATTGATACTTACATTTTGTTTACCTATGACTAATCATGGTTCGTAGTGTCGAAGATTGTGCGAAAGCCGTTGCTCTGGTTGAAGATGGCTGAAATTATGAATATGTGGCTAGAGTACTACACACTCATCACTCTACCATCCAAAGGGTAGTGGAACGTTTTATACGAACTGAAATAAACAAGCGTAAAGCGGGAAGTGGCAGGAAGCACAAAACTACCGCTTTAGATGATCGTTTTATACGAGTCCATGCTTTCCGGGATCGTCATTTAACAGCGGCGCAAACAAGAAATCAGCTTCAAGAGGTTCAAGGCAATAATGTAAGTGTATTTACAGTTGAAGATTACATGAATTTGGTTTACAAAGTTGCAGACCAGCAACTGGGCCCAAATTACTTATACGGCACAGAGTGGCTAGACTACAATTTTCCAGGGAACATTTACTTTGGAATTTAGGACAATGGAGTAATGTTCTTTTTACGGATGAGTTGAGATACTGTCTTCACTCATCAGATGGGAGAGAACGAGTATGGCGTCGAACTGGAGAGAGATTTGCGGAGTGCGCTTTCCGTCCCCGCGTTAGCCATGGAGGGGATATGGTGATGCTGTGGGCAGGAATATCCCGAGAGGCGCACACTGAATTGGTATTTATTGAGGGTTCGTTGACTGCACACCGGTATATTGAGGAAATTTTAGCGAATCACGTAGTACCCTTTTCTCAAAATATCAGCGATGAATTTCTATTAATGCAAGATAATGTGCGATGATGACCCCACTCTGCAATGTGTGTCACGCAATATTTAGAGGAAGTTGGTATTAATAAAATGAACTGGTCAGCGTGTTCGCCAGATCTGAACACAATAGAGCACGTTTGGGATACGCTTGGTAGAAATATTAGAGGCGAAATGGCAAAACATCCAGCAAGATGATATTCGCAATCTCATAGACAGCATGAGCCGTCGTGTACAGTTATAGAGGCTAGGAGAGGCAATAAAAAGTATTAAGTTATTTTCTAGTAGTTTTTCTTTGTTATTTGTGTTCTTAGGTTAAGTTACATTTAAGTTGTTTTTTATGTTTTGTTATTATTATCATTGTTCATTACAACCAAAATCATGTCGTTGCTTTTAATCATTATTTAAATGCAGTGCTTCTGGAATGTCGATATAACATTCCTTCGATATCAGTTACCAAAGCCCCCATTGTCGTATTACAAATTATGTAATACAAAAGATAATGGTAATAATAGGAAAAGTCGTAAATTGTGAGTGGCAAAGTCATTTCGTTCCTAAAAATGAATTAATCCATATTTTCACATGAAACAAAAAACATAATACTTAAAAGACATGGTTGCAACAGAAAAACAAGGTTTTACGACAATCCGCTAACGGAATTATTCTACAGGATGTTTCAAAGTTAGGATAAAAAACCACCTTTCGATTAAGCCCCTATAATAAGTCAAATACAAAATTTTATTAAATAACTCACTATACTAAATTAAAATTTATAAATTTTTATACAGTGTGCGAAAAAAATCATCAAAATAGGGCTAAAAATAAAAAAACTGAAATACTTTGAATTTGATCAAAATTTTCTCCTTTCCTTTTTTTTTCCATCTGCGTATTTATAAGTTGGTATCTTTTAGTGGGTAACGATCGTAAAAGACCGACCGTTAGTCAAAAATAGATATTTTAATTTAATCTCTTGCTGGAAATCCCAATTCTCCTCAAGAAATTAAGCTAAATATCAAAAGAGAGAGTTCATTCAAAATATCTAAGAACTATTTCTGGATCATGAACGATGTTTTGTTGCTGCTAATTGCATCAAATATTGTAAAAGTTTTGTTTTATATAAAACAAAAACAATTTAATTCATATGTTACAGTTTGTCAAAATAAAGCCTGCACTCAATAATATGTATAAATCGCTTCGTATTTCGGTGAGACTGTGTAAAAATATATTTATCTGTAATAAAAGCAGGCAATAAAAATTAAAATCATCAAAAAGTACTCTATCAGGAGTAGTTATTTACTACAGAATTACCAATGACTGAGATGTATAATAATACAAAGTTTTTATATTCTCATTGATATTTACATTCAGATGTACCTGGTATCATGTTTAAAAATATGGGCAGTCACCCAGTTGAAGTTTGCATCGAACTGTTGATCAGTCGACGTGGTCCAAGTACCAATGAAAACATCAGATATTGCTATTATGACAAACCATAATACGTTATATTTGATCGGCAGACTTATGCATTCTTCTTCTTCTTCAGCCTTAAGTAATCCAACTTTGGACATAGGCCCCCCCCCAAATCAATCCAGTGTTTTCTATTTTGCGCCACTTGCTTCCAGTTGTGTCCTCCGATCTTCTTCCCATCAGCCCATCTCATTTGTGGTCTTCCTCTGCTTCTAACCATGGTCTCCATTGTTATATTTCGTGGTTCCATCTTTTATCCTTTAGTCGGGCATTGTGTCCTGCCAAGCTCCATTTTAATTTGGCAACATGTTCTTTTACTTTGGTTTTGCTTCTAATCCATTTGTTTGTTTTTTTTTGTCTATAAGTCTTACCCCGAGCATTTCCTTTCCATCTCTCTTTATGCTTTTACTATTTTATCCATATTAGACTTGGTGAGTGTCCACGTCTGTGAACCATACGTGAGTATAGGGAGGATACACTGATCGTAAATTCTGATTTTCAAATATTGTTCTATTTTAGTGCTTTTCAAAATCCAACTCATTTTTCCAAACCCTGCCCATGCTAACCTTATTCTTCTTGGTAATTTTGGCAGTTTGATTTTCTTTGTTAACTTTCATCATCTGTCCCAGGTAGATGTATTCGCTTACTGTTTTTAAATTTATGTCGTTCAACGTTATTTCTCTAATGTTCGGTGTATTTGTCATTATTTTTGTTTTTCCAACTTCATCTTAAGACCTACTTTTTCCGAAACTTGAAATAGTTGCGTCATCATGGTCTGTAGTTCTTCGAAACTTGTAGCGAATATTACAATGTCATCAGCGTATCTCAAATGATTCAGTTTTTTTCCATTAATATTTATTCCTTTATCTACTCATTTAATGTCTTTAAACACGTCTTCCAGTCTTAAGTGTGAATAGCTTTGGTGAGATAACATCTCCCTGGCGAATTCCTCTGTTGATTGGTATAACTTTGGTTTTCGCATCTATTTGTATTTTCATTGTAGCATTCTTGTAAATATTATGTATGAGTATTCTGTATCGGAAGTCTATCCTGCAGTTGTTCATAGCTCTCTCTATTGCCCAAAGTTCTATAGAGTCGAATGCCTTTTCATAATCAACGAAGCCAATGTATCAGTTAAAGTGATATTCATTGGCTTTCTCTATTAGCGTTCTGAACGTAACCTGCTCTACCGGTTGATAGCTATCGAGTTTCGACGTTAACCTGTGAGTTATTACTCTCATAAACAGCTTGTACATTTGGGACAGCAGGGAGATTGGCTTATAGTTCTTCACATCTCCCCTGTCTCCCTTTTTGAAGAGAAGTATTGTTAAACTTTCATTTCAACCATCTGGGACTTCTCCTTTGTGAATATATTCGTTGAAAAATTTTTTCAATTCTTCGAGAATAATTTCACTCCCCTCCTTCAACATTTCTACAAGTATTTCATCTGGGCCCGGAGCCTTATTGTTCTTTAGTTGTGCCATAGCTTGTTTTATTTCGAAGGATTCTATATTAGGGAGTATTTCTGAGTTGACAGACTTATGCATACTTTGGGTAAAATATAACATTATTTGCCTGAACAACCGAAACCATGAAGTAGTTTATCAGAAAACATCACGTTTCGACCGCACATTGGTTTACACTTGGGTAGGTAGGTATATTAATTTTATTTTTAAACCAGCAAAATCAGATATTGCGAAACAAGAATATTTTTAGTATAACCGTAACTACTATAGCGTTCGGTTAAATTCAAAAAGTAAACTGCAACTAAGTTTGGTTGTGAGTTCATCAGTGTTCTTTCTAAACTTCTTTTACCATTTTACCAAGATATTTTTAAAATATGGTGTCCGCGGCACTGATGATAATACTTTTTTAAAACGAAAATAAATTCAAATAATTAAATAGTAATGACTCAGATAATTCTGTGAACTCTAATATTCCAAACAATAATAATTATTCAGTACGTGGTAATACTTAAATGCGTTTCATTTATCATGTATACTTCTTTTTTTCATCCTTATCTAAAAAAAATGTCAGAAAATATTATTTATTGTATGAACTGCCGCCCTTTTGCAGGTACACTCAAAAAGCAGTTTCGGGAATACTTTTTAATTCAAAGCGGCTGGCGGCTTTCGGACTTCAGTTATTTGAGATTTCACACGTAGATACTTTACAAGAATTTAGGCAAGTGGTTGTAAAGTTTCTGTTATAATATTGTTTCTATGGTTATGTTTATAGATGGGTTATTATGTCTTATGTTCAGTCTTAGTTGAGAATTCGATGAATTTAGACAAGCTTTTGATAAACGATTTTGTTTGTAAAATATAGTAGTGTACCCGTTTCTTTTGCACAGAAGGTACTGTATTTCGAAGTAACGTCGAAATCAGAGCAATTTTATTCGTATACGCGTTACGGCTACATATTATTTGGAGAAACATTATTTGGACAACTTATTTGCAGTGTTTTTGGATTTATTTTGTTAAATTCGCCCGGCTTCGTTCTTAAGTGATAATTTCAAAATGTCCGAAAGAAAGAAAACGACTTTCAGGTTTTTATTAGAGAAAAATAAAAGAGGCAAAAACTGAGGAGAAAAAAAAACTTAGCGGTGCACTGGAATCATTTTTGATGAAAAACATACATGAAAATATAGAAGACTCGGATATAAATTTAGGACCTTCAACTTCAAGGGAAGTCCAAACCCTAGAAAAAAGTACCAAACAATTGAATATTCCTGCGGATAGAGACGGATGATTTGATGACAATAATAGCGATAGTGCGAGTGCTGATGCTGAAACGCCTGAACCTGAAACCACCAACCAAGACAGAACAATTAATGTTCCAGTTAATCTGGATTGCAGTGTAGGAAGCTCCAGCATATACTTGGTTTCAGATGATCCGAGAAAATGGTCTGCAAATATGAATCCAAGTGAAGTTTAATTTGTTGTTGAAAATTTTCCTCAGCAAATTACAAAAATTAACTTCCCCAGAGATACAAATAATAGGAAAGTTTCAGAAACTTATTATTATCGCACATTACCTAATCAATACCAAATTCATCGCCCGTGGTTATTTTACTCATTATCACTAAATAGTGTTTTTTGTGCACCTTGTAAACTGTTTTGTTGTGATGAAAGCAGCCGACAATTACTTAGTGGAATTAATGGGGTAAGTGACTGGCAACATTTAGCTATTATTTTGAAAAGACATGAATCCGGTGCAGCTCATATAAAATATTCTCAAAAACTGTTTAAACTATCTACAACATTAAAAAAAGGATTAACAGTTGACTCTGCTCATCAAAAATTATATGAAGTGGAGAAAAAACATTGGGTCGTACGTAGAACAAATAACAATTGTAGCAAGATGTGTTTCTGCTATGTTATCTATAGAACATGAAGTGTGTGCGACATTGGACATTAACAATATTGTCAAAAAGTTTTCCGAGACGAAAGCCCGAAAAGTGCGTTTTTAGTTTTTTATTTGTTTATGTTTCTATTCACGATTTATTTTAAATAAATGGACGTTTAAATTAGGATATTAGGATATACATATTCTCGACGTTGGATCATGGTTATTAAATTAGGATAATGGACGTTTAAATTAGGATATTGGGATGGGATATTAGGATATTGGGATATACATTAGGATAATATATGGACGTTGGATCATGGAGATTAGTCTAAATGTTCAAGTAAGTATTTATCTATTTACAAATTATTATTGTTATATTATGCATCTTCTGCACATTTCTTTAAATAATAGTATGTATGTCTAAAGTGTTGGAAGGGGTTCGCCAAATATTAAGTTGCACACAGGCGGCCAATACCTTAGCGGCGGCCGTGGTCCGCGGTGTGATAATAAATCTGCAGCTGAAGAGCTAGTGGAAACCTTCTAATCAATTGGAAGATTTACAAAGCTGTGTAGTAAAACGTGAGCTACATGTTCAATACCTCTCTGATAATGCTAAACGTATGCTGAAACATGTTTATGAAGGACTGTGTTCTGAGTTGTCTAAATCAGAGGCAATTGCAGAAACATGTTTTTTAACCAGAGTGTCCAAAGCAACCTGCAACAACATTATAGGAGGAACATCTTCTTCTAGGCAGAGGAAAAAGGATTGTGGCAAATTCAGACAAATAGAACCGCACTTAATTGAACTTATAACCAGAACAAGATACAAAATGTTTGCGGCTAATATTTTTCCAACTATTGAAAGACTTCGAAGTGAATTGGTTCGAAAGGACATTCTCTCATGTTCAGCAACAACGCTTCGATCATTTCTTAAAGCCAATAATTTTAAGTACTAAACGATAGACAAGCGCCAGACACTAATCGAAAGTACTAGAATAATTTAATTTACACTAAAATTAAGATGAATTCAATGCTGATTAATCAGGCACTATAATTGTATGCCACTTTTTAAAATCCAATCAAAATTGATGTATATATGAGAAAAAAAATTGTGTTTTCCTTGCACATTTTAGATATGTTTATTTTATACCATTCTGTTCAGTTTTGTGTTCTGTGCTCTCAGTTGAGAGCACCGTTCGTTCTTGCATTCTGCGTTACGCTAAAATACTCATAAATATTAAACCAAATGGATAAAATAAAACTTTTCCATCACGATTTTTATATAAATCACAATGGCTATCTGAAAAGTTTAGAAATAAATTGTTCTTTTTTGAATGTCGCTTTCGAATGTCACGAGATAATATAAGAAGTTAATAAAAGTTTGGTAGTAAATAAGGGATGCGTCAAGTACCCAAAGATATTTATAAGTTGTAAAAGATTTTGAAGTAATTCGGGACGATATAGGCGCTTTGAATAATGGTACACAAAGGGATAAAAATAACTTTAGAATTCGTTTTTAAAAGTATGTAATATTTTTACTTAAATTCTAAAATTTATATTTATATCATTTATCTTCTTCAAGTGTCATTCGAAATAAAAATGGCTGTTCTTTTCTATTTCTAAAATGAAAAGACTGCTGTTTTTTGAACACACTTATTACTAAAGCTCGGATTTATAGGCAACAAAAATTGAAGAAAAAGGCGCCTATATAGGCAAAGATTTTTATTAAAAAAGGCAGGAATATTAACATTTAGGCAAAATATAGGCAATAAAGGAATATTACTTATTATTTATTGTACAAAGTGAATTAACGTAATATTAACTTAAAGCAGGTATATTTACACATCATAATCATAACATTAGTATAAATAAACTAGTAACTAAATAACTGTAAATTAATAATTAAACATTGTAACCACTTAAAATTTTATCATTAATAGAAACAACTAAATGTTTATCAATATTTTCGGTCTTAAAACTATGTCTTCGATCACTTAAAATTAATTTGTACATTGAAAACGAACGTTCGACAGATGTAATTGGAGCATATTTCAGAGCGGATAATAAATCTGGCATAATTTGAAATTCCTGGAAAATGTCCCATTCAAAACTTTAGCAACATTAGATAAAAACGAAAAACCTTCATTCTTGTCGAAAACATATTTCATTTTTTTTTTTAAATTAATTGACCGTTACTTCCAGGTGCCGATTTAATTTTTGTCTTTAAATTATCTATTAATTTTACTGACTCACATAAATTTATCTCTTGTTTTTCTAATAAGGTAATTGTGGTAACTATTAATTTATAATTTTCATTGATATAAGCGAGTTCCTGTTTCAATTTGGGATTTTTTAATATTTTTTTTGCTTCTCGAATGGCTTCGGAAATATCATCATCAAATTCTGACATAACTAATTCTATTTCATTGCAGTGCTCAAAGTAAAAAAAAACTGCTTCAAGCCAGGTTCCCCACCTTGTAATTACTGGTTTAGGTGGTAAAGGGACACCGGGAAGTCTTTCTTTATATATTTGCACCCTCAACGGAGCCTTTACAAAAACTTTTTTCATAAAATTTATAAAATTATTTACCAACGGAAACAGATTTCTTAGTTCTTCAGCAATTCTATTTACCCCGTGGGCTACACAAGTGCAATTAATTAAATTAGGATAAAAAATCTTTAAATTAACAGCAGCTTTTAACATATATGCCGCAGCATCTGAAAGCATTAAAACTATTTTATTCACTGGTATAGCGTTGGGTAAAAAGAGGTTTGTTAAAGTATCTTGTATAAATCGACTTATTGTTAAATTGTTTGTTTTTTCCATTTCTTTAACGACAACTAAATAAGGTTTTCTCGCAAAGTTTTCGTTCAAAATTCCAATCATTAAATTAGCTATATACCTGCCGCATACATCGGTCGTTTCATCCACGATAATATACAAAAAATTGCCCTCTAACTCCCGCTTAATTTTTGAAATACATTCCACATAACATTTTTCCACAGTATGTTTTCTCAATGTACTCTCGTCCGGTAAGGATTTATTCGGTAAGATATTTTTTGAAAAAGCATTTAAAACTAGGTTTATTTATTAACTTTATATAGAGGAATGTTGAATGCAATCATCATCTGGCATAAATCAAATTTAAATGCGTCTTCCTCATTTTTTTTGGAACTGCTTAAACTATCACGCAGAGATATTTGGGCTAACTTGGAGGAATTTAATTTTTCCAAATTACGTTTATGAAGTGGGGTTCCACAATGCTGGTCAATAAAGTACTTTTTTCTACTTGAAATCTGACAATTAAAAAAAAAAAATAATTAGAATTCTAAAACCGCTTTAGAATTTAGTTATAATGTGAGACGAGAAAAAAAGAGAAAAAATAAAACTTACCGATTTGCCGCATGGTTTACAAAATGCTCCATCTCCTTCCAGAGAAAGTTCCGAATAAGGTGCGATCCATAGCCTTAATCTAGATGTCATCTTTTCACACAAATATCTAAAACGTTTTAAAACGTGTTCTTTGCTTTTCGGTATACGCAACAAAACTAAACTAAATATAGCAATTTGTGACTAAACTCTGATACAGTTACCGACTGTACAACTGATAATAAACTAATAAAGCTTAGGGATTTCCAAATAGTTAACCCTCAAGTCTCGATCAGGTACATTTTCCTAGAAATCTGTTATATAAACAAACCATTGATATTTTATTATTGACCCAAAATTTTATTATAGAATGGTTTAGTAATAGAATAATATCATGGGTAGTACCATGAAATTTTAAAAAAGGCACAAATAGGTGGAATTTACGAAAAAAGGCAAAAAGTGCAAAAAACAATTATAATAGGCAAAATAGGCAAAAAAAGGCATTTTGCCTATAATCCGAGCTTTACTTATTACAAATCAAAAGATGGAAACGGGAAGTATTTTGAAGTGTGTAAATGATTTTAATTTCTAGCTGAGCGCTTTCGGTTTACAAAGCCATCTTCGGAGTTATGGTCAAATATTAAGTATCCTGCTGGAGAGATCATGTGGTAAGCAGAAAAATGTTGGTTCTATTTTTAATATTTTCTTTCCCTTCTTTAAACAATGAAAAAACTATGTTTTAATTTTTGTCCGCATTTAGTTTTTAAATTTAAGCACCATTTTTTATTTTAACTATTAAATTATGTTGATTTTGATCAATATTAATACTAGTTATATTGTTTGCAAAGCATATACATTTTAAGAAATAATTATAGTGAAACAGATCATTTACATGTATAAAAAGAAAGTTTCTCACTGAACCAGCTACCCTGGAATGATCACAAACCAAGCAGCAAAAGACGTATTTACAAGATCTGGCACAATACCTGAGATAACACGGTCGCTAAATTAAAAGAATGTTTAAAAAAGTAGAAACTTAACACATTTTACCAAATAAAAGAAAAGACCAAGTCGTCATTAACTGTCTCCGAAGAATACATAATCTACTTATACATGAGCATATCTTCAAAAAGAACTCGAAGACTCTGACCACTACCTTGTAAGAACAAAACTCAGGGCTCGAATATCAAACGCTAAGAAGGGCCAGAGCTCTAACCGTCATGACACTGGGAATAAAGAGGAACATATCGAAAGTATTGACATATATGAGTAAAATTTGATGTACTTAAGATTTTCAGTCTAACCTAGTCTCAAATTATTCTGGAAACTCTGCAATCACATATGGAGGATCGGTAAATGGTCCAGTGATTAGTGTAATGCGCTTTTAACCTTAACTCAGAAGAAAATTTTAACAACAAAATGTAGCAACTACCGAACCATCTCACTACTTACACACCCAAGTAAAGTTTTATCGAGAAATATTAAATGTAGCATGCGGAGATACATGGCTAGAGAAATATCACAAGAACAAGAAGGTTTCATTAATGGTGAAGGGACAAGGGAGCAGATTCTCAATATGCGACAGCTCATTGAAAAATCTCGGGAATTGCTATGATCATCGGCTTTCTGGATTACCAGAAAGCATTTGACTATATAAAATGAAAAGTTTTGTAAAAATTCTACATGAGATGAGAGTTCCTCATCTTCTTGAAGTGCCTATACGATAATATTGAAACCAGAATAAGACTTGACATCCGTAAGCCCAATCCTTTTAAAGTCAGTAGAGGAGTTCTTCAAAGACGTATTTTATCTCTTCTCTCTTCAACTTCTATGGGGAATATTTAATGAGAAAAACTCTTAATAATAGAGTGACGCTATCTCCATCCAACCTTAGATATGCAGAGAATACAACTCTAATAATAACTTCATCCGAAGAATAAATGTCAAGTCTGTTACAGCTAATGAAAATCGAAAGCAATAGATGTGCTCTCAAGATCAATAAACAAAAAACAAAGATTATGATAGTTGATTATTCAAACTCACTGCAAACCACCGGAGCGTTGAACCGTTTTGAAATGGATGTTTTCTTCCTTAATTGGTTAAAACACTATCTAAACAACTGCTGATTTAGCTGCGATTTTGGTATATTGATCAATATGTATTGTTAAACCTAAATTTGACCCGAAAAAGAGTATAATTTATTTTAAATACACCGACAAAATATAAAATATACAAAGAGTGACCGCTTATCCTGGTGCGGACATTTCGTCTGACCAAAACCCCCTAATCGCGAATGTAAGTATTCGATTGACAAAGGTTAAAAAGCCATCTGATAAAAATACATAAACACTAGAGAATTAATGAGAGATGAAGAGTTTAAGTCTACATAGAGTAAGCATATCAACGAGAACTTGAGAAACATAAAAGCAAATTGC
This sequence comes from Diabrotica undecimpunctata, assembly GCF_040954645.1. NCBI lineage: Eukaryota > Metazoa > Arthropoda > Insecta > Coleoptera > Chrysomelidae > Diabrotica > Diabrotica undecimpunctata. The sequence goes on from NC_092811.1 coordinate 117,548,945, forward strand.
ATAGAGTAAACCTGTGAGAAAACAAAAATAACCATAGTCGAGGCTGACGAAGTAGTCGCAAGTAAAATAAAAAGAAATCACAAAAACGGGTGCATGATGAAAGAGATACTTGATCTAATGGAGCAATGCAGACAGTACAAAATACATCGGAATCAACAGGAATTCAAGGAAATCCAACGTACGATAAGGGCAATAATTAAAAACGCAAAAGAAAGCTGGATGAAAGAACGTTGTGAATAATTGGAATCACTACAAGAAGCTTTGGACTACATAAAAAGGTCAAAGAAATTTCGAGTATATACAAGAAACACCATGAGACTCGCCTGAAGAATGATCAAGGAAACTACGTTCATATCCATTAAGAACTAGCTAAAATCTAGGCAAACTATGCTTCGTCCCTCTTTGCGGATAATAGACTGAATCTGCCAACTACTAACTTACCCACGGAAATTTTATCCGGCCCTCCCATTATTCGCGCCTGGAGTACGCTATAAAAGTAACAAAACTAGGCAAGGCCCCTGGACGGGATGGAATTACTACGAAAGCCATAAAAATGTTGGAAGATAATAACATCGACATGCTGGTAATAATTTTCAATGCCCTATATAACACTGGCCACATTCCAACGGGCTGGCTTTATTCAACATTTATAATGATCCCTAAATCACAAAGAGCAACAAAATGCAAAGACCACAAACTGATAAGTTTAATGAGCCATTTGCTTAAGGTGTTTCTTCGCATCCTTCACACAAGAATGTGCAGAAAGCTTGGTTTCAAGAGCGGACTGGGTACACGTGAAGCAGCTTTCTGCTTGAATACGCTTGTACAAAACTGCATGGACCAACGAAAGGATATAGTCATAACATTCCTAGATTATGAAAAAGCGTTTGACACCGTAAAACATGACGCAATGATAAAAATGCTACACAACGCTAACGTTGACGAGAAATATATAAGAGTTATCCAGAATCTCTATTGGAATCAAAAAGCACGAGTGAGACTGAACAAATCAATCAGCACAGAAGAATTTGAAATTTTAAGAGGGGTGCGACAGGGGTGTATTTTGTCTCCTATGCTCTTCAAGCTCTATGTGGATAACATTTTTGCAGAGGCACTGGAAGATTCTGAGTGTGGAATAAAGGTAAACGGGTTCTCGATAAATAACATTCGTTACGCCGACGACACAGCGATAATAACAGACAACGAACATGATACGCAGTTGATGTTAAATAAAATAAACACCGTAGGCAAAATATATGGCTTGAAGATACATGCTGGAAAAACTAAATGCATGGCAATATGAAAAAAATGCACTTTTAAGAATACAACTGCAAGTAGATAATGATCCAATCGATCAAGTGAAAACATTTAAATACTTGTGAATAATGATGAATGACCAATGGGATCCTCAATAAGAAATAAAATGCCGTACGGAACAAGCAAGACAATCTTTTATCAAATTTAATACGCTACTAAGTAAACGTAATCTTTCGTTCAATCTCTGCTACAGGATGGTTAAATGCTATGTAGGGTCCATATTGTTATACAGCATGGAAACATGGACGTTAAGAGTACCTTCCATTAATAAGTTGGAGGCCTTCGAAATGTGGACGTTGCGAAGAATGTTTCGCATATTATGGACAGATAGGGTGAGAATCAAAGATGCAGGGACGTTAACTGCGACGTATACGCGTGCTTGATCGACTATGAAAAGGCATTTGACATAGTTTAACATCAAAAGATGATAAACATTTTAAAAGAAGCAGACCTGGATGACAAAGACCTCAGAATAATTTCAGAACTATACTGGAATCAGACCGCATACATAAAAATTAACGGAGAAGAAACAGATCACATAAAAATACTACGCGGAGTTAGACAGGGATGTATTCTATCGCCGTTGATATTTAATATGTACTCAGAAAAAATTTTTAACGAGGCTCTTTACGGAATAGACGAAGGCATCCTTCTAAATGGTGAAAGAGTAAACAATGTTAGATATGCCGACGACACCATGGTGATAGCAGATAGTTTAGAGGGACTTCAGAGGCTAATGGACAGAGTAAACGAGTACAGTCAACAGTACGGACTAAACATTAATACCCACAAAACCAAACAAATGATTGTCAGCAAGAAGAATATAAATGGGGCTCATCTATACATTAATGGGACGCAGATAGAGCGAGTAAAACAGTATTGATACCTGGGAACTATTATAAACGAACAGTGGAGCAAATTACAGGAAATAAAGTGCCGCATAGGAAAGGCAAGAACGGTCTTTAACAAAATGAGCGCCATCTTCAAAAGTCACAACATATCCCTAGATACAAAAATGAGACATTTGAGATGCTATGTTTTCTCTGTGTTGTTGTACGGGGCGGAGGCATGGACGCTTACAGACACCACTATTAAAAAACTTGAAGCATTTGAGATGTGGCTTTATAGAAGAACGCTGAGAATATCATGGACAGCAAGGATCACGAACAAGGAAGTTCTAGAAAAAATGAAGAAGGAACCAGAGATTGTGTTTACGATCAAACGCATAAAATTGGAATATCTGGGACACGTTATGAGAAATCAGCACCGTTACTCCCTGCTGCAGTCTATATTGCAAGGTAAAGTCAAAGGTAAGCGAGGACCCGGTAGAAGGAGAATATCATGGCTGCGGAATTTAAGAACATGGTTTAAGAAAACCTCAACGGAGCTGTTTCGAGCCGCAGCGAGCAAGGTCATGATTGCCAATATGATTTCCAACATCCGAAACGGATAGGAACCAGAAGAAGAAGAAGGGTGAGAAACGGGGAAGTCTTAAGAAAGGCAAATACTGAACTACTTAATTTGATCAAGGTACGAAAAATTGGATACCCTGGCCATATTCTGAGAGGAAAAAAATACGCAATCCCTCAACTAATCATCCAGGGAAAGATTGAAGGCAAGAGAGGAGTAGGTCGCAAACAAATGTCGTGGCTACGGAACATAAAGAACTGGACAGGCATAAATAACACTTGCGATATTTTGCATGCCGCAAAAGACAGACGTCTGGCCTTAAGATAATTCGCCAACGCACTATAGATGCACGGCACTATAAGAAGAAGAAGAATACCGACAAATTCCTACTTCGAAAAAAAAAACTGTCTGTCTTTCTCAGCTTTTTTAGTGTACTTTTCTTGACTATATATGATAAGAAGATTCAATTATTGAAAAAAGCGTAAAAAATAAATATTGTGCACACTTTTACTCAATTTGCTCCCCAGTTTTCTTCCACATTTATAATTTACATGATTTATACCAAAAAATAATCAAATATATTATTGCTGATTTCTTTCAAAGACAAAGTAGAAGTCCACTTTTAAAACGGTAAAAGTACGCTAAAATTTGAAATTCAAAGTTAACAAATTTACATACTTAAAGTGAAAGTGTGCACAATATTGAAATGCGCTTCAGAAAAACTTTTTCAATATCATTTACTTCCTAATTTCCGTTTGTACTACTTTTTGGTCGGAATCGAATTTTATGCTTTAGTCGTCAGGGGATTCACAGGCGATTAAGGAGTTTTTTCACAAAAGAGCAATAGTTATAGTGGTGCTTTTCAGGATATGAAATTGCTAATTCAACTTCACGAAACCCAAAAGGATGTATGATTAAAATAGAAAGCAGTAGCAACTCGTTGCTAACAGGTTTTTTTTATTTTTGAAACCTTAATGATTTTTACCTTGCAATCTTTATTCGTGCAGATCTTTACTATATAATTAAAAATAGTTTTGTACTTAGTGGTACAAATTAGACAATATCCTGGTGGTGGAAATAGCGTTAAGCAAATAGAGGTAAACAATGGGTATAATGAACACACAATAAACACAATTTCAAATTAAAAACTACAGTACCTGGCCAAATTATTAGGCCAAGCAAGGAAAAATTTACTACACAAAGTTATTTCTCTCATGATTATGAATATCTTTGAAAAAAATTACTGTTTTGTTCTTTTTTTTGTGAATATTAACACTCTTAGGTAATAAAACTGTCTAAAAATTTGAGTAAAAACATTTATTTATTAAAAAACTATAATTTTTAAAAAGTAGTGATTAATTCAATATTTTGTATGTACGCCTTTGGTTGCTAGAAGAGCTTGAACACGTCGAGGCATGCTCTCGATTCAGATTTGAATAGTTTCCTGGAGGTATTGCTGGACTGCCCACACCTTTCGTTAAACTAATCAATTCCTATCTCTCTCACTGGACGATCAGGATCAAAGTAGCTGACCATTTATCCACCGCTTTACTCCACAAGCTGGAGTACCCCAGGGCTCAATACTTGCTCCAGTATTATACACAGTCTACAACAGTGACATACCCCGCCCACAGCAAGGATCGGAGTCCCTCGTACTTTTCGAGGATGATACGGCCCTTCTCACATCAGGGTCTCACAGAGAGCGTGGACAACAACGGTCTGTATTCGAACGATCACAAACATACCTTGATAGAGTTATTAGGTGATGCAATAAATGGAGAGTGACTATAAATCCCTCCAAAACACAAACCATTCTTTTCAAATCTTCAAATTGTCGCGATGCCTATGGCTGGATAACACTTTTGGGAGAAGACCTTATTTTCAGAAACTCGGTTTCCTACATGGGAGTTCATTTTACAAGGACTCTCAACTGGCAAACCGACGCTCAAGAAACCTTAGATAGGATGAGAAAGAGGTTTAACCTTCTGAAAGTGCTGACTGGTAAAATGGGAGGAACATCTTTAAAACTTTGTTGCACACCTACAAAACATTTGTTAGACCGATCGTCGAATACAAGGCATGCGTCTATATCTCTCTAAAGCTCCACCAACTTAATGCCATAATGGCAACTGAACGTAGAATCCTCAGATACTGCATGAGGACGGACTGGTCGTATCCATCAGCTCACATATACATATTGGCCAACATCACACCAATCAAGGACAGAATCCTATTCCTCAGCAGGAAGTATGTCCTAAGAATCATAGCTGGCTCGAACAACAGAGCCAAACAAATACTAAAGACGCCATGCCATCACTGAGGGCAAATACTCACCAGGCTTCCCACAAGAAAAGTTCCGTTTCCTCCAGCAAAACTTCTCCATAACACTGGGCATGAACTTTCTCATGAGTATTTTGATATCTTAGAATCATTCTTCTTCTTCTTCAAGTGCCCTGTCCGTTGCGAACGTTGGCTATTAACATGGCAATTCTGATCTTGTTTGCGGCGCTTCTGAATAGTTCGACCGATGTGAGCCCGAACCACTTCCTCAGATTTTGGAGAGTATAGAATCATTCACCATTAAATATCGCAGTTAAAAACTGCGCGCCAGAAACACTGATAAAGAGCCGTTCCTACTGTAAGGCTGGTAACCCCTGAAGTACCTGAACTGGCATGCTAAGCAACGCTCCCCATTACCTCTTGTGCGCTCCTCTGTCGTCCACACACATACGCCACCTTCTACTTCCCCCTGCTCCTTAGTAGTCTTCTACTTCTCAAATACTCAGAAATTCAGTAACTGACGTTTATCCCACCCCCACTGCTCCGACAAAAAAAAGGAGTACCCCATTCCTCGAAGAGACCCAGGCCTAAACAAGGTTAAGACTCAAGTGTTGTTGGAGGTATTGATTATGATGTTTTAAGTACCTCTCTTTCATCAGTAATGTTTTTTTTTCGAAATCTCCCTTTTCCCATCTATTCTCAATATTGTTCATATCAGGCGAGTTGCCTGGCCAGTGAAGAACTTTAATTTTTTTATTGTTTTAAATAAGCTAAAATGCTCTTAGTCTTATGGCAAGGGGTACCATAGTACATAAATATGGGTTTCTCTTCTTCAGGAAACCATTCCTGCAGCTGTGGCAAAAGTCTCGTCTTAAGTATTTTCCGGTACTCATCGTCTTTGCCGGATACCACAGACCAGACCATGAGTGATTTTGGTGTTTGATATCAAAGGTAGGCACAATGTATTGGGGCTTGTATTTATCGTTAGGACGTCTCCGAAAAAACTTCATTTTTTCTATCAAAACTTGAAAAACAAATTCAACCGAGAAGCAGACCTGAAATCAACAAAATTTTTAAGAAATGCTTATATTTTATTAATTTTTATATTGATATTCAAGCAAAACAACACAAATATACTTTTTTCTAGTCTTCCACTGTCCAGTTTTTGTCCCATTTTTTTTGCCCATTCAAAACGTTTCTTTATCATAGCCGCATAAGCCTTGGATTTCGAGCTGCTGTCCTAGCTAGCAGTTTGTTTTCAACAAGTCTCCAACGAACTGTTTGTTTTTAATGCAAACTCCTTTAATTTTTATCTCTTGGGTAAGCATTCGAACTGGTTTTTTTCTGGTTTCTAGACAAATATCTCTTATTTGTAATCAATCCTAGGAGTAGTCACACGATGTCTTCCTCTGTGACCCTTTCTCTTTGGATCCAAACTGACTCCAGATACAATTTTCTATTTTATATACCTTAAATAACTTCTTGATCCTCCTACCATTGCTGCTATTTTATTTTGAGACATTTGACCAGCTTTTAGGAGTCTATATATCTAACCTAGTGTGTGACAGATCAGCGTTTGTCTTCATCTAAAAATGTATAATAGGTACCATTAAATATGCCAATAACTGTTCTGCAAATGTTTATAACCTAAAAAAGATTAAAAGAAAGGATAAATCACTCACCTCTGCAATAAAATTTCAGGTCAAAACCATTTAAAACTCAAACGTCCACGCACAGTATTTGAGGTTATAAAATGCACACTACTTGACAGTTGACAGGACGCAGTGCTGGCTAGAAATGGTGGATAGGTTGGTGTTGCCAACGTTAAAATAGTAAACTAATATTACAATACTCTATTAAATGTTGCTATTAAAAAAAATAACATTCCTGGTGATAAAAATTATTAATTCTAAAAAATGCAAATTTTCAATGCTTGGCCTAATAATTTGGCGAGGTGCAAATAGTATTTCCACCACAAGAGAAAAAACCCAGTACCTTCTGCTTGATTATAGCAAGATATTAACAAAAATAGCCAAACACATAAAAAAGAAAGGAATAACATCAGCTTTTAGAACAAGCAACAACTTGGGCAAATATATTAAGAACAACAAGAGCTAGAAGCAAAAGGAATTACACAGCGATGTATACAAACTTAAATGTGGTGACTGCCTAAAAACTTACATTGGTCAAACTGGTAGAACTTTTATCAAACGTATAGCGGAACATAAAAGGGATTTCAATAATAGAAAAACAGACTCTACGCACTTCACCTTCTACACCATAATCATTCTTTTAATGACGAATTTTAAATTCTTCACATTTTTTCTTTGCGTTGCTTGTGCGCATTCCTCATCGTACCAGTCTTACCTTAATTTTTTACGTTTTTGCGTTCCGATAACTTTAGTTGCTACTTCTTCCAATATGGCTCTACACTGCCTGCAATAGTTGTAAATATCTTTAACTATAACATCCGTGCAGCCTTCCAGCTTGCTTTCGAGACTTTCCTCGAATCTTTTAGCTATCTCAGGGTTCTTCAACTCTTCTACTTTAAACCTTTCCTCTTTAACTCCTTTTTATTTCTTTGCATTGGAGATTCTAGCTCTTAGTTTAGCTTGTAGATAATGGTCCGTGTCTATGTTCGCCCCTCGTCTTGCACGTACGTCTATCACATCGGTGAAGTGTCTTGTCAACCACCACATGGTCGATTTGGTTTACTGTATTCCCGACTGGACTTCTCCATGTTCCCTTATGTATATCTTTGTGCCTGAAGCATGTGCTGGCAATCACCATGTTCATTGAGGAGGCTAAGTGTATTAGTCGAGTTCCGTTGTTGTTTGACTCTTCGTGTAAACTGTTAATTTTAATGGTTGGCATGTATTCCCTCTTCTTACCTACCTTTGCATTAAAATCTCCTATTAAGACCTTTACGTCATTTCTAGGACAATGTTGTGTGATATTTTCCAGATGTTCATAAAATTGTTCTTTTTTTTCATTGAGCTTCTCTTCAGTTGGTGCATGGGCATTTATTATTGAATATTTAAAGAATTTATCTCTGATTCTTAGTATGCATAATTTTTCGTTGAGATGTTGGAAGTTTATTATAAGGTGCTTTAATCTTTTCTTGACTATAAATTTTTTTGATCCATGTCATGGCTTCGCAATATAAGAGCTTAGACATGAACGTTCAACAATTACTAAGAGTGGAGCAGAGTAGAGAACATTTTGATTTAGTTATCGCAAATCTCCAGTAATGGAGTTTACCAGAAGCAAAAGATTTTCTTTAAAAATGTGTTTTAAAGTAATCAAATAATTGTCTAATAGTTATTTGTTTATTTTTGTTTTGAGTGCAGGAGTGACGAACCATTCAAAAGCAAGAAGGTTTATTCAATGGGCTGTCTCAATTAATATTTTTATCGATGGCTCGTTAGAGCCGTGATAGCCGCGATGTATACGTTGCGGAGAGGTGAATTAACTGGAGCGATTATATGAATTTAATTAAAATAATTATGAAGTACGCCACTGGGAGTGACTGGTCACAACCTGGCGACCGCAGACCTTCGACCAGACCGACGGTGCACCAAATACAGAAAACGTCTGAAACCAAATGATACGATTGAAAACGAAACGAATCCCAAGCAAACGTCGTCCTCTCGCTCGCGTCGTCGTCGCCGAAGTTGGACATTTGAAAGTCAATTAGCAAGCACCGGAGAAGGCGCGGATAGCCTCGGGCTCCAAGAAAGGGCAACCAGGTCGAATTGTGCTCCAGGGTGCAGGCGGAATGGCGCCGGACCGGTCTCCGCCGCGGGCCATCCGTTGCTGTCACTGCATACGGCCAATAAGCGCCGTAGGATCTGGGCGAAGGTAACTTCTGTATCGCTACGTTATTTTGATATTATAATCAACATCATACAACTATATAATTTGGTGTTCAAGGCGAATTAAAAATATATCCGCCATTTTTAAGTAGAGCAGTCGAAGAACGTAATGCAAAAGATTAGAACACAACGAAATTGTTCTACGCGGATGGTAATAAGGGTTTTTACAAAACTGCGTGAACTAATATAAAAGCCAAACGTTTTGAAAATTTGAAACCATTTCATTTTTTGCTACTAGTTGAACAAATTTTATACATTACAATGTTATGTCTTGAATTAAAGTTAAATTATATTATTACAGTTAAAAAAAATTGTCTTGTTCTTTACCAAAGCCATGTAATTAAGTAAAAAAATGTTATATCAAATTATCAGTGCTTTATTGTAATACTGATTGATTATTTAATATTTCATTATTATGATCTGTGATTTTAGTTAAAAATTCCTTTGTTAAAATTAGATATAAGAGACAAAATATTAAAAATTATAATTTTAAACTATTAAAACGTTCAGTACACATTAGACCACAATCAGTGGCGGATCCAAGGGGGGGTCAAGTTTGATCACTGTAAAAGAAACTGAAGTCACGAGAAATAAAAAGGCAAATGGAAAACCTACCCAAAAACAGAAATCACACATAGGTGTATAATTTTGAAGTAAGTGGTACACGAATAACGGTTTGCAAAACTTGCTTTATCAGAACTCTGGATGAATCAGAAAAATTTATCATATGTTATGTCTCTAATAAATTAAGTTCCGAAAGTGGAATAACCCACAATGATAAAAGGGGTAGACATGTTCCTGTACATAAAACGAACCAGTGCAAAATCGACGAAGTTATTGATCATATAAAGTCTTTTCCGGCATATGAAAGCCACTATTAGATAAGAAGTATTTAGCTACCAATCTCAGCTTAAATAAAATGTATAGTTTATACACTGAGCAATGTAAAGAGAAGCCCGTCTCAATAAAAATATATTCTCGTGAATTTCACAAAATGAATTTCAAGTTTAAAAAACCCAAAAACGTTACTTGTAGTAACTGCGATACATTATTAGCAAAAGAGCGATATTCAACCAGTGAAGATGAAAAGGTAAACGTAAAAAAAGAATTGGATAAACACATATCGGCTGCAGATTTGGCGTACCGAGCAAAGGATAAAGACAAAAAAAGGGAATAGAAAATCCATCCAACAAATTTATCGACAAATAAAATGTTTTATTTGAGACAACTGGCCACATACAATTGACCAATTCACAATTATTGTAATTCTGGAGACTCAAACCATTTTATGTGGCCAGAATGTACAGCTGGAAGAGGTGCGAATGAAATTGCATCATGCCTATATCATCATATAAAATTTTAAATTCCACATGGAACAAAACAAGTTATATTTTATTCTGATACTAGCGGAGGTCAGAATAAAAACTCTTATGTTTGTTCAATGTTTCAATACGCTATTTTTCAACATTCGACGTTAGAAGTAATCGACCACAAATTTCTCGTTCCAGGCCACACACATCTTGAATGTGATGTAGATCATGCGGTAATTGAGAGGGCCAAAAAGAAATATTCTTTTGATATTCATGTTCCTCAAGATTGGTACCAACTTGTACGAACAGCAAGCAAACAGAATAAATCTAAATTTGTGGTGATAAACCAAGAAAATGTATTTTCCTTCTCAAATGTTTTATCGTCAGTTGTGAAATACAAGTACAGCTTAGACGCGGAGGAAGAATTCAAAGAAGTGAGTTTTTTTAAAAAGGGACAAAAATTAAGTAGTTTGCAATCGTATAAACTAAAACGTTTATATGAAAATCCTCGGCCCATAAGCGCAAAGAAAAAGGAAAATTTATTAGAAATTGTCAATTTACTTGATAAAGATGTTCAACAATTTTATCACAATCTTACTGTTTACAAAGTTGTTCAAAAAGACACTGATCCTGTGGATAGATACGTTTCTTCAGAAGACGAAGATGATTTTTAATTATTATTATTGTGCTTTTTTGTAATATCATTATTATTACTTACTTCAATAAAATTATTTTATAATGAAGAACAGTTTTTAGCCATTTGTAAATAGCATTCCCCTATTAATTTCCCCATAATTTATTCCCCATAATTCCGTATATCTGAATATGTTTAGATACTATCCAACATAAGTCAAAGTACGTTAGTTAAAAACATTATTAATTAGGTATAAGTAGACTTATTCCCTTTTGACTAATTTACATTTAAAACTATTTAATTTTAAAAGCATTATTAATTAGGTATAAGTAGACTTATTCCCTTTTGATTGATGCTATAAATTACTGCAATGAAGTATAAGTGGATTTATTCCTTTACAAGAGAATATCACAAGTGTGTTTTAATTCAATAAATACACTTAACTCATTATTAGGAACTTACTTTGTATGGAACTATAAAATAAAAATGTCATAAGTATAATATATCTGGCAAGAAAAAATATGTTTTTTTATTTTACCGTGTTTTTGTCAAATAATAATAATAACAATAAATTTTGATCAAAAGTCCGATTAATTTTATACAAACTACGATTTCACAGATTATTGTAAACCTTTGATCGGGTTTTACGGGAAACGCTGAATTTGTACTTATGCCCTTTAAACTGCAGACCACAGAATTAAAAATTGAGTATGCACTTTACTTAAAAGTAAATGTAATTAATTTCCCTCTGCAGCTGTGATGTGATCGTTATATTTTCTTTTTCGAGATAAAAATGTGATTACTTTTCACTATGGTATTAAGAAGCCTAAAAAAAAAATTAAAATAAAAATACAATCAGTCCCATTAAAAATAATGACCTAATTTGATGAAGAACAAACAAACAATAAACAAATGAACTAATTTGATGAAGACGAAGACATAGTAAAATGTATTAATCCATAAAGACTGAGATAGTATAAATATTACATAATACCAGATCATTTAATTTTTAACTATCAACAAAACTGTAATATAATATGATGTACCAATTTAATGGTAATATGATATTCACAGATATAGCAGCAATAATTTCTTTGTCGATAAAATTGTTTAGATAATTATTAAATTCCGAGTGACACAACAGAGCAATAAAGTATTATACATAAAGATGGTGTTAAAGATATCTTTGCTTACTTGGTCTACTAGTATTATAAGTTATAGCGTAGGTATTTGATAAAATTACTGTTTACACAACTTGGCAACTCAGCCAATTGATATAATGATAGAAAACTGCAATTTATGTTAGGGTTTGGAAATATTACAGAGTCATCATGTAGAAATCTACGATTAAGTTAAAAAAATTACCACAGTAGTATGCCGCAGTAGAGCCATCTCTAGGATCAGAAACAAATTAATCGAGGGTGAAGATCAACCTTACATTTCACATTCCAGAATATTATTGGACCAACTACTTACTGCATATTCCACAGTAGAACAAGAGTTTTCACTGTGGATTCAAAAGTGGAAAAGAGTCGTGCAAAATAATGGAAAACTTCCTGATTGTATTTTAGAAGTATTAGAAAACTGCGATATTCATAGGAAAGGCAACTCCATCCAAATATCAGAATATTTCTGCAAATATTAATTACACTGCCAGTCAGTGCAGCAACAACAGAGCGTTCTACGCTTAAGCGTCCAAAGACTTGGCTTAGAAATGGAACTTCTGTTAACTGGTTTAGCACTGATCAATGTGCATCTTGAAATTTCTCTAGATGTTGATGCAATCATAGAGCAATTTGCTACATCGGATAGGCGAAAAGAATACATTTTTATAAAATTATATAATATTTACTTTTCTTATAGTATTTTTAATCACTGAACTTTTATTTATCACTCGTTGCCGGCTGTTGCTCATGATTCGTGCACTTATAGCCTAATATGCCTAATTATAGAAATAACTATTCCTTAATTATATTAGGTTTTTTGTTAAATAAATTAATTTAAATAAAATGCTGTTTACATTTATTCTTAAGGTTTCTTCTTCATACCGGAAGGGTGGCTATAACTACAGCAAATTGCTCTCTATCTTGAGCTGTTCTTAGTATCGAATGTGTGTCCATGCCTGTCCAGTCTCTTACATTCTTCAGCCAGGAGCATTTTTTTCTTCCTGGACCTCTTTTTCCTTCTACTTTCCCTTCCATATCGAGTCGTAGAAAGTTATATTTATCTTCTCTGTGAATATGTCCTAGATAACTCGTTTTTCTGTTGTTTACAATATTTAGAAGTTCTCTCTAAGTCCTCATTCTTCTCAGCACCTCGTTATTGGTCACGTGCTCTGTTCACGAAATCTTCAGCATTCTTCGAAAAACACACATTTCAAAGGCTTCTATATGCCTCATACTTGTAATTACGGGAGTCCATGTTTTCACTCCGTATAGCAACAAGGAATAAATGTATGTTGTTACAAATTGATATCGGATATCCAACGATAAGATAGAGTTTATTAGGAATGTTAAATACATTCATTAATGTTTACACTTACATTGAGTTTTTGCATTTAAATTACTTAACTTTGGTTTATACTTATTTATCCTTGGTTTGTTCTTGATTTTGTAGCTATAGGATAGGTGGGTTTAAATTAATTGTCTTTAAAATACCTAGTTTAAATTGACAGTCTCTGATTGTTCAGTATTTATATTTTATTAACTTTTCTTTGGTTTAATAGTCTTGTACACTTGATTTTACTGAGTATGTGGGTTTAAATTATTTTTTTTGTTTAAGTTTAAGACCCCTTAATGTTGTACCCTTCTTTGTACCCGTAGGGTATTTGTGTTTTAATAACTTCTCATTGGTTTAATATATCGCTTAAAATAATTATTGAGAAAATGATTCCCTTACACCAGGCACAAATCATATCAATCGTAAAGGTGCAAAAATCTAAATCCTGTATCAAAATCACCATCAAGACCCATGACCCCTCCCTGACAAAAATTTATAGATCCGCCACTGACCACAATTACATATAAATGTGTCTAAAAAATTAACAGAAAATAAAACCAAAGAAAAACACACAGCACATATGAATAAAAAAAGTTGTATCAATTTAATGCATTCTGATACAAATATTGATGATTGATGATCGTTGTCGCAATGATATTATTCATTAGCTTTTTCACAGCCAGTCTCATTCCATTATACAGTCTAGATTAATTAATGTTACGCAGTATAATGACAACTGATCTCACTTTTAATTGTAAATTGTTAGGTGGGAGTCTAGGCAATTCCAATAATTTCAACTCTGTAGTATAGTTGACTACGTCATTCTGATTTATAATTGTGTCAACTGATTTGAATGAAAACAACTTTCCTGGAAGTAAATTCAGAGTAGCATACGAGTACTCAACCGAATATACAAATAAAATTTCATTAAAATCGGTCAAGCCGTTTCGAAGGAGTGTGGCAACTAACTCTGTGACGCTAATAACTCTGTCACACTAATTTCGCTATTAAAAAATAGAACTCAATGATATAAGAATGAAAAATAACAATAAAAAATTTTGTCCAAAAAATAAAACAAAAAGGGTTTGGGGTGAACCACCTTCACCCCTTACGAATATGAAAAATAGATCATAACCGATTCTCATACCAACCGAAAATAAATATAAAATTTCAACAAAGTCGGTGAAGCGGTTTCGAAGAGATATGGCAACTAATTCTGTGACACTAATATGGCTATTAAAAAATAAGAGGTTAGTAATAGAAGGGTAAAAATTAAGAGTTACTGTATTTCTAAATGCGACATGATAAGTAAATAAAAATTAAACATTTTGTAAACAAAATAAAAAATCAGAAAGACGGTATTGAAGATTTCATTTTGATTGCTGGGCATCTGCAAGCCGTTTATACGTATTTCAACCTCTTTAGTTCTCATCAGAACGACATATCCAGTTGCTCTGATAGAGCAACTGCATATATCGTTTCTTTTAGGACTATATTTGAATCAATCCATTGAACCTTATGTTCATTTTCCCATGCGTGTTTACATATTTGAGATCTATCAAATTCTCTACTTTTAATATAAGATTGATGTTCACTTATTCTAACATTTAATGGCCTTGATGTTTCACCTAAATAAAACTGATCGCATTCACAAGGTATTTTATAAATACAATTCTTTTCCTTTCTTGTTCATTGTTACGTTTGGTTTTAGACAAAATAGATCTCAATGTGTTTGTTGTTTTGAATGTTGTTGAAATGTTGAATTTATTTCCTATGCTTTTAAGTTTTTCTAATAATCTTTTTATGTATGGTATTGTTATTTTCTTCGTATTATTCTCTGTGTATGCTGTAGGATCTCATTCTAAGTTGTTCTGTTCTATTCGGTCGATTGTTGAAAATTCCTTATTTATAATTATAATATGAAGAATGCAGAGTATTATGTAAACTTGAATTGTAAAAGTCTATTGAAATTGAACAAAACATAAGCAAAGAGGAACTAAAGGCTATAAGAACTTTAAAAAACGACGACTCCATAATTATCCTACCAGCTGACTAGAGGAATGCAACTGTGATAATGGATAAAATTAAATATAAAAACAAAATTAAAGATCTAATAATGAACGGACCTTATACAAAATTAACAAAGGATCCAACAAAGCCTTTGGAAAATAGAATATATAGAACTTTCTTCACCTTCTTGTGCCACTCCTATCGGAGATTGGAAATCATCAAGGCTATCCTGACCTTGTTTACAGCTGACCTAAAGAGTTTATTAGTGGTACAGCCAAACCACTCTCTCAAATTAAGCAACCATGACATTCTTCTACCGCGTGGATTCCGTTTTCCTTCTATTTTTCCTTGCATTATATTTTGAAGTAATGCGTATTTATGTCCTCTCATCAGGTGACCCAAATATTCGAATTTTCTTCGTTTGATCGTTGACAAAATTTCTGGGTCTTTTCCTATCCTTCGCATTACTTCAAAGTTTGTAACTCTTTCAACCCAACTTATCTTCAGCATTCGACGGTAGCACCACATCTCGAAACTTTCAATATTTTTTATATTGTTTTGCTTGAGAGTCTAGGCCTCTACACCGTATAATAGCGTGTTAGCATTCTTAATCGGAGAGGGATGCTAATATCTCTGTTGCAAAAGAATTTCCTCAGCTTTATGAAAGTGGCCCTGGCAATTTCGATACGTTTATTTCATTGTTTTGGTCTCCAGTTTCGTTTATTGAAGTACCCAAGTATTTGTAACTTGATACTTTTTCAATTTGAATGCCATTTATACTAATATGTGCTGGTTGTGTCATGTTCTTACTGACGACCATATACTTGGTTTTTTTGATATTAATACTTATGCCATAATTGTTGCAGGCAATATTTATATTTGTAGGTAATCGTTGTAATTCTTCTACTGTTCTTGCGACTAGTAAAGTGTCGTCTGCGTATCGAATTATATTTACAACCTCTCCATTGATTACGATTCCTTCGTTTGCTTGCAAAAGTGTTTCCTGGCAGATGCTTTCACTATAAACATTAAATAGCAGCGGTGACAAAATGCATCCCTGTCGTACTCCTCTACGTATTTCTATTGCCTGTGATATAGAACTTTATTTAAGTTTGGAGATGGTTTAACAAGTTATCAGAGAAGATTAATTACACCTCATTACAGTAAAACCCCCCATTTTTATGGAGTACCGAAAGTTCATAAAACGAATATACCCCTTAGACCCATTTGTAGCTTGAATTCTCCTTGTAGTGAACTATCAAATTTTTTATTAAATATTATACAACCAATTCAAATAAAAATTACACATTTATAAAAAATACACAACAATTTTTAAATAAATTATCAAATATTGAATTTAATTTAAATAATACTTTGGTAAGTTTTGACATAAATAGTTTATTTACGAATGTGCGATTAGATAAGACCTTAAATATAGTCAAGACAAAATTAGAGAGTGATGATACATTGGCAACTAGAACAATACTAAACATATCAGCTATAATGTGTCAGCTAATATAAATAATGAATTCTATAAACAAAATGTTGGTCTACCAATTGGCTCTAGTTTATCTCCATTATTAGCCAATATATTTATGGAAGATTTTGAAACAAATATTATTTCTAAACAAAATTTAAAACCCACAGTATGGTGGAGATATGTACATGATGTATTCTCAATATGGCCTCATGGATCAGAGTTGTTGGACACATTCCTGATTGATATAAACGATAAAGAAGAGACAATAACATTTACCATAAAAAAGGAATATAATAACACACTACCTTTCCTGGATATTTTAATCTCTAAGAATACTGGATATGAGACTCAGGTATATAGAAAACCAACTCACACCAACAGATATTTAAATTTTGAATCAAATCACAATATTAATATTAAAAAGGCAATCATTAAATCCTTATACGATAGAGCCAAAATTGCTTGTTCTAACGAAAATTCGTTCTTGGAGGAAAAACATTTGTTAACATCATTAAAAAATGATTATCCTTTATCATTTATAAATAAGGAGTTTTCAACAATCGACCGAATAGAACAGAACCGAGATCCTACAGCATACACAAGGAATAATACGAGGAAAACAACAATACCATACATAAAAGGATTATCAGAAAAACTTAAAGGGAAATAAATTCAAAATTTCAACAACATTCAAAACAACAAACACATTGAGATCTATTTTGTCTAATACCAAAATTAACAATGAACAAGAAAGGACAAAGAATTGTATTTATAAAATACCTTGTGAATGCGATCAGTTTTATTTAGGTGAAACATCGAGGTTGTTTTTTGAAACAACAACATCCAATAATAAAACCATTGGTACTGCTGAAATAATGACACTTGATGTAAAAATTTATTTGAAGTCAAAGAAACTTTTACATCCAAGATATTCACGAATTCATTGACACAGAAATTTTTGAATAAATTCATGCATTTCTTTGTGAATTTATTGTTGGTGTGAAGCCCGCATTAGGATTTTCAGAAGGCGATTTTCAGATTGGAAGTCGAATGGTCAAATGTAAATAGAAAACGTAATTTTCATTACAAATAATTGTGGTTTAATCCCATCTAAAATATCTATGCTAAACATACCACAAAAAAAAATAGTTTCAAAATCTAATAAATTCAACAACTCTCGAGCGTTATGCTTTCAGTACAGACACATTTTTAACCCAAACTGATCAATTCTATGCACAACTTCTCGTTAATTTATATTCCACATGTTTATGAAACGCTTATAAAATACATTTATAAAAACAGGTAAACTATTTAAATATGGCTAGCCTTTGGGGCCAGTGATTTGAATATTAAGCGTGTTATTAAAGGATTTATCGAATTAGATTCCAAAGTTTCTGCAGGGCATTTTCGATCAAATAAAAATATCCACCATATAGCCTTAAACAAGTCGTTTAGAATAATTAGTAAATACTAGTGGGAGTGCCTATAAAAAGTAATATAGAATGTTATATTGATGTTGTTTGTATTATTATATCAAAGGCATTCGATTTTATATTTTGTTTTATATTTCGATTGAACAAACTGAAATATATAATAGAAAGAAAATCCATATTTGCATGTTTTACAGTCTCTCCCTATTGTTACTTCCAAAAATGTCCAATATCCATAAATGGCACACCAAAACCAAAATGTTTTAACTGATCTGCGTTCTATTCAGCAAGTGATTCTACAAGGCACACTCTGTACATAATTGCAGAAATAGAGAAAAGCTGGAAAAAAAATTAGAACTAATTGCTCGAAACTTTAGTCTCAATAAAGTTCAGGAAGCTCAAAAAGCATATAGTATATTGATCTTATTTAAATAATGATGAATATTATGAATTTCGTTAATAAAAAATAAGGAAATATCAAATTTAAGCAAATCTGAATAATGCCCAAAGGTATAGGAAACCTTATGGTCATATTTGTTCATTGGTGTATAATACACAAACACAAATATATATTAAACTCATCATCATCATCATTATATTCATTATTATCATAATCATCATAACCATCATTATCTTTATTATTATCATAATCATTCTCTTTTTCCTTATCCCTATGTGTAGACTGCTTTCCTAATTTTTCTGCATAGGTCCATATTATTATCAATCTGCTTTACCGTAATATTCTGTGGTAGAATCTCTTTCGAGGTCTTCCTGTCTCTTCTAAAACAGTCCCCACTTCTCCAGGAACATCATCAGGTACAACTGCTTTACTATTCATTATTTTTTCAAGTGCTTGAACAACTGCCTTATTTATTATTTTGGTGACCATTGTTGTTACTGTCCAGGTTATTTCAAATAGTTTTCTGTCAAATTCTTTATTTAATAAGCTGTCAAAGTACTTTTCCATCGATTTTTAACATACAGCTCCAGATAATTCAGATATTTGAGAGAAAAAAAGTAGTGCAGTATTAAATATTTATTTACAATAGCCTTGTAGACCCTGGTAGAAGTTAAATTTGTATCACCTTTAATATGGCTCCCTTAACGGAAGGATAGAACATGGAAATTTGGCAACAGTGAATAGAGGGCCTATGAAAATATTTGTTTGTGTTAATATTATGCATTCTGCTGATAGCGTGTTAAAAATTTTTCCAAGAAAAAGACCTACTCTTAGAGAAAGTGCTCTCCAAAAATATTTCGAGGACTTCCAAAATATTTGACAACGCAAGAAGAAGGTGCTAAAAGGAACAGTCTGATGAAAATGGAGAGAAATAATTATAAATAGGAAGCATCTGTGGCTAACTTGAATAAGAAGACCGTGGTTTCAAAGTTATGTGATTGTTATACCTACATAAATATTAAAGAAACAATGGTAATTCAAGTAGTTATTAACCATACATTATTATTAAAAGATGAGTTAAGTTAGCTATTATTAACAAATTCAAAGTCTTTGGTCACAAATTGAAAATATTTTAGATTGTTTAGACACATTATTATCAAGTTAATTTTTATAAAGTTGAAGCCTATTTATTATTTAAAGCAGCTCTCTATTTAAATTACCGAATAGTTTATCCATCAAACATTGCAATATTTTTAATGAAATAACTCATGGTGCCCTATTTAATAATAGTGAAAATACTACAGAATTTATTAATGTAATTATAAAATGGTGGCCAATTGTTAATACAAAAAATCTGCTGTTATATAAATTATAACGAAATTATTTTTATAACCATTTGATGACATATAAGTGATGAACCTATATCCAATTTTTAGAAACATATTCAATTTGGCTAGAAAAATTTAAATCTTTTGGAATAATAAATGATAATCTGATAAAAGACAAACCGTATTGGTACATTGCTGGGAACGTATTAAAAGATGGAATCTCAAATAACCAAATAAATGATCTACGTAAAGATCAATAAGAAAATAGTAAGAGATTTAAGACCAACCGGTACCAGGTTACTGAATAGATGGTGAGATAGTCAACTTCATAAATACAAAAGCGTTAAGATTGGGCAAGAACAGGCGTAACGACAAATATAAGAAGATGACGTTTTTTAGCTGCTCTTATAAATCGCCCTGTAACATTTTCCAACGTCATTTGCAAATCCAAATGAAAAATAAAAAGCCAAAAAAAGCCCCAGGATTTAATGTGATAACAGGCAAGTTATTGCAAGAATATACAATAAAAGGTTACAAATATCTGCAGAGCATTTTTAAGGCCATCATCAGAGCAGGCTACTTTCAAAGGTATTCGAAAAGCTTCTATTGATAAGATTGATTCCACTCTTAGAAGAAACTAAATTTATTCCGGACCACTAATTTGGCTTCAGGCTAAAGCATGGGACAATCGAGCAGGTGCACAGAATATTAAAAAAAATCTACGCGCTGGAATTTAAATCCTATCTCTCAGTAGCCCTCCTAGACGTTAGTCAAGCCTTCGATAAGGTTTGGCATCAAGGCCTACTTTATAAGATAAAGAAACAGTTGCCATATCCAATACTGGCCATAGACTTTTATCCCACAAAAGCATCAGAAAATTTACAGGAAAACCTAAATAAAATAGAAACTTGACTAAAAAAATGGCGAATTAGAGTAAATGAGACCAAGTCAACAAATGCAACCTTTACAATAAAACGAGGTAAATGACTTCAGTCACACTCAATGGCAAGCAATTAAGTAAGGCATCATCATCATCATCATCATCAATCAGCCCTGAGTTGTCCATTGTTGAACATAGGCCTCCTCTAGACTTTTCCATCTGCTTCTGTTCTGCGCCTCTGCTATCCAATTGGTCACAATTCTTTTGAGGTCGTCGGTCCATCGCGTTAGGGGTCTTCCTCCGCTTCGCTTGTCAGCCCGTGGTCTCCACTCAAGCAATTTTTTTGTCCAACTGTCGTCTTTCATTCTTGCAACATGTCCTGCCCATCTCCATTTTTGCCTTGTAATATGTTCGATAATGTCTTCCACTCCGGTTCGTCTACGAACTTCCTCGTTTCTTATTCTATTTCTTAAGCTTATTCTAAGCATTGATCTCTCCATCTTTCGTTGTGTCCTTCTCAATTTTTCGGCTGATGTTTTTGTGAGAGTTAAGGTTTCTGCTCCGTATGTGAGGACTGGTAGAACGCACTCGTTAAAAGCTTTATTAAGTAAGGCGAACGACACAAAATACTTAGTAACATTTACAGTTGCTAAATAAAGAAAAGGGACTCTCCACTGGAAGACAGAAGACGAAACAATTACACTACACGCTATGTAAATAAACAAATTCCTTATTATTCTTAACTTTTGGATAAATTGTAATTTTAATTGGAGTTAATAAAAAAAAATTGCAAGTCCAATACTTAGTATACAAAAGAAATATTTCTTGGTATACAAAGGTCCAATTCTATTTATGCCACTTATTTTCAGGATTATTAATTTTCAATGGAGAAGCATATAAAAAATATAAGTGTGGCCTCCAAAATGCCTCATAGAGATCAAATCTAAGAAGTCGATGAGTTTACGTTAATTGAAAAAGCACAGTCTATTTTATAAGCAGCATCCAGAAAGGAGTTTGGCAGAAGTATTGTACAATGATTAAAGGATGAAGAGCAATTGAGTTTTTAAATAAAATCAATAGAACCGTACAAAAAATTCCACGACAGAAAGTTTTCAGTATTAGGGAATATTTTAATTTTAAGTATGGAGCTGGATAACGATAACGACTGACGAAAAGCTAAAACGATCGAAAGAATATATGAAAGAGCTCTTCTCTGACAAAAGAGGAAACCTACAAGATATATCTTTCGAGGACAGAGAAACTAGTATAGAAATTACAAAGGAAGAAATATTGTATGCACTAAAGAACACCAGAAACGGAAAAAGCCCAGGGCCAGATCAATTGCCTATTAATTTCGTAAAAATAATAGAAAACGAGTACATGGATGTCCTCTTAAAGCTCTTTAACGAAATTTATCAGTCGGGTGACACACCCAATGAATGGTTGACCTTATTTGTCTTCCAAAAAAGAAAAATTCTAGAGAATGCTCCAACCGCCGCACCATAAGCCTGATGTCTCACACACTTAAGATGTTTTTAAAGATCATCCATAAACGCATTTACCAAATACTTGATATGGATATTAAAGAAACCCAATTTGGATTCCGTAGAGGCATAGGTACCTGTGAAGCTCTCTTTGTATTTAACGTACTAATCCAGAGATGCTTGGATGTGAACTAAGATATGTACGTCTGTTTCATAGATTACAACCAGAATTTCGATAAAGTCACAAAGAGCTAATACACGTCTTTAAAGCAAAACAATTACAATACAATGACCTTCGAATTATAATAAATCTATATTATATACAACAAGATAGTTGAGTATGGAGAAGAATATAGATTATCAATAAACGTCAAGAAAATTAAAGCCTGACAATTAACGGTAAAACTTAGAACAAGTTGAAAATTACAATTATCTTGGCACAATAATTAATCACACAAACGATTACTCCAAAGAAATCGTAGTTAGAATAGAGAAATCACGAACGAACTTTAATAAAATGAGAAAGGTACTTTGTGCAAGAGAACTGAAATTGAACTTGAGAGTTAGGCAGGCAAGGTTTTATATTTTCTCGACTTTAAAGGAGTAAAGAAAAAGAAGATGGAGCTGGAGATAAGACACAGTACATCGAGCACATGGACTTGGAGTCATAACCGAGAGGGGCGACCTCCTAGAAAAATTGCCAGAAGACTCAGAACTAGTTGTCACCAACACATTCTTCCAATTACCACCTGTAAGGCTGTAAAACAGCAATCCCCCCATAACAGACCCAGCGGAATCATTAGAAAGCAAATAGATTACATTTTGGTAAATAGAAGATTCCAAAACGGCTTCACATCTTTTACGATGTATTGTCACCCTAGGGAGGTTCGGTTCTTGGCAAGAATTAACCCATATCTGCTCCCTAGGTGCTCTGCAGAGGGCTTTGACCAGCCCAATCGAAGTTTCCTTAGCCTTTCTGTACCAATTTGGTGGGTTACCAAACTAGACAAATAAAACTAGACTGCCTTGACTTGGAAAGTGCACCCTTATTATACAATTTTCTTTCGTAATGATATGTGCATTTCCAAGTCAATTGGCCAATCGTAAATTGTATAGAACTCAGCTATAGAATTGTATAGTATAGTCGTTTACTAGCCGCGTTTTATCATTACCGGGGGATACGCTTGTGCTTAAGTGGGCATTGAACCACATACGGTAGGGCAAGACGTAACTCCAAGGCTGCTCCGGGGCATCAGTTGCTTCTGGTCTTCGTGGCTACGGGAACTTCTCGTTCACCCAAACATTCTCGTTCTGGAAGATGCTCAGCGTAGCTCGTTGGAGTGAGCTTGGGTCGCAAGGCTCACTTTTCGTTGGGTGCTATGTCACCGTAGGGAGGTTTGGGTCTTGACAAGAATTAACCCATATCTGCTTCCTAGATGCTCTGCAGAGGGCTTCGACCAGCTCAATCGAAGTTTTCTCTGCGTTTCTCCCCCAATTTGGTGGGTTAGGTAATTTCTTACAATAAAACACAGTTTGGAAGTAGAAAGGTTCAAGCAAAAGAGTCTAAGGACAAGTGGGGAGCATAACCTCACGAAGGAAGCTTCCAGGGGTATAGGGGACCCTAAATTAGGGATGGCGGTTTTTGACAAAACACCGGTTTTCGGTTATACCGGTTTTTTTTGCTTACGGTTTAACCTGGCGGTTATAACCGGCCAAAAAAACCGGTTTTTCTAAAAACCGGTTTTCGGTTTTTTATATCCAATAGTTACAAAGTTACATTTACAATGCACTGTAGTTTGCGATACTTCATTCGACTCGATATCAATATGATCAAAATTAGTACTATCGAAAGAACATCAATATCAATAGAAATAAAACACAATTTTTAATAAAACCATTTTATTCTATTAATTATTATATTTATTTATTATTTTATTATTAATATATATTCAGTGATTATTATTAAATATAATATAGCGTAAGATTAATATATACATATTGCAATAATATACAATAAAAGAATATGAAGTAACATTTTAAGTAAAAAAGTATAGGTTAGAAGGTTACAAATAGGTTATATTATATGAAATGGATTTAGCATTATGTTGGCCAGTATTTTTCATGAAGCCTATTGAGAAAAACTCGTTCATATATATGTTGGTCGGTTAAGCGGCTTCTCTCATCTGACACAATATCATTCAATAACACCAGTCTCTCTGATGCCACCGAACTTCCGACCAACGACATGTATTTTTTTAGCTATAAAAGCCAAGCCTGGCATACAGGTTGTGTTCTGATCCCAGAATGAAAACGGATCACTTGGCAGCAAAGGCCGCTGCAGATATAGAGTCAGTTCATTTAAAAAAGAATTTTGAATCTGTGTGTCCTGAGAACTTGAACTGAAACCACTGTTCACCAACTCCAGATCGTGTGAAGACCAAAGAGGGTTTGATTTTAAACTCACTTTGTCTTCTTCATTTTGGAAGGATCAGGAAGGAGAAAGTTTTCCGTTTTCGGTAAGGTACATCCTAACTTCCGAGCCTAAATTGGATGTGACTGTCTCCGCTATACACGGATTCAGATATAGTTTTTTGAACCTTGGGTCCGTGATTGTAGCATGGCAAAGCAGGGGATTTCGTAAAAGTTTAGTGCCCCTCCCTTGAAGGCTAGTTATAAGCTTTTGGCATAACTTTTGAGTTGTACTAAGGTTTGGCTTGAGGTTTTTTAAAAATCATTCGATAATAGACACAAGGGGGATAACAAGGCTAGCAGTAATGTACTGGGAACCCGAGATCTCCTTTGTGGCCTCATCGAAAGGCGATAAAATGCTTACAATTTCAGTGATTAGTTTTATATCAGAACCAGAAATCATCCTTGGTGCTTTTTTAATCGAGGGATCTGCCAATATTGCAGCTATATATGGGGACATTAGTGTGAATCTTTTAAGCATATGGTAGATAGAATTCCATCTGGTTGTAGTCAGATGCAGAGAGCAGTAAACCAAAATTATTATACTACGCTCAACAGAGAGCGCTAAAATAATTCAGGTTCTATTGTCAATGAATATAATGAGAGTAGAATATAATATGCAATTATTGTATTCAATTAATGATGCAAATTTAATTAACCATTTAAAAATATAATCCTCTAAAATACCAACCAATTTTCCTCTCCTCCCAAACCCAAAAAATTCCCCACCCCAACCATTTCAACTTATAAAATATAAAAAATTTCGCAGACTCTTTCAAATGGGATTTAAAAAAAATAATATCAACATAAATGTTTTACTTAAAAATAAATTGAATAATGCAATTCATCTTTTATTTTTACTACCATCAAAAAAAAATTATTATCATGTATTACTTTTAACACGTTTGTATATTTGTATAATAGGTACATTTTAACTCATTTAATACTTCCTGTATGGGTATATCGTTTTGAAAACGTAGGGAAATCCTTGGAGATTAGTATTCGTAATCGGTAATTCGATATTTATAGTCAGAACATTATTTTTGGTAATCAGAAACAGCCATTCACCCACTTTCAATGTCAAGAGTCAAGTGTGAAAAATAGATGATGTACCAGATCACTTCTTATGTAAATATTATGATTACAAATTAATACAAATACCTTTTCAACGAAATATTATAATAAAACTTAATTGTTTCTGGCTGATGAGAGTTTGCACTTTCAGTTTGCTTCTGTATTTATAAAATAAAATAAAATTTGAATTATGGTTTTGTTTGGAATAATTACTTGAAAATAATAATTATGATTGGGATCAAAAATAATACCTAACCTAATCCTAATCACAGTAAAAACCTAATAACCGGTTTTTACTTTAAAAATAAAAAACCGGTTATAACCGGGACAAAAAAAACAACCGATAAAACCGGTTATTGCGAAGTAAAAAAACCGGTTTTCGGTTAAAACCAGTAGGTTTTTCCCATCCCTACCCTAAATGGGAGCCGAAGTAACACTAGACTGCCTTGGCTTGGGAAAGTGCACCCTTTTTATACATTATTCTTTCGTATCGATATGTGCATTTCCAAGTCAATTGGCTAATCGTAAATTGTCTTCTTCTTCTTTTTCTTTTTATATAGACATAACTCTGTCTATTTTTCAATGTGCCTCCAGTAAGTTGTCATTCCATCGTTTGCGTGGTCTTTCTACTGATCGTCTTCCTAGTGGGGAACCGTCTCTTGTCGTCTTTACTACTCTATTTATTGTCATTCGGCTTATATGATCGTTCCATTCTACTCTTCTATTTCTTACCCAGTTTTAGATGTTCTCCACCTTGCATCTATGTCATATATCTGTACTTCTAGCTCTATCCCATAGTGTCTTACCATCAATTTTTCTAAGTGTTTTCATTTCTGCTGTTTCTAACATCCTTTTTGTTCTCTCTGTGCCAGGTCTTGTTTCTGCCGCGTATGTCATTATTGGTCTGATGACTGTTTTGTAAATTCTGCCTTTCGTTTCTTTCCCGATATTTTTATTTCTGCATATTGTTTCGTTTAGGCAGCCTGCGGCTCTGTTTGCTCTATTCACTTGATCTTCCACTTTGGTTTCGAGCTTTTCGGAGCTAGATAATGTGATGCCTAGATATTTAAACTCCATCACTTGTTCTAAGATTTGACCTTCCAGCTCCAATTTACATCTTAGTAAATTTGCTGTTATAACCATGCATTTTGTCTTTGTTGGGGAAATTAACATGTTAAATTTTCTGGCAGTTATATTTAATTGGTGCAGCATACGTTGTAAATCATCTTCACTTTGAGAGAGTAGTATTGCCACGTCTGCATAGCAGATTATTTTAAGTTGTTTTTCTCCCATTTGGTATCCTTTTTTAGTTTTTACTTTTTTTATTATTTCATCCATAATCAGGTTGAACAATGGAGGACTCAGGGAGTCTCCCTGTCTTATCCCATTGCCAGCTTCAATAGGGTCGGTTAGTTCTTCTTCTACTTTTACTTTTATTGTGTTGTTTTGGTAGATATTTTCGATCGTTTTGATTATTCCTAGACGTATGTCTCTTGCATTCAGTAAGTAATCGTAAATTGTATAGAAGATAAAAGGCGGGGCGATGCGCGTCGACGTGCTCATTGGTCCAGAGTCTAAGACACGCGATGACAGTATCCGGAAGTAGATTTAGAGACGGACCAGGTTACACTGGTGGAAGTAATGCTAAAAGACCGTGATACAAAAATAGAGGAACAAGCTATGTTTAACAAGCAAGTCATTGTGATTAGAGATAAATCAAATGAAGAACAAAAGATCAAACGATTACAGTACCTTACCTTAAAGACGTACTTTAAAGAAGACGGGACAACCAGTATGATGCAAGATATTGAAGTTTCCATTTTCGAAGAAAATGATTATAATATCAAATTTGCATAACCATACCTTTACTATTTTACATTTAGTTTGAAATATGTAGTCAAAAATGAAAGCTGACCTTTGCCATAAAACGTAGTCTTAAAAATTAAATATATGCAAATTGTGCTTGACGTGTTAGGATATGTCGACGTCATTCTTGAACACGAGCTTGATATAATTTATATTTATTAGACGTACCACGCCGGCTTTGATTTTTTTTAAATCAAAGTAGCATATGGTTCTCTGACATCTCTCGAAAAAATTATGGTCTCGAAGTAGCTATTACAGTTTTTTTATTTAACATTATGCGTTTCTAAATGGAAATAAAACATTAAATCAGTATATTTTTACAGTTTTTTGAAAATAAATACGAGTCTAAAATTCATATGTGAGTAGGTACTGGTCGTATTAAGATCTTGTTACAGAAAGAAGAGAAAATTTAAAAAATGAAGATAAACAAGACGTGTAATAATATGTAGTATAATATTATATTCGAAATTAAATGAGGTATTGGTAAATATTGGATAATTTATGGAATGTGTAGATAAATATTTGAATGAAGTGGTAAAATAATGGTGAAATGAACTTGAAATGATGGTTGTATACTTTGACGGAGTAGGAAATTTTAATTTAAGTGGATGTTAGAGTGGAGGAAGTTATAGTAGAGTGGATTGTATACAGGGTGTTTCAAAAAAAGGCAAAACCGTCTGTAGAATAGGTAAAAAACTAAAAACTATTTTTATCGATTATTTCAGAAACAACCTTAGTCACATTCCGACTATTTCCAGGAGATGAAAAAAAAAAACGTTTTGAGAGTTCATCTGAACATTTTCACTAAAAGTGAAGTTTGAAGTTAATAGATTTCAGCTAATTTAAGAATTTATAAAAAAAGCATTCTAAATCGTGACTAAACTCTTTAAATAAACTTTTAAAATGGCCTTAGGTTGTTTCAGTAATGAAATGTCAGTTTTCAAGACAAAAGTATTTATTACTAAACGATTTTAATAACATACAGTTTATTTTGTGACTTCCTTGGATTGTTTCTTAGTTGCTGTTTGAATAATATTTTCGTAAAATGGTTTGAACGGTTCCTCCACCCCTTAAAGCAGTGTGGTAAAATTTTCTTTTTTGGCCTCTAGTATTGGAATGGACAGCCTAAGTGTGACGTCACGGCGGCCATATTGTTATTATTACTTTCCAAACAAAAGTTAAAATGCCCAATCTCAAGACTTTTTAATTTCTATAAAGTTAACATTTTGCTTCCTCTGCTGCTTTTTCTTTTAAGTATAGTGTCTTTTACGATAATACCATCATAATTCAGTGTTCTATTTTTATGAAATATAGTCTAAAAGTTTAAATTAAAGAAATTCTAACCTTACTTTATTAATACATGCATTTTGCTATTTTTGTAAAACAACATGCTTTATTATTTACACAACCTTGTAAAAGTGTTGTAGTAACTATTAGAATACTTAGATATTGCAAAAAGCGGAAAGATTCTGTAAAAAAATGAAAAAATAACGAAAAATACAAATTATCCACACTAAACAAGGTTTGTTTGGAAAGTGAAATTGACAGATGTCAATAAAATCTACGTCATCACTCCGGCAGTCCATTGGGCCTTTCTACGCCTGAGTTGTCATTGTAACTATGACATTACTTGTTTTTGGAATGAAAACATTGAAGGTACTCCATATCGCACCATTAATGTATTCACTAGTACAGACTATAAAGTGTAAACACATACCAAAAATATATCACTTAGAAAGGCACTCTGCCGAAACAGGTGTAGTGATGATAAGATATAATAAATTATGTGGAAGTTTTAAAAATAAAAGTTTTCAGTGCTTTTATTGTTATATAAAATGAATTTCCATCAAGTAACGGTCGAATCCACTTAGAAATATTGTTGTTTTTAACATTACATAGAAAAAGACCTTAAAGGTTGTATATAAATGTCCTACATATTACGATATAGCCAGAAACAATTCATGTTGGAAATGAATTCATAAAAATCCAACACCTACTGATAACATTCGCATGTAGTCGCAATTGGAGTTTATATTTTGCGCATCGGAATATCAAGAAACTTAACTGCAACTCGTATTTTATGTTTTATGGGTGTCTATAGAGAACAGCACACGTGCAACCCCTCGGGCATTCCTTGAAGACTAAAAAGGAAGGGTCTCGATTATGCCCGTAATGCATACGGTTTTATATACTAATGTATTGGCTGTAGCTTTCGACTAGGGCACATAACAAATGAAAACGAATAAATGTATAATATTTTACATTTTCTTGTACATTAAAAGTTTACAAGTTAATTAATTTTATAGTAGTCACACTTATTGTTGCATTAGCATTATACAAATAATAGTATAGGTCAGTAAAAAAAAAGAATCTAAAAGAATCTTATACAGATTTTTAAAGGTTCTAACGGGATATGAGGAATAGCTGATGACAAATGCTTAAAGACGTACATCTGATTGTAATAGTCTTTAATACTGAGTGTTGTACATCTTTATTACTTTCGTGTATAATGATAATCTATTTTAAAAATATTTAACCTCTATTTTCTTCTTCTTCCTTTATTGGGTAATATCCCAGGGGATAATTTGCACAGCTAATTCAGGGGGGATATTCTCAACTTGCTCTAGACAATCGAATATCCTCATATAACACTTATTTTATATTGAATGAACACTATGTTGAAACTTCTTCTTCTTGAGCCTAACAGTTAGTATAGAAAAGACAATACAACACAGGATAAAACTTTTCTCGCTTGGGGGTAGCAACCAAGTAGAACACATATCAGAAATGCTACAAACGGATGATAGTCAGGGAACCCAGGTGTAAACAAAGAGAGGAAATTGTAAGGATATGTTATAGTAGAATCAAAGAATATAGACGCTTAAGCTCTATATTTTTTAGTAGAATATAAGAAAGGAATATATATTATAGATTGATTTTGGCTAGATTAAGCAAAGTAATAAACAAATTTAGTCTTTGAAAAAAAGATAGAGAAGTGAAAAAACAAATAACACAGCAAAAGAATGAAGAATGGGAAAGAATCTGCTTAAATATTGAAACATATATAGGAGGTACAAGAACTTCGGAGTCATGGAAAGTACTGAGAGGATTGAAACAAAACTCAAAAGAAAAAATTAAATTGGGAAATATACAGGACAAAGAATGGAAGGACTACTACAAGGAACTATTAACAGAACAAAGACCACAATTCATTGGAAAAGAAAACAGGCGAAGACGAAGCAGATTCTCACAACAAGAAATAGAAATAACAGATAGGGAAATGAGAACGGCCATAAAAGCAATCAAAAATAAGAAAGCACCGGGACCTGGAGGCATCTCACCTGAGCTTATAAAATACGGATCAAAAAAATTACACCGGATGATACAATGGATATTTCAGAAAGCCATAAATGGAGAACAGCTCCCAAAGGAATGGACGGCGGCATATATGACATCTATATTTAAGAAAGGAGATAGAAAACGATGCGAAAACTACAGAGGAATAAGCGTAATATCATCAATAGGAAGATTATATGGGAAGATACTACGAGAAAAGATAGAGCAAGCGATAAAAGGCAAAATCGGAGAGGATCAGGCAGGCTTCACGGCAGGAAGATCATGCATAGACCACATATACACACTGGAACAACTGTTGGAAAAGAAAAAAGCAAAAAATAGAGATATACACTTGGCATTTGTGGACCTGAGAAAGGCGTATGACTCTGTACCAAGGTCAGAACTATGGGAGGCAATGTACAAATTAGAAATACAGACGGAACTCATAGAAGCTACAAAAGCTCTGTATAAAGAAAATAAAGTGTCCATTAAAATGGGAACAAGAATCATAGGAGACTTCACCACAACAAAAGGGCTCCTGCAGGGTTGTTCCACATCTCCAACCCTATTCAAAATATACTTAGAGAAAGCCTACATGGAAAAGAAAATGCGAAGGCATGGGAGTACCGGTACGGAACGAATACCTATATACATTAAGTTTTGCAGACGATCAAGTAGTGATTGCACAAGACCAAGACGACCTCAGCTACATGATGAAAAAACTACAAGAAGAATATACCAAGGCTGGCCTAGATATTAACCTCGCGAAAACAGAGTACCTATCTACAAGTGAAGAAGACATAGAAGATCTACAGATTGATGACAACGTAACAATCAAAGGAAAGGATAAATTCAAATACCTGGGGTTTATAATCACGAAAAAGGCAACAACAGAGGAAGAAATTACACAAAGATTAGGACAAACAAGAACAGCAATCCGACAACTTAACTCAGTATGGTGGGATAGACACCTAAATATGAAGACAAAAACGCAGATTTATAAAACATTAGTGCGAAGTATTATGACATATGGGGCTGAAAATTGGATCATAAACAAGAAAACCAGCAGTAAGATAGTAGCAACAGAGATGGAATGCCTGCGAAGATGCTGCAGGGTAACAAGAATGGATAGGAGAAGTAATGATGAAATAAAGCAAAGAACATCAATAGAAACAGACATACTAACATATATAGAACAAAAAAGACTAAAGTGGTATGGACATGTAAGAAGAACTAGCGACAGCAGATGGATAAAGAAAATAACCGAATGGAGCCCCATAGGAAGGAGGAAAAGAGGACGACCCCGAAAATCCTGGAGGAACGAAGTAGACGACGCCATGAGTAAGAGAGGACTGAACGATGGAGAATGGAACAACAGAGAGAGATGGAAACGGTTGAGCGAGGGAAGGGAGTGAATACTGTAGAATCCCTAAATATATATATATATATATATATATATAGTCTTTGAGGATTAAGATTGGATAGGAAAGAGTAAATCTCTATAGGAGTTTGTAGTTTTGTTTTAAATAATTCTTTGTAGAGGTCAAAATTTGGAGAAACGTTTATTGGATAGGATAATATGATTCAGAGATCCAATTTGAACACATTCACAGTATGGGTTGTTCCGAATACCTATGCAAAATAAATGAACTGGAGTGGAACAATGTTCTGTTCTCATTCTAATTACTGTGGTGATATGCCTTCTGTCTTTATAAGGAAATTGATCGAACCATTGTGATTGGATCCATATATTGACTATTTTACTATAAAACGACCCTTTTGATCTGTTTGAATTCCATTCTTGTGCCCATCCAGTCCAAATTAGCTTTTTAATATAAAATAAGTAGTTTGAATAATGCAATTTAACTTTGGCTGGCATTTTTAGCGATCTTCCAATGTTTGCCAATTTGTCTGCAACACAATTGCCCTTAATATCCTAATGCCCTGGAATCCATGCCAGAATAGTACTGATGTTCTGTTGATTGGCTTCTATAATGCATTTTTTGGTCATAATAGAGGTATGTTTAGTTTCCATTGACTAAGATAGATAGTAAGATTTTTTCCCTATCTTTCGGATAGCACTCTTAGAATCAGACAAGATTAAGGCACTCTTGATATCTTTTTCCAAGACAAATTAAACCGTATGATTAATTGAAATAATCTCTGCAGTGCAAACTTGAGTCTGCGTAGGGTGTTTACTAGAGTAAGAGTATTCAGTCAGGACAAAAAACACCAAATCCTGCTGAGCCCTCACTATCAACTGACCCATCTGTAAAGATTATAGTATGAAGTGGATTATCAAGTGAGATTCTTTGAAATTGAATTAATGCATGCTCATCACCTTTATTAGATTGCACATAACCTCTATTTTGCCATTACACCTCGTGCCGCCTGTCCTGTGTCATCATCCTGTCAGGACTTTACATTAATGAGCTACTTAGTCTCATAATTTTCGTTCCAATAAAACCAATAGAACTTCCTATTTAGATTTTTTCTTTCATTGGTTTTTTCCTAATCTTAATATTTTTGTCTTTTCTTGATTTAATCTTAGCCCCATTACCTCCCCTTTTTTTCTTATTTCTTCTAGCATTGTTTTCATTATTTTTCTGTTCTTTGCAATAATAGCATATCGTCTGCATATGCAATTATTTGACAATCTTTTGTTCTGAGATCTCCTTTATTTATATTTCGTAGTACATATTCTAATGCTAGATTAAATAGCGTTGTTGATAAGGCATCTCCTTGTTTCATCCCTTTATTTATACTGAATTCCTCTGTTTCTCCTCTTTGTGTCTTTATGCTTATTTTTGTAGTTCTCATTGTCATTTCTATTAATTATTAATGAGTTTATGTGGAATTTTTAATTTTTTAAGTGCTATCATTAATCCGTTCCTTTTATTTGAATCTTTGATATCCTCTTTTTTATTATTGATGTCAATATTTTATATGTTGTATTTAGTAACGTTATTACTCTATAATTTTCACAGATTTGTTGGTCTCCCTTGTTATGTACTGTTATGATCTGCCCTACCTCCCAATCCCCTGGCATTTTCTCTTCTTTCCATATATTTTTCAATAGTGCCAGTATTTTTCCTCTTAGTTCCCTTTCTCCGTATTTTATTAGTTCCATATTTATTCCATCTTTACCAGGGGCTTTTCCATTTTTGCTCCTCTGTATTACTTCATCCAATTCCTCTAATGTTGGTTCTTTTGAAATTTCGATGTCTACTTCATCTGCTTTTTCTTCGTGCACCGTTTCCTCCTCGTTAGGCATTTCTTCTTCTGTTGTTTCCTCCGTCAAGAGCTCTCTGTAGTAATGTCTCCATACTTGCTTGTATTCTTGGTCCTCTATTATCACTGTTCCCTTTCTATTTTTTATTCCATTTGTTTTGCCCTTGTGTTTTTTGTTTTGTTCTTTAATCTTTTTGTAAAAACTTTTCATATTTCTGTTTGTTCTTTCCTGCTCTATTTCCTGTATTTTTTTGTGTACTCATCTTCTTTTATTTTGCCTTATCACTTTCTTAGCATTCCTTCTTAATTTTTCATATTCTTCTCTGTCTTCCTCTTTATCTGTTCTTAGCCATTTATTTCTGGCTTGCACTTTTTGACGTGACAACGTCTTAAATTAGGTTGTGGCTCGGACTCATTTAAGAAAAAGTGTAACGCCCGCTCAGGTCTGTTACAGTGAGTCACCGAACGAGAGAGACTCCCGCCGGACCGGCGAATGCCTTGCGTCTCTCTCCCACTCAAACATGATCGGTCCGCTGCGCGCGGCACTAGAGAATTAGGCGCGTTGAATCGCTAAAGTTGAAAATCGTTGAAAGTATCGTCAGCTGTGTCTGTAGTGAAAATGTGGAGTGCTTACAGTGTCCTATTTTAGGGGGAACCACCAGTATCAGATATAATTTTAGGAAATTACCTAGGGACCTATATTCTTTTATAATATTGCTATGGATTTATCCATTTAATATTGATCAATGATTGTAAACATTCTTTATAGTTTAAACTTCAATGAAAATTATTAACTGTGTCTAAAGACATATATGATATGAGGTATTTTACCCAAGAGTATTAAGTATAATGAATATACATAAAAACATAATTTTGTTTTCTTAGGATTTAACATTTTGTCAGCACATTATCTCAAATTCACACTTAAATCAATATGTTTTTACTATTAGGTCTGTTGAATGTTTGTTCTTTACACAAAATTTAGTCTATACTTCATATTTATTAAAGGCGGTAAAATATACATTACAATTCAGTTGTTTATAAACCACTTTCAAAGCATAAAGAACCTTTTAAGCTTTGTTTATATTATCTTGTGTATATTAATTGAGTTAATTGGAGTAGCCCACTTTGATACAAAAATACAGTCAATTTATGGATATTTCAAGGTGACAATCTAAAAAAAGCTGATTTCCTCCCATGCATTTTATTAGAAACACTTGAAATTTAAAAAAAATTTAAAAATCGTAAGATGTAAGACCTTAATCGTGAGATCGTGAGATTTGTCTTCAATTCGTGAGTAGATTCGTCATTTACAACAATTACAACAATAAAGGTAAATAATTGTACACTAATATTTCATTATCGTAAACTATGATTGATTGATTAATTGTTAGATTGACACAAAAGTTGAGAAACTGAGTTTATAGCGGCAATTCCTTGTTCCTATTGTGCAATTTAATAATATTCATATCAATAAATATTCTACCGAGAAAAAGACGTTGTCACGTAAAATCTTCGCCCGTAAAACCGACTTTACAGGCAACCGATTTTTTCCTGTTATTTCTCTACATTTCTCTACATTGGTTATACAATCCGTTTTTTGTTTTAGTCTGGCTTTTACCTATCTGCATAGTACCTTACTAGTACAATAAACAACCAAGCTGTTCACAAAATATAGTTCCGTTAAATTTTGTTTTTTGCATAAACGTAAAAAAATTTTAAATAGTTTATTTATGCCTGTAGCATCATATCGAACAATCATTCTCTTTATGTTCACTTTTGTTCATTTTTAATGACACGTAGCATATTATGAACCTCTAGAATTTGATTTATAAGTAATGACACGCCGGCCATTAAGTCTGATTTTAATTACTTATAATTGATTATGCAATCAAGATGGCTTGGCGCGATAGCATTAACAGCCTACTATTCCTTAGATTTATACATCTAAGACTCGATTTATTTCTCGTATCTCTAGTCGGTACTCTCAGATACGGCCATTTATAAGATAGTGTTTTATGGGTACGCTAATCGAATGAGAAAGATTACAAAATGTTTTATTAAGAGTTTTTTTACAAATGTGAGATTAAATTTAACAAAATAAAAATGGTGGTAAATCACTTTGATGTATTTGAGAAAATATTTTTGAAGCAGAAGATTTAAATTTGTTTAAATTATTACTTAATATATTAACATGAAAAAGACAGTCAAGATTTGATTTCACGTACAAAGCGTCTATGTATATGTTTATACGTATTTCGCCTTAATAAGGCTCATCAGAACAGATATTCATAGGCGTTCTCAACGTGAAAAATAAATCTTTCCTGTCTTTAAGAAGCAACACTAAAATGGCTTCGAAACGGACGCAATGCCGATATCTGATAATAAATCCGTAAAATAGTTTCGAAACACAATTCAGATTTCTGCCTTAATCTGAGCCTTCTAAAAAATGCAAGGCAAAGCAGACGTTGATAAAGATGTTAATAGAGACATGGGGAATCTAAAATTTGCATTCCACGACATGTCTCCTCAACTAAGCAGAAATCATTAGCGAATTGGTTTCTTGTACTCATACAGAGTAGATCCGAATAAAATGAAAAAGACAGTCAAGATTTGGTTTCACAATCAGGCTAGTGGTGGTATTTCTGGCTTGTTTTTTCTAAGCGGGCCCACTACAGTAAGGCATTTTTCTCTTAACACTTACGATACTTGATACGAAGTGAACCAGTTATTCATGGTGCAATTCTTATTGGTTCCATATATATCACTTGTAAGATGCAGTACATATTGTGTTGGAATTGAATATTGTGAACTTCTTTTCCCACGTAAGGCTTGGCTGAACATATGTAATATGTCTTTGCATCACACATTGTTACTATTTTGAGCTCATATTTGTCAGGTTTATTAGGAATGTACATTTTAAATGGACATCTACCTCTAAAACCTAACAAACTTTCATCAATGGTGACATATTTGGACGGTGTGTACATCTGTCTACACCGGCCTTCGAAGATTTTCCAAACTTCTCCAACAGCAGAAAATTTGTCTGTTGCCTTTCTTGTTAATCTTGTTGTTTTATCATCAAACCTAAGGCATGATATTAAAAATTCAAAACCTGGGTCTACAGACCCAGCACACCATTTTTTTTTTGTTTTTTGTAAGCTATGCTTTTGTTGTTAATAACCCTTCTTCTTCTTTGCTCCTATTCCGTCCATTAGTATTCTTTTGTATAACCAACTGGCAGGGCTATACCTAATATGTCTTCCTTTTATCAGAATTATAATAGTGTTTTACATAAATGGTAATTTTAATAAAATTTATGTATTCAACTGTCTAGAATTAGTTAATAAAGTTAACAGACGAAATATTAATCTGTTAGTAACAGTCAACCCATACATCTTTTTCTGTAATATATGTGGATTTTACGAAAAAACGTGTTCCTTGCTTGTGGAATTTTAAACTCTATTTCTGGGTTATCAAGACTATTAGTTTTAAACAAATTAATACTAATTTAATTAAAGTAAACAACAACAACTGAGTGTTGGAGTCAGTGGCTGACGATAAGAAAACATTTCTTACTAAAAGTTTATAGTTGGTGAGACTGTGAGCTATATTAAAAGGTACCTAGTGCAAAATATGATTGAATATTTTAGGATTCTCATTACAGAGTCTGCAGCCACACTGTATGCAGGTATCCTTGACGGGCTTATGTCCAATATGGAAGCATTTCATAATTCCTGTTTGTTTAGGGCAGTACTTTAACCCTATTAGTGTACATCCATTAAATCTGCGTTTGTGCAAATTTGCAAATATACATGGCTTAAAAAATAGAAAACTTTTTAAAGGATAATTATATTATTCTGACATTCTTTGGGAGAGTACAAATTGGTTGCATTTAAGAGCTGAATTGGAAAGTATACCATTAGTAGATATGGATACGAGGATGCTGATTTCTATTACTTATTTCATGTACTTCACCACACTATTAGGTTAGATTAGGTTTATTATGAGTGGGTTGCTTAATCACCATTCCACTCAATCTAAGTGTGGCTCGTTCTATTGTAAACTACAGTGACTACAGTCATATATAGTTAGTACATCTGTGTAGTTTAAGGTTTATTCTA
Organism: Diabrotica undecimpunctata; assembly: GCF_040954645.1. Taxonomy (NCBI): domain Eukaryota; kingdom Metazoa; phylum Arthropoda; class Insecta; order Coleoptera; family Chrysomelidae; genus Diabrotica; species Diabrotica undecimpunctata. Next base: position 117,587,382 of record NC_092811.1, read on the forward strand.
GTATAATGTTTTCATCACTCAGTTTACTGAAAACTCATCAATACCAATCGTTACTTGCATGCCAACTCTCATAATCCACCTTCACAAATTAATTCAGTCACTAATACCCTTTGTCGTCTCAGAGGAGTTAGACTTCTAACATCGTCTACTCGCTGTGTATGCTCTGCTAAAGGGCTTCGTGTATAGCAGACGAAGTGACCCTTGCACTTATCCAAATGTAGATAGGATGTTCTATGAGAAATTTCTTACATAAATAATAAATGAAACAACTTTTGATGTAGAAACAAACACCTACAGAGTCTCTAGTAGGTTAAATGGGACAGAGCCCCGACAGGAGGCCCATAGATTGTAAGACCCTCCAGGATAGGCCGAGAATGACTGTCCCATGACTTAGATCATTGTCTTGTTGTTCTTTGCTGTTTGTTGATTCTCTTTGTTAATGATTTTATTGTCTTGTTTTAGTTGGAAAACCTCTTAAGGACGTGGTTTGTTTTTGTTAGTGTCGGCATGTGTCGCTGCTTTGTGCTCACTGGTGGTATTAATACGCTTCGGTGGCTGTTGTCCTGCGGTGGGAGGTGGGAGGAGGGTGGTCAGAGGTGAAAGGATTGTTGAGCTAAAACGGTCTTATTCAGAATTTTATTGGTTAAAATTATATGGTTATGAGTTGTGACTGCATGTAATTAATAAGTATATAAATGTTTAAATCGCGGAGAGGGCAGCTGTGGCTGTAGTCTCGATAAAACCTAGCCCTCCCTGTCATAGCAAGCTCGAAGTGGGCAATTTAATAATTACGGCGATATTAGAGTGGAGTTGCCTCCGGGATATAAATATATTCATCAGAGAGTTCGTTGCTGGCAGGAGTCAGCAATTTAGTGGGTAGGAATGGGAGTTTGCATTTGGGGTATCTGTTGAATACATTGCCGAAGGACGAGCAAGTAGTTTTGATGATATTTTGGGTTCTGAATTTTTGGCCAAGGTTGGTTTTGATTGTATATCTACTGCTCAAAAAGGAGAGCCTCTCATTGATAGGCTGGATATTCGACAAGACCCTTGACTTGAAATCGCACAAATATTCATACATAATTTTCAATATAGAAAATTAGACCAATGGAAAATTAGGGAAGGCAGGGCGATGCTCATGCGCACGTGTGCTTATTGGTCGATAGACTGAGGCACTTGATGACACCTTTTCTCCAGATCAGTACGCCTTTACAATAAAGCAAATAGATCAAATACAAAATGATTACTGTAAAAATCACAATAATAGAAATACTTACAGGCATCAATCATCCACTCAGTCTCAACCCAAAGAATCCGAGTCCCATTACACGAAAACTTTTCTTCCCTATCTTAAAGGTGTACCTGACAAAAAATAAAAATATATCAAGAGAAAATATACCTAAAATATAGCAAGTAAAAAAATATGTCAATAAAATATCAGTATAAAATAGTATGAAAGAAATATGTTAGTATCAATAATTTCAAATATTAGATAATCAACTTGTATTTTTTTATGTATCTTGATTAATTGACTTGCAGTATAGTCAATTTCGTAAATTATTATAACAAAATTATTAACGAGATGATTCAAAATCCACTTACATAAAGAAGAACATCGGGACGCCTTGTCCTCTCTGCTCAGCTACCAGGAGCTTCACTAGGTGTTCCTTCCGTAGATTACAGGAGTGAGGATGCTTTTTTCTTTAAAGGTCGTCTTGTTCTCTCTGCTCGGCTACCAGGGGTTTCACTAGGTGTTCCTTCCATAGATCACAGAAGTTAGGAATTCCGTAGATTCTTTGTTCCATTAAGGTATGAGAATCCGCCGCTGCCAGTGAGTATACACGTGTTCTAGCAACGTTAACCGAATCCTACTGACTGCGCCAATTGTTAGATCACTAATCACGTATTTGACTTTTTAAAAAAGAACTTTATTTGTTACACATTAAAAATATTAAACAATAGTACAAAATTAAATTAATTTAAAATGACTACAATAACTGGACTGGTCGAAGTTGCAGTTAAGAGTGTTTCCCGCATCTGTAAATGGTAATTTATACGTTTGGTATGAATCGCTGTTCCCATAAATATTGGCAAACGGTTCGTGCAAAGTTCTTCTACTGCGTGCTCAGCTGTTTCTATGGGAATGGGATGATGAAATCTGAAGTCGGCGAACTTAAGCTAGTTCAAGGTTAATATTTTCATATTTTCTCATATAACATGTATATATATATATATATATATATATATATATATATATATACTGATTTTATACTTTTATACTGAATATTCTCATTAATAGTCTTTCTACATCATTTCCATTACTGCTCCAAAGATCAATTTAGACTTTTCTCCTGTAATGTCTTCATCTCTTCATAGTGTTTAGCAGAAGTTCACAATCTTATATCTGCCTTGATATCAATATTGTTAATCAATATATCTTTGATACTTAGGTAAAATCATCTACCTATCTCTTCACTCTCTCTGATTTTAACGGCTCTCATATTTTCTAGATGAAGATTTAAGAAATATATCTTTAATCTTGGTTAACGGTACCTGTTTAAGACTCTAAACAATGGACTAGGATCCGTCCAGGCTTGTCCCAATGACTAATGGGGAATGGTCTACGGATACGTAGGGCAATATGACAGACGTAAATGAAAGTATAATTTCTAATTACAATAGTTACTCGTAATCAAAAGCCACAAGTAAGACAATAGCAAGGAGGACATTTTTTTTTAATAATTTTTATTTTTAGTTATTTTCTTTAAAATAGACAAAGCTGGATTTTTATCAAAATAAATATCTTAAATCCCTTTTTTATTTACTAGCACGTCAGTGATTTTCGCACATTTGCTTTGATTTAACCCATTGCTTGATGAATTCATAGAACACGAATAAATAATTATTAAAAGATCAGCAGTATAAATATTTTTCTCTAGTTTGCGTTAAAATATTTTATTAAGTGAAATGTTACAGTTCATATGCTTATTTCTTGTTATCGCGGCAGTCTCCTCCGTCAAGTTCGAATTCAGAAACCGTGAACACGGGACAATCTGGATTGGAATCCAAGGAAATCCTGGTCATCCGCATCTAAAAGGTGGAGGGTTCAAGCTGGCTCGAGGGTACTCGGTAGGGATATTATTTGTCTGATCTATTTCCAGTTTCTCACTAGTATTATTAAATAATAAAAGTGAACAGTTTATTCTTTGATTTCTAGAGAACAATTATAGCTCCCGATAACTGGGCTGGACGTTTTTGGGGCAGAACTTATTGTAACGATCGTTCAAACCATTGCCTAACAGGTGATTGTGGTAATAAAGTACAATGTAATGGAGCTGGAGGAGTACCACCCGTTTCTCTAGCTGAAATTACGTTGAAAGGAGCTGGAGGACTTGATTTCTATGATATTTCTTTCGTTGATGGATTTAACATTCCTATTAGTGTAAGTATAAAAAGCTAAACTATTTAGAAAATAATATTTTTATGTATAATCTGGATTATTAATTACTCTAATAATTATTTACCTGTATGGAAATCAAAAAATTTTATAACAACACAGGTGAAATAATGATACTGACAAAAAAAGCTGAGATAACGACGATCATGGGTGACTTTAACGTGAAAATTGGTCGTATTGCTGAAGAAGATGAAGAAGACAACATAGGAGCATAGGGTCTCGGTACCAGAACTAACAGAGAAGATAGACTTGTACAATTCTACGTAGAGAACAACCTTCTAATTGCCAACACCTTCTTCAAACAACATCTCAGAAAGCTATACACTTCAGAAGAAAAACACCTGCAGAGTGAGAAGATGGAATTGTTAGAAATCAAATTGACTTCATTTTGCTCGACCACAATTTTAAGAAGTCCACGAAATCTATTAAAAATATCCTGGAGTAGACATTCACAGTAATCGCAATCTAGTTATAATGGATTCTAGACTAAGATTCTAGAGTCAAAGATTACTGAAAGGTAAATTAATTTTAGATAAGTTACTCAATTCGGAGTTCCAAAGGAACTGGGAACAGGAGAAGCTCTTTTTGTCTTAAATGTGTTAACAGAACGGTGCAAAACGTACATGTAAGTGTATATATATGTTTTATAGATTATCAAAATGGATTTGACTGCGTTAACTATCAAAAGATGATCAAAATTCTGCGAACACTGACTGCTGTGATGCTGATTACAGCAGAAATTCACATAGACCGGAACTCATATTAGTTAATAAATCAATAGGACAAACAACACTAATTATTGATGTGGCAATCTTCTTCTTCTTTCAGTACCCTGTCCGATTATCGAAAGTTGGCGATCATATTGGCAATAATAACTTTGTTTACAGCGGCTCTAACTAAATTAGCTCTGGTCTCTTGATACCATTCTCGGAGATTTCGGAGCAATGATATTCTTCTTCGGCCTCGGCCTCTCCTTCCGGCGATCTTACTCTGTATTATGAGGTGTAGACGGTTATACCTCTCTGGATGTCTCATTACATGACCGAAATATTATAACTTTCGAATTTTTATCGTTTTTGTTATTTCTGTGCTCTTTTTCATTCGATGTAAAACTATTTTATTTCTTATTCGATCAACCCAACTTATCCGCAATACTCGTCGATACATCCACATTTCAAAGGCATCCAATTTTTTCATTAATGTCTCTGTAAGGTCCTGCTCTCCATACCGTACAGCAATGTGGAGAATATGTGGCAGCGTATTATTCTGATTTTAAGGTTTAACGTAATATCTCTATTAATTAGTATTTTCTTTAATTTAAAGAAGGTGGCTCTGGCTTTTTCAATGCGTATTCTCATTTCTTTATTTACATACTAGTTATCGTTAACGTTTGCGCCCAAATGGGTAATATTGTGGACTGTTTCTAACTCTATTCCGTACGCTTTGATGTTCGTTGGTTATAACTCCGTTTTGCTGACAACCATAACTTTTGTCTTAGAAGTATTAAGTTTTAGCCCATATCTATAACATGCTTTGGTTACTCTGTTTATAAGTCGTTGCAGGTTTTCTTCATTGGAGGCAATAAGTACCGTGTCGTCTGCATATCTGAGATTGTTGACATTAATTCTGTTGATGTAAATGCCTGTATCTTCAACTAAGGCTTCTTTGAAAATAAATTCGGAGTAGATATTAAAAAGTAGAGGCGATAGAATACATCCTTGCCTCACTCCACGTCGTATTTCCACTGCTTCCGTCTTGTTGTGTCTAATTCGTATATTTGCACATTGATGCCAATACAAATTTTGTGATAATACGGAGGTCTCTGTCATCAATTCCCATCTGTTGCAAGACACCTATAAGTTTGTCATGGTTTACTCGGTCAAAGGAATTTTCGAAGTCGATAAAACACATATATACTAATTGTTCGATATCCCTACATCTTTGAACCATGACCTGCAAACTGAAGAGTGCTTCTCTGGTTCCAAGGTTGTTTCTGAAACCAAATTGTGTTTCACTTAGTTGTACTTCTATTTTGATGTAAATTCTCAAGTGCAGTATTCTTAGGAAAATTTTCAGTGCATGACTCATCAGACTGATAGTGCGATGATCGCTACACTGTTTGGCATTTATTTTTTCGGTATCATTACAAATGTTGACAGTAGCCAATCGGTTGGTATAATATTCTGTCCTGTTTCGTATTTTGCTTTGAATTTCATCTGGACCGGTTGCTTTCCTATTCTTTGATAGCTTTATAGCTCTTCATTTCATGGAGTGTTATGTTTGGACCAGTCGATATATTTTCGATTTGAATTTCTGTTCTCGATTTCGTGACGACGACATGACGAAATCGAATTAAGCCTAGCTGAGGTAAAAAGAACGATCAAAACTTTAAAGAACAAAAAAGCAGAAGGTCCCGGCGGAATACCAAATGAATTGATAAAAAACGGATCGGAAAAGTTATTCCGTATGATACATAAAATGTTTGAGAGAGCACTGAATGGAGAAGACTTACCGGCAGAATGGACCCAAGCATATATGACATCAATATACAAGAAAGGAAATAGAAAAAACTGCGAAAACTATCGGGGAATCAGCATTATATCGTCTATAGGCAGACTGTATGGAAAGACCATAAAGGAAAAATTAGAAATATATATACAAGATAAAATCGGAGAAGACCAGGCAGGTTTCACAGCGGGGAAATCATGCTTAGATCACATTTACACGGTCGAACAACTAATAGAAAAAATAATGGCCAAAAATAGATCCGTCCATCTGGCTTTTGTTGATCTTAAGAAGGCATATGACTCAATACCTAGAACCAAGCTATGGGAAGCAATGGAAGACATCGAAGTTCCACGAAGATTAATAAACGCGGTAAAAGCACTCTACAAGAATAACGAAGTAGCTATCAAAACGGGCAATAGAATATGCAGGCCATTTAAGACGACAAAGGGACTACTACAGGGTTGCTCCACATCCCCCACCCTGTTCAAAATATTCCTGGAAAAAACCCTGAAACCATGGAAAAGAAAGTGCGAAGGAATGGGTATACCAGTAAGGAACGAATATCTATATACGCTAAGTTTTGCCGACGACCAAATAGTGATCGCACAAGACGAGGATGACCTCAGTTTTATGATGAGAAAACTGGAGCAGGAATATACAAAAAATGGGATGGAAATAAACCTAAAGAAAACTGAATACCTAACAACGGAGAATACAGAAATAAAACAGCTGGAAATAGACGAAGGTAAACAAATCAAAGGAACAGACAAGTATAAGTATTTAGGTTTCATAATATCAAACAAAGGAACAACGGAGGAAGAGATAAAAAATAGACTAGGACAAACAAGAGACTGCATACGAAAATTGAACCCGGTACTATGGGATAAGAACATCAGCATGAAAACAAAGAAAAAAATATATAATACCATGACAAGAAGTATCCTCACTTATGGGTGTGAAAATTGGACAATAAATAAGAAAACCAAAAACAAAATAAGAGCAACAGAGATGGAATTCCTAAGGAGAAGCTGCAGAGTAACAAGAAGAGACAGAATAAATAACATGGAGATTAAGAGGAGAATGGGAATGAACTCCGACATAATAGACTACATCGAACAGAAGAGATTAACATAGTACAGACATGTCAGAAGAGCAGACCAAAATCGGTGGATAAATAGAATAACAGAGTGGAGCCCGATAGGAAGAAGAAAGAGAGGCAGACCCCGAAGATCTTTCAGAGATGAGGTGGACGAAGCAATGAGTAGAAGAAACCTACAGGAAGGGGACTGGCTAAACAGGAAAAATTGGAGAAAACGGTTGAGTGAAGGAATACAGTGAAAACTGTGGAAATCCTTGTATATATATATAATTTCTGTTCTATCGTCATCAAACAGCTTCTCAATATATTCTATCCACCTCTTTAATCTGTTTTGTTCATTGACTATAATATTTCCTTGTTTATCAAGTAAACTACTTGCAGTTGATCTATATGTTCCAGTTATTTCTTTTACCTTTTTGTACATATTAAACGCGTCAGTATTTTCTGCAATTCTTCTATTTCAAGACATTTGTTGCTATACCATTTTTCTTTTGCATTTCGGATTTTTCTTCTGATTTCTTTATGGATTTTATTGTATTCTTCAGTGTTTTTATTTTTCTATTTTTGTCTGCTTTTCATTAGACCCAATGTTTCGTCAGTTACTTCATTTCATCATCCATTGTTTTTGGTGCTTATTTATAGTTTTATACTTTTTAGTTGATTCTTGCATAATGGTTTTGACATGATTCGACGTTATTTGTTTCTATATATATATGTGATATATCGAATTTCTTCTCTATCTCGGGTGTAGTTTCATGACTATTATTTCGAATACAGTCAGTGTTTATTCGGTAAGTTGGTTGTTGGCGTTTTACTTTTTTAAGTTTGAGTTTTATATCACTGATTAATAAGTTATGATCTGAGGGAACATCGGCTTCAGGTAGAGTTTTATTTATTTTAATTGAATTTTGGTACATCTCGGTAATTGTTAAATAATCGATCTAATTTCTTATGATCTTTTCTTTAGTATCTGCTGGTGACTTCCAAGTATATAAACGACGCTTGGGTAGTTTTAAGAATGTATTTGTCACACAAAGATTGGAGAATTCTCTACGCAGAATTCTACAAAACAGTCTCCTCTGTCATTACGTTGTCCAAGTCCAAAATTCCCTACAATGTTTCCTTGTCTACCTTTTCCTACTTTGGCATTGAAGTCCCCCATTATTATAGTAATGTCTTTGTTTTTCAGCTGACTTATTACCTTCTTTATACCATCATAAAAATTCTCTATGATATCTTTACTACTGCTGGCTGTGAGCGCACAAGCTTGGACCAGATTTATATCTACTGATTTTGAGTTTAATTGCATCACGATGACTCTGTCCGAAATGTAACTTACATATGTAATACAGCAAGAAACTTCTTTATGTACAATGTATGCGACACCATTCCGGAGGTTAGTGCCTTCTTCTCCGGAATAGAATACATCGTGGTCGTCTATGCTACATTTACCAGTCCCTGGTCACCGCATTTCGCTTATCCCAAGAACTGGTATATTGAGCCTTATCATCTCACGTATAGTGTTTTGTATCTTACCGGGCTCGTAGGGACTTCTCACATTCCATGTGCCTATTCTGATACCTGAATATATTCTTATTTCTTTTTCATTATCACAGGGATTTCGCTGGATAACGGCCTCAAAAGCCTTGTGTGCTTGTCTTCTCCTGCCGGATCTTGGTGTCCGAGGAGAATGATCAGTATACCTTTTCTTATAATATGATAGTGCCATTATGATTAAACTAGGGAATAATAATGAGGTGGTTTCGCGTTGCCTTCCCCATCGCAGCAACTATTTAAAGTGCTTTAGTCATGCTTGTGATAGTCTAGTTTCAAGCCGATCCAGGATTATTTCCTCTGCGCCTTGAGCTGAGCTGATACTGATGATCGCTGCTGCTCTTCGTCACATATAGTGATTCTATATAATCCCTAAAATAAAGGGATTGTGACTTCCTTCATCCAAACCGTACCGAAGGAATTCTTCCCCTCCGTGGCTGCTGTTATGAACTTCATTCGTGACCCTGGATAAGACAGGTACTAGTTTCCCAGGTCAGGAAACACCTGGAATCTACGGAGGGCAGGGATTAATTCATTTTCCCTGATAGGACTATCCAATACTTATGTAACAACAATAATCTACGTGTAATATAACGGAAAAATCGCTAAGAATAGAGATCACACAACTTTTTATGCAAAAACCCGAATGCCACCATTCACATCCAAATTTAGTCGTTTTGTCGTAGATTTACCTTGGTTTATATATTTTATTTTGTAGTTGGGCCTATAAATTCTTATTTAGGAGTTTGTCACGACATTTGTATTTAAATATGTGTGGCATTACTCTTGTAAAATATTTAATGTCATTTGCCAAACTTATTTTCATAAATTATTAACAATTTAGAAAAAATTAAATTGAAATATCTTTGTTATTGAGCGATTAATCTATAAAATATTTTAATTTTCTAGTTTGGACCTGTAGGAGGCCGAGGAGATGGCGGCAAATACAGTTGCAGAAAGGCTCAATGCCGTAAACATCTCAACGATCGCTGTCCCAAGGAACTCAAATTATTGAGTTCAAATGGACATACCCTAGCATGTAAATCAGCTTGTCTCGCTTTCAATACAGACCAATACTGTTGTAGAAATAATTTCGGAACACCCAAAACTTGCAAGAGTTCAACTTGGCGCCGTAACTACCCTCAGCAAGTATTTAAATCTCAATGTCCAGATGCTTACAGCTATGCTTACGATGATCACAAGAGTACCTTTACGTGTAGGGCTTCGAAATATATTGTGCAATTTGGTGTATAAGATCTAGTCTAAGACTGTTTTTTTTTATTTTTTAATAAATATATCGTGGGCTTAAAGCTAAAACTGACCAAGTCCAAAATTGACATTTTGTGTTTTTGTGACCAATCAACTTAAAAATCAAATATCTTTGTAAGCAAAAAACTGACCAAGTCCCCAACGCCACGAAAATGGGTGCCTTTTATTATGTTTTTAATGACCAAATTTCCAAAAAGAGAAATTAACGTCAGCCCAAATTGACCATCTCTACTTAGTCACTTTTAGTTATATCACATCGGATTTAAATCTGACCAAGTAGACATGGTCATTTTTGGCAGACGAGGATTTAGTTTTGACAGATGACATTGCTATACTTAGTCAGTAATGTACTGTTTGCAGTTCTTGTTTATTTTTATTTGAAATAAGCTTATTATAATGAGGTCTGGATCTCGACACATTGCCAATTTGGCAGTAAAAGAATCAACGAGTGTAGTTCATATTGTGGTAGCCAACATCCATAGAGGATAGGCACTAGTGAATCTAGCATGTGCAGTTTTTTTTTAATAACAAGTGTTTTTAAATCTGGAGAAAACCAATGAGGGAATTTTAAAGGTTTATATGTTTTTTTCGGAACAAAGAGTGATATTGATTCAGAAAGAAGTTTATAAAAATTATTTACTGAGATATTAATATTTGAATCATCAAAAACAATATTCCAGTCAACTGAAGAAAAATAATTATTTAGACCAACAAAATTTGCATGACAACAGTCAAAATATGTAGTATTATAATCTAATTGTTTAACAATTAAAACTAAGATCACAAGTAATTGCCACATGATGAAAGTTATTGGAAAGCAAAGTGTGCACTGCCTCATACACTGACAGTTTCTGATAGTCTTCAATACTGTGGAAAATGAGATCCAAAAATACTCCACGTTGATTCGGTATAATATTTGATTGCCTCAGGTTCAGGTAAGAGAAGCATTCGCATATCAGCTTTGCTGGATAGTTTTGTGGGCAGTCAACGAGCAAGCCCTCTTCATTTGAGTAAGCCCAAGAAGCTAGTAATAAATTGTAGTCGCCAAATAAATATACAGGTACATCTGGCCTATTGTTTTTAATAGTTTCAACTGCCGAGCAATGACTTAGGTAAATATCTTCTGATGAGTTTGGAGGAATGTACACTCCACCCAAGATACCTGATGCACATTCATAATCCACTTGAACAAACAGATGCTTTACATTATTAATGTCAGATTTGATTTGTTTAGCTTTAAAATAGTTTCGTAACAAAATTAAAATTCCTCCTCCAAGCTGCTTAGTGCTAGTTCTTAAGTTACGATCCAATCTGAAAATGTGGTAGCCAGAGTTTAACAATTCATTATCTGAATAATCTTGATTAAGCCAAGTTTCAACCAGAATGATGACATCATAGTTGCATTGGAAGATGGAGGTTCGACATAGTGTTTTATTGAGATGGTTTTTAAAGTTTTTTAGCAGCTGTCGGAAGCCCCTTTGTAAATTTAATAATCAAGTCAGATTCTCCCTTCTGTCCTCAAGCACGCAACTCTGCCAAAACAGTTTTAAACTGTTCCTGTTGAAGTTTCGTTTTATCGTAGCCTATTTTTATGCCATCCTCAATGCGATTGCACTTATTAATTGCGTTTATGACTAAATGTCGGTGTTTGGTTACCACCTGTATTGGCCTGTTTTTGCCATCAGATGTCTGCCCCACTCGTAATATCTTCACCATATCGTTCTGAGCAAGACCAATGTTGTTGAAAATGAGAGTAAGTGCGCTGTTATCGGCATTTATTCTTTCTTGAATATTATTACTTGTTGATTCAGGGATGCTATACACCATCAGATTATTAGCACGTTCAGCACGATCCTCAAACTCGTGCAATAATGTTTCCACATTAGTTGTACCACCGCACTGCTGCTGTTGTTGCTTAACTGCGTCTAGCTCTTCCTTTAAAGACTTGATTTGCTCCTCTAACTGAATGAATTTGTTAGTTAAAACGGTATTTTTTTGAAGGAAAAAACACAGTGTCCGCAGAACAAAATTATCCGTTTTTGAACGACAATGGCTCTCTGCTCACTTGCACAAAGACCTAAGCATTTCTCCTCCAAATCGAAAACCACACGGCAGCTGTCACATCTAGGAGCTTTCTCCATTTGTTCGTCATTGATGGGTTTTGAGCATTTATTACAAGATTTCATTTTAACAAAATAACCTCAAAAATTTTGATTCAGAAAAATAAAGTCCGGGCAATAATAATACAAAACTAACAACTTTCACCCAAAGATCTTTATCAATCTTCACTATTACGAAAATAGTTATTTTTAATCACGTATTTTAGTTTAATTAGGAAAATTAATCAAAAGCATAACATACACATGTGATGAACTTAGTAATAATCCTATATGGCGAAACAGACACATTAACACTGAGATGAAGTCAAGAATTTATAAAGCCAGTGTAAAACCAATAATGACATATGCCTCAGAAACAAGACCCGACACAGCCCCAATGCAAAGGTTACTCTAAACGGCAGAGATTAGAGTACTCAGAAGAATTGTAGGAAATACGCTGAGAGATCGAAAGAGAAGTGAAGAGATTAGAAGAAAATGTAACGTACATTGTATAAATGAATGAACACAAAATAGAAAAAAGAATGGAAGAATATAGATATATAAATAATGGACATAAGCAGAATGGAGGAGACCCGTGTCGTCAAAATAGCAAGAGATAAGTCACCAATCGGCAAAAGAAGTATCCATAGAGGTATTAATCCGCCAAAGAACAGGCAGAATTGCATATAAATAGGAAGAAGAAGAAGAAAAAGAAGTTTTACAATATTTTATTGTGAGAATCTTGACGTTATCTAAAAGTTATATTTAATTTATATAAACAGAGCGATGATGTCTATGAAAACAAAATTATGATTGCGTTTTATTTAAATGGCAATTTTAATATTTATCCAATCAACTGTCTAGAAGCCAATTTATCTGTTAGTAACAGTCAACAAATACATCTATTTCTGTAACATAATATGTTTTTTCCGAAAAAAGTGTACATTGCTTGTGGAATTCAGACCTATTTCTTGGTCAACAAGACTATTAATTTTAAACAAATTGATACTAATTTAATTGAAACAAACAAAAGCTGTGTGAAGGAATCAGTGGCTGACGCTAAGAAAACATTTCTTTCTAACAGCTAATAGTGAGACTATGAGCGATATATATATATATATATATATATATATATATATATATATATATATTATATATATATATATATATATATATATATATATATATATATATATATATATATATATATATATATATATATGAAAATTACTGAGTTCTCGGAAAGAACCGCGTTGAGAATTTAAAACTCGACGTTTCGGCACCCATTTTGGAGCCATTATCAAGCAAGAGTGATACGGTTCGGTTCGAGTTCGGGGTCTCAATCTGCCTACTCCCCTCACTCGAGACGTACCAGTATCGTGTTCTATATTGCAAGAACTGTCTCTCGGCACTGAGGTCTCAATCTGCCTACTAGGCATAAAAAAAGACAAAATTATTTTATCAGAAGATTTAAGTAAAGCCTTAATTATAAATATACACGATACTACTGCCTTAGGATATATACAGATGTTAAATAAAATAACCTCATTTTACAAGGCCATAAATATGACTGCTAACGTTAAAAAAATGTATGATAATTCTGATATCTGCACAAAAAACAAATCAAGAAGGAAATCTACATATGGTTTAATGTTCCAGTTAGGACCAGCGTGGTTTTGGAGGATATCGATCAACAAACAAATATTTACACCTTTTAGTAGACCATTTCTCAAGATACTCTTATATTTTGGTATCGAAAACACAAAATTCTAACGATGTCATAAAAGTCAACAAGGGTCCGTATAGCCATGATGATTTTGCTATTTATATAAAACAAAATTGTACCTACATCAAATAATGTCTAACTTTACTTCAATTCATAAATCTGTCAGATAGATTAAAAAAAAAAATTAATTATATACATTAATTTAAATTGTAAACGTCAAATATGTTTAAATTTTGTGCCTTAGTTTTAGTTTTCATTTATTCTTCTTCTTCTTCTTCTTCCTACTTTATAAATAGGCTTAATGCCTGTTTTACTTCGGTTTTTAGCCTCAATTGACGTTGTCTGACCATCTTTTCCTCGGTCGTCCCAATGATCTTCTTCCATTTGGCGATTTGTCTCTTGCTATTCGTACTATTCTGTTTTCTGTCATTCTTTCGATGTGTTGATTCCATTCCACTTTTCTTCTTTTGGTCCACGCGTTTATTTCCTCTATACCACATCTCGCTCGTATTTCCTCACTTCTTACTCTGTCTCTTAGAGTTTGGTTTGTTATTTTTCGTAAGACTTTCATTTCTGTTGTTTCCAGTAGTCTTTGTGTTTTCGCCGTATCTGCTCTTGTTTCCGCTGTGTACGTCATTATCGGTCTTATTGTTTATTTATATATCCTGGTTTTCGTTTCCGTTGTGAGGTATTTGTTTCTCCAGATTGTGTTGTTGAGGCATCCTGCTGCTCTGTTTGCCATGTTCACTTGTTTTTGTACTTCTTCTTCCACTTTTCCGTAGCTTGACAGTTTTATTCCCAAGTATTCAGTTTCCATCACTTGTTCTATTATTTTGTTATTTACTACTAGTTTACATCGTCTCGGTTCCGCATATATATCTTATCTGGGACATATAGTGAGTGGAAATCGATATAGAATACTACAACTAATCCTTAAAGGCAAAATAGAAGGCCGTAGAAGTGTAGGAAGAAAACAGGTTTCTTAGTTAAAAAACATTCGTGAATGGACTCAGATATCAAATGCAGGACAATCATTCCATGTGGCAGGAGATCAAGAGGCATTTGCAATGGTGATCACCAACGTCGGATATTCTGATATGGTACGTGAAGAAGAAGAAGTAATAAGGGTGGTCCACACCAAACATTTAAAAAAAATTTTTTTTGGATAAAATTTTTTATTTTTATTTTTTTTTATAATGTGGCACTAAACAAAACATACAACCCTTAATTTTCAGCTTTTTATCACCAATTTATATTTTTAATAGCCAGCTTGACTGACTTTTATGAAATTATTTTTTTTTATTTTTTTTCTGACGTGGCATTAAACAATACAACTCTTAATTTATACTCTTCTCTCATTAACTCCTATGTTTTAATAGCCATATTAGTAATTGAATTATTTTAATCCTAGTCGATGATAACTGATCAATTATCACTCGATCAGTTATCCTGCCAGGCGTCCACCAAAGTCATTTCTCACCCAGTAAACTGCACGGAGTAGGGATGAGAACAAAGCCGGTCACCTTTTTCTCTCACTCCGAAACCTCTACACAGGAAAGTTGTTTTCGTTCAAATTAGTTGATACAGTTATAAATCAGGAGGATGTAGGCAACTATACTACAGAGTTTTTGAATTCATTGGAGTTGCCTGAACTTCCACTTAATAATTTACAATACAAAGTAGAATCAGTTGTCATTATGGTGCGTAACATTGATCAACCTCGACTGTGCAATGGAATGATGCTGACTGTGAGAAGGCTAATGAATAATATCATTAAGGAAGAATACAAAGGAGAAGATGTCGTGATCCTGCATATACCGATGATTCCAACGAACCTACCATTTGATTTTAAACGTTTACAGTTTCCCGTGCGTTTGGCTTTTGCAATGACAATAAACAAGTAAATAAATTGGATGCTTGCGGAATTAACTTAAAGTTTCCATGCTTGAGTTTTTTTTTGGTTTGTTTTTTTCTGTTAATTCTTTAGACACATTATTTAATTCTAAGGCGGTAAAATAAATAAATATAAAATTTCCAGGTGAATATATTACCATTATAAATTATTTTAAGTTCAACGTTTTTCATAATTTTCTGCATAAATAGATTACTAGGAACTTAAACAAAATTAATGTTTTTGCTAATTTTGTCATTAAAATAATTTATACCAATTTAAAAGCAAACATACCTAAAAACAACTATAATGTAATATTTAAAAACCAATGATTAGATTACAGTTGTTTTATGATTATTTTGTATATACTGGGTGTGGTATTAATGCGAGGAAGACCAATTACTCATTTTTCGTAAGAGATACGAAAAAAAATTATTTAAGTAAAAGTTAAAGCATAAATAGGACCATACTTTGAACATATTTTCAAATATACAGGGTCACCACAAGTTTTAACAATATAAGGTTGTGCCGTGTTTTTATACAGGGAGGTCAAGTATGATGTTTATGGAGGCAGTTGGGCTAGTCGATTCACTGCTATGACTAAGCATGCTTGTCGTTGAAGCTTATTCAGCTTCTCTTTGGTGGTCTTTTGTTGGAATTTAGACCACCATATTAGTGCAGCATACGTAATAAAAAATCTGAGTACAGTCATATGAAACTAATACATATGTTTGTCCAATATATATATGTGTTCCATGTAATATACTTATCTAGTATTACTCCTAGATAGATACCATATCATAGATAGATAGGACTAGATCAGATACTACCTGAGGCGGTGAAGGGTCTAGGACGGTTGGAACCTGCGTGGCTTCTGGAACACATGAATGCACTGCTGGAAGCACAAACCTTTCCTGAGCCTTGGAGGACATCGAAGTTAATATTGCTTCCCAAAGCTAGGGAAAAGTATCGCCCCATCTGTCTGGTTCCATGCATCAGTAAGCTGTATGAAAGGATGCTGCGAGTACGCATAGATGACATGATTGAGAGGTCAGGTGGTTTATCAAGGAGGCAATTTGGTTTTTGTAAAGGGAAAAGCATGATTGATGCAATCATGAGTGTACTCGAAGCATTGCGCAACAGAAGGGATGAACATCGCTGGGCGGAACTGCTGTTGTTTGATGTTAAGAATGCATTCAATACGTTGCAGTGGAATGAGGTAATGAAGGCAATGGAGGAGAGATAATGTCCTGGTTACCTGATGAATGTGTTATATGTGGTGGCGTAAGGCGTTGAGTCCAAGACAGGGATCTGTCTTGGACTCAACGCTATGGAATCTGGCATATGACGGGGTTATGCACTGTGAATACGGAGAGGGTACAACCCCCTTCGCATTCGCGGATGACCTCGCTGTACTGGTAGTGGCCCGGGATGAGCCAGATCTCAAATACCGGGTTCGAAACGCAGGAGACGTCGTAAAGAAATGGATGACGCAGCACGGACTGAAACTTGCGACAGAGAAAACCGAAGCCATCATTCTGAAGGGGACAAGGAACAGGCAAAATATTGAATTAAAATGTGCGGGAGCATGTCTAACATCCAAGAAACAAGTAAAGTATCTAGGAGTGACATTGCACCGGAATGGAAAATGGGGAGAGCACGTACGGGAGGTGGTCTGGAAGGCTGCGAATAGTGCGGCTGCGTTGGGGAGGGCGATGCCGAACATTGGATGACCCAAATCCGAAAGGAGGAGGGTCTTACACGGTGTTGTACAGTCGATTGTCCTCTACGCGGCACCAGTCTGGAGCGAGGCGGTAGAGATAACGGCCTACAGGAGTCTCATGCCACGAGTAGACAGAACAAGTCTGTTGCGAGTGGCATGCGCCTATAGGACTGTGTCTGCGGCAGCCTTATGGACCATCACTGGATGTGTTCCGTTGCATGTTTTGGCGGTGGAAAGAAAAGAGTTTTATGAGAGAAGAGGTTTAAACCTTACTGTGGCCGAAAGAAAGCAGGAACGGGGAAAGGTCAGTTAAAAGATGGCAAGAAGAATGGAACAACACGGAAGATGTGGTACAGTGGACAAAAATGCTGACCACGAACATAAGAGATTGGGTGGACTGTGGCCACAGGCGACTGGATTATTTCCTGACGCAGGTGCTCACAGGACAGGGGTGTTTTGTGGCCTACCTCTATAGGATCAGAAAGGCTGAGACAGATGAATACCTATACTGTGGATACTCAGACACTGTGACACATACGATGTTAGATTGCAGCAGATGGATAGTGGAAAAGAACAGAATGGACAGAGAGACAGGTGTGAATTTTGTTACAGTGAGAGAAATGATTGAGAGAATGATTGAAAATAAATTAGTTTGGACTAACATACACAGCTATATCCGTGCAGTGATCAAGAAAAAGGAAGAGGAAGAAAGACTGCTGTACCAACGCTAAAGGTAAGAGTGAACGATGCTGAATGGTGAAGCTAGAAAAGTGGGTCACACTGTATGAGTTAGAATGCGTGAGTCAGACTGTGGGGAAGGAGAAAATGCCGATCTGAGAATGATGCTGAACTAGGAGCGATGAGTGTCTTCTACGCGCTACCTGGAACGAGACATGAAGCCTCCTTGCTGATGAATAGAGTGTGGATGTGTATGAATGGAGAATGAATAAATAAAGGTAGTGATTTGGAAGTGATGCCGGCCTTACAGCGGCCATTCCGCTTCCGGATCGCTGAATGACAGAGGAGGGTCTGGTTTAGCAGGTAGGCGTTCGGCGTAGACTCGGCGACGAGTGGGCATTTTAAAGTACCTCGGGAACTATAGCCGGGAGTACGAAGAACGAATCCTGCACTAAAGTTAGTCAGGCGGCGTCCTGGACTGAGATGTCTTTTGAAGATTCCAGACCCCCCTATAAAAGCGAAAAAAAAAGTATTACTCCTAGAGATTTGGCCTCATTCGTCTCTTTGACAGTTTCACTATACAGAACGGGCATCCAGATGTTATCTAGATTCCGTCTTCTTGTCCTTGTTTTACTAGGACTGTCAAAGAGTTTTTCCCTGTCACTACAGCTATTAAGACTATTTAATGTTTTTTGAAGTAAGCCAGATAGAACATTAGGTACCATATTTTCCTCTTATCATAATTAATAGATCATCCGCATAGGTCTGCATTTCTATCCTTTATACGTCAAGGAGCGAGATCAAGATATCTATCAGAAGTGACCATAGAAGGGAAAAGTACTCCATCCTCTCCTTGCCGGTACGTTAGAATCAGCTTATTTTTCAGCATTACTTTGATCTACTTGCATACGGTAGCGGATATCCCTTTTAATAATGCTACATCATAAAAAGAATATGTTAATATTTTATTAAATGTGCTTTCTATATCTAGAAAGACGTTTAATGCAATCTCTTCATTATTAAACCTAGTGGCTGATTTTCTAAACTACTTCGTCCTGTCATTTTTCTGTTGATTTTATTTCTTGATATGTATGCTGGTTTTCATTGAGAGGATGATCCCTCAATGGGTCTTTCTCAATATGTCTATCAAGAAATTGTTTTTTCGTTTCGCATTATGTCGTTAACATGACCGAGTTAATGTCGTTTGTCTTTTTAAATTTTGGTAAGTGTTGACTCTTTTAATAGTTCATACTTTTCGACTTAAATAAAAGACCTGGATCATGGGTCGGAGTTTACTAGTCGTTCAGTTATAAAAGGGCCTTTTGTTTTGTGGTTCATTTAATTTATGATATTCTCTAATGACCTGCTCTGTAATATCTATAATAAGAAGATCCAAAGATTATCTAAACGCCAGTATTTGCTAGCACATTTTATAAAATATTTAATTTAGATTTAAAACGTATTTTTAAGTAATTGATGGATTCGACCGTTACTTGATGGAAATTCATTTTATGTAAGAATAAAACACTGAAAACTTTGTTTTCAAAACTTCCACAAAATTAAGATAGTATTTTTAAGTTAGTAAATCGAACCTATTACTAAATCAAATTAGTTTTATTCCGATCGATTATAAAAAATAATTCCATAATATGAAAATTGTCAACAAAATATACTATAAACATCATTAATGTATTATTAACAGATTTAGTGGAAGATTTCTATAGAAAAAATATTATTTCTCGACGAATAATTTGTAATTATATCAATTACATTTCATTTAAGTTATAACTCTATATCAAATATTGCAAATTTTTCAAAGGATTAATGGTTTCTGGATTAACTGAACCTACTCAAATTCATTGGCTTTTAAGATCAAGCAACATTACTGTTAAACGAATTCAAAATATGCCTTAAAATATTGTTATATATTTTAAATCATACAGCCAGTGCTAAATACAGCCTAAAGGATTGTTTAAGGATGTGCTGTTTGGACTTAAAATTCTGTAATTACAGTTTAATTAATATGAACCAGAAGACGAAAAAGATCAGTTCTTCTAAGATCCAAAAAAACTATAGAGAAAATGCCAAAGAAATAACACTTAATTATGCTTCTTCCTCTTCAAGTTCCATCTGCTATCCAAAGTTGAAAATCATCATGGCTATACTGACCCTTGTTAACTTCCACTCTAAATAATTCTTCACTACTGCATTGGACCAATTCCGTAGAGTTCTTAATCCAGGATATTCTTCGTCTTCTTATATTTCGCTTTCCTTGAATTTTGCCTTGCATAGTAAGTTATAATAATGAGTAATTTTGCCCTCTCACCACATGTCCTAAGTACTCAAGTTTTCATTTTTTGATAGTTAATATTATTTCAGCTTCATTTCCTATTCCTCTAGTAACTTCTGCGTTTTGACATTCTTTGAGTCCTTTCGTAGGATTCGTTTGTAACACCAAAATTCAGAGACAGCCAACTTATTTATATGCACTTGTTTTAGTGTCCATGCTTCCAAGCCCTAAAGAAGAGTAGAGAATACGTAACATCGAAGTATCCTTAGGCGTAGTTCTAACCTTACATCCCGACAACAAATAATTTTTTTAAGTTTAATGAATGATGCACGTTAATTTAGTCATGATCATGCATTTAGATTCTTCAAATTTATCTTCAGTCCGTATTGATGACAGTTTCGTTAAAGCGTTGCATTGCATTCTGTAAATAATTGTTGTTATCCGCCATTATTATTGTATCGTCTGTAAAACTTAAGGTATTCAAAATTTCTTCATGGATAGATATACCCTTTATTAAATCTGAGTGCGCTTCTTTAAATAGCGCTTCGCAGTAGACATTGAAGAGTAGTGGGGACAGTACGCAACCTTGGCGGACTGACTACCTGTATTTTGATATCTTGGCTGTTCTGGTTGTCAACTCTTACCTTGGCAGTTTGATTCCAATATAGATTAGACATAATTTTCATATCACGACTGTGAAAATTTTTGCTATATATATATATATATATATATATATATATATATATATATATATTTATGTTGAAAGTTAAATGCGATTTCACAGTCTACAAAAGATAAAAACATGTCCCGACTCATGTCCATGCATCTCTATACCAGCACATTCAAGCCAAAGTATCTCTTCTGACGATACCATTTCTAAAGCTAGATTGTGTCTCATGTATTTTATATTCAAGAGTCTTAACAATTGTGCTGTGGTAGTCATTTTCCTTGGCCAGTACTTAGCTCAGAATTTAATCCGCTCGATTTTGGCGTATAAGGCGCATTGAAACAACGTCTCTACAAGAATCCCATAAACATTCGCAACCAACTTTGGGAAGAAATAAATACTGCAGCAGTTTCTTCTGAACCAATGATGCTATTTAAAATGAGACGATCTTTTATGGAACGCATTGATAAATGCATTGAAGAAAATGGTGGACATTTCAAACACTTACCTTGACAAATGCCATTGACATGGCAAATAGCAAAATACGATAATGTATTACAAACAAAAACAATTGAAATATATTCTCCAGAACAGACAAAAAAAAAACAAGATAAAAAATCCTGGTGTAAAGATATTAGTGAAGCTTTCAATAGAAGAAATATAAAACACAATTCTAGGTAACGCGTTAAAAAATTACTTATTTATTAAAACAATTGCCAACTAGTAATTTAGTCATTTATTTACTTAGTTTATTCATTTGTTTTAATTATAAACATATGTAATTCATGCAAGCATGAAATATATTTTGTACGCAGTAAAATAGATATGTAACTATCTGGTTACACATTTTTCATGGAAAAGCCTTTTGTTTAATTATTATATATGTAAACCAGTTAAAAAATTTTATAGTTCTTGTAGCTCTAGTTACATATGTTAAAAACACATTGCAGTAACAAATTATGATTTTTTATTATTATTAGAATGGTATTATTATATTTAAATAATTAAAAGAAATATAATTAATTTAATCCATTAAGTATGTACTTAAGGGATTGTTTACCGATTTTACCAGACCAGAGAAAAATCTTGAACATAGCGAAAGCCTTTGCACGCGAACCAACTTGTTTTAATTAGAAGTACACTAACATTTTAAATTTAAATGTTTGTGGATTATGTGGATCTGATATTGGTTGTTATTGGACGTTGATTTGTAGCAGGTGTACAGTACAACTTACTTGTTTGCCATTTTAATTACAGCTTGGTAATAAATGGGATATCCAAAAAATATGCATGCAGCAATTAGGAAATTCTGCATTTATTATTATATTAAGTAGTACACATGTTTACAGAATAATTTATAGGATTGATTTGTAATTTTATTGAAATTTTAAGTAACTAACATTTTTTCTATTTTACTATCGTTCGACATCTTTTTTCATTGCTTTACTAGCTTTGGAACCATTCAACTGCTGCCTTTTTTTGTACTCGTACATATCTTCGTTTTTATGAGATAGTTTTAAGAGTGTTATGACGAATTATGACGAACAAAAAATGATATAAAAATAATTGATGGAGACCTAAACGCCAAAGTTGAAAAAGAACAGCAATTCCAACCCACAATAGGTAGGCAGAGTCTCCATGGGCAATCAAATGACAATGGCAATAGGTTATTAACCTAGCAAGATCACTTAACATGGTGATTGCCAGCACGTACTTCGCTCGCAAAGATATACACAAAGGTACCTGGAAATCCCCGGATGAACTTACAGTAAATATGATAGATCATGTCATTGTAGACTCGAGACACCAATAGAATATAATAAACGTCCGCACCAGAAGAGGAGCAAATACGGATTCTGATCACTACCTGGTCGAAAGTAGGGTGAGGGCTAGAATTTCAAACATCAAAAAGGAAAAAGGCTCTAAACATGAACGATATAAGGTAGAAGGACTCAAAGAAACAAACAAAAATACAGAGTATAAAGAAAAGATAAACAACAAACTAGAAAACAGAATAACACATGAAAACCTAAATAAGGAGTGGAAAGAATGCAGAGACATCATAAAGGAGGCAGCTAAAGAAGTACTAGGCATAGAAGGTAAAGAAAGAAGAACAAGAACGAATGACTGGTTTGACAAAGAATATCAGATCATAACAAACAAAAAAAAACAGAGCATATTTACTGATGCAACAGGGGCAAGAAAAAAGAGAGAATATATGAACAAAGAACTTCAAGAATTACAAGAACTAAGTAAATCAACAGAGACAAGAAAATTTTATAGAGACTAAACAAAAGCAGAAAAGACTTCAAACTGAGAACAACGATGTGTAGAGATAAGGAAGGTAACATATTGACAGAACAACAAGAGATACTAAGTAGATGGACAGAACATTTTATGGAAAAGTTTGAAGGAGATCGGCGACAGACAAAAGTTGCACAAAATCATCATCATCATCATCACGTAGCGCTACAACCCTGGGAGGGTCTTGGCTGACTGTACAACTTTTTTCCAATTTGTTCGGTCTTCCATCAACCTAGGGTCAAATGGAATGTTCATTTTCTGGGGATCTGCTTGGATGTTATCTCTCCATCGCATTCTGGGACGTCCGAGTGGTCTTTTGCCTGTGGGAATCTCTTCTCTTTGCACAAAATAGTAGTCTTAAAATCAATCAGACCAAAACAAAATACATGCAGGTAAGTAAAAACGCAGAAATAAGGCAGCCACAAAATATAACAATAGAAGAATACAACATAGACGGGGTAAAAAACTTTATATACTTGGGATCCCTAGTCACGTCTGATAATAACGTTACGGAAGAAGTGAAGAGGCGAATATTTATTGCAAATAAATGTTACCATGGCTGAATTAGGCAACTAAGATCAGATAACGTCGCAAGAAAAACAAAATGCCAAATATATAAAACCCTAATAAGACCGGTACTCACATACGGCTCAGAAACCTGGACACTCACTAAAAGAGAGGAAACGTTGTTAGCCACCTTCGAAAGAAAAATCTTGCGACACATATATAAGGGCACAAAAGAAAACGGAATATGGCGAAGAAGATACAACTCTGAACTATACAAAATATTCCAGGATCCGGAAATTATAACATTCATTAAAATAGGACGGCTGCGTTGGATAGGACATGTAGAAAGAATGGAAGAAGGCGAAATACCAAACAATATATTCAAACAGATGCCAGTAGGAAAAAGAACAAGAGCAAGACAATGATATAACAACCTTAAAAATAAGAAACTGAAAAAAAAGCACGAAACAGATCAGAATGGAGAAGAATCCTGGAACAGGCCAAGACCCAAAAAGGGTCGTCGAGCCACTGATGATGATGAGGATGATGACATATCTTCGTTATTCCAAAGTTTATGCATTTTTTCCTCTTTTTTCACTTATGCAAACTTCACTTTATCTTTTCATGGAGTTAAGTCACAATTTAAAATAAATTTGTTGACGTTTCAAATTCAACTTCGAAAATCGTTCTCAAAATACAAAACATTAATAAATTAAACAAATTTTGTTTTTTGTTAGTTGGTGAACAATTCTTGTAATAGTTCAACTTATTCATGTTGACAATTCAAAAATATAGTAAACATTTTAAAGTGGATGACTTTAAAATGATATTGCCAATATTATGGAGTTGCGTTCCTGGGACGACTTTATTGTAAGATTACATGAAATCAACTTTAACTTGAGAATATCCATAAAAAAAAATCATAGTATTTGATTCGTCTTTAAAAAGACAGCAACATGCCCTGATGACAGTAAAATTCTCCTGAACGGGAAAAAAACCTCATAATACTATTCCGACATGGTAAGTATTTGGTCTTATATTTAGTTTACTCTTAATAAACACCAAATTCTGATTTTATATGAATGTTATTTAAAAACGTAAATTATGTATCCTCGATATGTTACTGACTTATTAATAGTGGTATTTTCCTTTTATTAACTTCCCCTTTTAATATGGGTAACCAGATCCGACACAACTGATCTCATTTAGCACAATTAGAGCCGCTTCTTTGATTCTGTCTATATTTAATATAATAACACACTACCTTTCCTGGATGTTTTAATTTCTAAGAACGATACTAGATATGAGACTCAGGTGTATAGAAAACCTACACACATCAAGATATATCTATATTATAAATCAAATAACACCAACAATATTAAAAGAGGAATCATTCAAAATTCTTATACGATAGAGCCAAAAACTTGTTCTAACGAAAATTCGTTCTAAGAGGGGAAACATTTGTTAACATATGTTTTAGTAAAAAATGATTATCCTTTATCGTTTGTAAATAAGGAATTTTCAACAATCAACTTAGAACGAGATCCTGCAGCATGCACAAGAAATAATACGAGGAAAATAACAATACCATACATAAAAGGATTATCAGAAAAACTTAAAAAGATAGGAAATAAACTCAACATTTCAACAAAATTCAAAACAACAAACACATTGAGATCTATTTTATCTAAAACTAAACCTAACAATGAACAAGAAAGAACAAAGAATTGTATTTTTAAAGTATCTTGTAAATGTGATTATTTTTATTTAGGTGAAACATCAAGCCCAATAAATGTTAGAATAAGGGAACATCAATCTTATATTAAAAATAGAAAATTTGATAGATCTTAAATATGTAACCACGCATGAGAAAATGAACTAGGGTTCGATTTAAGTATAGTCCTAAAAGAAGCAGATGGTGGAAATAGAAAAATCGAAGAAGGGGCTCTAATTATGCTAAATGCGACCAATTGTGTAGCAAATGCCTAGGCAGAATGCAGTAGGATCTGCTTATCAAGATTTACTAAATGTTCCCCTCTTGATAGCATTTTATCTTGCAATTTAACTAACTGTAACCACACCGAAAGAATATACGATCGTTTACCACTTTTTTTTCCTTTCATGACGCATCAACCACGCAGGGTTATTAGCGTGTATGGATTGTGATACAAAGTTAGAACTTAACAATAAAATATTAACCATAGCAATACATAAATAGAAATAAACCTAAATCTATACAAAGTAAAATATTAGATTTTTGATAACAGCTTGCAGTCTTTGAGAAAGGCGAAAATATTTTTAATATCACTGTCTTTTCCAAGAGCACTATTTAATGTTGATGGTATGTTATACATTTTGCGTTGCACATCATACTTGGGACACTGCAATAAACAATATTTTACCGTTAAGACACTTTTACACATGACACACACAGGTTTATCAGCACGTTTTAGTAGGTAGTCGTGTGTTAAATTTTGGGAATTTTTGATGATTAATATCAACTTCGTACAGCTTGGTTGGGGAGTTCTTTCATGTATCCTGCCATATTGTATTATTCTTTTCTTTAAAGAATACTTTCAGGTCGGTGTGAAGAGATTTCGTATTCACTTCTGCGTTTGGGTTAGTATGTGCATTTTTTGCTATTCTGTCTACAACCTCGTTTCCTTCGATTCCAGTATGTGACGGTACCCATATAAAATTAACTTTAATGTTCATATTTTCTGCATGCTTTAGTTCCTTTTTAATAAAAAGGAGTAGTGGATGATGACAGTAGAGTTGGTTTAATGCCATTATTGAGCTGAGAGAATCTGTAATAGTTTTATTAACTATCAGAACTAGTGCTTTTAGTATCGCATACAGCTCAGCAGAGAACGTTGTTGTATATGAAGGTAATTTGTAAGCTTCTGTATAATTTGATGAGTAGATTGCTGCCCCAGTTTCGTCTTCGTTTTTGGAGGCATCAGTGTAAACTTTGAAACAGCTACCATATTTGCTTAATATTTTAAGAAATTCTTGATTAATTTGACTTGCTGGCCTTTTTGATTTGTTTAGTCGCAATAAGCTGGTGTCAGTAGAGGGAAGTCGAATTATCCAAGAAAGAGGAGTTTGAATTAAGGAGATATCGTAGGTGTCTGGAAAATGGATACCTATTGTCAACAAGTAGGTATGTAGGCAGTAATAGAAAGGGTAATCAGTTCGATTTGAAGTTTGGAAACAACTTTTGAAGCGGTCAGCGAATATGTTGTGTATAACTGGATTATCTTGATTATACGATACTGCCGCGGCATAAGAAAGAAAAAAAATCTCTCCAGTTTCCCAGTATAGGGTTTGTATTGGATTTGTGTAGTGTGCTCCTAAGGAAATTCGAAGACCTGCATTTTGAATCACATCTATTGTTTTTAAATACGTTTTTTTTTTGAAGGAGTTGTAAACAATTGAGCCGTAATCGAGTTTGGAACGTACTAGGGCCTTATAGATATGTAGTAATGTAGAAGAGTCGGCGCCCCATTTTTTGTTTGCAAGTGATCGTAACAAATTTAGTCCAGGCTGATATGTCTTTTTTAAATATTCTAAATGTATCTTCCAAGTTAGTTTTTGGTCAAAGATCATACCAAGGAATTTAACTTCGTCTACTATTTAAGCTGTCCTCCATTTAGATATAAGTTCTAGGATGTATTTGTCGACTTTTCGTAAAACATACTGCTTTGATTTTTGAGGGTATTGAATTGAAGACCACTTGTGAATGAACATTCTTCAATATGATTTATGGCTTTTTGGACATGGTTATGGATGGTTGTTAGGTTCTTTCTTTTACAAAGTATAACTAAATCATCTGCATATAGCCTAGCTTTTACAGGATGTTTAATTTTTGCGGTAATAGAATTCATAGCTACAAGAAACAGAGAAGTGCTAAGGTTCGAGCCCTGTGGTATACCATTTTCTTGATTTTTTGTTGAGGAATATACGCCGTCTACTCTGACTTGAAATTGTCTATTTTTTAATAAGTTTGATATGTATTTGAGGATATTACCTCTTATTTTCCATTCTCTGAGCGTTTTTAAAATTGAATATTTCTATACTGAATCGTAGGCTTTACTAATGTCGAAAAATATTCCAATACAGTGTTGTTTAATTGCGAATATTTTCGATTCAACATCAATAAGGTTGTCTACAGTAGAACGACGCTTTAGGAAGCCACTTTGTTCTGGTATAATTAGTTTCTTTGATTCCAGATACCACATGAGTCTGTTCTTTAATATTTTCTTTAGTATTTTGCCCATACTATAATTAAGAGATATTGGCCTATATGTTTCGGGATCTGATTTTGATTTATTTTGTTTAGGAATAGAAATAATTATTGAATTTCTCCAGTATTCTGGAAATACATTTTTCGAGAAAATTAAGTTGTACATGATAAGTAAGTATTCTTTAGATGGGTAGGTGAGGTTTTTTAGAAAAACAGTGGGTATATTATCTGGCCCAGGGCATGAGTTCTTACAGTTTTTCATTACCATTTCTAATTCATCCATCGATATTGGAAAGTTTATTTTGCTGTTATTTTGATCTTCATAGTCTATGGTAGATTTTTTTTCGTTTCTTTTATTATTTAAGAAATTTGGTGAATAGTTTACATCGCTTGAGTTTTTTTCATAACCTAATTTTTGATATTTCCTTTTGGGATTTATATATTATATTATTTTCCTCTAACAGATTTATCGACTTGTGTGATTTTGTACCAGATATTCTTTTTACTTTTTTCCATACAGTTGTCATTGAAGTAGAACTGTCAATTGTTGAAACGTATGTTATCCAAGATTCGCGCTTTGCTTTTTTGATAGTAAATCTGGCTATAGCTCGTAGTCGTTTGAATTCCAAAGAGTTTTGTTAATTTTTCTGTCATTTAAATTTATTAAACGCTTTTTTGGATTGTTGTATTGCTTGTTTGCATTCATGGTTCCACCAAGGAACTGGATGGAATTTACTGGCGGAGTTAATTTTCCCAATATTTTTATCTGCTGAATCTATTATCAGATTTGTAATAAAATCTACTTCTTCATTCACATTACTGTTTAAATTTATGACATGCAAGTTGTATTGGATATGGTTTTTAAATTTCTTCCAATTCGCATTTTTTAATTTCCATTTACTTCTGGTATAGCTGTAGATGATTCTTCGTTATGAATTATTACAGGATAGTGATCACTATCGTATGGCTCCAGTAATACATCCCATGAAAGCATATGCGTTATTGATGGTTCGCATATAGATAAGTCAATAGCAGAACCTTCACCCGTTCTTATGTCGAAATGGGTGTCTTGTCCATCATTAAGTAGATTTAGGTTAAATTTTTCCAGAAGGGATTCTATTTTTCTACCGAGACTCGTTAATTTTTTTGAACCCCATAAAGGGTTATGTGCGTTGAAGTCTCCGACAATTAGTCATGGAGTAGGTATTTGATCTAAGAGGTCCGATATTTCGTTATTGTTAAGTTCTTGGTTGGGGGGAGGCAAAAATGGGATTTATGATCCTTTACCTCTAAGATACAGGTATATTGGAACACATGAATGCACTGCTGGAAGCACAAACCTTTCCTGAGCCTTGGAGGACATCGAGGTTAATACTGCTTCCCAAAGCTAGCGAAAAGTATCGCCCCATCTGTCTGCTTCCATGCATCAGTAAGTTGTATGAAAGGATGCTGCGAGTACGCATAGACGACATGATTGAGAGGTCAGGTGGTTTATCAAGGAGGCAATTTGGTTTTTGTAAAGGGAAAAGCACGATTGATGCAATCATGAGTGTACTCGAAGCATTGCGCAACAGAGGGGATGAACATCGCTGGGCGACTCTGCTGTTGTTTGATGTTAAGAATGCATTCAATACGTTGCAGTGGAACGAGGTAATGAAGGCAATGGAGGAGAAAGAATGTCCTGGTTACCTGATGAATGTGGTGGCGGAGTATCTGTCCGAGAGAAGGATTATGGTGGAAAAGGGCACGATCGTGGACGTGACGGCCGGGCTACCCCAGGGATCTGTCTTGGGCCCGACGCTATGGAATCTGGCATATGACGGGGTTATGCACTGTGAATACGGAGAAGGTACAACCCCCTTCGCATTCGCGGATGACCTCGCTGTACTGGTAGTGGCCCGGGATGAGCCAGATCTCAAATACCGGGTTAGAAACGCAGGCGGCGTCGTAAAGAAATGGATGACGCAGCACGGACTGAAACTTGAGACAGAGAAAACCGAAGCCATCATTCTGAAGGGGACAAGGAATAGGCAAAATATTGAATTAAAATGTGCGGGAGCATGTCTAACACCTAAGAAACAAGTAAAGTATCTAGAAGTGACATTGCACCAGAATGCGAATAGTACGGCTGCGTTGGGGAGGGTGATGCCGAACATTGGAGGACCCAAATCCGAAAGGAGGAGGGTCTTACACGGTGTTGTACAGTCGATTGTCCTCTACGCGGCACCAGTCTGGAGCGAGGCGGTAGAGATAACTGCCTGTAGGAGTCTCATGACACGAGTAGACAGAACAAGTTTGTTGCAAGTGGCATGCGCCTACAGGACTGTGTCTGCGGCAGCCTTATGGACCATCACTGGCTGTGTTCCGTTGCATGTTTTGGCGGTGGAAAGAAAAGAGCTTTATGACAGAAGAGGTCCAAACCTTACTGTGGCCGAGAGAAGAGAGGAAAGGGAAAGGTCAGTTGAAAGATGGCAAGAAGAATGGAACAACACGGAAGATGTGGCACAGTGGACGAAAATGCTGATCCCTAACATAAGGGATTGGGTGGACTGTGGCCACAGGCGACTGGATTATTTCCTGACGCAGGTGCTCACAGGGCACGGCTGTTTTAGGGCCTACCTCTATAGGATCGGAAAGGCTGATACAGATGAATGCCTATACTGTGGATACTCGGACACTGCGACACATACGATGTTAGATTGCAGCAGATGGATAGTGGAAAGGAACAGAATGGAGAGAGAGACAGGTGTGAATTTTGTTACAGTGAGAGAAATGATTGAGAGAATGATTGAAAATAAATTAGTTTGGACTAACATACACAGCTATATCCGTGCAGTGATCAAGAAAAAGGAAGAGGAAGAAAGACTGCTAAACCAACGCTAAAGGTAAGAGTGAATGATGCTGAAAGGTGAAGCTAGAAAAGTGGGTCACACTGTATGAGTTGGAATGCGTGAGTCAGACTGTGGGGAAGGAGGAAATGCCCATCTGGAAATAATGCCGAACTAGGAGCGATGAGTGTGGATGTGTATGAATGGAGAATGAATGAATAAAGGTAGTGATTCGGAAGTGATGCCGGCCTTACAGCGGCCATTCCGCTTCCGGATCGCTGGATGACAGAGGAGGGTCTGGTTTAGCAGGTAGGCGTTCGGCGTAGACTCGGCGACGAGAGGGCATTTTAAAGTACCTCGGGAACTATCGCCGGGAGTACGAAGAACGAATCCTGCACTAAAGTTAGTCAGGCGGCGTCCTGGACTGAGATGTCTTTTGAAGATTCCAGACCCCCCCTCTATAAAGACAAAAAAAAAAGATACAGGTATATAAATTATTTTTTTTCAACGCCGTACATTTTACCTGGAACAAGGGTGAGAAATCTAAGGCGCAACCTTTAATTTGAACCCCTATGCTTTGAATACGGATAAGAATTGGCGGCATAGATTCTAAAGTTGATATTACATATTGTAGTATTGATTTATAGGTGATTAAATTTGGGTCAAATGACCCATAAAAATGTCCCATGGGCTAGTACTGTAACAAATCACTAGAGAGTAAATCCGTTTTAAAAATAGTTCTTAAGTACAAGCCCGAAGTAAGTTAATGGCAAAGATGAAAATTTGGCTAATTATTTTCAATTTTTAGTTATTTTCATCAACACAGTTTTTTCATTGCAGACATCTGTTATTTTGGGATATAATACGATAATTTTCTATTTATCAAAACAAATACCTTATACCCCTTTTTTATTTACTAGCACGTCAGTGAATTTCGCAACTACATTTGGTTTAACCCATTACTTGACTAATTCACAGAACACGAATAAATAATTAAAAGAACAACAGTATAAATATTAAGAATTTTTCCCTTGTTTGTGTTAGAACATTTTATTAAGTGAAATGTTGCAGTTCGTATGCCTAGCTGTTGTTATCGCGGCAGTCTCCGCTGCCGAGTTCGAATTCAGAAACCGTGAAGGCGGGCCAGTCTGGGTTGGAATCCAAGGAAATCCTGGTCATCCGCATCTAGAAGGTGGAGGGTTCAAGCTGGCTCAAGGGCAATCGGTAGGGATAAATTTTTTTTTTTTGGTTAATTTACGAAATATTTCTAATTTTGATATCATTTTTTTTAATTTTATTACTGTATATAGCTTAACTACTTAGTGCTTTAACCACATCCATACAATAATAATTTCTCCTATATGTATATAATATAAGAACTTTATTTTTGCTTCTATTTTATTTTGTTACTTTTTTTTTGTGTGATTTCAATTTTATTTTTGTAACATGCTGTATTGGCGTTATAGAAAAAAACACTGTTTCCCAATATACCTGCTTTAATTTCATAAGTAAGTGTTTCTTGGTTGATTTCTTGCTTCTTCTGTAAGAGTTAATAACTTTTTTTTGGATACCTTTTTGTTCATACTATTTTTTAATATAAGCCACTGTTTTCGTTAATTCTATGTGATTCTCAGCTTACTGTAGTTCTTTTGGCACTAATATTGTATAATACTGAGAATAGGTTTATTTCTCTTTTGTTTCGATGATCCAGTTCAACTTCGTCATCGAATTCATCGCTATTGTCTTCGAAATTTTCTCTTAAGAAATCCATTTACGGCTTTAGTATTTCTCCCTGTTTTGTGAATATGTACCCTTTTTATCTCTACCTATTCGTCTTATTGATTTAAAATGCTTTCTACACGTCAATTTTCTAGTTTCTGTCGTTTTGGTCAATTCCTCCAATTAACGAAGTTCTCTTTCTGTGTTTAATTTTTTTATTCTGGGTGTAATTTCTTCTCTTTTTTCTTAGTCTCTTATATTCTTCTTCTGTTTGTCATGTTCTGTATTCGCCGATACGTGTGGTTCTTTTTCTCTGTTATGGTGTGACATTTTTCGTCATAATATTCTGCTGCTGCTCTTTGTTTGTTCTCATTGCTCAGTGTCTGTTTTGCGTGTGTTTTGTGTAATGTTTTACCTGTTTCGGATTTTTTATCAATATCTTCATGCTTTTGTCCATTATCTAGTTTTTTGTTTGTGGTTTCCCTTTATTCTGCATTTTTGCCCGTCGAATCCAATTAATTTATACCGATTTTAATTTTTGTCATAAGACAATCTCATCTCAGAAAACTAAAACAATAGTAATCACCAAAGAACCAACCAGATGTATAACAGAAATTGATGGCATCAGTTTGAACAAGTAATGGAAATAAAATATCTTGGAATTACACTGTCCAGCTATAAACACCTGGACAAAGATCTGAGAGATCAAGTTCAAAAAGCGAATAGACTGGCAGGATGTTTTAATAACACTATATGGCGAAATAGACATTTTTAATACTAAGATGAACTCAAGAATTTATAAAGCCAGTGTAAGACTAATAATAACATATACCTCAGAAACAAGACCCGACTAAGCCACAAAACAAAGGTTACTGGAAACGGCAGAGATGATAATACTGAGAAGAATTACAGAAAATACGCAGAGAGATCGAAAGAGGAGTGAAGATATTAGAAGAAAATGTAACGTACAGTATATAAATGAATGGACAGAAAATAGAAAAAAGAATGAAATAACCACATAAGCGGAATGAAGGAGATCCATGTCATCAAAATAGCAAGAGATAAGTCACCAATCGGCAGACGTATCGCGCAAAAGATGGAGTGAAAACCTTCCATTAATCCACCAATATTCATCAGAATAGCTTATAAAGAGGAAGAAGAAGAAGAAGAAGAAGAAGAATTTTTGTAATTGAAAATTTTACATTTTCCATAATAACTTGCATAAGAAACATAAAGCAGTCATGAGCAGAATAAAAGAGTATATAAGAGAGCCTGATAATGATAATGATAAAAAAATTTTCTACATTTTTTGCTATCGAAAATCTCCTCCCACTGTAGAAAACCATTTCATTCTGACCCTATTTCTGCGTTTTTTCCTACTTTTCTATTTTTAGAATATTTTTATTTCTTAAAATTTTTCTTTCCCAGATTCCTCCCCTTTTTCTGTTTTATTTAGAATTCACGCATCGCTTGCATTCGAAAAGCATCTCTGAGTCAAATATACAGTGATGAGTGCCTTAAGAACCGGCAAAATAACGCAAAAGATAGAAAACATAATACGTTGTGAAATAAAAAGAGATGAAAGTAGTAGAGGTGGGAAATTATCGATAGAAAACTCTAATTTACATTACATTACATTAGGACTATCGATAGTTGCCCACCTTTAGACGTTAGCTTATGAGCTAATTGACTTCAGTCATAATATTACAAGTATGACGTCGAACATTAACATTTTTTAAATTTCGCATAAAGTAAAAACTGATTGAAGGCAATAAAGCAAATGTAAGTAAACAGTTTAATTAGTAGTAATTTGATAAATACAAAATAACAAGCTATGATAATTCTGTATTGAGAAGAGTGTATGCGACGTCTCAAATCACAGTTTATTCTTGATCAATACTTTAATTTTGGATAAAAACATACTCGTACTTGAACTGTTTTTACTTACATTACGTGATACGTATTACTATGACTGAAGTCAACCAACTCATAAGCTAACGTCTAAGGTGGGAAACTTTCGATAGATCTAATGTAATGTAAAGTAAATTATAGGTTTATATCGATAATTTCTCACCTCTACTACTTGCATCTCTTTTTATTTCACAACGTATTATGTTTTCTATCTTTTGCGTTATTTTGCTGGTTCTTAAGGCACTCATCCCTGTATACGTTAAGAATTCTTAACAAGCTAAATTTTGCTGATAATATCAATTTTGGGATCTCAAAAAACTACCTTACCTCGAACTTACCTCTAAAACCCTCTCGTAGAAAAAAAAAATAAGAAATATCGATTTACCAAAAGTTTGTAATTGTAATTTGATACCAAAAATATAGCTAAGATAATTACAAAAATGTTTATTGGCACTTTTTCTATAGAATAAACCATTCTCTCAGAAATAACGCTTAAAGCGACTGAAGATTTTAAATGTCAGTTTCGCGCAAAATCAATTTGTTAAATCAAATTTGTATCAACTGGACGGTAAAAATCCAATATCTTTTAATCAGAAATCATTTTAAAACTCTAATTTACTCTATTTTTCGTGGATAAGACAGTAGCATTATTCTATAAAGGAGCTCTTCAACCCTTGCTTTTTAATAACAAATTATTAGATTATGTGAAATTTCTTGTTATTTTTATAGACAGCAACCTTAAATGCTTCCTTCATATTGATTTGTTAAGTAAGAAACTAACTGAACTTTTTTAAAGAAAATCAATTTAGCATCTTCCAAAAAAGCATATTTTTCTTTGTTCGAGTCTCATCTTCGATGTGGTCTTCCTTTTTGGGGTTCTAGTACAGCTAATCAATCTGATGTTATTTTTAAATTATATTACATATTATATTTTTCATTGTTCAAGTCTCATCTTCGATGTGGTCTTCCTTTTTGCGGTTCTCGTACAGCTGCTCAATCTGAT
This sequence comes from Diabrotica undecimpunctata, assembly GCF_040954645.1. NCBI lineage: Eukaryota > Metazoa > Arthropoda > Insecta > Coleoptera > Chrysomelidae > Diabrotica > Diabrotica undecimpunctata. The sequence continues at coordinate 117,622,861 of NC_092811.1, forward strand.
GTTATTTTTAAATTATAAAAAAGAGCAATACGGTATCTTTTTGGCTTAAGTAGAATAACACATTGCAGGAGCTACTTCAAAAATCACGGGATTTTAACTCTTTATATATTTTAGAAACTGTTTGTTTAATTCGTAAACACCTACATGTTTTTCGAGCAAGACCTAATCATGAATACTCCGTCAGAAATTCAACCTTAGATGTATATTTACCGATCCCGTCCACTGAGTTAGTAAATAAATGTATATTATATTGGCCAAAAAAATTATACAGTCATCTTCCTTTGCAACTTCTTTCCTTAAGTTCCATAAAATGACAAAAGCCTATCTATCTAAAAGACCATATTATTCAGTAGAAGAGTTTCTTAACAAATAACTAAGAAATCACAGTACCTTTATATACAAGTAACTTGAGTATTTTAATATATTTGGGTAGCACATGCGGCAACTTAAACTTATTAGTTCAAAAGGTCTTATTATGCAATTTGCAATTTATCTAAATTTTGCAATGGTTTGTTTATTTTATTATGTTTTATTTTGTGATATTGACGATTTATGTAATTTTAGTAAATTTTAATTGTTATTGTTAGTTTTTCGACTTTTTGTAAGCTTTGTCCATAAAATTGTACAATTTTCAGTAACAATAAAGCATATTTCTATTATATTCTATTCTATATTCATTTACTCTTTTGTGAGTATTAATATTTTTTGTATCAATAATACTTTTTACTTTATTTTGAAGAAAAATCAATTTTTTCGAAATTTCAAAAATTTTTCTTTTACTTTAAAACCAATTTCTTTCAAAATTAATCTTTGAACTTTAAACCGGCCAAACTTACGTATCATATAAACAATACATAAATAAAATTAATTGTAAATCGGTAACGATTATTTTATTTGGGGTGCTAATTAGGAGGGGGATTATCACGATGTTTTTACCAAAAAAAGGGACCAACTTTATTTTGAGCATAACTTGCTTAGTTTTGATGCTAAAAGTTTTTAAAACAAACAAAAATAAAAAAAAATTAGCTTTCAAAAATTACTTTCAAAAAGTTTTGATGAGTTTCCTTGAAAACTCCTTTTTTATTGAAATATTTGATTTAGAATTTGATAAACAAGAAACTACTTTTTAGTACACCATTTTTTTTTTCGAGAAATACGTACTTTTTGAGTTATTTGTGAAAAATCGTCTGAACACGTGGTTTTTATTTTGAAAAATGAACATTTTGGCTCACAATTAAATCAAAAAGTATGACTCATGTCATGCCTTAAACTCTAAGGAATAAAAGTTGCTTGGAATTAGTTAATTTACCCATTTCGGAAACTTATTTTGAACTTATGATTTCTCACCCCCGAGAAGGGGTAGCTTTTACCCTCCAAGTAAAAGAGACCCTGGGCCTCAAGTTCAAAAGTAGAATAGAGGGCAAGAGGAAGCTAAATCCAAATATTCAAGCAAATCCGTCATTACATTCCAAAACGGCCATTTCCTAAAGTATTTGGCAATAAATATGAAGCATTTGAAATATAGCTAAAGTACAACGAATTTAAACTTTCACATTACAAACAATCTCACGTCACGGTAAAGACTTTGACGAAAACGGTATTTGATTGTTTGTAATGTGAAAGTTTAAATTCAGCGTTTTTAGGCATATTTCAAGTGTTTCATATTTATTGCAGAAACTCAAAATCGAAATTTTATGCTACAGCATGAAATTTCGATTTTGAAGATTAGACTCTAACACTAAAAATTCCACAATGGAAGTGATAAGTTTTATTGATCTCATGAGAATCGTAAAAAATAGCAAAAATCGCGCAACGTTTGTTTATTCAACAGCTGTACAGAAACTAATTTTATTTGCAGCAAAATGCAATAATTACATACAAAAGCTACATACTTCACCTTTAAAACGCATTTAAATTTTTCTCGATGGGACACTCTGATCAAAAGATATCGAATTTTTGAGTTGATTCAATTTAAAAAAAATTGATTTTTCAATTTCAAGTTCAGTGGCTTTTTCGTCTCTGAGACTGGAATAATTAATGACAAATTTGTTTGTATAATGTCATGCTTGATATAAAAAATGGTAATTTTACAGCATGTACCATATTTCGTATGCAATGACAACAAAATACTCGAGTGGTCTGATATTTTAATTTGTTATTCAAATATAAATTATTAATTGGTTGTTTGTATAATATATAAAATAAAAATCAGATGATTTATCAGGTTAAAATAAAAAACAAAGTGTAGTTTACATATTAGTAATAATTAATAAATATGAATAATGGGGATTTTCTATAGAAAAACCTTTGTTAAAATTTCGCGTGACAATAAAAATTATTATGTAATAACCTTGTTGTTAGTTCTAGATATACATTCAGGGTTTTTTCTCCACTTCCGTTTTTTATAATCTTGTGTTTATACAGCGTGTGCGGGAAATCATGTAAGTTGTGTCTTAAACAACTTAATATAAAGTTTTTTTTTATTCACAGCAATATACAGGGTCATTAGCATTACAATTTAAAAATAATGTGAATTATAAAGGGTGCTCAAAAAAATATTGGTACCTATTTATACCCTAGATTATAAGAAACAAAAACATACTAAATAAACATTAAAAACCACTAAAGTAGACCTACCATAAAAATAGCACCCCTTGTGCGTGGGACTTAAAAAATATATTTTCAAACAAAGAAATGTATAAACATAAATAGTTAGGTACATAGGCGCACTAACAAAAATACATAAATTTTAATTTTAATATAGCATGTGACACAAAATGTAAGTACACAAATGTAAGTGATCATCATCCAGCCTTCATTTATCACGTCTATTGCTGGACATAGGCCTCCCTTAAACTCCTCCAATATTTGTGATTTTGTGCTCTTTGTTGTTAATTTTTGGTGATACGCCTGATGTCGTCAGCCCAATGTGTAGGTGGTCTTCCTCTAATACGTTCTTGGTCTCCAATGTGTAATTTTGCTCGTCCATCGTGAGTCAGGCATTCTCGCTACATGGCTTGCCCAATTCCATTTTAGTTCCGCTATATTATGCTATGCTATTTTTCTGCGTAGAAGTTTTAGGCTGTTATTTTCCTGTTTAGTAGGTTTCATATTATCGGTTTTGAATTTCCTTAAATCTCTCATGATTTCCCTCGAAACAGTTTTATTAATTTCCCTTAGCGTATGGCTGTCTGCATTCTAATCGCTTCTCATTTGTCTTCTTTGATCTAGCAGTTTTTCAGTATATGGACTTATTTTACTATTATCTGATTTTCTTTTAGGACAGTACACTCGGTGACTTTCTTGTAAGGCGTTTATGATTCAATTATTCAAGTCCTTAAGATCGTTCTCAGAGGTTTCATGCAGTAGTAGGTTATTATTGATATGTGCCTGATATTGGTTGATATCCAAAGGGGGGTGTCCAGATACCATGATATTTATTTTTAACCATTATGTTTCTTTCTCTTTTTGTGTTGATTTTGACTTTCGCTTGTATCATTCTGTGGTCACTGCTTGTGGTGAACTTGTTGAGTACTGTTACATTTTTAATTATTTGTTTTTTTTTTCACTTAAGATGTACTTTTCACTTGTTCTACCGTTTGGACTTTCCCAGATCTATCTTCTGTGCATCTTTTTATAAAAGAAACTGTTCATGTTGAATAAATTATTCTGGAGTAGGAATACTAGTAGAGTTTCTCCTCAGTCATTCTTCCTAGAGAACCGAATTTTCTCAAGGATGTTTCTAGCTCTGCTTCTCTTACACCTATTTTTGCGTTGAAATCGCCACATAAAATTATAAATTGAGTACGAATGTTATCCATACATGTTATCAACATAACGTGCAGCTGTCATATTGCCTCGAATAAACACAAGTGGTGATCGGCTACCATAGGCAATAGCCCCTCAAACCATTACCCCAACTGTCCTGTGTACATGCCCCTCAACAGCAAACCCGATATCCCGTCGCTCTCCACGTCGGCTCCACGTAAATCTGGCTGACCCAGATTTTGAAAAGAATACAGAAAGATTACTACTTGCCGACGATCAAGATTTATATTTATCAGAGCAAGGGAGTGACGAGGACATGAGAGATGTCATAGATGATTCAGATGAAGATTCCGACTATGTAATTCGGCAAAGTGAACCCTCTAGCAGCAAAGAATCGAATTTCAAATCACGAACTTTTGGAATTAAATGAACCGTCGAATGATTTACAATCCAGAACCGACTTTTTACAAGTAGAAGGGGATGTGAACATATTCAAAGAAAAAAATGCTTTTCAGTGGCAGGGAACGGAGCCTGCGAGAAATATAAGGACACGAACACATAACATTGTCAGATAATTACGAGGCCTAACAGCGGTAAGCAGGACTCTGGGAAATAGGCCTTTTAAATCAGATATTTGGAAGTTGTTGATTACTGATGAAATGTTGGAACAAATTGTAACATGGACAAACCAAAAAATTATTATAATGAGAGAAAAATGATCTGATTCGACTAATACATCAAACTACAGAAGCACAAATATAGTTGAGTTGAAGGCTTTGCTTGGGCTTTTTATGCTATCTTCAATTATAAAATCTTCTCATGAAGATATGCTTCAACTGTTTTCTAAAGATGTTTTGGGTCGGCCAATATTCAGAATGACAATGTCTTTGAGATTTGAGATACTTTTGTCGTGTCTTAGATTTGACAATAGCATGGATCGCGAAGAGCGGAAGAAAACATAAAACAACGGCTATTTCAAATATTTTTAATAATTTTGTGACTAATTGCCAGAGGCTATACACGTTGTCAGATTGTGTAACTGTGGATGAGATGCTACTTCCATTTAGAGGTCACTGTGGTTTTCGAATTTACATGCCCAGTAAACCTGCGAAATACGGCATAAAAGTAATGTGCATGACAGATGCTAAGAGCTCGTATTTCTATAATGTATATATATATATATATATATATATATATATATATATATATATATATATATATATATATATGTATATATATATATATATACTCAGGGAAAAATTCGGATGGTGTTGGACTTTCAGAAGAAGAACTGAAGCTTTAAAAGCCTGCTCAATGTGTCGTTCGACTATCCAAACCAATAGAGGGCTCTAACCGAAATATTACTGCTGACAACTATTTTTCTTCAATAGAGTTAGTCACAGAGTTGCAAAAATGCCACCTCACGTATGTAGGTACAGTAAAAAAAATAAGCGAGAAGTTCCTTTGGAATTCCAGGATAATAAAAGTAGGGAAATTGGTACAACACTCTATGGTTTCTCCAATGACATAGCCTTGATATCATATGTACCGAAAGAAAATAGAGCTGTTCTTTTATTATCCTCTATGCATCACAGCAAAGACAATGAATTAGGAAAACCAAAAATAATTCGATACTATAACAGTACAAAATCGGGAGTTGATGTTTTAGACATGAAGTGTGCCAGTTATAGTGCAAACCGCCGGACAAGGCGTTGGCCCTTAGCCGTATTTTATACACTAATAAATAAAGTTCATTTAACAGTTACATCCTTTATCTTTGTTACCAAGATAATAAATTACTTTCACGTTTTAAATTTGTAAAAGATTTGGCATTTGAACTAATTCAGCCTTATCTAAGGCAAAGACGTGAAACAAATCTTCCCCGAGACCTTAGAAAGCAGATAGAGATTTTTTGGGAATAAATCAAGAAATGCCTGTTGAGAATATCGGCGACAATGTTCCAGATGATAAGCTTCCCAAAAGAAAATTGTGTAGCATTTGTCCATCATCAAAAATGAGGAAGACAAATTGTAAATATGTGCGTTGCTCAAATGCTATTTGTTTGGAGTGTAGTAGAAAGGTTTTTATCTGTCTTCAAAATTAGTAGGTACCTGTAGTATATTTTTTGTTTTATCTAGAAATATATATGTTTGTTTACTTAATTACGCCTAATAATGTTGTTTTCTATATTACACATTTTGTTTTATGTAAGTATTATGTATAAATAAGTTTTTTTGCTCGTTTATACCTAATAAACCCTTTAATATTTTGCTTTTCTCTTCAAATGCTACATTTGTTTTGATTTATTTTAATGTTTACCTATACTGGCCCAATAGACCATATGTTTCGCTTTAGCAATAAAAGTACTATGTTTCGGGTTAAGGGTTAATGACCTTAAAATTGAAAAATCTTTATCAAACCTATTTTTTTGTCCTTCTTTTTATAATTTTTCCCTTTCTTTCATTTTTCTTGGCCTTCGTTTGGATATTACAAACCATTTTTATTTTCAAATTTATTTTCTACAATTTTTCGAACCATTTCCAGACAGTTACCTTTATAGTATTGTTAAATATTAAAAGTATATTCTTTATTTTTCAGAGAACAATTGGAGCTCCCGATAATTGGGCTGGGCGTTTTTGGGGCAGAACTTGGTGTGACGATGGTTCAAACCATTGCTTAACAGGTGATTGTGGTAATAGAGTACAATGTAATGGAGCTGGAGGAGTACCTCCCGCTTCTCTAGCTGAAATTACAATGAAAGGAGCTGGGGGACTTGATTTCTATGACATTTCTTTCGTTGATGGATATAACATCGCTATTAGTGTAAGTATAAAAAACTAAACTATTTAAAAAATAATTTTTTTTGTGTAATCTAGATTACTACAAGTAAAATGTCTAACTGTATGAGAATCAAAGCATTTTATAATAATATAGAGGAAATAATGCGACTGACAACAAGAAATAAGATAACGATCATCGTGTGTGACTTAAACGATAAAATTATAACAATTATTTTCTTTTTCTAGTTTGAACCTGTAGGAGGCCAAGGAGACGGCGGTCAATACAGTTGTAAAAGAGCTCAGTGCCTGAAACATCTCAACGATGGCTGTCCCAATGAACTCAAAGTAATGGGTCCAAATGGATTCGCCATAGCATGTAAATCAGCTTGTCTTGCCTTCAATACGGACCAATACTGTTGCAGAAATAGTTTCGGAACACCCGAAACTTGCAAGAGTTCTACCTGGCCGCGTAACTATCCCCAGGAAGTTTTTAAATCTCAATGCCCAGATGCTTACAGCTATGCTTACGATGATCACAAGAGTACCTTCACTTGTAAGGCTTCGAAATATATTGTGCAATTTGGTGTATAAGATTTAGTCTAAGACTGTTGTTTTTTATTATTTTCTAATAAATATATTAACATTTTCTAGTTAATCAATTTTATTTATTCAATTTAATGAGTCTGCTAAAAATCCTAAACCAAGCCTCGGAAATATAGACGGATCTAAACAAAGACGAAAACGGCTACGAAAAAGGACCATGATGATAGGTACATGGAATGTACAAGGAATAAGGGGTAAAACTGAAGAGATCATTAAAGAAGTAAAACAACTTGGCCTCAACATGGAAACTTGGACCTTGGAAACAAAGAAGAAGGGCGTTGGATCAGTAATGATAGGAGACTACATACACCTGTATAGCGGCGTACCAAAGGAAGAAAGAGCTAAGAGAGGAGTATCCGTAATTATTAACAAAAAGTTTAAAAGGAAAATTACCAGCTGGACTGCAATAGATAAAAATATCCTGCAAGTAAATATGACCCTACACCATAAAAAAACAACAATACTAGCCCCCTCAGAGGATGAGAATGCAACCACAAAAGACGAATTCTTTGCAAAATTAAACAAAGTTATTAATAGAGTTGGAAATAACCGAGAAATATTTTTATTAGGAGATTTTAATGGAAGAACAGGAAACAAGCGCCACAACAATGTAATTGGACCTTATGGAGAAGACGTCGTAAATGATAACGGAGAAAGACTTATCAATCTCTGTGAAAGTAATAGACTCAAAATAACTAACGGATATTACTGTCACAAAAACATACACAAATATACATGGTTTCAACCAACAAGGAATCTTAAGTCTATAATAGATTACGTGATAGTTAAACAAAATTCACAAATACTCATTAGAGATATTAGAGCTATGAGAGGAGCAGTATGCGGATCAGATCACCACATGGTCAGGGCAAAAATTGTTTTCCCATATAGATTAAAGGACAGTGTCTCATCAAGCCAAGACGAACAACTTTTAGAAAGAATTGATCTTCCTCAATACAATCTGTCCAGTTTAATTCACGAGAGCACCCGCACACTATATAAGACTCGAATGGACTCCAAACTTGTCGAAACACTAACAAATACCAAATGCATATATGAGAACATAATATCAAGTATTCATCAAACAGCACAGGAGGTCTTAGGAATTAAACAAAATAAAATTAGTAACAAGCTTTGGTGGAATGAAGACGTCGAAAATGCGGTAACAGAAAAGAAAAGATTATACCATAAGTGGTTGAATACAAAAGATGACGCAGCCAAAGACCGATACAATGAAATGAAGAAGAAAACTAGAAAGATAATGATGACCTCCAAAAATGAGATATGGGATAGAAGGTGCAGAGAGATAGAATCTTATATTGGAGGACGACAATGCACTGAGGCGTGAAAGTTTATAAACTCCGTTAAGAAGCCGACTAACGAGAAAGTGATTCTAAATCCCATAAATCCCGAGGATTGGACACATTATTACAAACATCTATTAAATGAGAACAGAGACGAATTTAAAGAAGATATGAATTCATCAAGAATCGAAATTCTGGGAGAGCATATTACCATAGATATCAACATAGTTCAAAAAGCTATAGCAGGGATAAAGAATGGGAAAGCAAGTGGACCAGAGGGAGTAACTATGGAATTAATAAAGAATGACTCAGAGAAATTACACAGAATGATCACGGTGATATTTAACGAATATATTAATGGACATCCAACACCAGATGAATGGAAAACAGCATATATGACCCCAATATATAAAAAAGGTGACAGGAGAAATTGTAAAAACTATAGAGGGATATCGGTCACAAGTTCAATGAGTCGACTATACGGTCGAATACTACTGGACCTGATAGAGGAAGATTATCAATCGTCTGAAGACGAAGAACAAGGAGGATTTAGAGCAGGTCGTTCATGTACAGATAACATCTTCTGTCTTAAACAAATTATAGAAAAGAAAATTGTGACAAATAGAGAGTTACATATGACTTTTGTAGATCTTGAGAAGGCATATGACACAGTCCCGCTAAATAGACTATGAAAAGTCCTGGGCACATCAAACATACATCAAACATTGGTTAGTGCTCTCAAAGATCTATATTATGGTTCAAACTCCCAAATAAAATTCGGAAACCTCTTAGCTGAAAAATTTGCAGTTACTAAGGGTCTCAGACAAGGATATTGTATCTCTCCGACTCTATTTAAGATTTATATCTCTGCAGCTCTGAAACAATGGAAAAGGAAAGTCAAAGGAATGGGTATACAATTGAACGATCAGGATTACATATATACTTTACAGTTTGCAGATGATCAGGTGGTAATCGCAAATGACAAAGATGACATGCAATCTATGCTTAGAAAACTAATTAAAGAATACCAGAAATGGGGATTAAATATCAATTTAGAAAAGACAAAATACCTCTCAATTGGAGCTGAAGCAGAACAACTCGATATCGATGACAATCAAAAAATAAATCCATGCAACGAATATAAATACCTGGGCGTCATCTTCGACCGTAGTGGAAAAGACGAACGAGAAATAGAACATCGAATTGTACAAGCACGAACAGCTATAGCATATTTGAACGGAATTCTATGGAGTAAAGAAATATCAAAGAAAAGAAAATGGAACATCTAGGAGACAATGGTTAAAACTAGCCTACTTTATGGAGCTGAGACATGGAGAATAACCGAAAAATATAAGAAAAAGTCGAGGCCACGGAAATGGATGCCATCAGAAGATCGATGAGAATATCAAGAGCCGACAGAATACGGAATGAAGTGATAAAACAACAAATGGGTATAGAGGGCACTGTAGTTGAGGATATTGAGAGAAAACAGCTCATATGATATGGGCATGTGAGCCGAATGGGGGACGAAAGATTGCCTAAAAAAACGATGATGTGGCAACCTCCAGAGAAGAGGAAACGAGGAAGACCACCACAGAGCTGGAACCTGGGAGTTAGGAAAGCGATTAGCGCTCGAAATCTGGACGAAGACCTAACTCAAGACAGAATACAGTGGCGTTTGGGATGAGTCTGGAAACCTACTCATAAACATATCTACTGGACAACCCTCAACAAATAAAGTAAGTCATGAAAATAATAAAATCAATATTTTGAAAATTCTAAGACTTTTTCAAGAGGTATCGCACAGATACGGATACATTGACAAATAGACGTGAACGACATGATTGCACGAATAGAATAGAATATAATAGAAAAAAGCTGTATTCTCAGGATTCACAAGTTACACACAAATATAAATTGTCAATAGAGAGAATGGTGTCAATTACAATTTATAATGGTTGCTGTAGCAACCTACACTTAACATAAAAGTAATATTAAAATATAATAATAATAACAGTGATATTTAGATTCAGATAAGAGCCCTTAAACTTCCTGCAGATCAGCTTGAAGGTATTCTTCCACTTTGTACGATTCTAACTCAAGACAGAATACAGTGGCGTTTGGGATGAGTCTGGAAACCTACTCATAAACATATCTACTGGACAACCCTCAACAAATAAAGTAAGTCATGAAAATAATAAAATCAATATTTTGAAAATTCTAAGACTTTTTCAAGAGGTATCGCACAGATACGGATACATTGACAAATAGACGTGAACGACATGATTGCACGAATAGAATAGAATATAATAGAAAAAAGCTGTATTCTCAGGATTCACAAGTTACACACAAATATAAATTGTCAATAGAGAGAATGGTGTCAATTACAATTTATAATGGTTGCTGTAGCAACCTACACTTAACATAAAAGTAATATTAAAATATAATAATAATAACAGTGATATTTAGATTCAGATAAGAGCCCTTAAACTTCCTGCAGATCAGCTTGAAGGTATTCTTCCACTTTGTACGATTCTAGGTGTATGAGCTTCAAAACATAGTGAATGAGATTTTTATTTATTCATTGATGAAGTAAAGACTTTGTATATTATATTGGTATATAAATTTTGTGGTGAAAACATTCAGTTTACTGTGTTAATATCACCTAATTTTTATATCGTACGTAACTTCCTCTCGACTACCTGTAGCTACTTTACAAAGAAAACTAATTATTTGGTTGCCATAATGTATTGCGCAGCGGTGGGTTGTTTAAACAATTAGAATAAAAAAAGTAAATCTTTTTCGAAGTGTCGTTTTTTTTTTTGTGTTTCCTAGAGACAAACAAATGCGTAAAGTACGGGTCTTCAAGTGTTTTCAGCAAGACAAATTTAATGTAGAAACCACGAGAATATGATCAAAACATTTTACAGAAGCTGACTATTGTTTAAAAAATAGAACGGGGGGTTAGACAAGGAGACCCAATGTCACCTAAACTTTTTAATACGGTGCTAGAACATGCTTTTAAGAATTTGGATTGGATGACAAATGGAATAAAAATAGATGGAGAATATCTAAACAACTTACGTTTCGCCGATGATATACTTATAATAGCTGAAGATCTAGGTATGGCAAGAGAGATGGTACAGGAACTCGTTGTGGCTACAGAAAGTGTAGGTTTAAATATAAATATGTATCTCGAAAACAAAAATCATGACCAATTTGGTACCCAACCAGAACATGAGTATTGGTGGGAAAGAAATAGAACTCGTAGATAGATATAAATACCTGGGAATGAAATTATGATTGGCAGAGATAATCAGACTCATGAACTGAAGAGAAGAATCGGCCTTGGGTGGGCAGCATTTGGAAAACTGAGAGAAACTTTTAAAAGTGAGCTGCCCACATGCCTAAATAAAAAGGTATTTGATCAGTGCGTCCTTCCAGTCTTGACGTATGGAGCAGAAACACTTACCTTAACAAAAGCAGCAGCTACCTTAACAAAAGCAGCAGCTCAGAATAACCAACGAAGACATCAGGAGAAGAACCGGAGTGACTGACATCATCAAGAAGATAGCCAGACTAAAATGGAGATGGGCAGGATACATAGCCAGAATGACAGATGGGCGATGGACAAAGAGGTTATTGGAATGGAGGCCAAGAGAAGACAAGAGAAGCGTCGGTCGACCACCTACAAGATGGACTGACGATTTAAGAAGAATCAGTAAAAACTGGATGAGAGGGGCGCAAGATAGACGGGGTTGGAAACATGAGGAAGAGGCCTATGTTCAGCAGTGGACTCTTGAGGCTGGATGATGATGACTATTGTTTAAAAAAAACTATAGTGGAATATTACTACTAATAGTATAATTAATTATGAAATTGTCACTGAACAGAAATTAACCCTGAAGATTTAATTGACAGTCATCAAGATTTTATTAATTCGAATATAAAAGACCTGAAATGAGATGGATTGGTAAATTTAGCCGGTTTCATTGCATTTAAGTTACAAAAAAAAAAGAAATACTTGGATATATTCCGGACGATAACGATAAATCGTTTACTTGGGTAAACCACGTTTCTCGTAGATTCATATATTTCTTTAATTAATTTTACAAATTACTAATTAATTTTCAAACCACGTTTTCACAGAAAGTAACTTGTTATGACTTCTTAGTGCAAGATATGGCATCGAGGTATACTTACCGTTAATTGTTTAAGTTTCGACGTTGTTCATTACAGTAATGGAACAACGTTGCCATATGATGCATCGTTGAAATAATTGTTAAATTATCGTAAATTTATTAAACAAATTCGATACAAACTCACCTTTTTGAAGATCCATAAAAATTATCCTTATCAATACTATTGGAAGCTGTTTCTTTATTTTCCATATTGTTTGAAGAACTGAAACAATGATTTAATAAAAAAAAAAAAGAAAAAAAACATGGTATCATATCAATATTATGGAATATGCTATGAATATGCATTATATTCATTATACTCTGTATAGTAAATTACATAGAAATTCGGTGACCTTGGTTCTGGTGATTCCACTTGGTTTTATAATTAGATCATGCTTTCTAAAGTGTTCTGAGCAGAGCATAGTAGTTTTCGTTATTTGTTTTTTATTTAGGCCGAACATAGAAAACCACATATCCAGCAGCTGTTGATTTTTGACTGGGAACCTGCATATTATATTTCATTAAAATTAATATATTTATAGCAATTATATTGTAGATTAGCAAAAATAAATAAATGTATTTATATTACTACAAAATTTATTTTACAAAATTAAACTTCAATTCATGTCAAGAATTAAGTAATATCACATCCCTGTACTACGCCCATGGACGTAATTCCAATGTTTATAATACTTACGAATGAAATGACAGTTCTGGATGTAAATATGCAGTTTTCCTGCATACAACACAGTTACGCACCATTACGACACTTAACTATTAACGATTGTTCAATTCAAATTTAAAATATATTAAAAAATTCACTAAAATGTCACAAATAAGGAAATTATCAACTCAAAGTTTCTTCAAATCGCTATGATTGGTTGATATTACCAATGATGCCAAGTTTTACAAACAGTTAAGATTATCAGAATATATTTTCTTTTAATAAATTAAAAAATTAATGTTTTTCTTTTAATTCCTTGGTTGTGAAATGAGTATATCTAAAAATAGTTTATACTAACTAGGTAATACATTTTTATTTATAAATTAAAAATAAATTATACTAAAAATCGAAAGTTATTTCGAAGATTGACTTGAAAATAAAAATAATATGACAGCGTCAAGTTAGAGATTTGTGCCGTTCTTGTGTTCTATGTGCCATCTTTATTTATACGTCCATGATTAGTATATTATAGTTTATGAGATTGTTTGTATATTAGTATTATGGTTTGTTATGTGTTTCAAGAATTTATGTCCATTTTAAAAAATGAAAAGTAAGTATTCATATATATGTATGTTCCAGCCATTGTTAGTATGTTTAGCTTTTTGAAATTACCTCTATATGAATCACTGTATTTCAAGTTAGGTAGAGTTCTGATTGCTCTTTTTTGTAATAGAAAAACCTGTTCAGCGTTACCACTTCCTCCCTAGAAAACTAGTCCAAATCGCATTACAGAATGAAAATTTGAAAAATATGCAACTCGTTTACATTTTTTGTCCAAATAATTTCTGTTATTCTGAAAGAGTAGCAGATAGATGCTAACCTGTTACAGATTTCATTTATATGCACTCCAAAATCTAAATTTTGCTCAATATGTACCCCCAGAAATTTTGTGCTTTGGTTTAGAGTAACCATTTGCAATTGAATTGAGAGAGTTTCTGGTAAGGTACTATTATTTGTTTTATTGACTTATTTTGACTATTATATATTTCTGTCCCATACTGCATTTTTCGTGAATCCACAAGCATTTTATTATACTGACGTTTTGTTTGTTTGTACTCATCTTTATGTTTATTTATATTTTTTTCTGTAACGCATTGGTCAAATAAAAAAGAAATGATACAACCCATTGCTTTTCTATATCCCAATTTGGTACTAAAAAAAGCTCCTCCCAGTCTTCATCTTGCAGCATATGAGTCTGATAATACTGCCCTATTAAGAAAGAACCCCGTATCTCCACTATAGCGAGTTTTGAGAAAAACGCGATTAAAGATTTTTGTTTAATCCCTTGTGCTTTTGGTACAATAATAACACAAAATCATTTAGGGTAGAGTGTGCAGCATCGTAGTTAACTTTTTTCAAAAAAAAAAAAATTGCAAAATTACTATATGGACATTAGTTATGCGACATACGGGCTAACAAAGCAAAGAATTATATCAGGTTTGCTTGGCTAAAACCACGTATTATCCAAATTTGTCTTAAGCTTGGGTTTAACTATGTAATTATTATAAAATTTATATAACTGCCTCGAAAGGCAAAACATTTAAATATTTTAATAATATTTTTTATGAACATTTGTTGAATAAAACATAAGTATTTACGAAAAACGTTTATTTAAAAATACAAAATGAAAATTATTATTAATCGGAAGTTGGCAATTCTTCCCAAAATTGATGGCGGTTCGCCGGTATAATCTGACCTAAGTTTTTTAATATTTGCTCTTGTCTCTTCTTAGTCTAGCAATCTTCTTCGTTCTGTCTAGCAATAATTGATTATATATATATATATATATATATATATATATATATATATATATATATATATATATATATATATATATATATAGGTATATATATACAGGGTGAGTCATGAGGAACTTTACATACTTCTACCATATGTAGAGACCCTCAGGGAGCATATCATGTGGCCACTAAAAAATGTCAACTCCTCTTCTTTATTAATTAACAGGGTGATTTGTGTAATTGACCATTTATTTCATTTTACTGTAGTGTTTATACGGCTCATTTGATTTTGACGTGACAACGTCTTAAATTAGGTTGTGGCTCGGAGTCATTCATGAAAAAGTGTAACGCCCGCTCACGTCTATTACAGTGAGTCACCGAACGAGAGAGAGGCCCGCCGGACCGGCGAATGCCTTGCGTCTCTCTCCCACTCAAACATGATCGCTCCGCTGCGCGCGCAGCACTAGAGAATTAGGCGCGTTGAATCGGTGCGTGCTTCCGTGCTTGTGTCTCTGTCTTTCTCGAGCGTTCTTGGCGTTCAAGACACATTACAGCAGAAACACTTCCTTTCATTTCATATTTCTCCTATCATCGTCCTATCCTCAACAAAATCACTCAAATAGAAATTAGTTAAGTTTAAGTTTACATGTACAATGTTTTAGTAAACAAAATATATTTCTATAGTTAAAATTTGTGCAATTCTTATTTTCATTCAATTCCTTGTTCCTATTGTGCAATTTAATAATATTCATATCAATAAATATTCTACCGAGAAAAAGACGTTGTCACGTAAAATCTTCGCCCGTAAAACCGACTTTACAGGCAACCGATTTTTTTTTAATTTTTGCATAATACAGTACACTACTATCAAGCATTCGACTGGTATTAGCTAAACTAAAAAATTCCAGGACTGGCTTTGGAAAAATTAATTTAGGGATTCGTATTAAATATTACACCCTGTATATATATTTTTTTTAAATGCAATAAGTGATTTTCAAACTACATAAATAGCCAATAAAAACAACATATGCGACAATGTTGTCGCACTTTTATTAAATTTTTAGTGAACGATCAAATCTTACCAAAAATAGAACAACCATAATGAAGTATCAAATTATAAGGTAATTAATTTAAACAAATGTTATAAATTTCAAACATTTTAATTGAAATGATAAACTGAGTCACTGCACAACAAAAAACAGTAACTACTAACAATAACGAAGAACAATTAAAAAAAAAACTAAAAATATGTACATAGTTATGATATGATAAACCCATAAATTAGAACTGGAAAAGATACAAAAATGGTAACAAAATAAAAATAATTCAAAATAGATTTTCGAAATGGAACCCTGCAGCCTGTACACATTTTTGTTGCCGAATTGTTAATTGACGTATTGAATTACGGATACTCTGGGGATCGTTTCTAATAGTATTACAACAATGTATAATTCTATCAATTAATTGTTGTCGGTTATTAATATTCACTGCGTAAATTAGTTGCTTCAATCGTCCCCAAATATGGTAATCAACGGGATTGAAATCAGGGGATCTTGAAGGCCACGAAATAGGACCTGCACGTCCTATCCACCTGTTGCCATAAACATTATTGAGTTGTTGTCTCACTGCCAGTAAAAAGTGTATGGGTGCCCCATCATGCTGAAAATACATCCCTCGGATAGCAACGTTCGCGTTGGCAAGCAAATTTGGCAAAATATTTTGTAGAAAGTTCAAATAGACCTGCTCTGTTAAAGGACCATCAAAAAAGTGAGGACCTACTAATTGGTTATTTATGACACCAATCCACACGTTAACCGAAAACCTTAACTGAGAACGACGTTCTCGAATAGCATGGGGATTTTCTTCTGCCCACACATGTAAATTTCGTGAATTATTTATCCCGCCCCTTTTAAATTAAGCTTCATCTGTAAATAGTGTCCTGTATAGCGTTGGTCGATTATTGTTAATCCATCTACAAAATTCCAACCTATCGATCTCATCTCCAGCATGTAGTCGCTGAACCATTTGAATGTGATATGGGTATAGATTATTTTTTTGTAAGACTCTACTTACTTTTGATTGAGTAACATTGAGTTCTCGACTTACTTGTCTAGTGCTTATTGTAGGCTTCATAGTAACGGCGTCCATAATGTCATCTTCCTGCGCTTCATCTACATGTCGTTCTGTTGTTCCACTAGGTAAAGTGCCATTTTCTCGCAAATAATTAAAAACTGACCCAAATGTTGGATGACTGGGAGTTCGACGATTAGGAAATCTCCTGCGATATTCTCTACTAGCAGCCCTACCGTTCCCATTACAGAATCCATAAACAAATATTATGTCTTCATAATAGTATGAGAAATATAGAATATAGAAAGTAACAAAAGCTCTACCAAAACTAACACAATGTACTTAACGTAGATATGACAGAAGAAATATGTATTCTTGTACACATAAATAACAATTGACAATGACAATAATGACAATGGGTATAAAATATCAAGAAACGTCAAACGGTCAACGCCAACCTTCATTTTAAACTTTTTTAGATTTATTTTTATTTAGTACAGTTGATGCAATGTATTATTATTTGACATAAAAAATTTTAATCCTTTACAATCAACAAAAACTAACACATACAAGAGGTTTGACTTTTTAATCAATTTAATTTATTATTTATCGAAAATAATGCCCCAATACGATCTATGAGTAAAAATTTAAAATTGAAAAACAATTGATTCTATGGTAGAGATAATACAAAGTGACAGTAAAGATGTTAATTTTCTACGTATTAGATTATGTTGTAGGAACTAATTTTAATTAAAATGTTTGAAATTTATAACATGTGTTTAAATTAATACCTTATAATTTGATACTTCATTATGGTGGTTCTATTTTTCGTAAGATTTGATCGTACACTAAAAATTTAATAAAAGTGCGACAACATTGTCGCATATGTCGTTTTCATTGGCTATTTATGTAGTTTGAAAATCACTTATTGCATTTAAAAAAAAATTATACAGGGTGTAATATTTAATACGAATCCCTAAATTAATTTTTCCAAAGCCAGTCCTGGAATTTTTTAGTTTAGCTAATACCAGTCGAATGCTTGATAGTAGTGTACTGTATTATGCAAAAATTAAAAAAATCAAATGAGCCGTATAAACACTACAGTAAAATGAAATAAATGGTCAATTACACAAATCACCCTGTTAATTAATAAAGAAGAGGAGTTGACATTTTTTAGTGGCCACATGATATGCTCCCTGAGGGACTTTACATATGGTAGAAGTATGTAAAGTTCCTCATGACTCACCCTGTGTCAGGGTGAGTGAAAAATAATGTGTATATAAATAATCAATTATATATATATATATATAATTGATTATTTATAGATAATGTAACACATTATTTTTGTCTCTTACTTCACCTAACAATTCCTTTAAATACTTGTTTTCCAATTCTAGTCATTCAATTTTTTGATCGGCATTTCGTGGTAAACTAACGTCACTTTTACAGCAAATGATTTTATTTCCATTTTCTACGATAATTTTGACTTTTGCCCGTTCAGCATAACTTTTATGACAAATAGAAAAACATATTTTACACACATATACTGCACACGATTTATTACAGCATTTCATTACTAGGTACATTTTCTTTCGGTAAAGATGACGAACCGTCATGATCGGCCGCCGTTACTGGATCTTCTATTGCAAGGAGTACCTTTGGTAAGTACAACTAAATATGGATATCAATATTCTAATAGGACATATTCCACAATTTTTTAGATTTAGCGTTTTAAACAAATATTGTTCCAATAGGTCTTATTCCACCTATATATCTAAATATATCGTAAGAAAGATTTAACTGAAAATATTTTTTTCGCGCCTATTCTAATATTATGTTGTAAACAAAACCGCTTATTTTTATTTTTCGAATAGGGTGTATACCTCAGTCGCTCCAGTGATTTCATAAGATGAGTGGTGGCAGTTACAGTGTGTTGCATAGAATAATCAAAACCTATATTTAAAGTGTCTGTTTTTTCAAGATGTCGAAGATAAGTTACATTTTGATGTATATTATTTTCATTAAGCATGTTAATTTACTGTCCTGAGAACAGAAAAGGTTATATGTTTTGCACATGACCACCTACACTGGAAAACAGAGAAGCTACACAAAAAATCCATCCAGGAGAAAGGGATCATTTGAATACTATTTAAAAATTAATGACAGGAAACATCAGGTGGGCAAGTAAATATTTCTTGGTACGTTAGGTATAAAAGAACGTATAGTGAGACACTGTGTCAATGAAGGGTCTGTGTTTGGAACACAAAGTAATCAGGACGACATAAACAAAAATAGACTAAGAAAAAAAATACATCAGCACATTCAGTAGAACAAAATAGAAATCTAGGACAGTTGCGTCTATTTCTTGATAGTTTGCCCAAAATTGAAGGCCACTTCTTCTTAACGTGCCCTATCAAGTCCCCTTGACGTTGGCGATTAACATGGCGAAACTGTCTCTGTCTTGAGCTATTCTAAAGAGTTGCTCAGCTTTCCTCATTCCTGTCCACTCCCTAATATTCTTCAACCAAGAGGCCTGCTTTCTACCAATTCCTTTGCGTCCTTCGATTTTACCCATCATAATAGGTTGAAGAATATTATATCGGTCTCCCCTTACTACGTGTCCAAAATAGGCCATCTTTCTACATTTGATGTTATCAAGCAGCTCGCGAGCAGCATTTGCTCTCTCAAGGACTGCCACATTTGTCAGCATAGCCGTCCATGGAATTTTTAGTATACGTCTGTGCAGCCACATTTCAAAGGCCTCCAGACGATTAATGGTGGATATTTTTAATGTCCATGCTTCGACACCGTATAAGAGGACTGACCAAATGTAGCATTTAACCATGCGCTTTCGAAGTTGAAGTTGCAAGTTATCATTACAGAAGAATGACTTCATTTTTTAAAATGTCGTGCGGGCTATCTCGATTCTACGTTTTATCTCTTAATCTGGATCTAGTTGTTCAGTAATATGGCAACCAAGATAATTAAAACTGGACACTCTTTGAATTATATGACCATCAACATATAATCGTGCATCTTGATGTGCTAAACGGCTAAACACCATGTGTTTTGTTTTTGAACAGTTTATGTTTAGGCCAAACTCTCTTCCCACTGTATCAATAGCATTTAAAAGGTATTGTAATCCATTCATGTCATCACTTAAAATAACTGTATCGTCTGCATATCTGATTGTATTTAACAGAATTCCATTAACTTTCACGTCCCATTCCAAATTATGCAGCGCTTCTTTAAATATTCTATCTGAATATAAATTAAATAACAGTGGGCATAGTATACAACCCTGTCTGACACCTCTTTGTATTTTACATATTTCTGTTGATTTTACGTTTATGTGAGCTGTCGCTGTTTGACGTCAGTATAACTTTCCTATTGTAACCGTTTCAAAAGATTTAAAAGAAAATCATTATAAATTTCGATTATATTTTTTTTAAATAAAACTAGTAACCCCATCTATCTGTCAAGTACCTACCTGTAGCCGACTCAAGGATTCTTCTGTAATTCCCAAATATATCCGGTAGATGAGCATATTTTTCAACTTGTCACTCACGCCCAATTTCCAGAATCAGGCGCCATGATAGCGCTTCGCACTTTTCTGTTAAGACCGTCCAACCGTTAAGACGTGTTTCCAAAGTGGGTCTCAATTTCAGAGGTGAGCTAAGCAATCCTTTTCTTGTTCATATTTCAGATAGATATTTATTTTTTTAGACCCTTATTGGAGAGGCTATAATGCTGATATTATATTTCTAATACTCGTCGCAAGATAGTATTGCTATGGAGTTATTCCAGATCATGGCCCAGTAGCATTATCTTTTTATGGAATCCCTAACCCCTCTTATCTAGGATGGTGGTGATTTAATATAGTACGTAGCTGAATCAATGGTTTATTTGGTGACTGATTAAATAAGAAGAGAAACAGAGCAGATTAAGGCTGTACCAATTTTTATTATACCTACTTTCAAGACAACAGAAATGATTATGAACTCAAAAAAAAAATGAAAATATAGTGAAGTGTTCTAATTTAATTTAAAGGTTTATTTTCTTCATTGTTCCTAGTTGATAAATAACTATATTATTTTCAATGTAAACAAATTTCGAAATTTGGGGTTAATATATATATATATATATACATTCATTTTCTTTATAACCAATTCTTAATTTAATACGATACAAAGATTTTTTGTTTATGATAATGTTAACATAAAATAATATTTTGGAATCCCTTTGGGATGACGTAACTTTTAATGTTTTCTTTTTGTTCATTACTAAGAAATAATAAAGAATAGTTTTCTTGTAAACTTTCAATAAATCTTAATTTTTTTTGCTCTTCCCCTTCGAGGATAAACCAGGGGTGGCGTCCAATTATAAATTATAATTTCATATTATCTAATTGTGCTTGAATTTAAGATACGATATAGTTTCTATATGTTTAAGAAAACCCCGCTCAATTCTCTTCGACAGTGAGCGATTCAGGCCTTGTATATATCATTGTAGCACGGCAGTGTTACACTATGAATCGTATGTCTTGACTAACAACTCCTTTAACTTTTAATATTGTAATTAATTTGTGATGCTGTACTCGATGAAAGCCACTACTGTCGCAAAAAGTCGAAGACAAAAAGTCGAGCTAAAAAAAGTGGCAGAAAACTAAGGAGGTAGCTCACCTTACCTACTACAAAATGATTAGAAATTATACAACATTAGCATGTGAGAATGAAAGAAAAAGCTTTCTTTCAACAAAAACTTCATGTGGGTAGGATAACAAATACTTGGAAAAATTTACAACTCATTAATATTGGTAAGAATGAACACACAATTCAAGAAACATTTAAAGAACCCTATGAGATTAATCAGTACTACACATCATGCATCCTATATCTAACAATCAATCAAAATACAATTGACAATTATTTAAATACTGTACCTAATCAGGAACAATTCACCTTTACACCAGTATCTTGTGATCTGGTGCAAAATTTGTTATATACTATTAAATCTAAAGCTTTGTAGCCGATTCACCAAATAATTTGCGAAATTTATTATTTTCGGTTTCATAATTAATTTTTCATAAATTGATTTTTGTGAGTGTGAGAAAGTTGTTGATCTTACTGTGCAATATGAGTGGAAAAAGTGAATAGAATATTAAAAGGTTGGTTCAGATTTAGGTGTTGGAGAAGTAACTGTTGGAGATTGAAAGCGTAAACAGAATTAAATCGAACAGTGGGTCAATCGAAGTGTGAGTGGTGAGAGTGGATTGGTGCGGACAAACATGAAGAAAGGAAACCATGAACAAACTTCTGAGGCATTGTTCCTGTGGTTTTCACAAATGAAACGATTTGGAAGCCCGATAAGTGGTCCAAGCAAAAAGCTATTGAATTCCACAGGAAGTTTATGGATGCAGTAGAAAACTTTTGTGCTAGAGAGGGATGGATTGACTCATGAAAGAAAAAATATGGGATCCGACAATTGAATATTTACGGCGAAAAACTTTCTGCTAAAATACAAGACAATATCCTTAGAGATGGACTGACTATAAGGATAATGTCTTGTAAGAAAATACTAGCTGGTAAAAATGAAGAAACTGCCCCAGGTTACCAGAAAAGCAAAGAGAGAATGACAATTATGATCTGCAACAATGCTTCTACTTCATTGAAATTAAGACCTCTTTTAATAGGAAAATCCAAAAATCCAAGGACATTCAAAAATATTCAACGCAATGCATAGATGGACATTTTTAAGAACTGGTTTTTAACGACTTTGTACCAGTCATTGAGACCTGTCTAAAAAACAAAAATCTGCCTCCGAAACCTTCTTTTTTTGTTGGACAACGCAAGATCCCACCCAGCCGCGAGTAAATTGATTAATGGTGACATAAGAATTGTGTTTCTTCCACCCAACGTGACGTCTTTTCATCCAACCCCTAAACCAAGGCGTTATAGAAGCAATGAAGATGAATTATCGGCGGAGGCTTCTTCAGGTACTGCTCAACAGGCTGGATGAAGGGCTGAGTGTAATTGACGCACTTTAGAAGGTCACGGTTAAATATGTTTGCTATTGGATTGCATCTGCATGGGACGACGTAAAAGTGTTCACTATTTAAAAATCATGGAAAAAATTCCAGATAGAAAACAAAATACTGGACCTTTAATGGAGATGAAGAAATGGAACTGACAGATAAGGCAATTTCCGATCTAGTTCTAAACATCCACCATGAAGAAAAAGAAGATATCGATGAGATAACTTTCTTATTCCGATGGATTTCTTATTCCAATGGATTAAAGGCACTTGAAGCAGCTCTCGCATATATCGAGAAGCAAGAGGAATCGACGTCAGTAGACGTCCCTCATTTTTAACGTTGGCGCAATATCGCCGTCTCAAAAAGAGGAATGAAGCTTACGTAAAAATCAATCAAGATCTTTTTAAACAGTAATATTATTAATGCAAATATTTTTATCTTTTATATAGTCATAGTCATACTTTATTGATCCTTTAAGACATTCAAAATAAATGTAAAGGATACCCCACTACAGAATTCAGTATAAAAAACATTAATGTGTATAATACAATATTCACAGTGTAACAAAATTGACAAAACATTATATATATATATATATATATATATATATATATATATATATATATATATATATATATATACATATTAAAACATTTTTACAAGTAAAATATGAAGCTATTGCAGTTTGTCCTCAAGATATTCATTTATAGAATAATATGCTTTTCTTAAGAGTAAATCTTTAACATTTTTTTTAAATTTAGAGGAAAGTGGTATTTCTTTTACAGTTTTTGGCAAATGATTGTATAATGTCAGTCCCATATATCTGAAGCTACTACAGATAACATAAGGAATACGACATAGACCTATATAATATGTATATAGACTTTAAACAAAAGAGACATAATGCTGGAAGACCTTTGTAATCTAGGTATACCTAAGAAATACATCAGCCTCATAAAAATGACGTTGCAGGGTTCAAAAGCCGCAGTCAGAGTAGATGGAGAACTGACTCCCCTGTTTAACATCAACATGGGAGTAAGACAGGGAGATGCCCTATCAACCATGCTATTCAACCTAGTTCTTGAGGCAGTCATCAGAAAAACCAATATAACCGGCCATATAAACACCAAATCAGTACAAATTACTGCATATGCAGACGATGTAGCCATCATTAGTAGGAATAAGCCACGACTAATGGAAGTGTTCAAACAAATTGATCCTAAAGCAAGAAAAAGAGGTCTCAAAATAAACGAAGCAAAAACGAAGTATATGACAGTCAAAAGAATAACTGACAATAAAAATAATATCACAATAGACAACTATACTATCGAACGAGTGGATGCCTTTACATATCTCGGCACAGAAATCAATCAGAAGAACTCCGTAAGTAGCGAAATTAATGCACGAATTTCCAGCGGGAATCTTACATACTATGCTAATGATGACATCGAAATTATTAGACAAAAGAACCAAAATGACTATCTACAGAACACTGATTAGACCCGTAGTAACCTATGGATGTGAAACTTGGGTAATGACGAAAAAAGATGAAGCCCAACTGAGGACATTCGAGAGAAAAATACTGAGGAAAGTATATGGCCCGGTACAAGAGGAAGATGGCACATGGAGAATCAGGAGAAACGACGAGGTTAATGAGTTAAATGAAGGTTATGACATTGTAAGATTTGTGAAAAGTCAAAGACTGTCATGGCTGGGACATGTGCAGAGACAAAACGATGCAGAAACAACAAAGAAAATGTTACAATGGAAGCCCATAGGAAGACGAAAAAAAGGAAGGCCCAGAACGAGATGGTTGGATGACGTGGAAGACGACCTGAAAACAATGAACATAAGACAATGGAGAAGAAGGGCACAAGAGAGATCTGAATGGAAGGACATAACCAGACAGGCAAAGACCCATCCAGGGTTATGATGCCAAAAGACGAAGAAGAATGTATGTTGTGTTGCCTATAATAAACTCGTTCATTAATAGAAAATCATTCATTAATAGGGGTCATTAATCAATGATTTTGAGGGTGTTAAAATTGATCATAAATGGACGGTCGACGGAAAACGTTCATTAATGCCGAGATGGGAAGTGTGTTTTTAATTCTAGATATAGAAGCTTTATTCAATTTCATGTTAACTGAATTCACTTGCTCTGACCATTTAAGATTACAATCAATGAACACACCCAAAAACTTTCTAAAGTAAGTGGAAGATAACATATTGTTTCTATCATGGATGGTTAAGATATAGTCATAGATAGGTGAGTTGTGTGAATGAAAATAAATAATTTCCGTCTTGTCAATGTTTAATATTAGTCTGTTGGTATTACACCAGCGTATAAAGCAGTCAAAAACAGTCTTCATTGTCATTTTTAATTCCTCGGGTGTACGTGCAGAGACTATTAGGTATCATCAGCAAACATTGATATTATAAGTGCCCTTATGTGATCTGGTAGGTCGTTAATAAAAATTGGATATAATAATGGTCCCAGCACGGATCCCTGTGGTACTCCTTTATTTGTCGGGTATGGTTCTAAGCTTGATTCTTTCATTTTAACAACACTCTTCCTGTCACTTAAGAAATTTATTACCCATTCTAGAAATATCCCTCTAAAACCAACGTTATATAATTTATTGCGAATAAATATTATGTCTAAGCAGTCAAAAGCTCGTGATAGATCAAAAAATAGTCCTGCCACGTGGTTTCTACTTTCTAATTCATCATAAATACGCTCAAACGAGCTGCATGCAGCCGTGAGTATTGACTTTTTTGATCTAAAGCCGTGTTGGTTTGGAGTTAATAAATTGTATTCTTCTACAAAATTTAACATTCTGTTGTATTCAACCTTCTCTATGACTTTAAAAATTATGCTAAGGACAGATACTGGTCTATAATTTGAAATATTATGAGGGTCATTCTTTTTGAAGATTGGAATAACTTTTGCCATTTTTAATATGGATGGAAATTGGCTTGTTTTTATTGAGAGATTAACTAAATGGGTGAAAGGAATCGATATATCATCACTTATCAGTGTTATTATTTTTACAGATATATTATCAATACCAGTACTAGGCTACTACTACTATTTTTTAGTTGATCGATTGTATTTTTTATTTCAATGGGAGTTACGGGTAAAAAGAAAAATGTTTTGTTACACATTTTTAAGGTAGTACACGAAGAGGGCAAAGATGTACCAAAATGAGTTTGAAGATTGTATTCTGTAATTGTAGCAAAATATGAGGCAAACGAATTAGCAATATCACAAAACTTGGTAATAATTTTATTATCATAATGTAGATTAATATCAGACCTGTTCTATTGCCTACCGGTTTCACTGTTTACTAAATTCCAAATTGTTTTTGGTATATTGTAAGATTGATTAATTATGTCACCATGCAAGTTTTTTTTAGTATTTATTAATAGAGAATTATATTCTTTTTTTGCCTGTTTATAGGTATCTTGAGTCTCGAGACAACCTATATTTTTTACTATCCAGTGTAGATTTTTTAGTTTTTCACTAGCGTGTCTTACCTCATGTGTTACCCATGTAGCCTTATTTGTTTTGTGTGCTTTAGACCGTGTTTTTATTGGACAAAATAAATTTAGATTGTAATCTAAAATTCTAACAAATGAATTTGTGGCATATTCAGCATTCAATTGTGAATAAACTTCATCAAAAACTGTAGAAGAAATCCCTGCTTTAAACATCAACATATTTTTATCCGACATATCCCTGTAACTGATGGGTTTTTTTTTATCTTTTTTCGATACTTTATTGGTCACTGGAAGTGAAAATACTTGATGGTCACTGAAGTGCCCCTCGAAAACATTTGATTTATAAAGATGTGGTTCGATATTTGTCAATATATAGTCCAATTTTGTAGATGATTTACCCACTTTATCTACGAAAACTCTTGTAGGAACCTCAGATGTGACTCTCAGATTATAACTTACTAAAAACTCGTTAAAAGATTGCTTATTATTAGAAATGACAAGATAATCAATGTTTAGATCCCCACAAATATAATTATCATGATATGACTTATTGCATAGCTCTAATATATTATGTAATTTACACATGTTTAGTTTCTAGTCATTAAAATAATCACAGTTATCGTTATGTATGTGTTCTTCTATCAGTACAATTAATCTCGGTGTCAACCGAGTTTTTTTTTTCGTATCCCTGATAGTCACGGTCCCAATTACCTCGGATAATCGCAAGTATACTGTATAAAAAACAAATAAATAATAAAATTGCTTTATTCAATTTTTAACATTAATATTTAAATTTTAAAAATACACAAAACATTGTATGAATCTAGTTTACAGTACCACCTACTGTTCTACTTTTTTATGTAATTGCATATTAAAACATAGTTTTTAATTCCAAATACCTTTTCATAACAACGATTTTCAATATTGTGAAACACAAAGTACTTTACTCCTGAGCGAAATTCATATTTTTTGACCTCTCGTAATATAAGATTATTAGAATTTTATATCTGATCATTGTACCTTAGGTTTAAGACCATACAAAACTTTTTATGAAGATTAACTTTTTCCGTAAAATAAATAATAAAAAAGTTACCCATATGGTTCCATCTTACGTAGACACACGGTGTATTATAAATTAATTAAGTAATTGTAAATAAATTTAGTATCATACTGGCATAGTTTACATCTTCATTGTATAGTCAGAAACCATATGTACGTTGTTTTTAAGAAAGAAATCACCTTAAATCTCTACATGAGGCTCGCGATGCCTACGAAAAGAGTACAGCCATAATAACTGTAAAAAATTGTACAAGTATATTAGATCTTCGTTGACAACAAAAGTCTCTATACGTTTACTGGAAAATGATAATGGGGATATATCCCAAAGTAACTATGAGATTGCCGAAGTCATCGCCAGTACTTTCTCTAAGGTTTACTCAGCCGAATCCACGAATCATCAGTTGCCTAATATTACTTCGTCACGAGTTTCTTTTTTCCCTTGAAATTGAAAATATAATCATTACTCCTGAAAAAGTTAAACATCATCTTCAAAGCCTAAAAAATAATTCGTCTCCTGGTCGCGACTTAATATCTTCTTTATTTCTAAAGAAATGTTCTGATGCTTTAGCTTACCCACTATATGGATATTATGTATTAATTTTATATGTATTATTGTATTATTATATAATTTTGTTTGAAATTTGATTTATTTCGATTAAGGGTGACTTGCTGATTAAAAAAATGTAAACATGTGGCTAAAAATTATGGACAGTTTTGCCGGAAAATCGAAAAAACTGTAGACCATTGGATTTTTATCAAATTTGGTTAATCGGTTATATTGGAGTTAATTTTGGTCCGAGAGTCAAGCGAATAGACATTTCCTACATAAAATTGGCCGCTCGTTCTTCTGCCATACTCAGAATTTTCGTACATCTAACGGTTCGTCAGAAAAATTTCCCCTTGGATGTATGTATTCGCTGAAAATTTCGAGAAACCTAAAAGTCTACATTTTGCTTGAAATTTGAATTATTTCGATTAAGGGTGACTTGCTGATTAATAAAAACTTAACATGTGGCTAGAAATTATTCACTGTTTAGCCGGAAAATCGAAATAACTGTAGACCATGGGATTTTTATAAAATTTCGTTAATCGGTTATATTTGCGTCCATTTTGGTCCGAGAGTCAAGCGAATGGACATTTCCTACATAAAATTGGCCGCTCGTTCTTCTGCTATACTCAGAATTTTCATACATTTAACGGTTCGTGAGAAAAATTCCCACTTGAATGTATGTATTCGCTGAAAATTTCAAGAAAATTAAAAGTGTATATTTTGTTTGAAATTTGAATTATTTCGATTAATTTGACTTGCTGATTAAAAAAAACTAAACATGTGGCTAGAAATTATTCACTGTTTTGCGGGAAAATCGAAATAACTGTAGACCATGGGATTTTTATCAAATTTCGTTAATCGGTTATATTGGCGTCAATTTTGGTCCGAGAGTCAAGCGAATGGATATTTCCTACATAAAATTGGCCGCTCGTTCTTCTGCCATACTCAGAATTTTCGTACATCTAACGGTTCGTGAAAAAACTTCCCACTTGGATGTATGTATTCGCTGAAAATTTCAAGAAAATTAAAACTGTATATTTTGTTTGAAATTTTGAATTATTTCGATTAATTTGACTTGCTGATTAAAAAAAAACTAAACATGTGGCTAGAAATTATTCACTGTTTTGCGGAAAATCGAAATAACTGTAGACCATGGGATTTTTATCAAATTTCGTTAATCGGTTATATTGGCGTCAATTTTGGTCCGAGAGTCAAGCGAATGGATATTTCCTACATAAAATTGGCCGCTCGTTCTTCTGCCATACTCAGAATTTTCGTACATCTAACGGTTCGTGAAAGAAATTCCCACTTGGATGTATGTATTCGCTGAAAATTTCAAGAAAATTAAAAGTGTATATTTTGTTTGAAATTTGAATTATTTCGATTAAGGGTGACTTGCTGATTAAATAAAACTAAACATGTGGCTAGAAATTATTCAGTGTTTTGCGGGAAAATCGAAATAACTGTAGACCATGGGATTTTTATCAAATTTCGTTAATCGGTTATATTGGCGTCAATTTTGGTCCGAGAGTCAAGCGAATAGACATTTCCTACATAAAATTGGCCGCTCGTTCTTGTGGCATACTCAGAATTGTCGTACATCTAACGGTTCGTGAGAAAAATTTCCACTTGGATGTATGTATTCGCTGAAAATTTCGTTGAAAATTAAAAGTCTACATTTTGCTTGAAATTTGATTTATTTCGATTAAGGGTGAGTTGCTGATTAAAAAATCTAAACATGTGGCTAGAAATTATGCACCGTTTTGCCGCAAAATCGAAATAACTGAAGACCATTGGATTTTTATCAAATTTCGTTAATCGGTTATATTGACGTCAATTTTGGTCCGAGAGTCAAGGGAATAGACATTTCCTACATAAAATTGGCCGCTCGTTCTTGTGCCATACTCAGAATTTTCGTACATCTAACGGTTCGTGAGAAAAATTTCCACTTGGATGTATGTATTCGCTGTAAATTTCGAGAAAATTAAAAGTCTACATTTTGCTTAAAATTTGATTTATTTCGATTAAGGGTGACTTGCTGATTAAAAAAATGTAAACATGTGGCTAAAAATTATGCACCGTTTTGCCGGAAAATCGAAAAAACTGTAGATTTTTTAATTTGATTTTTCCTTTTTTCCGGCAAACTGGAGTTAAGGGATCAGAAAAAAACACATGTTTGGAATAAGCTGGACCAAGTGCATGTACCAAAACAATAAACAAAATTTTTTTTTTGTGAAATGTGTCAAAAATTTTCCAAGGGGGTACCCTTGGATTTTGTATCAAATTTGGTTAATTGGCTATATTGGCGTTAATTTTGGTCCGAGAGTCAAGAGAATAGACATTTCCCACATTAAATTGGTCGCTCGTTCTTCTGCCATACTCAGAATTTTCGCACATCTAACGGTTCGTGAGAAAAATTTCCACTTGGATGTATGTATTCGCTGAAAATTTCGTGAAAATTAAAAGTCTACATTTTGCTTGAAATTTGATTTATTTCGATTAAGGGTGAGTTACTGATTAAAAAATCTAAACATGTGGCTAGAAATTATGCACCGTTTTGCCGCAAAATCGAAATAACTGAAGACCATTGGATTTTTATCAAATTTCGTTAATCGGTTATATTGACGTCAATTTTGGTCCGAGAGTCAAGGGAATAGACATTTCCTACATAAAATTGGCCGCTCGTTCTTGTGCCATACTCAGAATTTTCGTACATCTAACGGTTCGTGAGAAAAATTTCCACTTGGATGTATGTATTCGCTGTAAATTTCGAGAAATTAAAAGTCTACATTTTGCTTGAAATTTGATTTATTTCGATTAAGGGTGACTTGCTGATTAAAAAAATGTAAACATGTGGCTAAAAATTATGCACCGTTTTGCCTTAAAATCGAAAAAACTGTAAATTTTTTAATTTGATTTTTCCTTTTTTCCGGCAAACTGGGGTTAAGGGATCAGAAAAAAACACATGTTTGGAATAAGCTGGACCAAGTGCATGTACCAAAACAATAAACAAAAATTTTTTTTTTTTGTGAAATGTGTCAAAGATTTTCCAAGGGGGTACCCTTGGATTTTTATCAAATTTGGTTAAATTGGCTATATTGGCGTTAATTTTGGTCCGAGAGTCAAGAGAATAGACATTTTTACATTAAATTGGCCGCTCGTTTTTCTGTCATACTCAGAATTTTCGTACATCTAACGGTTCGTGAGAAAAATTTCCACTTGGATGTATGTATTCGCTCAAAATTTCGTGAAAATTAAAAGTCTACATTTTGCTTAAAATTTGATTTATTTCGATTAAGGGTGAGTTGCTGATTAAAAAATCTAAACATGTGGCTAAAAATTATACACCGTTTTGCCGGAAAATCGAAAAAACTGAAAACCATTGGATTTTTATCAAATTTGGTTAATCGGCTATATTGACGTCAATTTTGGTCCGAGCGTCAAGCAAATAGACATTTCCTACATAAAATTGGCCGCTCGTTCTTCTGCCATACTCAGAATTTTCGTACATCTAACGTTCGTGAGAAAAATTTCCACTTGGAAGCATGTATTCGCTGAAAAGTTCGAGAAAATTAAAAGTCTACATTTTGCTTGATATTGATTTATTTCGATTAAGGGTAAGTTGCTGATTAAAAAATCTAAACATGTGGCTAGAAATTATGCACCGTTTTGCCGGAAAATCGAGAAAACTGTAGATTTTTTAATTTGATTTTTCCTTTTTTTCCGGCAAACTGGGGTTAAGGGATCAGAAAAAAACACATGTTTGGAATAAGCTGGACCAAGTGCATGTACCAAAACAATAAACAAAGATTTTTTTTTGTGAAATGTGGCAAAAATTTTCCAAGGGGGTACCCTTGGATTTTTATCAAATTTGGTTAATTGGCTATATTGGCGTTAATTTTGTCCGAGAGTCAAGAGAATAGACATTTCCTACATAAAATTGGCCGCTCGTTCTTCTGCCATACTCAGAATTTTCGTACATCTAACGGTTCGTGAGAAAATTTGCACTGTATGTATGTATTCGCTGAAAATTTCGAGAAAATTAAAAGTCAACATTTTGCTTGAAATTTGATTTATTTCGATTAAGCGTGAGTTGCTGATTAAAAAATCTAAACATGTGGCTAGAAATTATGCACCGTTTTGCCGAAAATCGAAAAAACTGTAGACCATTGGATTTTTATCAAATTTGGTTAATCGGCTATATTGGCGTCAATTTTGGTCCTAGAGTGAAGCGAATAGATATTTCCTACCTAAAATTGACCGCTCGTTCTTTTGCCTTACTCAGAATTTTCGTACATCTAACGGTTCGTGAGAAAAATTTCCACTTGGAAGTATGTATTCGCTGAAAAGTTCGAGAAAATTAAAAGTCTACATTTTGCTTGATATTTGATTTATTTCGATTAAGGGTGAATTGCTGATTAAAAAATCTAAATATGTGGCTAGAAATTATGCACCGTTTTGCCGGAAAATCGAAAAAACTGTAGATTTTAAAATTTGATTTTTCCTTTTTTCCGGCAAACTGGGGTTAAGGGATCAGAAAAAAACACATGTTTGGAATAAGCTGGACCAAGTGCATGTACCAAAACAATAAACAAAAATTTTTTTTTTGTGAAATGTGGCAAAAATTTTCCAAGGGGGTACCCTTGGATTTTTATAAAATTTGGTTAATTGGCTATATTGGCGTTAATTTTGGTCCGAGAGTCAAGAAAATAGACATTTCCTACATAAAATTGGCCGCTCGTTCTTCTGATATACTCAGAATTTTCGTACATCTAACGGTTCGTGAGAAAAATTTGCACTTGGATGTATGTATTCGCTGAAAATTTCGTGAAAATTAAAGTCTACATTTTGCTTGAAATTTGATTTATTTCGATTAAGGGTGAGTTGCTGATTAAAAAATCTAAACATGTGGCTAAAAATTATGCACCGTTTTGCCGGAAAATCGAAAAAACTGTAGACCATTGGATTTTTATCAAATTTGGTTAATCGGCTATATTGACGTCAATTTTGGTCCGAGCGTCAAGCAAATAGACATTTCCTACATAAAATTGGCCGCTCGTTCTTCAGCCATACTCAGAATTTTCGTAGATATAACGGTTCGTGAGAAAAATTTCCACTTGGATGTATGTATTCGCTGAAAATTTCGAGAAAATTAAAAGTCTACATTTTGCTTGAAATTTGATTTATTTCGATTAAGGGTGACTTGCTGATTAAAAAATGTAAACATGTGGCTAAAATTATGCACCGTTTTGCCCCAAAATCGAAATAACTGTAGACCATTGGATTTTTATCAAATTTGGTTAATCGTTATATTGGCGTCAATTTTGGTCCGAGAGTCAAGAGAATAGACATTTCCTACATAAAATTGGCCGCTCGTTCTTCTGCCATACTCAGAATTTTCGTACATCTAACGG
Organism: Diabrotica undecimpunctata; assembly: GCF_040954645.1. Classification (NCBI taxonomy): domain Eukaryota; kingdom Metazoa; phylum Arthropoda; class Insecta; order Coleoptera; family Chrysomelidae; genus Diabrotica; species Diabrotica undecimpunctata. The sequence continues at coordinate 117,656,591 of NC_092811.1, forward strand.
TTCGTGAGAAAAAATTTCACTTGGATGTATGTATTCGCTGAAAATTTCGAGAAAATTAAAAGTGTATATTTTCTTTGAAATTTGATTTATTTCGATAAAGGGTGACTTGCTGATTAATACAAACTTAACATGTGGCAAAAAATTATGCACCGTTTTGCCGGAAAATCGAAAAACTGTAGACCATTGGATTTTTATCAAATTTCGTTAATCGGTTATATTGGCGTCAATTTTGGTCCGAGAGTCAAGGGAATAGACATTTAGTACATAAATTTGACCTCTCCTTCTTCTGCCATACTCATAATTTTCGTACATCTAACGGTTCGTGAGAAAAATTTCCACTTGGATGTATGTATTCGCTGTAAATTTCGAGAAAATTAAAAGTCTATATTTTGCTTAAGATTTGATTTATTTCGATTAGGGGTAACTTGCTGATTAAAAATCTAAACATGTGGCTAAAAATTATGCACCGTTTTGCCGAAAATCGAAAAAACTGTAGACCATTGGATTTTTATCAAATTTGGTTAATCGGCTATATTGGCGTCAATTTTGGTCCGAGCGTCAAGCAAATAGACATTTCCTACATAAAATTGGCCGCTCGTTCTTCAGCCATACTCAGAATTTTCGTAGATCTAACGGTTCGTGAGAAAAATTTCCACTTGGATGTATGTATTCGCTGAAAATTTCGAGAAAATTAAAAGTCTACATTTTGCTTAAAATTTGATTTATTTCGATTAAGGGTGACTTGCTGATTAAAAAAATGTAAACATGTGGCTAAAAATTATGCACTGTTTTGCAGGAAAATCGAAAAAACTGTAGATTTTTTAATTTGATTTTTCCTTTTTTCCGGCAAACTGGGGTTAAGGGATCAGAAAAAAATCACATGTTTGGAATAAGCTGGACCAAGTGCATGTACCAAAACAATAAACAAAAATTTTTTTTTGTGAAATGTGGCAAAATATTTCCAAGGGGGGTACCCTTGAATTTTTATCAAATTTGGTTAATTGGCTATATTGGCGTTAATTTTGGCCTGAGAGTCAAGAGAATAGACATTTCCTACATAAAATTGGCCGCTCGTTCTTCTGCCATACTCAGAATTTTCGTACATCTAACGGTTCGTTAGAAAAATTTCCACTTGGATGTATGTATTCGCTGAAAATTTCGTGAAAATCAAAAGTCTACATTTTGCTTGAAATTTTAGTTATTTCGATTAAGGGTGAGTTGCTGATTAAAAAATCTAAACATGTTGCTAGAAATTATGCACCGTTTTGCCGGAAAATCGAAAAAACTGTAGACCATTGGATTTTTATGAAATTTGGTTAATCGGCTATATTGGCGTCAATTTTGGTCCGAGCGTCAAGCAAATAGACATTTCCTACATAAAATTGGCCGCTCGTTCTTTTGCCATACTCAGAATTTTCGTACATCTAACGGTTCGTGAGAAAAATTTGCACTTGGATATATGTATTCGCTGAAAATTTCGTGAAAATTAAAAGTGAATATTTTGTTTGAAATTTGAATTACTTTGATTAAGGGTGACTTGCTGTTTAAAAATATATCAACATGTGGCTAGAAATTATGAACCGTTTTGCCGAAAAATCGAAAAAACTGTAGACCATTGGATTTTTATCAAATTTCGTTAATCGGCTATATTGGCGTCAATTTTGGTCCGAGAGTCAAGCGAATGGACGTTTCCTACATAAAATTGGCCGCTCGTTCTTCTGCCATACTCAGAATTTTCCTACACCTAACGGTTCGTGAGAAAAATTTCCACTTGGATGTCTGTATTTGCAGAAAATTTCGTGAAAATTAAAAGTGAATATTTTGTTTGAAATTTGAATTATTTTGATTAGGGGTGACTTGCTGTTTAAAAATATATTAACATGTGGCTAGAAATTATGCACCGTTTTGCCGAAAAATCGAAAAAACTGTAGACCATTGGATTTTTATAAAATTTCGTTAATCGGCTATATTGGCGTCAATTTTGGTCCGAGAGTCAAGCGAATGGACATTTCCTACATAAAATTGGCCGCTCGTTCTTCTGCCATACTCAGAATTTTCCTACACCTAACGGTTCGTGAGAAAAATTTCCACTTGGATGTCTGTATTTGCAGAAAATTTCGTGAAAATTAAAAGTGAATATTTTGTTTGAAATTTGAATTATTTTGATTAGGGGTGACTTGCTGTTTAAAAATATATTAACATGTGGCTAGAAATTATGCACCGTTTTGCCGAAAAATCGAAAAAACTGTAGACATTGGATTTTTATCAAATTTCGTTAATCGGCTATATTGGCGTCAATTTTGGTCCGAGAGTCAAGCGAATGGACGTTTCCTACATAAAATTGGCCCCTCGTTCTTCTGCCACACTCAGAATTTTCCTACATCTAACGGTTCGTGAGAAAAATTTCCACTTGGATGTATGTATTGGCTGAAAATTTCGAAAAAATTAAAAGTGTATATTTTGTTTGAAATTTTAATTATTTCGATTAAGGGTGACTTGCTGATTAAAAAAATCTATACATGTGGCTAAAAATTATGCACCGTTTTGCCGGAAAATCGAAAAAACTGTAGATTTTTTAATCAGATTTTTCCTCTTTTCCGCAAACTGGGGGTAAGGGATCAGAAAAAACCACATGTTTGGAATAAGCTGGACCAAGTGCATGTACCAAAACATTAAACAAAATTTTTTTTTTTGGAAAATTTGGAAAAATTTTTCCAAGGGGGTACCCTTGGATTTTTATCAAATTTAGTTAATCGGCTATATTGGCGTCAATTTTGGTCCGAGAGTCAAGCGAAAACACATTTCCTACATAAAATTGGCCGCTCGTTCTTCTGCCATACTCAGAATTTTCCTACATCTAACGGTTCGTGAGAAAAATTTCCACTTGGATGTCTGTATTTGCTGAAAATTTCGTGAAAATTAAAAGTGAATATTTTGTTTGAAATTTGAATTATTTTGATTAAGGGTGACTTGCTGTTTAAAAATATATTAACATGTGGCTAGAAATTATGGACCGTTTTGCCGAAAAATCGAAAAAACTGTAGACCATTGGATTTTTATCAAATTTCGTTAATCGCTATATTGGCGTCAATTTTGGTCCGAGAGTCAAGCGAATGGATATTTCCTACATAAAATTGGCCCCTCGTTCTTCTGCCACACTCAGAATTGTCCTACATCTAACGGTTTGTGAGAAAAATTTCCACTTGGATGTCTGTATTTGCTGAAAATTTCGTGAAAATTAAAAGTGAATATTTTGTTTAAAATTTGAATTATTTTGATTAAGGGTGACTTGCTGTTTAAAAATATATTAACATGTGGCTAGAAATTATAAACCGTTTTGCCGAAAAATCGAAAAAACTGTAGACCATTGGATTTTTATCAAATTTCGTTAATCGGCTATATTGGCGTCAATTTTGGTCCGAGAGTCAAGCGAATGGATATTTCCTACATAAAATTGGCCCCTCGTTCTTCTGCCACACTCAGAATTTTCCTACATCTAACGGTTCGTGAGAAATATTTCCACTTGGATGTATGTATTGGCTGAAAATTTCGTGAAAATTAAAAGTGAATATTTTGTTTGAAATTTGAATTACTTTGATTAAGGGTGACTTGCTGTTTAAAAATATATCAACATGTGGCTAGAAATTATGAACCGTTTTGCCGAAAAATCGAAAAAACTGTAGACCATTGGATTTTTATCCAATTTCGTTAATCGGCTATATTGGCGTCAATTTTGGTCCGAGAGTCAAGCGAATGGACATTTCCTACATAAAATTGGCCCCTCGTTCTTCTGCCACACTCAGAATTTTCCTACATCTAACGGTTCGTGAGAAAAATTTCCACTTGGATGTATGTATTGGCTGAAAATTTCGAAAAAATTAAAAGTGTATATTTTGTTTGAAATTTGAATTATTTCGATTAAGGGTGACTTGCTGATTAAAAAAATCTATACATGTGGCTAAAAATTATGCACCGTTTTGCCGGAAAATCGAAAAAACTGTAGATTTTTTAATCAGATTTTCCTCTTTTCCGGCAAACTGGGGTAAGGGATCAGAAAAAACCACATGTTTGGAATAAGCTGGACCAAGTGCATGTACCAAAACATTAAACAAAATTTTTTTTTTGGAAAATTTGGAAAAATTTTTCCAAGGGGGTACCCTTGGATTTTTATCAAATTTAGTTAATCGGCTATATTGACGTCAATTTTGGTCCGAGAGTCAAGCGAAAACACATTTCCTACATAAAATTGGCCGCTCGTTCTTCTGCCACACTCAGAATTTTCCTACATCTAACGGTTCGTGAGAAAAATTTCCACTTGGATGTCTGTATTTGCTGAAAATTTCGTGAAAATTAAAAGTGAATATTTTGTTTGAAATTTGAATTATTTTGATTAAGGGTGACTTGCTGTTTAAAAAGATATTAACATGTGGCTAGAAATTATGAACCGTTTTGCCGAAAAATCGAAAAAACTGTAGACCATTGGATTTTTATCAAATTTCGTTAATCGGCTATATAGGCGTCAATTTTGGTCCGAGAGTCAAGCGAATGGACATTTCCTACATAAAATTGGCCGCTCGTTCTTCTGCCATACTCAGAATTTTCCTACACCTAACGGTTCGTGAGAAAAACTTCCACTTGGATGTCCTGTATTTGCAGAAAATTTCGTGAAAATTAAAAGTGAATATTTTGTTTGAAATTTGAATTATTTTGATTAAGGGTGACTTGCTGTTTAAAAATATATTAACATGTGGCTAGAAATTATGCACCGTTTTGCCGAAAAATCGAAAAAACTGTAGACCATTGGATTTTTATCAAATTTCGTTAATCGGCTATATTGGCGTCAATTTTGGTCCGAGAGTCAAGCGAATAGACATTTCCTACATAAAATTGGCCCCTCGTTCTTCTGCCACACTCAGAATTTTCCTACATCTTACGGTTCGTGAGAAAAATTTCCACTTGGATGTATGTATTGGCTGAAAATTTCGAAAAAATTAAAAGTGTATATTTTGTTTGAAATTTGAATTATTTCGATTAAGGGTGACTTGCTGATTAAAAAAATCTATACATGTGGCTAAAAATTATGCACCGTTTTGCCGGAAAATCGAAAAAACTGTAGATTTGTTAATCTGATTTTTCCTCTTTTCCGGCAAACTGGGGGTAAGGGATCAGAAAAAACCACATGTTTGTAATAAGCTGGACCAAGTGCATGTACCAAAACATTAAACAAAATTTTTTTTTTGGAAAATTTGGAAAAATTTTTCCAAGGGGGTACCCTTGGATTTTTATCAAATTTAGTTAATCGGCTATATTGGCGTCAATTTTGGTCCGAGAGTCAAGCGAATGGACATTTCCTACATAAAATTGGCCGCTCGTTCTTCTGCCATACTCAGAATTTTCCTACATCTAACGGTTCGTGAGAAAAATTTCCACTTGGATGTCTGTATTTGCTGAAAATTTCGTGAAAATTAAAAGTGATATTTTGTTTGAAATTTGAATTATTTTGATTAAGGGTGACTTGCTGTTTAAAAATATATTAACATGTGGCTAGAAATTATGAACCGTTTTGCCGAAAAATCGAAAAAACTGTAGACCATTGGATTTTTATCAAATTTCGTTAATCGGCTATATAGGCGTCAATTTTGGTCCGAGAGTCAAGCGAATGGACATTTCCTACATAAAATTGGCCGCTCGTTCTTCTGCCATACTCAGAATTTTCCTAC